>NC_042629.1:19458980-20140969 GCF_901001135.1 Rhinatrema bivittatum
TTATTTTTTCCTAAAACATGTCCAACAGTTACAACAGTGACCTGCTCATCTTATTGCTGCCTTAAGTGGGTTTTGTGTCACTTTTCTCTCAAACGTCATTTCAAAAAAAATCACATATTCAGTCTTGTGTGCTTTCTGAACTCCTATGCATATAGGGGCGGATTTTAAAAGGAGCGCGAATAGCCTACTTTTGTTTGCGCTCCAGGCACAAACAAAAGTACGCTGGATTTTAGTAGATACGCGCGGAGCCGCGCGTATCTGCTAAAAACCTGGATCGGTGCGCGCAAGGCTATGGATTTTGTATAGCCGGCGCGCGCCGAGCCGCGCAGCCTACCCCCGTTCCCTCCGAGGCCGCTCCGAAATCGGAGCGGCCTCGGAGGGAACTTTCCTTTGCCCTCCCCTCACCTTCCCCTCCCTTCCCCTACCTAACCCACCCGCCCGGCCCTGTCTAAACCCCCCCCTTACCTTTGTCGGGGGATTTACGCCTCCCGGAGGGAGACGTAAATCCCCGCGCACCAGCGGGCCTCTTGCACGCCGGGCCGTGACCTGGGGGTGGGTACGGAGGGCGCGGCCACGCCCCCGGACCGCCCTGGGCCATAGCCACGCCCCTGTACCCGCCCCCAAAACGCTGCCGACATGCCCCCGAAACGCCGCGACGACCGGGCCCGCCCCCCCGACACGCCCCCCTCGGAGAACCCCGGGACTTACGCGAGTCCCGGGGCTCTGCGCGCGCCGGTAGGCCTATGTAAAATAGGCTTCCCGGCGCGCAGGGCCCTGCTCGCCTAAATCCGCCCGGTTTTGGGCGGATTTAGGCGAGCAGGGCTCTGAAAATCCGCCCCATAGCGTGCGATTGCTAATCTGTTTCCTGTAAATATGTATTCCGCGCATTAAGAAAGGTGAAAGGAAGGCAAAACGATTACCGTCATGGTTAAAAGGTGAGGTGAAAGAGGCTATTTTAGCCAAAAAAAATCCTTCAAAAATTGGAAGAAGGATCCATCTGAAGAAAATAGGATAAAACATAAGCATTGTCAAGCTAAGTGTAAAACATTGATAAGACAGGCGAAGAGAGAATTTGAAATGAAATTGGCCATAGAGGCAAAAACTCATAATAAAAACTTTTTAAAATATATCCAAAGCAAGAAACCTGTGAGGGAGTCGGTTGGACCATTAGATGACAGAGGGGTTAAAGGGGCTCTTAGGGAAGATAAGGCCATTGCAGAAAGACTAAATGAATTCTTTGCCTCCGTGTTTACTAATGAGGATGTTGGGGAGATACCAGTTCTGGAGATGGTTTTCAGGGATGATGAGTCAGACGAACTGAACAAAATCACTGTGAACCTGGAAGATGTAGTAGGCCAGATTGACAAACTAAAGAGTAGCAAATCACCTGGACCGGATGGTATGCATCCTAGGGTTCTGAAGGAACTCAAAAATGAAATTTCTGATCTATTAGTTAAAATTTGTAACCTATCATTAAAATCATCCATTGTGCCTGAAGACTGGAGGGTGGCCAATGTAACCCTAATATTTAAAAAAGGCTCCAGGGGTGATCCGGGTAACTATAGACCAGTGAGCATGACTTCAGTGCCGGGAAAAATAGTGGAAACTATTCTCAAGAACAAAATTGTAAAGCATATAGAAAGACATGATTTAATGGAACATAGTCAACATGGATTTACCCAAGGGAAGTCTTGCCTAACAAATCTGCTTCATTTTTTTGAAGAGGTTAATAAACATGTGGATAAAGGTGAACCGGTAGATGTAGTGTATTTGGATTTTCAGAAGGCGTTTGACAAAGTCCCTCATGAGAGGCTTCTACGAAAACTAAAAAGTCATGGGATAGGAGGCGATATCCTTTCGTGGATTACAAGCTGGTTAAAAGACAGGAAACAGAGAGTAGGGTTAAATGGTCAATATTCTCAGTGGAAAAGGGTAAACAGTGGAATGCCTCAGGGATCTGTACTTGGACCGGTGCTTTTCAATATATATATAAATGATCTGGAAAGGAATATGACGAGTGAGATTATCAAATTTGCAGATGATACAAAATTATTCAGAGTAGTTAAATCACAAGCAGACTGTGATACATTGCAGGAGGACCTTGCAAGACTTGAAGATTGGGCATCCAAATGGCAGATGAAATTTAATGTGGACAAGTGCAAGGTGTTGCATATAGGGAAAAATAACCGCTGCTGTAGTTACACAATGTCAGGTTCCATATTAGGAGCTACCACCCAGGAAAAAGATCTAGGCATCATAGTGGATAATACTTTAAAATCATCAGCTCAGTGTGCTGCAGCAGTCAAAAAAGCAAATAGAATGTTAGGAATTATTAGGAAGGGAATGGTTAATAGAATGTTAAATGTCATTATGCCTCTATATCGCTCCATGGTGAGACCACACCTTGAATACTATGTACAATTCTGGTCGCCACATCTCAAAAAAGATATAGTTGCGATGGAGAAGATACAGAGAAGGGCAACCAAAATGATAAAGGGGATGGAACAGCTTCCCTATGAGGAAAGGCTGAAGAGGTTAGGGCTGTTCAGCTTGGAGAAGAGACGGCTGAGGGGGGATATGATAGAGGTCTTTAAGATCATGAGAGGTCTTAAACGAGTAGATGTGAGTCGGTTATTTTCACTTTCGAATAATAGAAGGACTAGGGGCATTCCATGAAGTTAGCAAGTAGCACATTTAAGACTAATCAGAGAAAATTCTTTTTCACTCAACGCACAATAAAGCTCTGGAATTTGTTGCCAGAGGATGTGGTTAGTGCAGTTAGTGTAGCTGGGTTCAAAAAAGGTTTGGATAAGTTCTTGGAGGAGAAATCCATTAATGGCTATTAATCAATTTTACCAGTAGCATGGGATCTTCTTAGTGTTTGGGTAATTGCCAGGTTCTTGTGGCCTGGTTTTGGCCTCTGTTGGAAACAGGATGCTGGGCTTGATGGACCCTTGGTCTGACCCAGCATGGCAATTTCTTATGTTCTTATGAAATCTACGGTATTCTAAGCTGAGTTATCTTGCATTTTTAGTGTCAGGGAGAGGAATATAACATACATGGACAGAAGGCAAGACTATTCCCAGGTCCAAAATAATTAAATAAAAAATGTACATGAGAAAAGAGAAAGTTTAGTTATCATAAATCCTCTAACACCAGTAACAGTAACACCAACATTCAATAGGAAAACTAACTAGCAATATCATCAGCAAGAGCTGTAATTTCTGATTACTTGAAGGGTGTTTAGAATTCTGCTAGTAATCCAGAGAATTTTAGGCAGAACAGAAGATCCTCACTGTTGCTCCTCTCCCAGACTAAAATAAAATGCAGAAAAACAAACTGACAAAGACAATGGGGCCATTGCAATACCCTGCGCTGAGCCCAGTTGGACAACGCATATCCAAAGTGGAGTGAAACTAATAATGCTCATCACATGCAAATGCACGTGAATGAGGCTATTAGCTATTCACTCCCTATGCAAAAAAAATGTGCATCTAGGACACACATTTTAACGATCAGAAATTAACGCTTGCCCGGAGCAGGCATTAATTGCTGAGTGCTACTAAAACTAGTGCAGAAAAGCAGAAAAAAAACTGCTTTTCTGTACTGCCTCCTAAGTGGGAGGAACAACTCTAAAAAAAATATATATATATTAAAAAAAAAGTTTAAAAAAAGCACATGGAGGGGTTAGGAAAATGGACGCTAATAAATTCAGCATCCATTCTCCCAACCTGACTACCAGCACCAGAAGGAGTGTATAATCAATATAAAATGTGGGGCACTTAATATTAATTTATTCACTCCTTCACTTATTGCCCATTGGTCCTTTTCACTGACATTTGTCAGTGGAAAGGACCAAACCCCTTTCAGAACAGCCTTCTGAAAGGAGATTGATCCTTTCCTGACATGTGACAGTAAAGGGACCAATCGGCAATGTGAAGGAGTGAATAAATTAATATTAAGTGCCCCACATTTTATATTGATTTATACACTCCTTCTGGTGCTGGTAGTCAGGTTGGGAGAATGGACGCTGAATTTATTAGCGTCCATTTTCCTAACCCCTGCTTGTGCGCTGGTTAGGGAAACGGGACACTGATAAATTCAGCGTCTGTTTTCTTAACTGGCGGACAGCCACCAACAGTGGACCTCTCTCTGGCTTGCGCTGTCAAGGAGGCACTAGGGGCATGCAAACGCCCCTAGTGCCTCTTCGACAGCGCAAGCCCTAATTTAAATATTGCATCGCACCTTCAGGAGAGGTGCCTGGGGGCGAATTATGAAAGTGGGCGCTGAATACACAGCACCCACTTTTAGCATTGTCCCCAATGTCTGGTTAGAGTATGGATGCCTGTGTGAGTGTGGTAGAATAAATTGGAATTAGATATTCAGGCAAGGTAAGGTAAAGTATAGGAAAAAGTAATTATTAAATTCAACTGACTCACGGGAACATAGTGTCAGCATTTGACCGGCACCAGGGTAAGTGGAAGTTGTGGCTACGCCATAGTTTCACAGAGTTAGCCAAGTTAGAATGGTATCATCTGTAGAAAGAAACAATTTCACTATTGACACAAAGTGTCACATGTTTGTATCACTCTTAAATAAAAACTATCTTAATAGACAGTTTATCTGTAAGAATAAACTTGAGAGTGATGCTCCTGCAATAAACTGTGAAAGCTTCCTGTAAGTGAGAGAGCCTTCACCCCATCCTAATTTCAAGTGGGAGAAGTTTTCAGGCTCTAACCTAGATAAAGGAAGTAACTCTTCTTGATAAGGATGCTATAAAGCCCACATCTACCTTGTGGTTGCCCTTTTATAGATAACGCTTCTAAGAAGGGAAAACTTGCAATTTATGCCCTAAGGACACCCTGAATAGATTAGAACAAGAAAGGTGTGAAAGGATAAGACTGATAAAGTGACCCACTTTCCTTATCTTGGAATAGGGAAACTTAATTATCTTTTGTTTTGCTATTAGTCAAATTCACTGTACCAGCAAGCCATCGAGGATTTTCACACTAGGTAACACTTTTACAAGCTAGTGGAAGATTATCGATACAGGGAAATAAATTATTTTGTTGATTTGGTAACATATAGGCTAGTAGGGAAAAGAAGAAAGACACCAAAGAATTAAGAGCTTCTGCCAGCACCCACTAGCTTCATATGCCAGCAGTGCTAGCCAGCTAAAAAATAAATGTGTGCACACCATCACTATAACATTCACCTGTATAACAGACTGAGTAAAGTAGAGTGCACTCTACCACATGTTAAACAACAAGAGCAAGACAGGAAATAGAAGCAAAGACAAACACACATAAAAGAACAACAATGGAGAAAAAAAGAGGAGAAACAGGGAGCAGGAAAGAGAACACAGTCACAACATACAGGCCAATTCAGTAAAAGTCGCAGGCGAGCGCCCGCTCTCCTGTGCAGGCGCGATTCAGGGGGGAAGAAGATGCAAATTAGGGCCCTTTTTGACAGGAGTGGCGGCTGTCAGCAGGTTTGACAGCTGACACTCAATTTTTCTGGTGTCGGTTCTCGAGCCCGCTGACAGCCACAGGTTCGGAAAATGGACGCCGACTAAACTGAGCGTCTGTCTTCCGACCCGCTGGCTGCCAGCTGGTCTAAAAATTTTTTTTTAAAATTTTGTGGCCTCTGACTTAATATCGCTATGATATTAAGTCAGAGAGTGTACAGAAAAGCAGTTTTTTCTGGTTTTCTGTACACTTTCCTGGTGCCGGCAGAAATTAGCGCCTGCCTTTGGGCAGGCGCTAATTTCTGAAAGTAAAATGTGTGGCTTGGCTGCACATTTTACTTTCTATATCGCGCGGGAATAACTAATAGGGCCATCAACCTGCATGTGCATGTTGCGGGCACAATTAGTTTCAGGGGGGTTGGACGCGCATTTTTCAACGCGCTATTACCCCTTACTGTATAAGGGGTAAAGCTAGCGCGTCAAAAACGAGCATCCAAACCCGGGCTAACAGTGCGCTCCACCGCAACGCTCTGTACTGTATGGGCCCGATAAATAGAAACAAACACTAGAGTTAAAAAAACAACCCAGAATACTAATAGATACCATTCTATAATAGAGGAACAGCTGCAGTGTTCACACCTCCCAAATAGAAGCTCCTCTGAAAGACAAAAACATTGCACAAAGACTCACTTTCTAAGAAAAGGAGATATACCGTACATAGCAAAATAAATTGAGCTTAAGAAAAGAATATTACCTGAATATTGTTCTTAAATTCTTGAACTGGTTCTTCTTAGTGGTTCAGCTGGTAAGGAAAAGAAAAATATATTGTTGGTAAATGTTTATTTTGTGAAACTGAATAAAATTGTTAAACTTAAACTGGGTAAGGATGTGCTGTTGTGCTCTCAGTATAAAATGACTTGAAAACATAAACAATATTTTAGCATTGTTTTCTGTCATTTCCTGAATAAAGTGACAAGAGAGTAACAAAATGTTTTTCTTTTTTATTCTAGTTGTCTAAGAAAAAGTTACAAGTTTAATAAGAAACTTTTTAATGCATGCTGTTTGCAAAAGCACTAAAACATGCTATTTGCAAAAGTATATGGGATGGTAAAAATAGCCCATACTAAAAGCAAAACAAAACAAAATAAATCGTGAACAAAACAAAAAAAAAGTTTCCATGCACACCCTAGACCTGGATCTACCTGATTAGCAGAAATGACGCCAGACAACAACCCTGACTACCTCATGAACTGAATACAGAGAAGGTCTTCATAAACTATCAAGTTCATGAAGTATAAAAAAATATAAAACGTACCTTCTGTTTTAGGAATGTTAGGTGTTTTGATAATTTTCTTAATATATCTAAAATAAATAAATAACAGTTTAAATGAAAACAGGAGGAAGTCCATGTTGACTTCCAAGAATCTCAGACTCCCATAATGTTATATGTTATATCATACAACTAAGTGTTGAAATAGGGGGTAAGATAACTCAATCCTTAAAGAATGGCAAACAGGTCCGATTTTTAGGATTAAAGAAAAAAAAAAAACATGCACCTTACCCTGGTTCACATACCAAATGTATGCAAATCAATCTGAAGATTTGGGCACTTATCTGGCTAAACCTTAGCTGGCCAATTAGTTAAGGGCATTCCAGGAGCATAACTAACCAGCAGGAGCTGATACTGTAGCTGGCTAAGTCCCATATTCAAAGCTGCCTAAGTCTGGTCAAGCCAAAGAGCTGTCCTAAGCAGAATAAAATTAGCCGGCTTCCTTTAAGATAGCTGGCTGTATTCAATAGTGCGGCTACACTACTGAATATCCCTCCAAAACTAGTTAGCAAAGGTAGCCAGATAAACTTATCCATCTGCACAGTGACTGAATAGGGACCTCCTGATTTATATTCATTGGGATATCCTTTAAACTGGACTTATTTGTGGCCCCATGAGGAGCAGCATCGCCTGCTGTCTGGCAGACAAAAGAGAGAACACTGAAGTAAGCAATAAGGGGTAGATTTTCAAACAAGGCGCGTTGGCGTACTTTTGTTGGCGCTCCAGGCGCCAACAAAAGTACGCTAAAATCCGGGATCGGCGCGCGCAAGGCTATCGATTTTGTATAGCCGGCGCGCGCCGAGCCGCGCAGCCTACCCCCGTTACCTCGGAGGCCGCACCGAAATCGGAGCGGCCTCGGAGGGAATCCTCTAACGCCCTCCCCTCACCTTCCCCTCCCTTCCTCTACCTAACCCACCCGCCCGGCCCTGTCTATACCCCATCCTTACTGTTGTCGGGGGATTTACGCCTCCCAGAGGGAGAAGTAAATCCCCGCGCGCCAGCGGGCCTCCTGCGCACCGGGACGCGACCTGGGGGCGGGTACGGAGGGCACGGCCACGCCACCGGACCGCCCCGGGCCGTAGCCACGCCCCCGTACCCGCCCCCAAAACGCTGCCGACACACCCCCTAAACGCCGCGACGACCGGGCCCGCCCCCGACACGCCCCCCTCGGAGAACCCCGGGACTTACGCGAGTCCCGGGGCTCTGCGCGCGCCGGTAGGCCTATGTAAAATAGGCTCACCGGCGCGCAGGGCCCTGCTCGCCTAAATCCGCCCGGTTTTGGGCGGATTTAGGCGAGCAGGGCTCTGAAAATCCGCCCCTAAATGAGATTTTAAAAATCTTGAAGTTTGAAACCGGTGAGCAGAAAAGTTGTCATCAGAGTTTCAGCTCTTGTCACTTAGAAAACAGTTCAGGCAGAAAAGCTTTCCTTGATTTAGCAAGATGCAACAGTTAAAGCTCTGACAGAGCCTTCACGTATGCTAATAATATCAGCAAGCAATAAAAAGCAAAGGTAGGTAGGGGTGCGCATTCAGTCCCTACGTATTGGCAATCAGCAACGGATGTGGCCATATTCGTTGCTTTCGTGGGAAAGCGAAACGTATCGTGATTCCCCACGAATACATGAATCTTCGCCGAATTATTCGGCCGCCTAAACAACCCAATTTAAACAAACCCCCCACCCTCCTGACCCCCCCAAGACTTACCAAAACTCCCTGGTGGTCCAGCAGGGGGTACGGGAGCCATCCCCTTCACTCACACCCTCGGCTGACGGTTTCAAAATGGCACCGATAGCCTTTGACCTACTGTGTCACAGGGGCTACCGGTGCCATTGGTCAGCCCCTGTCACATGGCCATCGGCGCCATCTTGTGCTCCTACCATGTGACAGGGGCTGACCAATGGCACCGGTAGCTCCTGTGACACAGTAGGTCAAAGGCTATCGGTGCCATTTTGAAACCGGCAGCAGAGGGTGTGAGTGCAGGGGATGGCTCCCGGACCCCCCGCTGGAGCACCAGGGAGTTTTGGTAAGTCTTGGGGGGGTCAGGAGGGTGGGGGGTTGTAGTTAATTTTAGCGGGGAAACGAATAGAAATTGATGTATTAACGTATCGGGGCGCCATATGGCTGAATGCAACATATCTGCCCCCCGACGAATCCGAATCCCGAATGCAATGTATGGTGTCCCTCTGCACATCCCTAAAGGTAGGTATTATCCGTCTACCTACCTAGCAATGCCTGGATTTCAGTCTATGTGTGAAAAAAAGCCTTGAAATTTGTATTACCATGATTTGTCTAGTGCACACCAGATGTTTGTGGTGTAGTTTAGAGATAAATAATAGGCAAGCCCTATTCCCATGGAGTTTACAGTCTAGTCAATTCACAGGGCACATGAAAAGCAAATCAAACAGGAGACTGTGTTAAGACTGCAAGGCCATAACTGAGATGATACAAAGTAGGTGGTATTAAATTGGGGAGGGGCAGTTTTAAATGAGTATAATCAAAATATATTTGGGGATCTGGAAATATTTTAAGGAGAAGTGTGGTCATATAAGTTATTGCTAATCAGTCTTTTTTGTGTTTGCATAATATAAAATAGGTATGGAATATGAGCTGCATGTTATGTGTCCCATTCGCACCCATCCCATGCACAGGCCTGCTCACCTTCATGGTTCCACGGCAGGTCCCGGGTCGGCCTCCCTAGTGGCAGCTGCTAGCACTTCCAGGTCTCGGCGTCCCGCAGCGGCGGTCGCTGGGCCTTCCACTGCGCACCAGGCCTCACGCCGGAGCTTGGCATCCTCGGCTGTGTTGGCCACGCCCATATGCACTCGCGCACGGACCCCCCGGCCCCTATAGGGCCAAGAGCAGGTCTTAGCTCCACGACGTGCCCTGATTGATTCCTTGTTATAAGGATGTCCCTGCTTGTACTTCCTTGGCAATCGGGTTGGCGTTCTGTTAGATTGTCACTGCGTTTGAATCTTGTCCTAGTCTTGTTCCAAAGTCCAGTTCTGTTCCTGCCTTGTTCCTGTATCCTAGTTCCTGCATCCTCCTGTTCCTGTTCGTCTGTCCGTCTTCCCAGGTAGTACCTCCAGACTGACTGGTACTGACCTAGATTTGCTCCTCGACCTGCCTGCCTGCCTGCTGCCTGCCTTCTGACTCCAGCCTGCTACTCGACTCGCCTGCCTGCCTCCTTACCTCAGCCTGCCTGTGACCTCATCTGACCTCCAGTAACTGCTTTGTTGACCATTCCTCAGACTCACTCCCAGACTTTGACCTCTGCCTGCTTGACCTCATCTCTAGATTTTGACTCTGTTCCTAGCCTTGTCATCATCTACGCTATTCTGGTCCTCCTTGTTCCACCTGACCTCCAATCTTGAACCTGACCGCGCTCCCCCTCTGTCTGTGGGCACGCCGGACTTCCACTCTCCCAGGAGACCCTGTGAGCCCACCTAAGTCCAAGCGGCCCGAGTCCTTATGGGATCCTCCCAGGGGGGACCTCGGGCTTCCAGTGGTGAAGCTCTTCCTAGCCTCTGTCTCTTCCAGTGCTCCTCCCCCTGGGGGCAGTTGCCTCCTGGTCCCTACCAGGAGGCAGTTCTCCACTGCCTGAGGACAAGGGTCCACCCCCGAGCGCAACACTCTAGTCATATCTGGGAAATTCACTCCCCTGTCTAGAGACCAGAATGAAAAAACTTAGCAGGAAGAATTGGCTAGAGCAGGGAGGATGTAAATGGGATTAATTGAGGGAGGAGAGGTTTTCAGTGAGTATAGTAACAAAGATTCAACAGTTTATCTAATTGGTGAGTCAGCCAAAATTAAAAGTTTGCCCTAGAAGCCTTCTCTATAAGAAAGCAGAACAAACTGGTTAGGTGAAGGAAAGACATGGAGGAAAGAGATGGTTTTCACATGAGCTTTTTTTTTTAACTATCCCTGCTCTTGCAAAAGTCATTCATAAAATCAAACAAAGCAGAAAATGCATAAAATATCATAACTGAATGGCAGAATCAAGATTGCACCCTTCAACTAACTACTGAGGTGAATTTTCAAAGAGTTATGGGCCAGATTTTATAACATGCGCGCGGGCGTATATTTGTTCGCGCAACCCGGCGCGAACAAATCTATACCCGATTTTATAACATGCACGCGCAGCCACACGCATGTTACAAAATCCAGGGTCGGCCCGGTGGCTGTTCTGTAGACCTCGGTCCCGCCCCTGGAACACCCCCGGGCTGGCGCCCCACCCACAGCCCCGCCCCGGAATGCCCATTTTTTTCAAGCCCCGGGACTTACGCGCATCCGGGGGCTTGCGTGCGCTGCCGAGCCTATGCAAGATAGGCTCAGCGCAGGTAGGGGGAGGTTTTCAGGGGTTACACGCGTAACCCTTTGAAAATCTACCTCTATGTGCGTAAAAATTTGCTTGTATGCATGTTAGAAGCCTGTACTTATTTAAGCCCAAGTTTTCAAAACCCGGCACATGCAAAAACCAGGGGATACGCATGTGGCCAGGCCAAGCGCGCCCCGAGCGCATTTTAAAAATGGCCTGGCCATGCGCTTATCTCCCGATACGCACCGACCGGGACAGCCAGCATTAGGCCCTGTCCCAGGAAAGAGTGCTCTAGCAGCCGGCCAGGGCATGGAACTTACTCCTGCTTCGAGGAGTGGCTAAGTTCTAAAACAAAAAAAATTACAATAGTTAGGGTAGTTTTAGGGGTTGGGGAGGAGAAGGGAAAAGGGAGGAAGGCTAGGTAGGGGGGATAGGAAATTTCCCTTCCAGTCCACTCCTTAAATGGAGCAGATTGGGAGGGCAGTGGCGCCATGTGTTATTTTTTTTTAATTCCCCCTTGCGCACGCAAGATGCCACCCACCCGCACATGTGTGGGCCGATATTAAAATCGGGCGCGCATGTGCCCACGGGAATCGTATTTTATAACATGCGACGCACGCATGTTATAAAATTGCCATGTCCATGTGTGCGCACTAGGAACCGCGCACACATGGACACATGCAAGGGCCTTTGAAAAGCTACCCCTTAATTGATATTTTATAAAAGTCAAAAGTATGTACATATATGTGCACAAAAAAGGGGAGAGTCTGGGGCATTCTGCGGAGGGGCCAACAGTTATGCATGTAAGTTGCTATTTAAAAGACATGCACACACATTTGGCAACTGTTAATTATCGCGCATAAGTGATATCAGATTTCTTTAATATATATTATTGGTTGGGTGAGGTTGGAGGGAGTTCAGGCTGAAAAATCAGGAGGATCTCAATGATTTGGAGAAGGCCTGGGTGAACTGGTGGAGTAATTGGTTAACTGGTTAATGTCTTAAAATCTGCTGACTTACGCCCATAAATCAGGTTTTCCATGACTTGTCATACTCTATTTTTGTGTGTAAGATACATGTGTGCATATTTTTTAAATAGTTTTGTAAAAGTGCACTTGTTCTATGCATTGAATTTCTCAGTTTCAATAAATTGCATGCATTCACATATACATTCTGAGGTAAAAATATGCGCATTTTATGAGACATGGGTTAGGAAATACTATCTTAGATCTATGTGTGGCCACATACACACATAAAGGCTGCTGTGTGTATTTGATTGAAATTTATCTTCCAAATTTTTGTTATAACCGAAAAGTAATTTCTAGGTCAGACTAAATCTCTGGTGTCCAAAATGGATTACATAGTGATCAGGGGTTTCAGTTTATTTACTGCAGCAACTTTTAACACAAAGCCCAAACATTTGAATCAAAGTTTTTTCCGATTTAGAAAATGTTTGCATCTCTGCAAAACTGCATCAAAGATCAAGTGGATTACGTTGGTCACTGTTGCACCTCCAGGCAGGGCAAATGGTGCCTCTGCTCTATTCTGGCCATAACACAGGTACCTTTTCTTTAAAAAAAAAACCAAAAAGCAACAACTTAAATCAACCATACTGCAGCCATGTTTAACTCAAAACCCACACGTTTAAACCCAAGGAAAAAGCATACATTAAAATCAAATTTTTCATATTTAACAATGTAAGCCATTGCCCACCTTTACAACTAATGCTCAAAGTAGTCAAGTCCTTATAAAGGACATTGCAAGAATTGCTGCAGCTGTTCCAGAATTGGAAAAATAGAAACTTTAATAAAGCTACTATGGTGTCCTACATAAAGTTTATGTAGGATAACATAGTAACTTCGGAGGTGATAATGAAAAGCTTTTATGAGGGTAAACTCACTTTGATCTGCAGTGCCAATGAGTTGCATTTTTCTAAACAGGAAAGATAATTTTTAAACAGCTGCGTAGGTGCACATGTACGCTTGTATGCCGGCTCGAGCCAAAGGACACAGCTATTTTATAACATACGCGCGTATATACGCACATGGTACAAACTAGGCTGTACACATGTACATGTGCACACAATTTTATATGACTGCACGCATGTGCATGCAAATGCTGCCTGTACTGCATAAGTGCAGGGATTTTAGTAGACACATGCACTGATGCAATTACAAGTTGCCTCAGTTCATTCCTAGTTTGCCCAGGTAAAAGATAGGACTTCCTACTCGCCCTAGTTAATTAGCCTCCCTTTTACCCTGCTAGCCCCGACCCTTGAAAACCCACTGACTAGTCTAGTTTTTTTGTTTTAGGACTTAAAGTCTGCTCTATGAGAAAAGGCTAAAGAAGTTAGGGCTGTTTAGTTTGGAGAAGAGATGACTGAGGAGGGATATGATAGAAGTCTACAAAATCATGAAAGGACTTGAACAACTTAATGTAAATTGGTTATTTACTCTCTCAGATAATAGAAGGACAAGGGAGCACTCCATGAAGTTAGCAAGTAGCTCATTTAAAATAAATCAAAGAACATTCTTTTTCACTCAGTGCTTAATTAAGCTCTGAAATTCATTGCCAGAGGATGTGCTTACAGCAATTGGTGTAACTGGGTTTTAAAAAGGTTTGCATGCTCCTAGCGGAAAACTCCATAAACAGCTATTATTGTAATTAATAAGCAATAGTAGCTTATGATTTATCTAATGTTTGGTACTTACCAGGTACATGTGACTTGGATTGGCCACTGTTGGAAACAGGATGCTGGGCTTGATGGACCCTTGGTCTGACCCAGTATGGCAGTTCTTATGTTCTTAGGTTCCATGGCAGAATTAAAGTTATGCTTTAGGGGACCCTGGCGCATGCTTGTGCATGTAAATACTTACACATTGGTTTCAGTCTTAAACACCCATGCCCCACCCAGACCATGTTCAACCCAACCCCTTTTTTGGCAAAAAATGTTTGTGTGCTGACCTGGAGATTCGCGCATACATGTACACTTTTCAAAATCTGTGCAGCACGCGCCTCCTCAACTTCTGCATGTATCTCCCAACTTTAGCACATTTAGAGCTTTTAAAATTCATCTGATTGGTGAATAAAATTAATTTGATCCTAAGCTGACAACTTGTTTTCTGACAGGATCATCCCAAATTCAATTGACTCCAGCTCAAAAATGTAATGGTCAAATTCAACCTAAATCAAGTGTATCTCTTGCTGAATTCCACTAGAGGGCACCACATGCCTGGCTTTTGATTGCAGTGTATTTGCGAAGAACTGAAAAAAAAACATTGTATAGAAATCACTGCTTTTATAAATGTACTAATCTATATTAATTTCTGCTGCTGTCTGTAATTTACTTGCTGATGAAAAGTGATAGAAACTAATCCTGATTAGTGGCATGAAACTGATCATTACTGCATACCAGTTTCCACTGATTACAATTTGGGTTTTGATGAGCGAGTACTAAGTGATTTAATGGGTTAAGTCAGGCCTGTGAGTGAGACACTGTGGTATCCCTACACATTAACAGACATTGTGCAAGGAACATGAAGGAAGCGGCTTGTGATAGGGGAAGTGCTAGCTCCCTATTTTAAAAATGGCTGTCCACTGCGAGAAGACTAAACTGACCAATAAGTCCTTCATCAATTGCAGGTGGATCTCAAGATAAAACCCCACTGTGATCACTCCCACCCTCCCCACCACCACCACCACCACCACAGTCAATCAGTAGTTTGAAAAGTTTTTTAAAAAGTAGCACTGCAACCTAAAACTTAGAAAAATGCTAAGGACTATGTGAATGTTGAAGGTTATTTCTTATGTATTGGGCCCTGAAATGTTGTTAGAAGTGTTTCCAGGATGTAAAAGAGGTCACTGCAATATGCAATCAAATGGGATAATGTACGCCTAGTAATGCTGGACATCTAACCTGCCAGGTCATCTGGGGGCCACTGATGTGGGTGCGTCTTCAGGGGTTCTAAGGGGTTCATTGCTGGATGGACAATGAGGAGAGAAAGGGGGAGGGGGTCACAGGGGAGCTTTTGGCCCCTAATGCTACTTTAGCCTTTGGGTGGGAGGAAGGGGAGGCTGTAGGGTAGGGAGGAAGTTTATTCCCTCCACTTTCCACCCTCACTCTTTGGGTGGGAGATATGGGAGGGTGTTTTTGTTTTTTTTGGGGGGGGGGTGTTATTTTTAAAGAGAACGTTTGGTGCAACATTTCTGCATGGGGGGTAACCTGCACAGAGTGGCAGTTACAACCCTAAATAACTTGTGGGGCAGACTGGATGGAGCGGTTTGGTCTTTTATCTGCCATCAGTTACTATGAGGTCAATATTCAGAGGCACTGAGCTGGATAACTCATAAGTTTCCAGCTCAATGCCAACTTTTCAATATTTCTCCCACTTATCCATGTAGCTAGATAATGTGGGAGCATCCCGGAGTAAAGTTAGCCGGGGTAACCACCAATTTTTAACTATAATTGGCTAAGTATAGAGATTGTTGGCACCAGCTTTCTACCCAATAAATAGAATAAAAAATATGTCCTCCTTCCCTCAGCTCACCCAATCCTAACCCCTCCCAGCAGCTGACTGAACCCCCGTGAGCAGCTCCGGTATCACATACACTGCAATCCCAGGCACTTCCAGCATTGCTCTGGCGGCAGCATCAGACGCATAAGCTGTCGGCATAACTGTCCAACGGCCGTGCACATGTGCATGAAAACGGTGCTGGCTGCACCGAAGGATGGTGCCAGCCAGACCAGATTATTTTCTGATCTAGGAGAGGGTAGAGGTTGCCCAAGCTGGGCCCAGGGAGCTCCACTCGGGCAAACCCAGGACCCAGGATTTGATTTTGCTGGCTATGAGAGGCCCATTTATATTTTTTTAATCAGTTCTTTATTTTGGGTGGGGAGGAGTTTCATGTTTTAAAGGATTTTTTTGGTTTGGCAAATGAAACGAACCAAAAAAAAAATTAAACAAACTGATAAAAACAAACCCTGAAATAAAAAAACAAACCAAAACTAAAAAATTGGGGGCCATACATCCCTGTTGGCTAGCTTCAGGTGAATTTTCAGCTGAACAGCTAGCCGGATGGGCTCAGATGAAAATTTTCCTAAAAGATATCCCGTTATAATTAACAGCTATTTTTAAATTGATTGTGTCCTCTGTTTTACTTCCTTACCTAATGGCTTAGCAGTAATATCGTAAAACTCTTTTAAAAACTAAGACATTTCTGTCTGTATCAGAGACGTTTTTAGCCTTGAAGAAAATAAATGTATATGGGTGGCTGAGCAGTGTGCATTAGCTGTGTGTCAGATTTACAGTATTTAGGTAATTCCCACTGAAAAACGACATCCAGTCAATGGTACCAGACTGGAACTTTCAATCACAAAGAAAAAGCCTAACCTGAGGTATTGCGAGTGATTATTTCCCCAGTGAATCTCAGATACTTGGAGGGAGGCAGTGATTTTATTTTTCATAATATCATCAGACAATGGAAAATATATCAGTTGATTTTTGAAAACCTGGTATAAGTTTTCCAGGGAAACACCTAAACAGTGAAAATGCAGAAATGAAAAAAAAGCTGGATTCTGTGTCAGCTGCCATTGCTGTCCCGATCATGTCTTGGCCAGCTTTGGTCACACAATGGCCACACAATAAGTGACTTTAATGGTGAGGTAAGACTGGAAAGCCCACAGCCAAGTTTTTCAGTCTGAACTTACATGGGGCAAGCTATCCTATCTTAAAAACCCTAAATACACCACTAGGGGAGGGGAGGAAAAGTGCAAGAAGGGGATCCCAAGGAAGAGAATATATCAAGGGATGATGAATTGGAAAGTTTGGGAATGATGATTATTAAATAATCCTCATTGGGAGTGAGCACCAAGTGGTGGTGGTGTGGATTACAAACTGGTTGACGGATAGGAGACAGCGTGGTAATGGTAAATAGAACCTACTCTGAAGAGAGAACCGTGTTAAGTGGAGTGCCACAGGGATCGGTGTTGGGATTGGTTCTGTTCAATATATTTGTGAGCGACATTGTGGAGGGGATAGAAGGTAAAGTTTGTCTATTTGCGGATGGTACTAAGATCTGCAACAGAGTGGTCATGCCAGAAAGAGTAGAGCGAATGAGAAGAGATTTAAGGAAGCTTGAATGGTGGTCAAAGATATTGCAGCTGGGATTCAATGGCAAGAAGTGTAGAATCATGCATCTGGGGTGTGGTAATCCAAAAGAGCTGTATGTGATTGGGGGTGAAGGGCTGTTGTGCACAGAGCAAGAGAGAGACCTTGGGATGATAGTGTTTAGTGATCTGAAGATGGCGATGCAATGTGACAAAGTGATAGCTAAAGCCAAAATAGTGCTGGACTGCATAGAGAGAGGAATAATGAGTAAGAAAAACGAGGTGATAATCCCCTTGTATAGGTCCTTGGTGAGGCCTCACCTGGAGTACTGTGTTCAGTTCTGGAGACCATATCTCAAAAAGGTCAGAGACAGGATCGAAGTGGTCTTGAGAAAGGCCACCAAAATGATGGGTTGTCTCCATCAAATGACTTGAGGAGAGGATGAAGGACCTAAATATGTATACTCTGGAGGAGAGGAGGTGCAGGGGAGATATGATATGGACTTTCAGATACCTGAAAGGTTTTAATGATGCACAATCAACAACAAACATTTCCATTGCAAAGAAATCAGTAGAACTAGGGGTCACAAAATGAAACTCCAAGAAGGATGATTCAGAATCAATGTCAGGAAATATTTCTTTATGGAGAGGGTGGTAGATGCCTGGAATACCCTTCTGGAGGAAGTGGTGAAGACAAAAACAGTGAAAGATTTCAAAGGGGCATGGGATAAATGCTGTGGATCCCTAGTGGATGAGAATGTAGAAAAGAGTAAAAGGGGGTAACTTGCTGGTAATGGTAGTTACTACCCTAAGCCTGCATACTGTTGATGTAACTCCATCATTGCTCTCTGCTTCAACTTCAGGGGGAAAAGCGGAAAAAGGGGAATTAGATTCAGATAGCAACCAACAAGGACATCAAATTTTATGGTCTGGGAAAACAAATAAGCATAGGGGTAACTTGCTGATACGGCTGTTACTACCATTAACCAATAAGCCTGATACTTTTGATGTAACTCCAACATTACTCTCTGCTTCAACGGCAAGAGGTACCAGGAATTAGACCCAAACAGCAACCAACAAGGGCCCTGATTGTGATGGTCTGGGAAACAAGTATAGAGGGACTTGTGTGGCACAGTAGACATTTGTATGGCATGGCAGATACTACCATAAGCTTGCTTGTTTGGTCCTTTTTGCTGTCATTTCTATGTTTCTATGGTCAGCTGTCTCATATTTTATTCTCTCTCTCCTCAGGGAATCTCACCTAACTGGGTGATATACTGTCAACCAGTGAAAATCTGGCTGTTTTGTCGAGCTTATCACTCTTAAATTTACTTTAAGCTGCTACATGTGCATTTTTATGAGGTTCTATTTCGTTACTGTGCTGTCTCCTATTTTTTTGGTTGGGCTTTCATGAAATTTTATGTAATTCCTACTTGGTTCTTATTAAGGGCTGAATTTTCAAAGCCATTTATGCACATAAAACTCAGTGTTATGCATATTGTTGTTATGCTGGAGGTGGACCCTTGGCCTGGTGCAGGATTGGTACGGCCCTCCGGTCGGACCCGGAGAGTGCCTGCCACCAGGAGGTAGAGCACAGGAGGAGACAGAGGCTAACTGGAGCTTCGCCAATAGCAACCCGGGGTTCCCTCAGGTTGAGGCCTTGGTTACCCGGGCCGCCTGGTATTAGGTGGGACTCGCAGGGTCTCCTAGAGAGAAAGTTCAGAGGAGTGCCCACCATGAACAAGGGTGCACAGTCAATGTCCAAACCGGGATGGCCGGAGGTCGCAGGAGGCCAAAAGAGAGTGTCCAAGTGGATAGCAAGGATCAAGGCCAGAGTATCAGTCCAGAATGGTCAGCCAAAGCAGGGGTCAGTACCTGTAGTCAATCCGGGTATAGTCAGGTCAGGCAGAAGTCAAGTTCCAGGCAGCGATCAAGAGTAGTCAGGTCAGGCAGAGGTCAAATTCCAGGCAGCGATCAAGAATGGTCAGAGAACAGGCAGAGGTCAGTACCGTGAAATGTCCGAAGGGTACTACCAGGGATGGAGAGACGAAGGAACAGGAGACGCTGGAACAGGAGACACAGGGGAACCTGGAACAGGGGACGCTGGAACAAGAGACACTGGAACAAGGGATGCTTGGTAGGCAAACTAAGGAACACCGGAGTGTACAACCAGATTCAGGGGAACGGGCCTTGCCTTATATACCTGGGTTGCATGATGTCATCAGGGAGCGTCGGGTTCGGGTTTCCCATGGCTTGGCCCTTTATATAGGGTGACATCAGCCACGCGCATGCCTAGGGGCAGGGCCGAGGAGCAGGAAGACACGGAGCACCTACAAGAGCTCTGCTGTGAGGCTGGCATCGGAGACGGTGAGCGGGGGAGCCGGGGACGCCACGAACTAGCTGCGGCTGCTGCTGAGGACGGCCCGGAGCTTGTGGACAGGAGAGAGAGGTAAGCAGACTAAGCACAACATAAATGGCTTGTTATAGAATTGTCTGTGGAGTGTACACATAAAAATGGGCATGTAATCCAATTTTGTGTATTCTTTTATGTGTACAGAAAATAAGCATTCTGGGGGTAGCAGTTGGGTAAGATTTTAGATTTGTGCAATAAAGGCCTGATTTTCAAAAGTACTTACATGCTTAAAATTGGGTTTTACATATGTAAATACATTTTGTCCATCTAGGAGCGCTTTTGAAAATTGCTACAGATATATGCCATTGTATTGTCAATATTTACCCACATTAAGTGCACTTAATATATGGGTAAATGGTTTTCGAAAAAAGCTATAATAGCATGTTACATTTATATGTGTTTACTCCTATGAAAATTCATCTGTTAGAAGGAAATTTTCAAAGGAGTTAAACATGTCAATATAACATAATACTGTAGCAGTTTTCAAAAACTCACTTATATGAGTAAAATGCATTTACACTTGTAAAACCCAGTTTTAAATGTGTACATGCTTTAGAAAATAGTCCTTATTGTATTGTTTGTAATTATGCATGATCTACCCTGCCTTGAGCACATTCAGGTTAATTTTCAAAAGGATTTACGCATGTAAATGGGCTTTTGAAAATTGCTATGATATATACTCCTTTTACACGTGTAACTCCTTTGACGATTTACTCCATTGGTGATAAAGTGAGATATAAATCTTAATTAATGAATAAATAACTATTCTGTTTTATTTTGCACCATTCAAAATAATAAGAAGTCACTCTTGGGATGTAGATCAGGTCATGTGCATATGAGCATGTGGGAGAGTATTGTTCCCTCCCTAGGTTTTCTTACATTACAAAGCAGCTTGAAATTAACTTTGCAGCTCAGATTAAAACCAAATGTGATTATAAATTAAAATGCAAGTTGTACAGCATGCAATGAGCATGTGTCATAGCTTAAAATGTGAAACCTTTACATTAGAGTGTTTTTCTGCTAGGTTGCAAACTGAAACTATAAAGCAATTGGTGACCCTAAATGTGTGAGCATCAGGGTAAACCAGTATCTCTACGACTAGTTTTTGAGAGCGCTTTTCCTTTCATTAGGCTTGTATAGATGCAACAGTGCATCAGGTTGGTACAGAATGAGTTACAGATGACATTGCCTATACTTTCGAGTGCACTGTGGGTCAAGTTATGCCCTCAGTGCTTGTTTGATGCAATACATAGATTGAATTGATTTTGATGGGTAAGGAATAACTAATGTATCTAGTTCTAGTCCATCTTAATGTGTTACACAGCAATAATTTATTGCAGGAAAATCTCCTGGACCTTAAGGCAAGCTTGTAGTGTGATTCTACCAAGAGACAAGGGGCTTGTGGGGTGGGGACCTCCAAATATCTTATGATTTGCCTTTCTATCCCTTCCATTTGGTATTTTAATTATGTCACCTCTCTGGTCATGTTAAAATGCTCTGCACATTGTTCAGCCTGTGGATTAATTCCTATATAATCACTGTGTGAGTCACAGCATTCACAGCTTATATAATAAGGTGCTAAACCCCTTCGTTTAAATTGTGCAGAGTGCGATCATGTTTAATAATGGATGTTATAAATAAGATGTGAAGAAAGTACTGTGGATCTGAGACTATATAAATATCATCTATGCCTGTCCCAGAAATTGGAGCCTTGACAGCAGCCCTGATTTATCCAAGGTCTGGTTTCGCAATACAGATAAATATACCCCAAATATATGCATTTATATGTGTAATGATATTCTGACAAATGATATGCAAATATAAATATTCCAAGTAATCTAAAAGCAATAAATGGTAATGAAATCCTGATTTATATTTTTAAGGAAAAAAACATGACAGTTTGAGGACTTTAAAAGCTTTTCAATAAGTACAAACTGCAATTTAAATAATTTGCTTATGACTATATAAATAATCACATGCAGTCTCACATGTAGTTCATGAATTTGGTTTCAGGTAATGACATAAGAAAATAAGAGTTAAAAATATATTAATGAATTAAAATGTGCAGCATTGATAGAACAGCTCCTCTGTATATTTCTGGGAAGCCGTTGGTCAATAAAGCAGCTACAGCAGTGGTAATGAGGGAAGGCTGCAGTGCTGAATTTCATTAACATAATTGGGAGAGTTCATGCAAGCAGCAAAAGGGCCCTGTATTCTGGACTTGAAGCACTAGGAAGGCAGTAGATACACCTATATTGTGCTGAACAACGTCGAAAGAGGGCAAATACTGCATCTTAGCTTTCAAATGATGTGGCACACAGAGTATTCATCTGCATAAAGCACAATTGTTATTTAAAGAGGTTTAATTTTTATAGCAGAGCTTCCCTAATTCATTCTTACGGATCACAAAGCGGTCTGCTCTTCAGGATTTGCAAGATGAATATACATGAGATACATTTGCATATTTTGGAAACAAAACATACAAATACTGTACTGCTCATGCATATCCAGTCTGATTTTCAGGATTTCCACACTGGTTTGCGGAGACAGTGACCAGATTTGGGAACCTCCATTATAGAAGGGTTTTTACGCCTCACCTTACAGTCAGGCTTTCTCAGCTGGATGCGCATGCATTTGCTTCAAGAGAAACAATATCTGGTTGATTTTAAAATTCCTATCTGTGGCAAAGCCGGGAGATGCGCATGACTCAGCCCGACGCACGTCGCGTGAATTTTCCAAACCGCAAGAGTATGCGCGTATCTTCCGGTACGTTCACAAGAATTTTTTTCAGAAAAAGGGGCAGGACGTGGGTCCGTTCCGTGAGCAGGCCATGGGCGGGCCGGTTCTGATCCATGAAGTCTGCATGTAAGTCCCTTACCGAGTAACTTTACTTCTGCTATGGACGGCATGTAAGCTGTGAAATAAAAAAAAATAGGGTGGTCAACAGGGTTTTAGGGTCAGCGCTAATAGGGTAAAAGGGAGCCGAGTTAGCTACGGGAGTTAGGAAATCCTCTCCTTTACTGAACTGGGAACAAACTGGGAAAAGAGATTTGCGTCGTTGCGCATGTCTAGTGAAATCCCCCCCCCCCCCACTTACGTGAGCGAGGCGGCATTTGCACGCACATGCTCTCATCAATATGAAATCGTGCGCACATGAATAGCTATTTTTAAAACATGCACGCGTATATGCGCATATATGAGCATATGTTTTAAAATTGCAGCATCCATGTGCGCGAGCTGGCAAATGTGCGCACAAATGTGCCCACAGGGCTTAAAATTCACCTCTATGCATTGTTTTGATGAGATAATTGTATTTATTTATTTGATAAACTTATAACCTGCCGTAACAAACCAGTGCTCTATGACAGTAACTTTCAAACCATGTTAGAGCACTGGCTTGTGCACGTGTATCGGCCCGCACCCAGGGA
Organism: Rhinatrema bivittatum; assembly: GCF_901001135.1. Classification (NCBI taxonomy): domain Eukaryota; kingdom Metazoa; phylum Chordata; class Amphibia; order Gymnophiona; family Rhinatrematidae; genus Rhinatrema; species Rhinatrema bivittatum. The sequence continues at coordinate 19,482,039 of NC_042629.1, forward strand.
CGCAGCCATGTTGTAACATATGCACGGATATGCGCACATATTCTAAAATAGTCTGGCCGTGCACACGTGCACCAAATTTTAAGTGGATGTGCACAAATCCCGCTTCTACCATGTTAAGTAGGGGGATTTTAAAAGCGGTGCGTGCTAACGCCATTGCCCAGTTTGCCCAGACCAAACCCTCTCTATTTTAAAAACCTTCATTCCCCCTAGTTAGCCCTGACCCTTAAAACCCTGCAGATCTGCCTATTTTTCTTTATTTTATAACTTACACCTCCTCCATATGTGGCAGGGGATCCTACTACGCGCCTAGGCACGTAAGTATTTACCAGCACATCTCTGGTTCATGCCCCGAAACACTCATGGCCCGTCCAGTCCATGACCCGTCCCTTTTTGAAACCTTTGAAGATGTGCATTCTGCGGGAGATACGCGCATATCTGGGTGGCTTTTAAAATACCCTCAGCGCACGCAAGCCCGACTTATTCATGTATCCCCTAATTAATGCGCGTGCTGGGCTTTTAAAATTTACCTTGACGTGAATAACCATCAATAATAATACATCATACTCCAATAATGAAAAATAACCTATCATTTCTAAAAAAAAAAATCAGCATAAGACCAACAAAGCATCAAACACCCACACATAACTTTACCATTCTCATCAGCAAGCAATTCTCCTTCCAACCCTACCCCCAAGCAATCTTAACTGCATTCGAAATCTCAGACCCCCAAGTACACTTAAATAATGCCATAAAAAATCTAAAACACTGAAACTTAATATCCAGAGCTGTAGGTATTTCCATCACAACCTTTTGTAGATTTCAACCTACCAGTTTTGTATCAGCTATCTGATTCAGCACAGCTATCAAATCCTTGTAATACACCCTCCTACCTGCACTGTACAGTCCTGATTTCCCACTATTACTGCATGAGAAACAGAAACTAATAGTTAAATGTTACTGTTTGCCTATTCATCAATTTTTCAAATGAAATGTACCAGCAAGAGAAACTGAGTTTGAATTCCTGCACCTTGACCATGCAATGCTGCAGCCCAGTACATTGCCAAGGGGAACAATCCCAGCTGCTTTTTATTGTGAGATAAGATTCCAAAGAGCAGGTAATGTTCTTTTTTTCTAGCAAGCAAAATTACATCACTTGTACACTGAAAGTCAGTGTTTAAGCAGCAGCCCAGAGTGCTTAGGCCGTAGCATGAAGAATCTAGGGGCCGGATCCACTGTCCATCAGGGCATGCTGTGGAGGTGTTATGACAGTCTTCTCATGCAGTATCAATACTGGTAATGTTAACAATAATTTAATAATTTTACATTTTTTGTAGCTCAAGATACTTTACTATATTTTTCAGGTATAAGTCCCTGCCACAAAGAGCTTTTAATCTATGTGGGCATCTGACGCAGAGTCAGTGGCAGAAGTGGTTTTGAACCCTGATTTCCAGCCCATTGCGCTCACCACTAAGCCAGTCCTTATGCTATTCCTGTTATCTTGTGGTATGAATAGAATGTGTTCTCCTTCCATATCCGAGGTCTACACTAAAATGGGTGATTCATCAGGGTCTTCCCAAACCTCTGTACATGCCCATTCATTTTCATGATTCTGAGAGCTGAATAGCCTACTGTCCCTTCAGCACAGCAGTTAGGAAGCAAAGTTCAAGGGTCAAACGAAGGTATCACTGTTCAGTACATTCTGATGAATGAGTCCTTAATGTTTTCCAGTTTGTCCTTTCAATTAAGGGTCATTCACCACAGTCTTTGACTCTGTCAGGCCTATTTATTTTTCTGAAAATATGTTCTTGCACAAATAAATCATCCTTGCATTTTATGAAAATTATCATGACAATGTCCAGAGGGGAGGTGGTGAACCAAAAGCAACACTATAAAACAGTAAAACTTTTCATTTAAGTAAAACATTTCATTCCATCCCTTTCATTCGGTCAACAAAACAAGAGATATATGGAAATACAATTTTGTAGAGCTAGTCTGGTGGTCTGCAAAATATATGGTCATACTATCATTTAAGAATCCCCAGAGGCTTCTACTGCTTCTGAAAAGTTATCCATCTAAATGGAAAAGCGGCAATATTTGAAGCTCTATTCTGCTAAATTCAGGGGCAGTGGGGGAGGCAGCAGGAGGGGTTTTGGGGCAGGCTGGAGTTAGCCGTATAAGTTATGTGGGAAATTCTGTTATTCAGAGTTAGCTGCTTAACCAATGTGGCTAACTCTGGTCTTGCCGAAGGGCTGTTCTAAAGTTAGCTGGATATACTTAAGGGGTTATTTTTCAAGCTGCGATAATGGGCTTATCGTGGCAGTAAAAAAATGAGGGGAAGGGGTGGAGTTTGGGAGGAGTTAGGGAGGGTTTAGGGAAATGGGGTGGCTGCACCGCTGCCGGCGATAATGCTTTGGAAATTATCGCTGGCAGTAGCGCAGGAAATAGCATCACCTTTTAGCGTGGTGCTCTGGGGGCGATAGTGTGTGGCATGGCCGCACTACTGCAGGCGAAACCGCACTGCTGTGATGCGGCCAGCTGCACACTCCCGCCCCCCTTTTTCGCTGCAGATCATCATTCTGCACAGAATAATTAATCTAGCCCTAATATAGCTGGGTATATTTAGCGTCGCAGCCATGCTGCTAAATATCCCTGTTAAGTTAGCCAGGTAGCTACCTCTGGCTAACTTACCTAGCTGCTTCATAGCTGAATATCAGCCCCTAAGCAGCTAATGTTCCAGTAGTAACAACCAGTCCTTCCTGATTGTGACCTTGCTGACCTGCTGTTACCCCTTCCATTTCCTTTTATGAGTGTTGGAAGCTTTTAAAAGCAGAGACTTGAGGCAAGTAACAATAATGGATCAGGGCGGTATAAAGGAAATAGGCACCCTAGGCAAACCTTACAGCCTGGCTCCTCCTTCTCCTCCTGCTCCATCCCAGAGCTCCCCAAATACAATAAAAAATTATGGGGTAGATTTAAGACCTGCACGCGGGTGTACATGTGCACGTGCTACTCGGCGCTCACACATGTACACCCAATTTTATAACTCGCACGCACAGGCGCGTGCAAGTTATAAAATCTGGGGTCGGCACGTGCAAAGGGGTGCACGCTAGTGCACCTTGTGCGCACCAACACCCGCGGGCTTCTCCCCTCCCCCTAACCTAACCTTCTCCACCCTTTCCCGTAACCTTTCCCCCCCTAGCCCTACTTTAACCCCCCTCAAAATTCTTATCAAATGGCCGCTGTGTCAGAGGCCTCTGGCCCCGCCCACGCCCCACCCCCAGACCGCCTCTTTTTGCAAACCCCGGGACTTAGACGCATCCTGGGGCTTTACGCGCGTCACGGCGTGCATAAGGCAATTTATGCGTGTAGAGCTTTTAAAATCCAGCCCTATGCATTTATAATAACAGATTTTACATGAAAATGGACATTCTGAGGTAAAAATCACTTACAACATGTCCAGAGGGAGCGCTGACAGCAGAGCTTTCATCTGTCGGTGGTAAGTTTGGTAACAAGTGCTTATATCTTGAGACAAAAGAAAAAGTTTTGGAGGATTAAACTATTACTGGCTGATTATATTCTTTGCTAGCTTTAAGGTTAGTATTTGTTTGCCAGGGGTCAAATTGTCTGTGTAGTTGGAAAATAGACTTTGATTCTCTGAGCTAGTAAAAGATGGCATTTGTTTGCCAGTGTTGAAATTGTTTCTGTAGTGTAAAACTAGATTCTCTGAGCTAGTATAAGATAGTGTTTGCCAGTTATAAAACTGTGAGTTTGAAAGGGTCACTTACTTGATCTAAGAAGGTGAAACTTGATTCCTGAGCAACTTAGGTACCCGTTTGATTCCCGCATTCCACCCACCCTTGTTTCATTTTTTAATATATAGAACGTCACCCCCACTAGGAGGAAAGTCTTCAAAATAAGTCAATTAGACACTTAAAATAACATTCAACTCCGATTTTAGTGAATAACATTAATCACCTAGTTATCAAATTAAAAAAACGTATGAAGTAAAATTTAAGACCCACGAGCATTCACATATGTGCACGAGTTTGCCAGCATGTGCACATGGACACGCTGATTTTATAACATACATGCGTATTATGCGCATATATGTGCGCATGTTATAAATGCGACTTTTCATGCTTACATGTGCGCACGAATGCCGTCTCAAGCATGCGAGGGGGGGAATTTTAGTAGGTATGGGCGGCAATGCAATAGACCTTTACTCAGTTCGTTCCCAGTTTACCCCAGTAAAGGAGAGGACTTTCTAAACCACCTAGCTAACTTGTCTCCCTTTCACCTTATCACCTCAACCCTTAAAACCCCACTAACTAGCATTTTTTTTAGTACATGACTTACATGCAGTGTATGTAAATACTTACGCACTGGATTCATGCTACAGACCGGGCCCACCCATGCTCAGCCAAACCATGCCCATCCCTTTTTGGTGAGAAAAATGTTTATGCACGTACCGGGATATATGCAAGTACTCATACTGGTTTTAAAATCCGTGCAGTGTGCACCAGGCCAAGTTACATGCGTATCTTCCAGCTTTGGCATGTGTAGGATTTTTAAAATTCACCCAGTAGATTTTGTTATCTAATAAATAAATATAAAATACTAATCACATTTAACAACCCTTACATACCCCTTAGTCAGCCTTTATCAACTCAACAAATTAAGATGCAGACAGACGTTCAGCAGCAGATGGGGGCTATCCAGTTGCACACATAAGATTGTATGTGTGCACCCATTGCAAGAGCTCCTGGCTCTCAAGGAAAGAGATCAGTGACAGTCCTGGGGGAGTTGAGGGAGACAGAGAGGTACATAGAGGAGACTCAAGGGCATATAGTAGAACGGTCACAACTCTAGCAGCTCTTGTGTTGCTTTGGAAGAGCAAGGGAAACCATCATTTTGATGTGGCAGGAAATGATCCTGTGACCAGGACCTGCACTTCAGGTGCTACTTTATCCTCTCACACTGGAAATGTGTCTCCAGGGGTCCATACCCAGAAGGGATGGGTTAGGATGGCTAGAGTAGTGGATATTTCGATTATTAGAAACGTTGATAGCTGGGTGGCTGGTTGGCATGAGAATTACTTAATAACTTACCTGCGTGGTACAAAAGTGGTAGACCTTATGTGCCACCTAGATAGGATTTTAGAAAAGTGCTGGGAAGGAGCCAGCTGTAATGGTACAGGTGGGTATCAATGACATAGGAAGATGCAGAAGAGAGATTTTGGAGGCAAAATTTAGGAAGGAAATTGAAATCCAGAACCTCCAAAGTTGCATTCTCAAAAAGTATCCCCATATCACAAGCAGGAATCCAGAGGCAGGCTGAGCTGCAGTCAGGTACAGTAACTTTCAAACTAGCACATGGGCGCACATTAACGTGTGTGCATCAGCACAAGCTCAGGGACATGGCCATTTTACAACATGCATGCACTTAATCATGTTATAAAATAGCCAAGGCATGTGCACATGAGGGCCCAATTTTAAATAGGCACGAAAATCTCACTTATACTGCATATGTCAGGGATTTTAAAAGGGACACATTCCCACGCCATTGCCAGTTTCACCAGTTTGCCCACCAGTTCACCCAGTTAAGAACTAAGTCCTCCAAATGCCCCTAGTTTAATAGCCTATACTCTCCCCCAGTTACCTCAGACCTTAAAACCCATCATGGACGGTTAGGTTTTTTTTCAAAATTTAACTTACACCTCCTACATAGCAGAAGTAAACTTACATGGCACTTGACCTCAGCGTGTGCCCAAGTGTGCAAGTATTTGCATGCACATCTCTTCGCCCTGCCCTGAAACACACATGCTTTGCCAGAGATATGCATGCTTCTCGGTGACTTAAAATTGGGTGGGCGTGTGCCAGCCTGATTGGTGTGTGTATTCCCTAATTAATGCACATGTTGGGCTTTTAAAATTCATCTTAAAATGCGTGGATGAGACAATGGTGCAAGGAAGAGTGTTTTAGGTTCACTAGGAATATTTTAGGGAAGGAGGAGTCTACACTGATGGGATGGGCTCCACCATGCTGCTAGTACTAGTAACTTGAAAAGGAGATAGAGTAGCTTTTAAACTAGAACACGGGGGGAAAGCTGACAGTCACTCTTTAGCACGTGGTTCAGAGGGAGGTATCTTCAAAGGATACTGTCCCAATAGAGAGGTATTTATAAAAGCTGAAAAATCTGATTCCAAAGTGCCTGTATCATCTGATAATAAGCAGGCTGTGGGTACATATAAAAATAGAAATAGAAATAAATCTCCTTTAAAATGTTTGTATGCAAATGCCAGAAGTCTGAAAAATAAACAGAAATGCATGGCGTTAAAGGAAGATATAGACATAAGAGGAATCTCAGAGACCAGATGGAAAGAAGAAAACTAATGGGACACTGTGGTATCAGGACAGAAATGATATCAGCATGACAGGCAGACAAAATTGGTGGAGGAATGCATAGAGTCAAGCAGGATAAAGGTTTTGCAGGAAACAAAACTGCATTCTGGAATCCTTTTGGATATGAATTCCAAGGTTAACAGGAAAAGCACTGTAGTGAAGATATATTACTGCCCAAGTGGCCAGGGCAAGGAAACAGACTGCAACAGGCTAACAAAGATTAGACTGGCTAGTAAAATGGATAACGCAATAATAATGGGAGACTTCAATTACCTGTGTATCGATTGAGTAAATTGCATCAGGACATGCAAGGGAGGCAAAGTTCCTAGATGCCATCAATGACTGCTTCATGAGGCAGTTGGAACCGACAAGAGGGGGAACTCTATTAGATCTATTGCTCAGTGGAATGCAGGACCTGGTGATGGAGCTGCTCGGCATCAGTGATCAGAATGCAATAAAACTAGACACAATCACTGAAGGGCAAATATTAAGGAAAACTACCGCAGTAGCATTTAGCTATGAAATGGGAGATTAAACTGACAGGAGCAGTGTTTAAAATGTCCATCCTTCAGGCTCATACCAAATGTATTCTGTGCATTAAAAATGGTGGAAGGAAATCCCAGTGACTGCCAGCGTGGTCAAATTGTGAAGTGAAAGAGGTTATGAAAGCCAAATGTGTGTCTTTCAGAAAATGGAAAGCAGTCCCAAATAAGAAAAACAGGGAAGAGGATAAGCACTAGCAAGTTAGCTGTAAAAATGTAACTAAGCAGGCTAAGAGAGAGAACGTGGGAAGAAGCTTGCCAGAGAGCTAAATACAAGTAATAAAAACTTGTTCAAGTACATTTCATGGGAAAAGCCTGTGAGAGAGTCTTTCTTGGCCTCTAGATGACAGAGGGATGAAAGGGACAGCCAGGGAGGACAAGGAAATAGCAGAAAAACTAAATGAATTCTTTGCCTCTGTCTTTACTGAGGAAGATATTGCGGGTCATACCCACGTTGGAAACATTTTTTTAAATGGAGATTACTCTGAGCGACAAGTTCAGAAAAAATGTACATGTTTATGAATCAAGTCAGAGGCAGGGCTATAACCCCCGGGGCATCCCTAAACCATGACCAAGTGGAATTCCACGAGGAGGGATGGCTCCCGCTACACCTGCTCTATTCTTATACGTTTCTTTGGAGCACCCACTGCTCCTCACTGTTAGAGGCAGGATTCTAGGCAAGATGGACTTTTGGTTTCACTCAGATTGGCAATTGTTATATTTTGATAACAATAACAGTACTGGCCAAGAAAAACCTGCAAATAGAGAAGACCGTATTCAGACATAGCTGGCTAAGCAAGTTAGCTGGATAAAACTTGAATATGCTAAAACTTGACATTTAGGCGGACTAAGTTATTCATGTACACGACTTTCGAATATTTACCTTCTAGTGCAGCCCCCTTTTCATTTTCCCTGTCTTCCACATGTATAACTGTATAGAAGATGGTATTTTTTAACAGTTACATTGAGCACGATGCCAGCAGCTGTCCTTTGTGTACACATCCTTAAATTTAATTGTTGCTTTTTTATACTGTGCAAAGAAGGAAAAAACATCTAAGAACATGCTTTAGATGAACAGGAGTAAGATAACATAACATAAGAACTTTCTTTAGATGAACAGGATAACATAACATAATATATACCATACTGAGTCAGACCAAGGGTCCATCAAGCCCAGTATCCTGTCTCCAATAGTGGCCAATCCAAGTCAAAAGTACCTGGCAAGTACCCAAACATTAAATAGATCCCATGCTACTAATGCTGGCAACAAGCAGTGGATATTCCCTATTGATTAATAGCAGTTTATTGTCTTTTCCTCCAGGAACTAATCCAAACTTTTTTTAAACCCATCTCACAACTGCCTTAAGCACTTCTTGTGGCAATAAATTCCAGAATCAGTTATTTTTTGGATAATAGATGGACTAGGGTGCACTCCATGAAGTTAGTAAATACCACATTTAAAACAAATCGGAGAAAATTATTTTTCACTCATTTTTGGATAATAGATGAACTAGGGTGCACTCCATGAAGTTAGTAAATACCACATTTAAAACAAATCGGAGAAAATTATTTTTCACTCAATGCATGAGCTTATTTGTTCATTGAGTGAAAAATAATTTTCTCCGATTTGTTTTAAATGTGGTATTTACTAACTTCATGGAGTGCACCCTAGTCCATCTATTATCCAAAAAATAACTGATTCATATTTATCCATTCAAGCTTTTATGATTTTGTAGACCTCTATCATATCTCCCCTCAGCCTTCTCTTCTCCAAGCTGAACAACCCTAACCTCTTCAGCATTTTCTCATAGCGGAGCCATTCCTTTATCATTTTGGCGGCTCTTCTCTGTACTTTCTCCAGTGCGGGGAACAGAATTGCACACAGTATTCAAGGTATGGTCTCACCAAGATCAGTTAGCAGGGTGGCAGTTGCTATTTACAGTCTGGTCAAGTTTAAAAGTCCTACGCATGCCAAAGCCAGGAGATATGCGCGTGACTCAGCCTGGCGCTCGCCTTGCGGATTTTAAAATCCACGCGAGTGTGTGCATTATCTCTTGGTAGGCACTTAAATATTTTTCCACCGAAAGGGGTGGGCATAGGCATGGTCTGGGCAGGAAATGGGAGGGCCAGAAATTGCACCATAAACTCTATGCATGTTTATGCGCACAAGCGTGCACCAGGGTCCCCTACCACGTAACTTTACTTCTGCTATAGATGGCGTGTAAGTCGTGAAACAAAAAAAACTAGGCTAGTCAGCGGGGTTTTAAAGCTTGAGGCAAACAGGGTAAAAGGGAGGCAAGTTAGCTAGCAGTTAAGGAAGTCCTTTCCTCTACTGGGCCGAACTGGGAACAAACTGGGGAAACAGGTAATTACATCGGCGCATAGCGTTGCCATATGCATGCAGATTTGCCCATCAGTATAAAATCGAGCACATATGTATACGCATATAGCCAATTTTATAACGCGTGTATATGTTATAAAATCACCACGTCTATATGCATGCGCTGGCAAACACGCGCACTTGTGTGCCTGCACGTGGGTCTTCAATTTTATTTCTATCTGTTCTTCAGTGTTTTATACTCCTTGTCCCATTCTCCTTTTTTTTATATCTTGGAATGGTTGGCTCTTGGCAAGCCTCTTTGTTTCTGCTTCCTGCTAGGGAGGACATCATTTCCTTCTTATCAGTGTTTTGCACTTTCTTGTCATCATGCATTTCTGAAGTGAATCTTTACGTTAATATACTTTAGATCATTCCAAGCCATGAAGGACATGCAATTCTGATCTTTATTTAATGAATGAAGACATTCCTAAATGTGGACAGATGCTCAAGCTATGCAGTTAATGCAATAAAGTCATCATCGTATTTGGTTCGCGTTGGGCCAAACCTGTGCAACAGGCACTGGGCACCAAGAACAGCAAGAAACAGGAAAAGGATTCATATTCAATAGGCATGAACCAAGAAATTGCCATCCAAGATCTCATATCCTACCAATATCCCATTCAGATATATTGGCATGTATCAGGAGTTTTGTCAATCATTCCTTAGTTTCCTATTCCAACAAGTCTCACCAATATACATAAAGAAGCCCCTGCCCCCCAAAACTCCAAATCATGGCCTATTTCTAACAGTTTTCAGTAGTAGTTCTCAAGAATGTGGCACATGCCCCATCTATGTACAAGATGACAAGAACTAGAACATTATTATGTGAATGTGTAGGCTTGATGATACCAAGGCTAGGAATAGGAAAGTCGAAATATTATTCATCTCTTTCTCTCCTTGTTGTGCCTCTTGTTTTGTGGCTTCCTTGACTGAAGGGGGTACTGCTGGACAGATTCTGACCTCAAATCTCAGTCTGCCTTTCTGTTACTCTCTTCACCTCCATGCAACACATTTTTATATCTGCCACGGAGCACATTAGAGGAAATAGGAGGCAGCCTGACAGTTGACAAGCAGGGTGAATAAGAAATTGCAGCTATATACCCAGTGTATGCATTTCGTTATTTTTTCTGGGCTCACTGCTATAAATCAAGGCCCATGTCAAGGTCTATTATTGCAAAGTGCATTTCTGATATTGCTATCTACTAGACTTTTCATCTAGTATTTTTCTTGCTTGTCCTGTCTGCTGTATCAGTTTTCCTGAATTACAAAGGTGCCCAGAAGTACATCTATGGGTTTTATAGTTAAAGTATATTTTAGATTACAGTGGCATATAGCAAACCAATAGTTCAAATGACATTCAAGCATATAATTTAACCCTTCAGCTTCTTTTTTTTAGTCTTCCTTAAAATAAGTTCATGCTGTAATTTTTTCACTGGGGGTACCACGGCTTCTGGGACCTCTTCCTTTCTGGGTATCTAGATTTCTCCTTCTCTCTCACCATGGTAAGCAACTCTCCCTGTCTGTCAACCTAGGAGAGCAAGCCTCCCGCTCTTTTTCATATAACGGGTAGAGATGTGAATCGGAACCGGAATCTGATCGGTTCCGATTCAAATCTTAAAATTTTTATCATCTGGCTCGATTTTTTTTTTGTTATCGGCTGCGCCCGATCCGATAACAAAAAAAATGGCGTCGGCCATCCAGTGCTCCTACCATGTGACAGGGGCCGGCCAATGGCACGGCTTCCCTGTCACATGGTAAGGGCAAAGGGCCATCTGCGCCATTTTTATTAGTGGCTTCTGATGGCCCGAGAGTGGGAGATCACGCTGGGACCCCCCCCCCCCCCCCGCTGGATCACCAGGTCATTTAAAACATTTTGGGGGGTTCGTGAGGGTAAGGGATTTGTTTTAAAGGGTCAGGGTGGGTTTAGGGGTTGTTTTGGTGTGCTGGTTTTCCCGCCCTCCCCCCAAATAACTCCCGTACCCAATAAACGATTTTTCACGATAAATCGGGGGAATTTGTTTTGTATCGCGCACTCTAACGATTTTTGACGATTTAAAAAATATCAGACGATTTTTTTAAATCATCAAAAAACGATTCACATCCTTACTGGGTAGCTTGCATGCTTTCCACAATAATGCACACTTTTGTAACTATATTGGTTCTCAGTGTAGCTGGATTCTTTGCAGACCATGCTCCTTTTTATTTGCCTATTCCGCACTGATGTTGTACATGAGCTTTTGAAACCACATATCTTCCTTTTCCAGATATGGACCACATAGATCCCCTTTACACCTGAAAAGATAATAGCATTCTCTTCTGATAATCCTTCTCTGGTCAAATTTCAGACAATCACCTAGTGGAAAGACAACTGGATAATTTTACACAGTTATCCACATTTAACCAGCTAAGGGAGTCATTTATCAAAATGTGATAATGCGTTTTCGCATGCGAAATGCCCCGTTAATGCATGCGATAGGCCCTTACCGCACACGAAAACGTGTTTAACGCATGCGATCGCACCATATTGTATGGTGCGATGCAAATTCAGAAAATAGGAGGAGTTAGGGGTGGAGAGTGGGCTGGGTTAGCCTGTCCGCGAAGAGCTATTGCACAGCTGATTTTAACTACACCTCTTTGGATTGTGCGATAGCTGCCATGACCGTGCGGTAAGGTTTCATCGCCCTTTGCGATGTCTCCTGTAAGGCCTATTTCAGGTGAATTGAAGGGGAGAGGGGGAGAGAGAGAGAGAGAGATTGGCCATAATGACATGGCCCATAGGTAGGTATTTGTATCCCTATGGTACGCCCACCTAGTAACTCGAGGTGGGGATTAGGTAAGAGTGTAGTGAGTTAGGGGCCACTTTGACATTCTACGTGACACCTACGAACAGAACAGCGGTCTCTTGTGAAGATTTGATGGCCTTCAGAGTGAGGAAACTCACTCCAAGATGAGATTTGAGCAGTGTTCTCTCAACCTAGCTTGTACCCATCTAGATTTATCCAGCCAGCTTCCCAAATTAGCTGGATAGATCTTTTGAAAATGAATCCTCTGTTGTTCCAATAAAAGATAGCGCTCCTCCTCTTCCCCAGCAGGTACCCTGTTCTCCCCAGGATTAGTAGTTTTAACCCTTTACCCCCGGGATTATAGCAACCTGCATTTTTTGAGCTGAGGCTGACTTCTGATATTGACCAACAACACCACTCACTTTTACTCCATAGTGAGAAATTTAGGCCCACACCAGTCACATAAATGGAAACTATGTTTAATGACTAAAAAAAAAATAGCCCTGTAAATAAATCTATGCGGTCTGTGTGCTTCTCAGACTTTGATATACCATGAGCCTTTAATTTATGGCATAGAATTAATTCCACGGGGATTGTTCTATTTCTGCATTCGTTATTTAATCATTTTACATGTTATCAAGACACGCCAGCGAAGTTACAGTTTCAAAAATGAAGATATATTTTAATACATCAAGCCTTCTACTTAAGCATGCCTGTAATCAGAAAAAAATATCATTATCTTAAAATGTTCCATGAAAGTGAAGGAAAAATTATTCTGGCACACTCACTAATCAGCATCAAGCCTTTCTACTTTTATGCAACCTTTTTTTATGATTCTAGGTAGACAACAGAATGGAATTAATCTTCTGCAAATACCAAATCTATTAAACATTGCATTGTAAAATGCAATGCACATATTGTGCGAGATGATACTCTAATATGCTTTTGTCAAAGTGGATAGATATATCATCCTGTGATATCCTCTTTGTCCATATTCAGGCAGAAAGTAGCATTTTAATTTAATTATACCCAGAGTGCTAAATTCTCAAAAGATTAGTTGGGTCTGAGACATCTAACATTCAGTCTTGGATGCCAAGCCTGAAAGTTAGGAAAGGAATTTTCAAAAGCTAATTTCTGTGCACCCAAGATTATTAAACGCCGAAGTACTGGCACAGGGGAAGGAGGCATCTTGGGGATGTGGTTTCCATTTGAATGCAGCTGATCAAGTTACCCCTTCCAGGCATTTAGATGCTTGACTATTTATCCCGTTAAGGTGCCCTGGCTAATATCTACCTATTTCTTTATTTATATTAACACATATTTAGGTACATGACTATAGTTTTTCAAATGGAACTTTGCTTGTGGCATGTCTGCATCTCTAAGAAGATCAATAAGAGTGCGCAAATTATTGTACCTGAATTCTACCGTAAGCTATCTTAAGCATCGTTTGGAAAGGTGGGCTAAAGGTCCATTATTACTATTATTATTATTATAAATTATAAAGTAGGACAGTGCAACAGTTAACATAAGTTGTATGATTTTTTTAAGTAATTCCTTGTTCACCATAAGTATTGATTCTTTGCATGTTGTGAAACCTTTCATTTTTTTTTATTAGAGAAATTATAGGGCAGTGATGGCAAACTCCAGTCCTCGAGTGCCACAATCAGGCCAGGTTTTCAGGATATCCACAATGAATATGCATGAGAAAGATTTGCATGTACTGCCTCCGTTGTATGCAAATCCATCTCATGCATATTCATTGTGGATATCCTGAAAACCTGGCCTGTTTGTGGCACTTGAGGACTGGAATTCACCATCACTGTTATAGGGATTGGTTGGGGGGGGGGGGGGTATATTATTGTATGTTGTATTATTCTATTTTGTAGTACCCTGCACAAATTGTAAATCAAATACATGCATACAATACATCAATTTTCAATAGGAAAATATGTGCATGTTTTCCATTTAAAAATTATCTCACCAAACGTATTGGTGCGCAGTGACACCTGCTAAATTGTAAACACATTTTTTTGGGGTGGAAAAAGTTATACTCATAGTTTTTCAAAATGCAAAGGTATATGTGAAAGTGCAAACTCCTCCACTAACTCCGCCCCCTGGAACATCTCTGCGCACTGCGGGTTCTCTTATGCACATACAGGCTACACACACATAGCAGGTAGACAGTCTATGGGTAAAGTACTGTTTTATCTACAGAAATGCCTTTGTAAATTACTCTCCAAGTTACTTTATTCCAATATTTTGTCCTATTTTGACTTGAAATTTCTTTGTACTAGTACTTAGAATTTTTTCCCACTCATTCCAGATTTTGTGCAATTATTTATTTAAATCTAACAGTGGCAAGCCCATTGTAGTGCAATGGATGTGCATAACCTCTTTTGCCCTTGCCCCTCTCCCATCTCTCACTCTGCTGAGCCCTGTAAGGATAGGGACATACCTACAGTACCTGAATATAATCTATTCCCTAAAAGGTAGAATATAAAGCATATAAATAAATCAGTCAATAAATAAATGTAAATCCCCACATCCTATCTGCGTCAATAAGATCATGGGAGCATCCTGAACATACATCACCGTGTTGTGGTGTCCCATACTTTGACCAGGACATCCCAAATGAGAAACATTATTTTTATGTCCAAAGAGGTTTGCATCCTTTATAGCTGTAGATAATTACATAAAATGCTGGGTTTCATTCTTCATACAATACAATGAAAGCTATGCTTGTGGACATTTTCTAAGACCTAAAAATTATATACAACTGTTGAATTTATGATCAAGGTGAGGAAGACAAAAGATGATGGCAAAGTTCAGAGCTGAAATAGGAACCAAGCTTGGATCAAAGCTGAAAAACAATCTGCAGGGTCAAGGTACATGAGTGCAAGTTAGGAAGCAAAGTCAGAGAATGAATAGGAAAAAGACATGCCGAAGATTCATCCAAGGAAACTAAGAGTCAACAACAGGGCAGATCAGAAAATAAGAGTCAGTAACAACAGGACAAATCAGAAGCTAAACAGGATTGGACTGAATCTTTTTAAACCCCCCCCCACACACACCCTCCAAATTTCATTGCAATAGGAAATCAAATAGAAAGTTATTGGGGGTTCACACAGAAAGACAAACACACAACATCCCTCCATCCCCATACACATACTCACTGACATCTCATAAGGGAGATGCAAACATGGGCTGTCCATGGTTTTAAAGGCTTTTGCTGAACAGTATCAGCATCAGTGTACAGGTTATTTGGTGCTGTTCTAACAATGCATGCAAGTTTTAAGTTGGCAATAATACATAACAAAATTAACAGATATTTCCTGCTGAAAAAAATAGTGCTTCCACTTACTTTTTAGAAAAACTGGATTCTAAGCAATGGTCACTTCTTTTCAAAATGTGAGAACACCTGAGGTTCTATTGTCCTAGAATGTGTCTTGGGAAACATGCATTTCCAAAGATGTTTGCAACTTTAACACAGGGAGTAAGATTAAAATGCAGTTTCTGTGGATTTGACAACCATTTTGGATAAGGGTGTCTTCTGAACCTATGTTTCCATGGCCTCTTAAAAAGGCTAACAATAAGTCTGGTGTGGGAAAATTTCCCCCAATTTTGAGAGCCATTCAGTAAAGACCTGTAGAGAAGGTAAGGGAGTATAGTGACTCTTCAAAACAAACATGAGGGTTGCCATTTGGAACAAATCACCTGAAGATGTGATAACTGCAAGGTCAGAACGTGAGGATTATTAAATTTCTACAAGTAACTGGAATTATGGGCTATAGATGCTGGAATGGAACAACATTATTTCTTTCTTTATTTACAAAGATTTGTTTTCCGCACAATTGCAAACATGCTTTGGGCAGGTTACAGATTCAGCACGCATAAAAATACAAATAAAAAACTCACATCAATGTTCAATAAGAAAAAAACTCGCATCAAGAAAAAACCAATCAAGCTCCTAGTTAGTTATACAAAACAAAGGCAAATCATAATGGGGTAGATTTTATAAATTTACGCGCGCGCGAACAAAAGTACGCTAGATTTTATAAGATACGCGCGTAGCCGCACGTATCTTATAAAATCCGGGGTCGGCGCGTGCAAGGGGGTGCACATTTGTGCGACCTGCACGCGCCAAGCCCGGCGCGCGCTGCCTGTTCCCTCCGAGGCCGCTCCGAAATCGGAGCGGCCTCGAAGGGAACATTCCTTCCGCCTCCCCTCACCTTCCCCTCCTTTCCCCTACCTAACCCACCCCCCTGGCCCTATCTAAACCCCACCCTACCTTTGTTGGCAGATTTACGCCTGCCAGAGGCAGGCGTAAATCTGCGAGCACCAGCGGACTGCTGGCACACCATCACCCGACCCGGGGGCTGGTCCAGAGGCCTCGACCGCCCCTGGGCCGGCGTCACACCCCCGACATGCCTCCCGCCCCGCCCTGAAATTCGTACCGCCCACCCGACACGCCCCCGACACGCCCCCTTTGCAAAGCCCCAGGACTTACGCATGTCCCGGGGTTTGCGCGCGCCGCCGAGCCTATGCAAAATAAGGCTCGGTGCGCACAGGGGGGGGGTTTGGGTAGGTTTTCGGGGGGTACGTGCGTATCCCTTTGAAAATCTACCCCAATGTGCTTTCACGTCATGTAATGCCTATGAAAAAAGATACGTCTTTAATGCCTTCTTAAAGGGTCTAATGCATGTAATAGAGTGAAGAGAATCTGGAAGAGAATTCTAGAGTTTTGGACCTTGCAACTGAAAAGGCCCTCTCCCTAGTAAACTCAAGATGGGTGGCCTTTGTGGATGGAATCTCCAGCATCTATTTAATTTTGATTTTTTTAATTTATTTTCTGCCTTTTTTGACATTTCAAGCAGATAACATTCTGGTACTGCAGGTAGAATTGTTTGTCGTCTAGTAAGATTCAGAGTGATGAGGAATATCTTTACTTTTTTGTGGGATACCTCCATGCTAGCGATAAGAGACTGAAAGCTATCGAGAAAAATCAGGCTCTAATGCTTTATTGACCAAGAATGAATCAATGTGGTCTCCTTTTGATAGAGACCAAAAATCAAACAGGGCAAACTTACATTCCAGTTTTAGAAATTGGCTGTGTTTCCAGTAGAAGGGTTTCAGAAATCATTAATTTAATAACAGAGAAAGCAACTAGTAAATATATCAGGAGGCTACTTGTTAATTTCTGTAGTCATACTACAATCTCAAGTATCACAAAAATGTTCCCACTACAATGGTAGAAAATGTCCTTTTTAGGTGCATTTGTCAGTGAAAAGCGCATATTGTTGATGATCAGTTCATCAGTCTGTTTATCTGTACATACTATATATTTCATAGTGATATGTTTATATATTTCATAGTGATATGTTTATCTGTACATACTATATATTTCATAGTGATATGTTTATATATTTCATAGTGATATGTTTATCTGTACATACTATATATTTCATAGTGATATGTTTATATATTTCATAGTGATATGTTTATCTGTACATACTATATATTTCATAGTGATATGTTTATCTGTATATTTCATAGTGATATGTTTATATATTTCATAGTGATATGTTTATATATTTCATATATTTATCTGTACATACTATATATTTCATAGTGATATGTTTATCTGTACATACTATATATTTCATAGTGATATGTTTATATATTTCATAGTGATATGTTTATCTGTACATACTATATATTTCATAGTGATATGTTTATATATTTCATAGTGATATGTTTATCTGTATATTTCATAGTGATATGTTTATCTGTACATACTATATATTTCATAGTGATATGTTTATATATTTCATAGTGATATGTTTATCTGTATATTTCATAGTGATATGCATTAATTTTGAACAAATGCAAAAAATGTAACAAATGAAGCCATTGTCAGTATATACAAATGATAGAAAACAAAAGTAGGCTTTGGACAAATATACACAAACATTTTCTCATATGTTTGTATTCGTTCCATAAATTAAAAAAACTGGGGGCCTCCGGTGGAACCTAACATTAGTCCCACCTCCGGGGCCTGGGACTGGGCTTGACCTAGACCTGAGGCCAGGTCCCAATCATCAAGGCCCTGGCCTAGGCCCGGGTCCAATTCAGGGGCCCAACCAAGGATGGGTCTTGTTACTGATGCCTGGGCCTGGGCCTAGACCTGACACTACAGCCCTGCCTGAGGCCAGGTCCTGGTTGACTAGGCCCAATCTTAGGTCTCGGGCCAAGGCCCAGTTCTGAGACCATGTCTCATTACTGAAGCCCAGGCTGATACTGTGGTCAGCCGAAGGCTGGGTTCCAGTCCCCTAGATACTGTCTGCTCTGGAGTGAGCCACAGCAATGTCACTGTGTTGCATCCTCCAGGCAGAGGACATCATTTGCAGTTGCCACATCAAGAAATGAAGATGTCAGAAGTTCTAGTCCTGGGCCTTTAGGCCAAGGCCTAGGCTTGGACCCCAACATTGGGACACATCCTCAGCCAAGCCCCAGCGTCGGGTCTGGGCCTAGGTCTGGACCTAGGCCCTGATCTTGGCAATACACCTAGCACCAGGTCTTGGCAATAGCACAGCTGAGCTGTGGCCTTGGCCCAAGATTAGTCTTCTGTTTTTCTTTTACAGTGACGTCAGTGGGGCCTTCCCCTATGGACTTCAATGTAAAACAAAAAAACAAATGAACTAATATTTTTTTGCTCTTGAATTTAATGTAACTGTAAACTTTTTTAATGTTTTTGTTGTGTCTTACCTGTCCATCGACTAGATTGTAAGCTCCAAGGAATAGGGACTTTCCATTATGTGGGTAATTTTATTGCTGCCCAAATGAATTTAAAGTCAATTTCATACAGACTTTACACCAGCTTTCTAAGGGAAAGTATACACATACATTCCCTTTTAAAATTATCCCACTAAATCTGCCTGCACACATTTATACCTGCTAATAAATGTACATAGCTTTGTGGAAAAAATATACACATATATACATACATACTTTTATTTTAACAAAAGTAACTGCAAACCCTGCCCCCAGGAATGCCTCTGCTCACTGCAGATAAACTTAACGTGAATACAGGCTATACTCTTGTAAGTTTGCCAACATTTAGGATGGATAATTTTATAGGAGGTCATTTCTGAGCATAATGTGATGGCTTTGAAAATTACTCTCTACATTTTTTCTCTATTTAGCTCTATATAGATCTGTGCTACACAAGTCATAATAATAATAAGCAAGGTTTGCTTTTCTGCAGCTAGAAAAGCGTCCTGGGCAGTCTCCCACACCAAGAAAAGTTTCAATGTCTTTTTTGGTGCTGTTTAAGGTGCCCTTTAAGGAAAGAGTTAAAATGTTTTGGATTCATTTCTATGATGATTTACTAAGTGATATGTGCTGTATTTCTCATCCTAGACCATGGGCAAATGTGATGGAAATGAACGGTAAGATGTGAAAGTGGAGGGAAGATGTTTATAAATCTAACAAGCAATTAAGCAAAGCAGATTATTGTTCTTCATGTTGACTGAAATGTAAGTGGTGATATGCAGAATGGCCACTAGATGGCTTGCCTTTTGGTTGCTGTTCTATGTAGGAGGTTTCCCTTTAAGAAGATTGGGGACTCAGTTACTGTAGAGGGAGTTGTCTTTTAGTATAAATGGGATGACCTAATGGGATGGAAATTGGGTTCAGCACAGGACAACCTCGGTTTTGAGAGGACCCTGTAGGGGGGTTTTCTTTCTCAGCCAAGAAAAGGTGAGTTACTCAAGGAGTGAGTCCAGGGAGGTAGGGTGAGTCCAGGGAGGTAGGGTGGAGAAAAGTGAGAAGTCTGCTATTGAGAGAGTATGGAGTGGAAAACCTCTGAAGGGTGAAAGCAAGGACAAAGGGGGAAGTTCATGGTTATTGCCTGGAGGAGTTTCGAAAAAGAGGAGTGAACAGAGTTTCCTGATCCTTGGAGAAGAGACTAGGGATGTGCATTCATTTGCGACGAAATAGAGATGATATTTCCTATTTCATCGCATTTCAGGGGGCGATGAAATGATAAGAAAACCCACAAAATTTTGTGTGGTTTTCTTATCTTTTTTTTTTGGGAGGGGGGTGAAGGGCACATTAAAAAAAAAATCTTAAACCCACCCCAACTCTTCAAATTTAATTCATTGCAATCCCCCACCCTCCCGACCCCCCCCCAAAAAACTTGCCAAAATTCTCTGGTGGTCCAGCGGGGGTCCCGGGAGCAATCTCCCCCTCTTGGGCCGTTGGCTGCTACTAATCAAAATGGCACTGATGGCCCTTTGCCCTTACCGTGTGACAGGGGCTATTGATGCCATTGGTCAGCCCCTGTCACATGGTAGGAGCAATGGATGGCCCGCACAATTTTTTAAGATGGCGCCGGCCGTCCATTGCTCCTACCATGTGACAGAGGCCGGCCAATGGCACTGATAGCCCCTGTCACACAGTAAGGGCAAAGGGCCATCGACGCCATTTTGATTACTGGCAACTGACAGCCCGAGAGCTGGAGATTGCTCCCAGGACCCCTGCTGGACCACCAGGGAATTTTGGCAAGTTTTGAGGGGGGTCGGGAGGGTGGGGGGGGGGGTTGCAATTAATTAAATTTGAAGGATTGGTGTGGGTTTGGGTTGGGTTTTTTTTTTTTTTTTTACTATCCCCCGTTGTAATTCAATTTGAAGGGTTGGGGTGGGTCTCGTGCTTTGTTTCAGGGGGCAGCCGAAATAAAATCGGCCTGAACCGCGGGAAAACGAAATTTCCTGTGGCAGGCCGATAACGAAGGCTGAACCGAAAGGTTCGGCCAAATCACATCTCTAGAAGAGACAGGGTGTAACGAGTACTAGAAATGTCTTGGGATATCCATGGTCTTTCAGAGAGAACAAAGAATAGTCGCATATTAGAAGTGATAATTGTTTTAAGTGGAAACATTCAAAGTAGCGCACGTGTGCATTTGCCAGCACGCGCACATGGATGTGCCGATTTTACAACATGCATGTGTTTATGAGCACATGTTACAAAATCAGTTATCTGTGTGTACATGCACGCATGATTTTATATTGACGCGTGAATGCCATCTTGAGCGCATAAGTGGGGGGATTTTAATAGATACATGTTGCAAAGCCAGTATCCGTTTCCCCAGGCCGTGCCAGTTTACCCAGTTAAAGTATAGGACTTCCATACTCCCCTAGCTAGCCTGCCTTTCTTTTCCTCTACCTGTCCTGACCCTTAAAACCCCACTGACTAGGAAAGATTTTTTTATTTTTCTACTTACATGCTGTCCACAGCTGAAGTAAAGATATGTAGATATGTACCCCGGCACGCACTTGTGCACGTAAGAGTTAGGCGCCAATGTGACATTGGGAAAATCAGGAATGCCCATGCCCCACCAGCACACCCCACCCTGATCATGCCCGTGTCCCACCAGACCACACCCCACCCCGACCATGCCCAAGCCCCACCCTTTTTTGCGAAATGTTTTTTCCGTGTACCAGGAGATATGCACATGGCCGCGGGCCTCTTAAAATCCACGCAGCTTGCAAGCGGCCGAGTCACGCGTGTATCTCCCGATTTGCCATGCACAAGCTTTGAAAATCTACCTATTAGTGTTTTGAGCTGTTGGATGGAGGAGAAGGGAAGAAATGTTTATAAATGTTTCTCCTATCTAGGGGACAAAGTACATAGTTTTGAAAGTAATTATACTTTTAACTTTCCTGGTATCTGTTGATGTCACTTCAGTCTACGTAGCCTGATCTAATCAGTGAATCTCTGTTACTATAGTCTGTAATCTGACTGCTGGTGTTTACCAGAAAAATTAAAGCAATGTTTGTTTAAATATACTTTGGAGTGAGTCCTGTTTTCCATAATGGGGGGGGGGTCAGAATTGAAGATGAAAGAATATAGCAGTATATCAGTCAGAGAGAGTCATAAAGGGGTTCTGAATAGATGAGAGCCCTATCCAGCTAAGGACACCTGCACACCCTCCTAGCCTTTGGGCCTGCGTCCATTACACCATCTGCTTGACCTTACTGCCTTTTGAACATTATCCCAAGAGGCAGGCATTTGGCTTCCATGGGGTTATTCTGCCTCACATTTTGTGAAACAGCCATTATATATATATGCTGAAAATCTTGTTTACTTGCTGATCCAGTGGCTTGGCAGTGCTGCATACTGCCAGAAAGGGAAGTGTATTCATTTAAAAAGAATTTGGATTGTTAATTGAAAATGGACATTTTCAGTTCAGTTCATTTCAAATAAATGGAATCCCTTCCTAGTCAAAAAAATTCAAAACATTTTTCAAGGTTTTCATATCACCCTATTAACAAATAGATGCATTTGTACAGTCATGAAAAAAATATATGTGTATGGCTTTTTCTGAGAGGATAGCTAGTGAAATAATATGATGGTGAAGATCAAATTCAAGCTTGTCCTGAGCAAATAGTAGGGTCTCTGAGTGTTCCTTCACCTATAGATTGAACTCATAGAAAGCCTCAGGTGATAGAGTCAGACTTGTTGTACATTACAAATACTATTATAAACACTTTATAATAGTATTTTTATGCAACACTAAAACACTCTCTGCCACCAGAAGTAGTACTTTTTCCAGTATGGGAGCGTGCATTGCCAGAGGAGTACAGACAGAATAAAGGCAATTCAGAGGGTAAAGGAGTATATATAGGAGAGAAGAGTATATAGGCGCAGATCACCATGAAGCACAAAGCAGGACGAATCCAAGCTGGAAAGGGCTTTCGCAGACAGGCATGTGACATTGCCGTTGTTTGTCATGGAGCTTAAATCTCTATGATTTATGGAGGAGTCTGTTAATGCACTCATTTCCCATGAAAATGTTGAGATTAACCAAAATGGCCATGAAAATGAGCAAAAAAAAAAAAAAGTTAGATGCTTAGTAATTCAACCATGCAGCCAATTTGTTATCAGCATGATTGAAGTGTGCCTAAGCCTCTCTGCTATCTTTTATACACACACACACACACACACGCGCGCGTGCGATTACATAGATTCATACGCACAGACTTTCACGGTTTTCCTGCATGCTGTGGCTCCCCTGCTTTTTTTTTTTTTTTTTAATCCTCAACAGATATCAAATATTGATATTTATGTGTATAAATAGATATTTACCTGTGACTTAAGGAGTCAGTACTTTAACCAGCGTCCACCTGAAATTTCATTGCAAGATTCCTTCTCCCACACAGACGTAGGAAAAGAGCCACCCAACAGTTCAGACATGGCTAATGGAGCTTGGACTGAAGCATATTTGGCTGAAACTACTTTTTCAAAAACAGAACTCTCTTCCCCCAGAAAGGGAGATCCTGCATTTCATAGTTTATTTGCCCATGCCAAAGTAGACAGTTATTTGGGGCAAGAAAAATATAATGAAATGCTGTTCACACCATCCCCTCCCTGCTCTGGCCAGGAAAAAGCCACTGTTTAGTACTGAGAGCCAAAGTCAATGACCTCCATTTCCAAATCTGTATTTAAAATAGTAGACACAGATTTGTATTGCAACTCAGCTATGAAAGTGCAGTGTGCTAAATACATTCTGCTCTGCCTAGCTACATTTTATGTGTGTGAGGGGGTTTGTTCTCTCTATTTATAATTAGCCTCAGAAGTTCAGCTTTGTATAAGATGTTCAGTTGTTTAGTATGGGTGTTTCTCCGCAGTTCCTCTCCCTGCCTCCCTGTGACACACTGAGGCCTTGCAAAGTATAGTTTGTCCTCTAATACTTGGCACCTTTCAATAGTGGGCTGCTCTTGGTGACCAAATTTAGGGGGTCATTTATCAAATCGTGTTAGGGCATTATCGTGGGCGTTAGGACCCTAATGCCCATGATAATGCCAAAACGCATGCGATAAATAACGCATCATGAGATGTGTATGCAAATATTAAAAATTTAGACAGGTGAGAGGAATTTATGAAAATGAAGGGTGCTTAATGTTGGGTGCAATAAAGTAATGCACGCTATCACGGGATTTAAATCCCGTTTCAAGCAGGGAGGGAGGGGGGAGAGGGAGAGAGAGAGAGAGACTCTGTGGAGGCACACATATTAAGTCAACTTTTTATACCACTGTAAGAGGAGCAACTAGTAACTTGGGGTGAGGTTTTGGTGGTGGCCTAGGTTTTGGGGGGTAGTTTTACATGCACAGTCAGAGGTACGAACAGCACAGTAGACCTCAGTGATGATGTGATCTGATTTGGAGTGATGAAAAATTACACAAAGATGAGATTTGTACTATATACCCTCGCTCTAGCTTGATGCACACTCTACCGAGCTGCTATCAAGCTAGGTCGAGAGTACAATGTACAAATCTCATCTTTGTGACCCTTCCACCCCTCCAAATCACATCCAACCTTCATTGATATCTGCTTTGCTGTTCATAACTCTGACTGTGCATGTAAAGCTGCCTCCCCAAGACCTAGTCTACCACCAAAACCTCACCCCAAGTTACTAGTTGCTCCTCTTACAGTGGAATAAATTGTTTACTTACATGCAAGCCTTATAAAGAGGTATTCTCTCTCTCTCTCTCTCTCCCCCCTCTCCAGTAGCCCAAAATGCAATAAAAGCCTGTCCATATCCCTTTTTATATCACACAAACTATTTTCGCTTTATTTATAGCGATTTGATGAATCTAGGGGTAAATGATCCATTTCATCAATCTTCAACATCCAAGGATGGAAAATAAAACTTTCAGTCTGTGACTGTCTGCTCTGGGGAAAACAGGGTGGAGTGGGGGTAAGAAGTGTATGTGCAGTATCACTAAACATCAGGATGATCAAAAGGGGCTGGGGCAGAGGGAGATAGGATAGAAAGATCTGACTTTGAAATACCAAAGCAAGCTGTCAACTCTGCCTCTCTGGCACCAAACAAAAAGCCTGCATTTGCTCTTCTTATATTCCCTGGATTGCTTGAAGTGAAAACGATGACATTAGTAGCCACTTTCTTCTCATACTTGCGAGCAGGCACATACATTTCCTCCTGCTGAATGAGTGAAGGTGATTCTCAGGATGCTTCATTCTCCGGGAGGATCTGTAAGTTCAGCTGAGCAGGTGGAGCTGTGATGCTCCTTCCTAGACTGGCATGGCTGTGCACTCACCGACGCTGATGCGGATTCTGCTGCTGGGGATGCTGCAAATGACGGAGGCTGGGGACACTACTGGAGGGATCAAAGCAGGGTCAAGGTGGAAAGGTGAAAGAAATCGTGAGTAAGCTGAGCTGAGCTATGCTCCATTGTTTGATTTCATTTCCCTCTTCTGTTTTTCTGGTAATAGCAGGCCTTGGTTTAGTTTTGATTTGCCAGAATCCTCTGTACCAGTAATCTGGCTACAATAATTACAAGCTCAGGCACTTTATCCAAATGTACCTCTGAAAAACATGGGTTGTAATTTCTGTATGTTCTGCACATCTGTAGTAGATTTCTGTACATTGCTTTGCCGGAATATTTCAAACAGCCTTTGCTGTTTCACCTCTGTGAATCCAGGGACTTGTTAGAGGCTGCAGTCTTTATCCTGAGCTGTGTTTTAAATATTGTTGGCTTGAATGATAAATGGAATAGCCAGAGGTAAGAAGGTCAGAGTTACAGGGAGACTGCTGGTTTACCAGTCTCTCGAGGGGCATCAACTCTTGACCTGCTCTCACTGCTGTAGGCAACAGTAACTCACGAATGGTTACATTATTCTCATTGTATTTCTCTCATATATATATATATATATATGGATGGATAGATAGATAGATACATGCAGTATATGCACACATGCATTCTTAATTTTTGCTGGATAGCCATTGGGTAATATTTAACCATAATTTAACCAGGAAAGGGGGGTGGGGGGTGATATATTGCTGTACTCAAATTCCATTTTTTGTGAACTGTTTTAAGATAATAAAGAAAAACAATTACATGCAGAAACATTTCAGATTATTGTATGAAGGAAAAATTATATTGTAAAATCCAAACAATATTATTTGATTTACAAGTGTTCTCAGGATGGAACGTATTTGGTAAAATACATTTCTATAGTCTGGGTAGCTTTTGTAAACATTACTTGCAATTTGGTTGAACTTTAATGCACTGCTATCAATTACACCTTGATAAGGCTCTTCTAAAATTCTCTAAATAGAAGTCTCATGGTAAAAATTGGGTCATCTGCTTTTAGCCTTGTTATATTTTCTGTTCCATCTGTCAATGATGAAATAGGAATTTTTAGGAGAACAGAAACCAACACTAAGTGCCTGATTTTGAAAAGCATTTACTCGTGTAAAGCTGGGTTTTACACAAGTAAATGCACTTTACTTGAGTAAGTGGGCTTTTGAAAATTGCTACAATATATGCTATTAAATTCTCCAAAGGATTTACTCGCATAAGTGCACTTTACTCATGTAAATGGCTTTTGAAAATTGCTACGATAGCATGTTACATTTAAGTGTATAACTCCTTTGAAAATTACCCCTTAAATGTATCCACTTGCAATTACAAAGTTTTAAGGATTAGTTCCTCTTTACTTATTACGTAATACATCTTATCATACCATTCATCATATGAAGAGTCTCAGAATACTATTTTTGTTGGCTTGTACAATTGAATGGATATTATCTATTTTCTGTCACAAGGGACTTGAGAAACAATTGGCAGACTGCTTGATTTTGCTCTGAATAAAATTTAATTATTTACTGAAAAACTTGAATTGAACAATTTTGGAAGACGGCCATAGGGGCATGACATTCCTGGAATTTTATTTTCTCAATCATCTTCCAGGCATAGAGACCAGGAGAAGTTTAAATGCATCATTGAAAGGTGCTCTATGGAGCAACTCTGGATTAGCAATAGGGACACGTTATACAATCATTGTATTTTTTTCCTAAAAGAAAGTTTTGTGCAGGACTGTGGCTCTAGTTACTTTGCACTTTATTCAGGGAACTCTTTAATGGAGGATCTACATACTTAACTCGATGATCTCATGAGAGGCTTCTAGGAAAAGTAAAAAGTCATGGTATAGGTGGCGATGTCCTTTTGTGGATTACAAACTGGCTAAAAGACAGGAAACAGAGTAGGATTAAATGGATAGTTTTCTCAGTGGAAGGGAGTGGGCAGTGGAGTGCCTCAGGGATCTGTATAGGGACCCTTACTTTTCAATATATTTATAAATGATCTAGAAAGAAATACGACGAGTGAGATAATCAAATTTGCATATGATACAAAATTGTTCAGAGTAGTTAAATCACAAGCAGATTGTGATAAATTGCAGGAAGACCTTGTGAGACTGGAAAATTGGACATCGAAATGGTAGATGAAATTTAATGTGGATGTGCAAGGTGATGCATATAGGGAAAAATAACCCATGCTATAGTTACACAATGTTAGGTTCCATATTAGATGCTACCACCCAAGAAAGAGATCTAGGCGTCATAGTGGATAACACATTGAAATCGTCGGTTCAGTGTGCTGCGGCAGTCAAAAAAGCAAACAGAATGTTGGGAATTATTAGGAAGGGAATGGTGAATAAAACGGAAAATGTCATAATGCCTCTGTATCGCTCCATGGTGAGACCGCACCTTGAATACTGCGTACAATTCTGGTCGCCGCATCTCAAAAAAGATATAATTGCGATGGAGAAGGTACAGAGAAGGGCGACTAAAATGATAAGGGGAATAGAACAGCTCCCCTATGAGGAAAGACTAAAGAGGTTATGACTTTTCAGCTTGGAGAAGAGACGGCTGAGGGGGGATATGATATAGGTGTTTAAAATCATGAGAGGTCTAGAACGGGTAGATGTGAATCGGTTATTTAGTCTTTCAGATAATAGAAAGACTGGGGGGCACTCCATGAAGTAGCATGTGGCACATTTAAAACTAATCGGAGAAAGTTCTTCTTCACTCAACGCACAATTAAACTCTGGAATTTGTTGCCAGAGGATGTGGTTAGTGAGCATAACTGTGTTTAAAAAAGGATTGGATAAGTTCTTGGAGGAGAAGTCTATTACCTGCTATTAATTAAGTTGACTTAGAAAATAGCCACTCCTATTACTGGCAACAGTAGCATGGAATAGACTTAGTTTTTGGGTACTTGCCAAGTTTTTATGGCCTGGATTGGCCACTGTTGGAAACAGGATGCTGGGCTTGATGGACCCTTGGCCTGACCCAGTATGGCATGTTCTTATGTTCTTATCTGACCTTCCACAAAACGCTGAAGGCATGGCTCTTTCAGTCTGGTTTAATTGAGTCCTGCGCTGGCTTGGTATTTGACTAGTGTGTGATGGGAAGGCATAAATTGGGTTGGTTTAAGTTCCTGGTGAGTGGTGTCTGCAATGCTTTATTGTGGGCAAGTAGATGGGATTGGAGTGGGATTTATTGCAGTAATGTATATATATGCTGATGCTATGAGTTGTATGATAATTTTATGTGCAAAATTGTGCTTTAACCTATGTCATGCCAAGAGCTTTGTTGAGACTGAAAATTTTTTAGTTAGCTATATTTTCTTACATGCCCAAAATAGCACTTTTGAATGAATATTTATGTCCTTGATTGGTATTTTTAGTAGACCTATGTAGAAATAAAATGGCAACAAAGTGGTTGTAGGTGAGGATTTTTTACTGGACTAACTCAATACGTCTATGGCTTGAGAGCTGTATTCCCATCATCATTCGATTTGTCAGTTATTGCTTTCTTTGGAAACCATACTGTCTGGTCTCAAATGGCAAAATTTCTGGCAATATTCAGCCTGTGCAGTTCTTTATCATTCTGCCAAAAAAAAAAGTGGAGATCCACTCGAATGGATATTTAGCTGGTTCTCATGGAGATGTCCTTTTTCTGTACCTCTGATTTTTGAACCTTAGAAGTCTTACCCTAGCTTAGGGGGTCATTTTCAAAAGCGATTGCATGCGATCACTAAATGGGGGTGGAGTCGGGGCAGAATCGGGGTGGCTCCAGGGCCGACTCTGCGGCGACATCACTGGTGGCAAAAGGTAAGGACCCTTATCACCGCCAGTTTCATGCAGTGGTGCGATGGCTGCCGGCTTTCGCAGGCCCACCCCCTACTTTGTCCCCCCCCCACCCCTGTTACCGCCGGATTTTCTAAGGTCTGTGACCTTAGAAAATCAGGGCTGGATTTATCAAAATACACTAAATAGTGCATGCGATAGGAAAAGGGGTGTTTTATGGTAATAGGCAGTTTATCACAATTTGCACTAATACCTATGCGAAGCACTATCTTAGCGCAAATTGCAATAACCTTTTTGCACTTTGTGATAAGTACCACAATTGTTGTATTTCCTAGATACAACCACTGGGGGGACCATGTTAAGCTCCTGAAGAGCCAGCCTAGCTATTGGGGCCCTCCTACAACCATGAGGAGAGAGAGAGAGAGACTAGCCATAATGCTCTCACATTAGATAGGTATTTATATCTCTATGGGAGGCCCACCTAGTAACTCGAGGTGAGATGACATTCAAAGTGAGACGTATGAACAGAACAGTGGTCTCTTGTGAAGATTTGATGACCTTTGGAGTGAGGAAACTCACACAAAGATGAGATCTGTGCAATGTTCTCTCAGCCTAGCTTGATGTTACCCAGGTAGAGAGTCCATCAAGCTAGGTTGAGAGAACATTGCACAAATCTCATCTCTGGGTAGGTTTCCTCACTCCAAAGGTCATCAGATCTTCACAAGAAACCACTGTTCTGTTCGTAGGTCTCACTTTGAATCTCATAGTGGCCCCATAACCCCTACACTAATACCTAAACCTGACCTCGAGTTACTAGGTGGGCCTCCCATAGAGATATAAAAAATACCTATTAGTGTGAGGGCATTATGGCTAGTCTCTCTCTCTCTCTCTCTCTTTCTCCATTTGCATCGCACCAAATGTTATGGTGCTTTTGCATGCATTAATGGCATTTTTGCATGGGTTAAAGGCGTTTTTTGCATGTGAAAACGCCTTAACGCATGTGAAAACGCCATATAGCACTTTGATAAATGACCCCCAAAGTTTGCAATCAGAGTTTACATGGAATCATTGCGAGGGTTGTTTTCAAAGTAATTTATATGCACAAAACCTGGCTTTATGTTTGTAAATGTTCTTTTAAAAATTACCCATGGGGTTCTGCTTGTGCTTTTATGCCTTCTACAATGAGGGATTCCAGAGAGGGGGTGGAGTTGGGCCGGAGACAAAATTTATAAGGCACACTTTTATTTATTGAAAGCATGCATGTAAATATACACGTACAAAGTTACTCCCTGCTCCTGAGCGAATGTAACTTTGCGCACATATGTCAGCACTGACTCAGCACACACGCACCAGTTTATAAAGCTGACTTTTATGCGCCTAAACCCACTTTGAAAATTCTGGCCAAAGTCTTTGAAAATTACCCGCCTCAAAACTATTCTTCCTAAGATCCAGACTCCTGTAACAACCAAATGCTGCTTCTCAACAGATTTTGTTTTTATCTCTCTGTGAAACAGTTAAACCTTGGCACCGACGGCGGTTCTGAGCTGCTAGAAGAGTTGCATAAAGATCTGATTTTCTCTGTAGATTAAATTGTGAGGTAATTAGCGAGCACAGAAATAAAGACCGTGAATAAGAGAACAGTAATAGTCTGGATGAACCCCAAAAGGTATTTTATTTTTAGAAATAATGAAAAGAAAAATGGAATTTTGAGTTAAGAATGTGCAATTTTTTCCCCAACCCAATTTCTCAACGATCTCTTTCTGCAAGTCTTATGCATACAATTTCTATTTTCATTCCTTTTGTTGTATAAATGCCATATATCTTGAGTATTACAGCCTTGTGTGACCTCCCAGTGCCTCTGCATAGACCATCAACTGAAGCCAAGATATCAAAACCTTGTTCTTCAGTCCTGGTTCATACAGAAGGTAATATTTTAACAGCCCCCATAGCAATATGGTCTGTGCATACATTGCACCCGCAGACTTTACTGAGGACAGTCAAAGCTAGCTTAGTACGCCCACCTTGAAAATCCTCAAATAACTGGCTGAGAAGGTGTACAAATTACCTGCTCTTCTTTGCAGGGTGTAAGTTGTGCAGGGCAACTAAAAGGTATGCACATGACATCTCCGCCCCAGCTCCACCTTCCCATTACGCCTATCCACACTGCACATGAGCGTACGCACAAAGCCAGGCTCCTCACGTATTTTTACCTGCACTGAACCCGGGTCAATTTTATGACAACCATTTATGCTCAAAAAACTGGGTTTTACACATGTAAATGCTTTGAAAATTACTCCTGCAATGACCAAGCACATTGCCATGCTGAATACTAGGGTTTGACTGCTGGACCTAGCCAGGTTAGCCAGGCCTAGGGTACTGTTGAGGTATTTTTGGGGGAGGGAATTTTGGCCACCACACGGGGATGGTAATTTTTAAATTGCCACGCGGGCACACATATATGCCCGTATGCCGGCTAGCGCCAATGTACATGGCCATTTTATAACACGCATGTATATGCATGTTTATGCATACATGTGTGCACATTTTATATAGACGTGCATGTGTGCGCAAATGCCGCCTCTACTGTGGAAGTGGCGGGATTTTAGTAGACGCGCGTTGATGCAATGTTTTCCCCAGTTTGTCCCCAGTTCGCCCAGGTAAAGCATAAGACTTCCTAAATCCCCTAGTTAACTAGCCTACCTTTTACCTTGTTAGCCCTATCCCTTAAAACCCCACTAACCTCTTTACATTTTTTTGTTTCAGGATTTATATGACATCCATAGCAGATGTAAAGATACGTAGGAGGAGATCCCTGCGTGCGCTTGTGCGTGTACATACTTTCGTACAGATTTCATTGAGAAATCTAGGAATGTCCATGCCCTGCCTCTTTTTTGAAAAAAAAAATAAATTTGTGCACATACCAGGAGATATGCGTGTACTTGCCCACTTTTTAAAATCCGTGCAGCACACGTCAGTCTGATTTCTGTGCGTATCTCCCAGCGTATCTCTACTAGGCCCTGGTGGATACTGTGGTCTGTGGCACCTTGCCAACGATGTCACTGCAATAACTGAGCTAGGTGTGTGTGTGGGGGGGGGGGGGGGTGGAGGGCATTATACAATAGGGGAACATGTAAGCAGACTTGTATTTACTAAATTTATTAATTGTATGTAATGAATTCCAAAAAATTCTCTTTCTGGATTAATGAAAGCACCAATTATGGTCAAAGTTATTTCAGTGGAAAACAGAAGTATCCCATCATTATTAGAGATGTGAATCGTTTTTTGTGTTTGTGTCATTCTTCATTTTTCGGCCTCCGCGGGAAATGTTGTTTTTTTGCGGTTCGGGGGTTTTTTTTCGCAAAAAAATCATTTTTTGGGTTAGTGCGCGCTAACAAAAACCGTTAGATTTGGTTACTTTTTGTTAGCGCGCACTAATCCGAAAAAAGAATTTTCGCAAAAAAACGGGAAAATCCCGATCTTTTTTCAGGCTCCCCAATTTCGTTGCAATTTTCCAATTCGGCGAAAACGAATGCACATCCCTAATCATTATTGCTTCTATAGTAATTGACTGATAAAGAACGAAGTTAGAAACATTAGTTTGGAATCCCATAGTAATCCTAGCTTGATTCACTGTGGCTACTGACTACTGGAGCACAACATAATTAGTGTAAAATAATCATGCAAAACCATCCTCTGTCATCAATGTACCTTCTTTTTTCTACCTAGTTCTTCCTGCTCCTTTGGTGTAGCCGAGCGATTGGCACTGGTCTCGGCTGAGAGCACAATAACATGAAATTCTCTTCACCACTATCCAGGGTGTTTCCCTCCATTTTGAGCTCTTCCCTCCCTTTCCATCTGGCTCAGTCGTTGTGGTGGCTGTCACTGAGCAGGGCTCTCTGGAACCCAGAACAGGCGCACTAAACCTTGCGTAGTCCCTCCTCCCCAGGGCTGTGAACCCTGCTTCCACAGCATCCCCAGTTCTGCCAGGCCTGGTCTCACCTGAGGGGCAGAAGCTGAGCTCAGCAATGGCATACGTAGTAGCACTGACACTGAGCCATTAGTCCATACCCTGCCATGGTGAATAATAGCAGGTGGTACTGCTGAAAAAGAAAAGAACTTCAATAATATTGCTAAACAAGAGAAGGAAAATGAAATAAAGACAAAAGCAGAATTTTCAGACTTTTTTTTTACACCCCCCTCCTCACCCCACCCCCAATTTTCTTATGCAACCATGGGTTGTATAAAGACGTCACATTCAAGGAACAGCCATTTCTTATGAAATTGTTTAGTTCGCACTGCATTAAGTCTGAGGTGTGCAGAAATATTCTGACGTAGCATGCACCCTGCACTTGCATGGGATTCCCCCAGCCTGCTGCAATTTGCATGCCTTTGATGAAAATGTGCATATGCGTTTGGTCTCACTTTCAGGAATCTGAAAGGGGGAAGAAAACAAGCTGAAATGCATAACACAATTATGTATTTAATACCTGCTGAGATGTGGAATGAAATTTAAGTAGAAATAATTTTCATGTCTGAAAAAACAGCAGGGGCAAGTTTTGCCTCTAAATGACTTTTGAAACTACTAGAGTTCTTAGTCATTTCCTTGAATTCGTTAACCTGTAAATGTGAAGGCTAAACTTCACTTAAAGTGCTTGTAAGACATCTTCCATATAAACACACCATGCTGTTGTTGAATTTGATGGGTGAGATAGTTTTGCTACATGAAAAATCAGCAGCTTATCTACCTTGGTCTGCATTGGTGTCCTAATGATTTACACAGCACAAGTGAGCTTTGCTGAGACTGCAGTTAGTCTGGTGACTCAACATGGACATCTTTCCTTGAAAGATGATCAGACAAGTAGTGGCTCAGATGTATGAGAATGTTCCATGCAAAGCACCTGAAATTTAGGATTCCTTAACTGAAGAAATATAGGGGTAGATTTTCAAAGGGTTGCGCATGTAAGATATGCGTGCAACCCCCGAAAACTACCCCTGCCTCTCCCTGCATGCTCCCTAGGCTTGGCGGCGCGCGCAAGCCCTGGGACGCGCGTAAGTCCCGGGGCTTGAAAAAAATGGGCGTTCTGGGGGCGGGGCCGTGGGCGGGGCACCGGTCCAGGGGCGTTCCGGGGGCGGGACCGAGGCCTCCGGAACAGCCACCAGATCGGGGGATGGAGAGCCGGCGCACGTGGAAAACAATAACTTGCTTAGGGCAATACATATCAGTGCTTGTACAGTTTATCAACAAGGTTTAAAGATGAATTTTAAAAGAGTTGCATGCTTAAAAATAAGTACACGTGCACACAGGGATGGTAACTTTCAAATCAGCACGTGAGAACTCTTTGGTGCACATGAGTCGGCTTGCGCCCAGATAGCTTGCATGTGTATATGCGCACATTATAAAATAGCCTGACCATGCACATATGTGCACCCAATTTAAAGTGGGCATGCACCTGTTCGCATAAATCCCACTTGTACCACGAAAGTCAGGGAATTTTAAAAGGGGCGTGCGATCATGACATTGCCTATTTCACCAGTTTGTCTACCAGTTCACCCAGTTAACT
The DNA here is from genome assembly GCF_901001135.1 of Rhinatrema bivittatum. NCBI lineage: Eukaryota > Metazoa > Chordata > Amphibia > Gymnophiona > Rhinatrematidae > Rhinatrema > Rhinatrema bivittatum. The sequence goes on from NC_042629.1 coordinate 19,516,662, forward strand.
GCTAGGTTTTCCAAGCGCCCCTGATTTGATAGTCTGCACTCTCCCCTGTTACCCCAGACTCTTTAAACCCTGGAGAAATGGCTCTGCTTTTATTTTTTAACTTACACCTCGTCTCTAGCAGAAATAAAGTTACGCGCCAGGGAATCTGGGCGCATGCTGAGGCATGTATGTATTTACGCACACATCTCTTGGCCACAACCTTAAAAGACCATGCCCATGCCCATGCCCCTCCCCCTTTAAAAACGTTTGATGTGTGCACAGTGGAAGATATATGTGCATCTGGGCAGCTTTTAAAATTTGGTGGGCACACACGAGCCCAATTTGTGTGTGTATCTCCCGGTTTTGGCATGCGCCATGCTTTTTAAATTCACCTCTTTGGGTGTATTTTAAAAAGCATTTACATGCTTAAAATTGTTTTTTACATGTGTAAATGCATTTTAATCGAATAAGTGAGCTTTTGAAAATTGCTACAATATATGCCATTGAATTGTTCGTAGGATTTACTCAGGTAAGTGCACTTACCCGAGTAAATGGCTTTTGAAAATTGCTACAATAGTAGTCATATTTACGTGCTTAGCTCCTTTAAAAATGACCTCCAAGTAGCACATATTTGCACAAGTGCTATTTTATAAACCTTAAACATACTCTCACATGTAATGGTGTGCGAATACATTTGCTCGTATAAAAAAGGGATAGGCCACAGATCCAAAATGGCACCGTGAAAGAAGGTCGCGTGAGGAAGCGCTCCTGAACTGAAGGGATTTCTTTAGGGGAAATGCCACACATGAAGAGAAAAGGGAGAGTTCGGGTGGAGACTCCGACAACCCCAACCGTGGTTGAAGGCTTCTTCATGCCAGTTGATGGACCTCCGGGGGAATAGTCTGTGGTGGTCACTGGACTGGAGCGAATTCCAGTGGCTTTGGACCTGAATGCAACCTTGAGCCCTGGAGCTCCCGTGGCTCCCCTGCCGCCGATCCACATACAACCCCCACTTCCGGGTCAAAATGCCCAGCCCAAAGAGGCTGAAGCAGAAGGCCCTTTCGGAGTGGAAAAAGGGGAGAATAATGTGGAGATAGATCTGGCTCAGGCGATTCCCGAGAATCCTCTGTGGCAATTGCTGAAAGAGGTCGGAGAAAAAGAACTAAAAGCCGTACCAGTGACATCAATGCCAGAGGGGCAGGAAGAAATGGCGGTGGCCTTGGAAGCTAGGCATGAACGCCGTCAAGAAGCTTCGGTAAGCGTTATTTTTCCTTCTATTGCGGATCAAGTGCAAAAAGTAACTTTGGAGAATGTTTGGACTGTATTATTAGAACTTAAAACCTCAATAGTGAATCTGTCCAGCATTATTTAATCTACACAGACTCAAATACAAAGATTGGACCCTGTTGTCAATCAGCATAAGGAAAAGATTGAAAGTTTACAAGAACAAATAGATCAAATAAAGGAAGTCCAGGTTGGACTAATAAAATCTGAGAAGAAAAATGGAGAATATAGAGAATCAAGCTAGGTATAAAAACCTGAGAATATTAAATTTTCCCCGTGTAAAGTTGATTTCCCCTTTGGAACAATTTAAAAAGTTCCTACAGGAAAATTTGCAAATATCTTCAGATGGTATACCTCCTATAGAAAAGATCTTCTATATAAATACTGGGAAGATGGCAGGAAAAAACCAACAGCCTCAAGATTTGGAAAATTTAACAGGCTTTTTGGAACAGTCTATGGAAGAACAAATAGAATTTCAGGGAACTCTTTGTATAAGATTTGTTTTTTCTTTGGATAGAGACACTATTTTGAGGTTATTCCTTCGAAATAGGGATAAATTATATCTTGGTGAAAAAATATGGGTTTACCCGGACATAACAAGAGATACGCAATAGTGCAGAAAGCAATTTCTTCAGATGGCCCAGGAAGTCAAAAACCTGGTGCATATATGGTGATTAGATATCCTAGTAAATGCGTATTAAAAATAAATTTTCAAAGATATGTGTATTATGACCCACAAAACTTTTGAAGTTTTCTTGATTCACGTATTTACTTAAATAATGCTACCTGAACTTCTCACGGGATATAGGGAAGATTTGATGTACCTTCTTCTGTCTTTTTTTTCTCCTTTTTATAATTATTTCCTGCTTGCCTAATTTTGAACTTTTGGATCTCCTATTTCCTTATAAATTGGATGTATAATCAATAATCCATATGATTTCTTTATCTAAATGGAGTTTTATGATAATTATTTCTTTGAATATGATTATACGAATTATTGCATTGGCATGCATTATTTTTGGATTTTACTGTTCATGTAAGCTAAAAATTAATAAAGAGAAAATTAAAAAAAAAAGGGATAGGCCAGGGGCCTTCCAGGGCGAGGCCAAAATTTCCATTTATAAGGTGCTATTTTATAACCTGTGAAGCTGTTACACCTGGTTATACTTACACCTGTCAATTATATGGTGAGGGGTCAGAGTAAACTGAGGGACATGCAGGCTGAAGAACCAGGGGGGTTTTGATGAGCTAGAGCAGAGCTTTCCAAACTGTGTGTCGGGACACGTTAGTGTGTCGCCTGCAGTGTGCAGGTGTGTCGCGCAAGCCCGGTCAACTCTGACGCAAGTTTGGGCTTTTTTTTTTCTAGAGATTCACTTTTTTTTTCCAGTTTATGGGTTGCTTATTATTGGGTGATTTTTGCTGTCAATCGCGTTTTTTTGGGGGGCTTGGTGGGTGGAACAAGCCCAGCCATCCTTGCATTGGCTGCTGCTGCTGCCGATGAGGCCTGGCCATGAGGAGTACTGACTGCAAGCAGCAGTGTCTGGTGATCATGGAAGGGAGTGAAGCACTTAACTGGCAACAATCAAAAAGACGAGGTACATGAGTGTGGGGGCCAGACATGTGCTGGGGGGAGAGAGATGAGTGAGTGGGGGGCAAATGTGCTGGGGGGACAGACATGTGCTTGAGGGGGAGAGATATGAGTGTGTGGGGTACAGACATGTGCTGGGGGGGAGAGAAATGAGTGTGTGGGGGTCAGACATGTGCTTGAGGGGGAGAGATATGAGTGTGTGGGGGCCAGACATGTGCTGGGGGGAGGAGAGAGATGAGTGTGTGGGGGACAGACAATTTGTTTTATTATTGTTTCTCATAAATTATAACAATAACATGAATCTTGGAATATTATATATTTTTAATATAAATTTAAGGTTTTCATGAGATAGGTTGTGTCGTGAAACATTTTATTTATGTATATATTTAAGGAAACATACATAAATTGTCGAAATATGTTTCGTTCGTTTAACCTTTAACTTCTGGTTTACTAGTAGACTGAATTACTGTGTCCCGAAATTATGTTTGTCTAAAACGTGTGTCACCAACATGAAAAGTTTGGAAAGCTCTGAGCTAGAGAGTCTGGGCAAACTGGTGGACTAATTGGTAATGTTGTGCTGAAGGTGGACCCTTGCCTGACGCAGAGTTGATATGACCCTCTGGTCGGACCCAGAGAGCATCTGCTATCAGGAGGCAGTGCTCACGAGGAGATGGAGGCAAGCTGGAGCTTCACCAATAACAGTACAGGGTTTCTGCAGGTTGAGCTCTTGGGTACCTGGACTGCCTGGACTTAGGTGGGCTTCTGGAGGTCTCCCGGAGAGATGATGGCGTAGTCAGACAGGTGAAGATCAGGCTTGGAGAATTCAGCGTGGTCAGGCAGGCAAAGGTCAGGCTTGGAGAAGACGGTGTAGTCAGACAGGTGGAGGTCAGGCTTGGAGAGGTCAACATAGTCAGGCAGGTGGAGGTCAGATACCAAGTAATCAATGATAGGGTGTTCAGGAACCAGGACACAGTCGAGAACCAACAGGAACAGGAAGAACCTTGTTGCAAAGGCAAAGGCTGAAGTGATGACTGAGCCCTTTTGTAGGGCTGAAGGTGGAGACACCCAGATGACATCACAGGAAGGACTAGGAGGGCTGGCCCTTTAAATCCGGCAAAGAGACGCGGCCCCATGCCTAAGGGGGAAGCAGGAAGGAGTGCAGGATCTTGGACAGCGGCCCTGCTGAAGACGCCGAACAGGAGGAGGAGCGGGCCATAGGACAGGCCCGGATTTGGGAGGCGGCTTCCTGCCGCACGAGGACACTGAGAGCAGATCTCCCTGCCACGAACCACCGACATCTGCGGCCTCCAGGCCGCAAGAAGAGGAGACTGGTCAGCAGCGCCTGCCACAGGAAATTCTGGCGTTGGTGGCCCAGCCGCAAAGGAAGGTAAGATGTGGCCTGCGGCTCCGGCCGCGGGCAGAAGCGCAACAGATAAAACTGTTAATTTCCTTTACACAAGCACATTATACAATCTTATACTGAGGAAACATGTTCAATTTGTGCATGTTAGGAAAAGAACATAATAAAATGTCGCTTCAGTGAGTAAGATCAGCTGATACAACATGCCAGCGTTTTTTAAAATTAAATTTACCTTACTTCAATAGGGCATTGAGTTGTCTGCAAAGCAAATAAGCTACACCTGAAAGTTCTTAAAAGTAAGACATATGTATGCCTATATCATTAGGGTGTTAATATGCAAAGTGACATACCTGGCCTTTTTCTGACAGTTCATTGCAAGCACCACTTGTAGGCTATCAAATTTTGAACCTTGGTTTTACATTTTCCCGTTTTAGGTGGTTAAAAAATGATGGTCAGCTTCTGCATGGATAGGCACAGATAAGAATATATGGTAATTTACAAAATTGACAACTGCCAAGGAAAATACAAGGAACACAGATATGCACATATAGCAGATGTCTGCCACTTATCCAAACAGTCTTAAAAATGCTACTTAGCCAGATAAATAAAGTACCCGGATCAAATGCTAATTATCTGTCTATCATACTTTTCTGGCTATCTTACTTACCCCCTAGATTCATCAAAATGCTATAATGTCACATGGATAATGCCCACAGTAAGAAAGGGGCATGTTTAGGGTAATTTGTAGAATTATCACACGATGCAGTAACATAGCACTTTGCATAGGTAGCATCAGGGGTGCAGTAAACCTTTTCACACCCTGCAATACTTCCTATTTTGCAGCTTACAGATAGGCTGATACAGTACGGTGCCCTCAGCCGAGTGCACTGTTTAGCATGCAATTGGAAGTGCGTTTTCGACGTAGTCTATTACCCCTTATACAGTAAGGGGTAAAGCGAGTCGAAAACACACAGCCAACCCTCTCCCCCCAACCTAGCTTGATAGTAACCCTTTATAGAGCCCATCAAGCTAGGGAAGAGAACATAGTATAAATCACATCTTTGTGAGGCTTTCCTCTCTCCAAATGACGTCAAATCTTCATCGAGGTGTACTGTGCAGTTCGTACGTCTCACTCTGCATGTAAAACTGGCCCCTAAACCACCACTAACACCTCACATTGAGCTATTATCTGGCCCTCCTATAGGCATATAAATAGTTGAATACTATGAAGGCCTTATAAATAGGTTCTCTCTCACTCTGTCTTTAACGCAAATTGTGTTATGGTTGTTTCAGATATATCACACAGCTTAACACCAGGAAAAAAAGGTGTAGATATTTCTGGCATTAAAACCGTGTGATAGTGTAACAACAGGTTGCAATATTGCCTCTCATTTTAATTAAACTTGCCCAATCCCCTCTGCAATCCTGCCCCTTCAAAAAATGTTCATTCGCATCATGCAATAATCGTATTATCGCATGTGTCATGGCGTTCACCACAGTGCTACTTAGCCGGACTTTTTTCGCCACAGTAGAAGCAGTCAAAACTTAACAGGCTGTTTAAAATACATGCCACATATTTTTCGATTCACAAATATGTTTTTGGGTAGATTTATGTGTATTTTATATAGTACGCAAATATTTACACGTACAATATAAAATATGTGAGCATGCGCGCTCGCATCCATATAGATAGATATATAGGCATGCTTGCGCATGTTTTAAAGTTATCTTTGCTGCATGCAAAATTGCCAATCTCAAATTTAAGCCATTTCACTAATAATGCTAAAAAGTTTTAGCGTGGAAATCATTTGTTTGAGCTTTTTTTTGTTTAAGTGCCCTTATTCAGCTGCTTTCTAGTCCCCTTTGTCGTCTTGTTAAAAGGCTTTCAAAGGGTGTTTTGAAGAGAAAGACTCTTTATGAAAGACATCCAATAAATTCAGGTTACTTTGCATTATATAGCTGAAAATATAGCACAATTAGATGCTGCTAAACTACTGAATGTATCAATAATGACTTGATAATTATTACCTAGGACTGGGCTCTCCAAGGGCCTTCTGATCTCGGATGGATCCTAAAGATGATCCTTAGGTTTTTAATTATTCAGTGCAGCAGTGCATAAATAATAAATATTACTACAATATCAATGAATTATTCATGCAGAAGTGGGATAGTCTTTTCCAGTTTAACTCTGGCACATTTGAGGTTTGAGTGAAAACAACAGTAACCTTTCTCTTTTGTTACACCGCTATGTCTGGTTCCTGTGCTCAGACTTGCGCGCCGAAGTACCTCATACCCCATTTGCTACTGTACATAGAATCCATCTGTTCAGAGAAATAAGTGTAAAAATATCAGCAGCTTGGGGTTAGAACTGGATCATTTCTATGTTACAAACAGGCATCTGGTGCAAACAGCAGTTTGCCATAGGTGCTAAGCTGTCTTAATGTTTAGCTAAGCTAATTATTAACTAGAAAAATGTGTGAATAATATATAATGAATGGTACGTATAATGAATATAATATTTAATTTTCTCTCTCACTATATCAGCCATAGCTCACAACAAGTTCCAATAAAAATATAAAACAGTGTATCCAACACAACTGTGCAAAATGCAGACAAAACATGGGAGGATAACTTTCAAACAATGATACGTGTGTGACGCATTCCTTCCGCGGCAGACCCACGGCGCGGCCCCCTCACCGTCTCACACAGACTCCAGCTCCTGGTTCCTCCTTGCTGGCGGCGGTGGGCTGCCAGCTCCGACCTCGGGCTGCCCCCGGTGCCTCTGGCTCTGCCTTGGTCCCCAGTACTGCAGCTCAAGATGCCATTGCTCATTGGGCCTCTCCGCATGGTCCGTGGAGAGATGCCACTACTCGTGCCACACCCACCCCCCAGGCGTGATTGCATCTCTGATCCTTATGAAGGGCCCGTGGTGGGAACCTGGCTGTGGAACAGGATGATGACGTCAAACTCTTCAGTGTATTTAAGCTCAGGCCTTGCTCCATAGCATGGCCTTTGCAACAGGTTTCCTCACTACTTGAGTACTCGTTGCTGCTAGAGAATCCTCTCTACTCTTCATTCCTGATCTCCATTGTTCCCGGTTCCTGTCTTCTTCATTCCTGCCCTGTCTATGTGTTGGACTGACTCTACGGATATCAACTTTGCTTTGTTTGATAGGGATGTGAATCGGGTGCCCAATCGTTCCCGCTATCGGGATCGTCTGGCCGTGAGAAAAAATCGTTTTCCCGCGTTTCCCCGGGTTTTTTTTAGTGAAAAATCAGTTTTCGGGTTAGTGCGCGCTAACTCATGTTAGTGCGCGCTAACAAAAATAGCAAAAAATAACAAAAAGTAACAAAAATAAACATTTTTTTGTTAGCGCGCACTAACCCAAAAAAACGATTTTTATGAAAAATCGGGGGTAAAATTGAACGTTTCCTTCTTTTAACCGATTTTTAACGAATTTAGAAATATCATACGATATTTCAATTCATTAGAAAAACGATTCACATCCCTATTGTTTGACTATGCTTCAGCCTATCTCCAGACCCAGACCTCCGCTACGCCTGACAATGCTACAGCCTATCTCCAGACCCAGACTTCTGCTACGCCTGAATATGCTATTGCTTTCTCTGTGATCAGACCATTGCCTTGATTGACTACGCTATTGACTTCTCCGTGATCAGACCATTGCCTTGTTTGACTAACGCTATTGACTTTCTCTGAGATCAGAACTCAGCATTGCTTACCACGACTTCTGCTTTGCCGCCGGCCTGGATCCAAGCCATTGATGCCTCCACTAGCCTACTCCCTGGACGTGGACTTAATAGGCTTCGGTCTACCTTTGCTCGAGCACCCCCAGCTAATCTCTGTTCCATTGGTGCCCGAGTTCCAGTACCATACCCAGCCCAGGATAGGTCTATGCCACCTATCGTCTGCTATTTCTGGGCTGAACCAACCTTTCTTGTTAACCAACCTCGAGGCCCACCTAAGTTCTGCCAGCCCCGGCACCCAAAGGCACAACCCGTGGGGAACGAGGGCTGGTATAGGTGAAATTCCAGCGGCCTCTACCTTCAGCCCACTCCACCTGCTGATGGTAGAGACCTGTACGTCCTCACCTACAGGTTGCATCAACCCCACCTCAGCCCAAGGGTCCACCTCTGACACAACAATGTGGAGGCATATACATGTTTATATGGCCACATGTAGATCTAATTTGGTATTTTAGAACTTGTGCATATTAGATATGCATGAAATATAAAATATGCATATGTTTACCTGGGTGCTTACACATGAATACATGTAATGCATTGAAACAACATATATTAATATATTGAACGCTCTTACTTTTCTAACCTATTTTCAAAATATCTGCTCATATATTTTATGTGTGAAAATAAAGTAGGACTTACGTGAGTTGGGATTTAGGCATGTAAACTGGTGTATTTTAAAATATGCGCGTGAGTGAAATTATCAGTTTTAGAAATCACCAGTTTGCTCACTCCTTCTCCAGATCATTGAGATGCTCCTTCTTCCTCACCCTGAATGCCTCACAGATCACCTAGACCTTCCACCCAGTCAGTAGTCCTATATATAAAAAAATCAATTTAATACCACATACGCCAGATCATTAACTGCTGTAAAAATCACAAGTAAGTTGGAAATTGTACAAGGGTGTTTTCTAAAATAGCGACTTACACTTGTAACTGTTGTTCCACTTAGGAGTGTCTCTTTTTTACTCGCGTGTATGTGCATGGAAAAGTGAAAGTGTACACATACACGAGTACAGGCTACTTTTGTTTGTATATTCTAATGTTTACATGCATAACCTTTTGAAAATTCACCTTTTAATGAACACAAAACAGCAAAAATCTACAAATAGACACAGAATACTGAAAACACACAAACAATCATAACTCCTAATAAAATGTGTTAACCATAAAATAAAAGCACCAGGGATTCAAGGACTGGTACAAAAATAAGATAGGAACACCAGGCTTCTGAGAGCTGAATGAATGACTTTAGAAAATATATCTGCCCCCTTCTTCCTCCTTTTTTTTTTTGCAAGGGTAAGAACTTGCCTTACAGTAATGTTGTAAGGCTGCACTATGATTTATTGAGATTAATAGTGCCAGTCAGCACTGTACACTATGATCATACTCATGAATCTAATATGAGATTATTAACTTGCACTCAGGATATCTGGATGACGAGTGGCAACAACTATTGCTCTGTGTGGCAGTTTAGAAAGAAATTGTATAGCAAGGATTGCTTTGACGATAATGCTGTAAACCCAGTACATCATCCCATTTAAAGGAGAACTGCAGACAGACGTCTGCTTTACAGTCTGAGAAATCTGTCTGGAATATTTGTGTAATCGTGTGGGGCTCACAGCTTCAAACACTAGCTTGGTTCTGTCAACATGCTACCCTTTTTTGAAGTGGAATATCATATGTACCAATGAGGAGATAATTGTATTCTGTAAGGCACCAAAGACTGAACTGGCTACTATTATTTTTATTAATGATAAAACTGATTTTTACTATAACTGTGATCATGCATACAACAAAACGGAAACACTGATGTGGATAAGATGCAATATCCTACAAGCAAGCTTCTATGGGTGGCAGTTGGGACATATTCATCTGTGCAAGCAGAAATCTTGGCAAACTGGAAGGACCAATTTGTTGCAATGCTGCCCGCAGCCGGAGCTATGGGCAGCCTCTCACCTTCTTCGGCCAGCTGACCCGTCTCTCCGACGCTGTCTTTCCGCGGCCTGGAGGCTGTCATCTTCGCCGCTCCCGCGGCCAGCCAGAAGCCGCGGATTCCAATCTGTCTTGTGGCATGGAGCTGCGTCGGGGTTCTCCTCCTCGGCTGGAGCCGACCCTGAACATCCCTACGCGGCAGGAGGCCGGTCTTCTTCTTTGGCAAGGCGGGGCTGTACTGGCGTCCCGGAGTGGCATGGTCTGCAGTTGTCCAGGCAGGGGCTATTTTTTTGTTCTTTGCCTAGGGATAGGGGAAGTGGAATCAGGATGTTGCTGGCCTGCACGGACTTTTTTTTTTTTTTAATTTAACTGGCTATATGCTGAGCATATCTATTTAGGATAAATGTTATCTGGCTAACTTTACTGCTCATTCAAAATGTTTTGCTTTTCACTTGCTTCCTTTCAACTATGAATATATAGTATACAAAATGTAATGGTCTATAAAGTAAGCGAAAAACTGAAAGCGTCTATTACAAGAGACTTAAATACTACTGAAAAAATATTTAGTGAGATGGTGTACTAGAGACATGTGCTGATGCCTCCATCTGTAGTTAATTATGCCAAAATTAAAAGGTAATTCTCCTTTGACTCATCTAGATGGCCCAAAGCAGCAAGTTCTAAGAAATAAAATTTCTTTCTGCATCATATGCACAGATAGTAGTCATTTGAAGCTTATATCTAGGCTTGGAATGACAGATGAGTTTGCTACAGATGCAATGTGCATAGGAAATCAACCAAGTCATTTTGAGTCTGACATCTTTCCAAAGCAGATGATGTTCACACAAGAACCTTAGGGGGTCGATTTTAAGACCTGCATGCTCATGTTATGAAATATGATGTCTGTGCGCATGCAGAGGGGGATTTTCCAATTACACATGGTGATGCGATCGGCCTTTTCCCCCCATCTGACATTCCTTCCTTTTCCCCTCTCCATCCCTACCTAGGTACCCCAGATTTTTTCTTTGTATACTTACTGTTCCTTGGAAGTAGAAGTAAACTCTGAGCGCCAGCCGGCTGCCGGTGCGCACTTCCCTGGGACAGCGTCTAATGGCGCTGTCTTGGCCTGCCCCTGCCCCGCCCCACCCAGACCACGCCCCTTGGCCCACCCCTTTTACTTGGCCTGGCACTTCTGCACATAACGGGGGTGATGCATGTGGTCGGGCCCTTTGTAAAATGCACATAGCGCATGCAGAGCCCAGCTGTGCACATAACCCCTATTTTTTAAGCAAATGGGCCTTTTAAAATCAGGCCTTTAAGTTCAAGCCACAACAATATTTGGAATGGCTGCATTCTTCAGTTTTTCATAGTGTTTTCTTAGCTTCTTTAAAGTGCAAGATTCGGGATTCTGGGGGGATTTTCCAATTGTATAATGGTTTGTCTTTCAAGATTTTTGCTCAGCCTTTAAGGTAATATACAAATCCCAAATGACCCATTAAGTATTAATCCCATCAAAACTTTTATTTTGAAGTAGAACTATTTTTACACATTTGGGTGAATGAAATTAAATTCTATATCAACATATTATTGTCTGGTTTCAAAAATATATTGTTCCAGTCACCACCAGGAGAACAAAGCTGAAAAAGTATATTTCTGTTCATGGCAATTAGTGCCATAATTCAAACTGTCTTTATGTAAAGAAGTCTTGTCTGAACTGCTAATAGGATACACCCCTTCGTAATGTCAGTCAGTGACCTCTTGCTTTTGAATTACTTGCTGTCTCCAACTGCTTGTTGGCTGTCATCCATATCCTTCTCTTCAGGATCTTTTCTGCATGATGAGAAATCCCTGCAGTCTCCTTGCAAGCTGTGGAGGGCATATAGGGCTAATTTCCCATCATAACAGAAACCCCCATCGCACTGAATTCCTGATTCACTGTACTTTTCATCGAGTGCACCAGTTCTGCCTTCTGCATTGCCTTTCTAAGAGTATCATCTCTAAAACTGTGTACAGTATTGTTAGCCCTTCAGGTCCTGAAGGAGGAAACCTGCTTTCTGGTTCCTAGTGCTCCATCTGTCTGTACTGATAGCCTTCTCTCTGCTAAAGACTGATCAGCTCAATCTACTTATAAGAGGTCCAGTTATAGAAAAGTGTGGTAACCAGCTCCTACATAGAAGTTTGGCAGTCCCACATGTTCCCCTTTAAATTGTGATTTCGGTAAGGTGTGGAGTGCTAGAATGAGTGTTGCCCTGTGTGCATGATGTTTCTTGTGCCTGACTTTGGCACACATTCCTAAACAACTCGTATTTCAAGAAGCCTCACTGCACAAGTCAGTTATCTGTCGACTCTTTTGTGAATGTAAGCTCTGCAGCACTCCATGTCCAATATCTGGTTGCACAGTCTTTCGATAATTTGTGACTGTAGCGCTGGATTCAGGAAATGACAGTGATGCATTATTTGTAAACAGTGATAACCAAAAGATCCCACATTTACCTGCTAATGTTATGGTTTGTGGATATGTGGGCCCTTGGCCTAAGATGCGAGTTATTACCACCTGTGGAGAGGGGCTCCACAGGTCCGCACTGTCGGGAGGCAAGGTCAGCCACAGCAGGGAGCTCTGGGCGAAGGTTATGTCCTGAGGAGCCAGGAGAATACCTCAGTAGAGAGGCAGGCTAGAGGTAGTATCTGGCCAGGGACCCTGAAGGGAGAAGCGCCAGACAGGTCGCAGAGCGGAAGACGCAAGACTGGCCATGCAGGAGGTAGTCCGGAGAGGCAATCCCGAGGGGAGGAGCTGCGCAGCGTAGAGGATGATGATGCAATGCCGTAGGCCAACCCACAGAGCAGGGAAGCCCGAGCCAGGCCTCTACTGGTGACGTATGCACAGCCCCAAAGAACGGAGTAGTGCTGGCAGCCTCGATACAGTATGTAGACGCGACCCCGAGGAGCAGGGAGGCATTGACAGTCACAGAAAGCAGGATACACTACCCCGAGGAAGCGCAGGTAGAAGTAGGTGCAGCCCCGAGGAGCGGGGAGGCGCAGGTAGTCTTGTACAGGACGCAGGCACAACCACAACGAGTGGGAAGCCCTGTTGTAGAACTCACGGATTGTAGAAGTGTTCCAGGAATGGTCCCGAGGAGTGGGAGGCTTTGGACCCTGGAGGTGCTGAGCCAGCCCGAGAACGGGGTAGGCTAGGAGAGCAAGTCCCCAATGCACACACTGGCCCCCGAGGAGCAGGTACCAGTCAGGCTCCAAGCCCGACTGCGTAGTCACAGGAACACGGAGGCAGTAGTCGTGAGACATATGGAACTTGTTGCCAAGTCAGCTAGCTGAGGGCGAAGGTGGGGCTTAAATACACAGGTCCGATGACATCATCAAACAGGGACGCCCTCGAGGTTCCGCCGAAGAGGCTTCAAAGGAGGGCCTGGTGCCCGCGCGCGCGTGCACCTAGGAGGGCCCAAAGTTGGAAAGGGTGGCGGTGCTGGCGTCCAGGCCGCCACGAGGAGTCCCAAGGAACGTGACAGTGGAGGCTGGCCCAAGCTGCGAGCAGACCCGGGGAGAGCAGGAGAGCAGTGCAGGAAGTGAGTACATGCGGTCGCAGCCATCTGCGACCGCCGGGCATAACAGCTAAAAATGTAACAAATACTAAGATTAGGCAACTCAAAAAAAGCTCCACTATTTTAACTTACATATTACAGATGTCACTATCTTAATATTTCCTCATATGAAAAATGAAATGCCAGCTGGAAAATTACTGTTTATAAATATCACAAAGTTCACGATTTAACTATCCCTTTGCCAGAATTCTAGATTTGCTTCTATTTATCACCTGTAATCCATGACAAGCACCAGGAATCAAGCTGAACAGTCTAGATGGCCTTTCTGCTCTTTACTATCATATTCTGTGTTTCTTTCTTTCACACTAATTTGACATTTTTTGAAAGTGGCTAAGAAGTTTCCTGCTGGACATATTTTCATATCAATACAAATATGAATGGATCCACAAATATCAGGAAATAAATGACATCAACAATTTATAAATGATTCCTGAAATAGAAGAGCGGTGGGAAGCTCATGGAGACCTCATATATTAAATGCCCAAAAGTTAGGCTAATGAGAGCTTATAATGGCGTAAGCTTGTCTTTATTTATAATCATCGGTCTCGATGAGCACATTTGAGAGGGCGCCATATAAAGTATAGCTGCCCCAATTATGCACTTAGAGTCAACGCTTCACATATAGTAAGTGTTCTTTCCATTGTCACTGCCATCTTCTCCTTGCGGTGGGTTTTTCATCATGCACTTGTTCTCCGTACAATTGACTCTAAGTGCATAATTGGGGCAGCTATACTTTATATGGCGCCCTCTCAAATGTGCTCATCGAGACCGATGATTATAAATAAAGACAAGCTTACGCCATTATAAGCTCTCATTAGCCTAACTTTTGGGCATTTAATATATGAGGTCTCCATGAGCTTCCCACCGCTCTTCTATTTCAGGAATCATTTATAAATTGTTGAGGACATATTTTCATAGCATAAGTGCTTCTCAAATCCAGTCCTTATTTCCTTGAAAACAGGTCTGGTTTTCAGAGAACTCAAATGGATGCAAATTAACCCTGTTCCTAGATCAAAGGCATGCAAATCTATCTCATGCAAATTCATCTTGGAAATCTTCTACCAGTGGTTCTCATTTGGCCAATCTGGTTTTTAGGATGTCCATGATGAATATGCAGATTTTCATGTACTACCTCCATTGTATGCAAATCTCTCATGCATATTCATTATGGGTATCCTGAAAACGTGACTAGCTGAGCATGTCCAGAAAAAAAGGTTGGGAACCACTGAACTGAACTCAACTTAGGAAATCAGGATTTAAGAACCAATGTTCTAGCCTTAATTCTAAAGTTCATGTGTTTTATAGTTATTTTTATTTGTAATCTAGAGGCAGAAGAGAAGAATTTAGTCTCCTTAGAAAAGCACTATTTGGAGAGTATATTCCCCATGATGCATGTTTCCTGATCAGATTTTTGGGATAACTTATCAGGTCAATCAGCGACTAAGCCCTGCACTTTTGGAATGGAGAGGAACATTTTTAAAGCCGTTTACCCGGATCAAGTGGCCTGTCTGAAAATTGCACTCTCTGTCACACCGCACCCAGGCTCCTGCAGCACATGTATTTTTAGTTGAGCTGATGGGAGGCAGTCCTAGTGATGGGGAGTGGGCATGTGAGGAAGAAAGCATATGTGCATTCAGTTTTCAAATATACACAGGCTCTTTCGCCTCTATTCAGCTGCCTGCACAAATAACAAGTGCTGTCAGGGTGTGTCAGGTCATAGGTCATAGGTGACCTGTAGAAAAGGGAAAGGCCAAGTGACTTATTCCAAGGCAGCTGGTCATGTAGTGGTCAACTCTTGTCGTGGGCCACTTGTCAGGCATCCCAGGAGAGAGGAGGAGGAGCCAGCATGTCTGGGAATGAAGTGGAAGGCACACAGATGGTGATTTCTGTGGCAGCAAAGAACAAGGCCAGGATCCAAGGCATCGGGCATGGAGCTGGAGCAGGGTGGATAGCCCAGGAGCCAAGGGGTGGAAGAGGACCAGTGGAAAAGGAATAGGATTCATGGTGCTAGACACTATGAATAATGCCAGATGAGAAGTTTCAGAAGGGCTCTTGTCGTGCCAGTTCAAGCCCTGTCAATCCTGACAGGTGTAAAGTATGGAGGATTTTTTTTGCATGTACAATCCACAAGTGGCTTTCCTTTGAAAATTAATTGCAATGCAAGTGTTCTAAAGCTCTCTGTACACCTTGCAAACAGCACCAACCTATTCAGATTTGTTATACCACTTTAAGATGGAAACATTTTCAAGGTATTGCAAATAGTTTATAAGATGCAAAATATAAAAGGGCTAAATAAACATAAAACAATGTGCAAAATTAAATACATGCAGTTGTTATAAGATTTCTAATATCTCAAGTTATCAAAACAAGGAAGTTTTCAGTATCACAATAATAGATGACGTTCCTCATAAATATTATGGCTATTATTATGAGAGGAAGAAAATGTTATTTTTTTTTCTCTTTTGTAATGTTCTGGCTCATTAAGCATCATAAACCAAAGATGGCACTAAAAAAAAAAACACACCTAAGCATGCTTCATTTCATAGCAGCATGAATTCCTGCTGGTTGAAAAGTTTTTGTTAGCACTGTTTTAACAGCTGTAAATGTAAGTATCAGAATATCTCCAGCTTTGTAACGTCTGGGGCCAAAAATAACAGTTCACAAAGCTAATTTCACAAAACAAAATGGCAGCACATCTTAACTCTGTACCTTGGAAGAATTTCAGCATTCTTAGTGTAGACAGTACATTGGTGGCTCATTGCAGCAGACTTGGCCCTCAAAGTAAACTAAACAGTGGGTGGTAGCAATGATCTCCACTAAAATCTGGCCCTAGTTTAGGACCTGTAAGGAAGTAGGAGTTTGGAACATACCGCTTTGTCACAGGTTATTGCAAGGTTGGGCTCTTGTCTTCTAAAGAACAGGTGGCACATGACATCAGCATGGGATTTTTGCTTGCAGGATCTTTTTCTGATTCTCCTATTCCTTTCTGGCTGTAACTCACACATCTGGCTGAATAAGATAGGAAGTAAGACTACTCATTGCTGGTCCCTACCCTTTGACTAGTGTATGGAGTCTAGGTTATTTTGGAAAGGTTTATTTGTGTGTGTGTGTGGGGAGGGGGTGGGGGGTTAGTGATTTGATTCTCTTTTTGGTTGGTTCCCCTAGTCCTACTCAAGATGAAAAGCACCCCTGCTCTGGAAAAGGCTAAGAAGAGAAAATACTACTTTCTCTAATCCATAGGGGCAGATTTTAAAACCTACGCGCGTGGCCTACATTTGTGCACGCTACCCGGCACGTACAAATGTACGCCCAATTTTATAACATGCACACGCAGCCGCGCGCATTTTATAAAATGCAAGGTCGGCGCGCGCAAGGGGGTGCACACTTGTGCACCTTACGCGCGCCAAGCCCTAGGGAAGCCCCGATGGCTTTCCCGGTTCCCTCCGAGGCCACTCAGAAATCGGCAGCGGCCTCAGAGGGAACTTTCCTTCAGCCCCCCCCCCCCACCTTCCCCTCCATTCCCCTCCTGTCCCGCCCCCCAGCCCAAAAAAAAAAATACCCCCGGACCTTTATCCCAGAAGTTACGCCTGCCTCACCGACCAAGTGCCGGCACGTGATCTCCAGGCCTAGTGGCCGTGGAGAGGCCTCTGGCCGTGGCCCCGCCCTCGGACTGCCCACCCCGCCCCAGCCCCTCCCATTTTTTCAAGCCCCGGGACTTACAGCCGCCGCCGGGCCTTTTGAAAATAGGCCCGGTGCCTGTAACCACCCCCTATGCGCGTAAATCCACCTGGATTTACGCACTTAGGCTTTTAAAATCTGCCCCGTAATGTTTGCTGCTTACCCTACCTGTCCAGCAATGAGGGAAAGAGGATTTTGTGTTGGTTATTTTCCTGCTGTGCTGAATTTCTGCCTGACAAATTCCGTTACATCTGGAGTTTTCAAGTACATGTGAAGAGAAGAGGGGAGGCTAGATACCCCACAGGGGTCTCTACTGCTGGAGACCAGCAGTGGACAGCAATACATTTCTGTAAAGGGAGAATGACTTAAGCTAGGAGGACCCCCTCCCTTCTACCTTGGGTATCTTACTTTCCATACTTTGGAAGAGAGGATGACCTCGTACCTAAACACCAAGGGACCAAACACAGATCAAGGGGATCTGAACTTTATTCTGATCATGGATGTTACAGTGAGAAGTACATATGGTGCCTGCTGGAAACCAACTTTTCTTTTGGAGCTCTCATCCTGTCTGATTTGTTCTGGCATTGCTAATTTGAAGACTTGTTACACTATACCTTGGACTCTGGAATCTGGATGTTTACCCTCCCCCATTTGGAGAATCCACTGCCAGGTTTATTGGGATTGTCTGGACTAAGCCCCAGAACTGAGTGTGACCCCCAACTTCATACTACATACCAGATGAGGGGCTACATGTATTCATCTAGTGTCTTTCAGATAAACTAAATTCCAGTATGCTTTATACCAAAATACTTCAAAACACAATTGCAGTGGCAATCAGTTTTGGAGTAGATGGCTTAATAGTGTATTCCTAGGATCCATACTTAAGCTTCCAAAGTGTTGGAGAAAAAAATGAAGAACATTACTACCCTTAGCAGAAGGCATGGAGATTACTACCCTTAACTAATATGCTTTGATGCTTTTAATGCAACTGCAACATTGCGCCCCACTTAAATGGCAGGCAGAAAAGAGAAATTGGATTCAGAGACAATCAACATGAGCCATGACTTTTTTACCATCTCAGGTATGATGCACAGATATTGGGAAAAAATCACAGGACTGCTTCTACTATGAAGTCCATAAGCAAAGCACGTCAAGCAGCACTGACTGATACATGGGGTAACCTGCATGGCATGGCAGATACTGCCATGGGAAGCTTGCTGGAAAGACTAGATGGACCACTGGTCCTTTTCTGCCATCATTTCTATGTTTCTATGTAACACTGTAATGTTTATAGTGCACAAGGACACCCAGGGCACCCATGAAGAACATGCGTCTCAAGATTTTTCTAGACGTCTAGTTAATTTCTCAAACTGCCAGACTGTACCTTTTATCTTACGGTTATAAGTTCTTTTATGAGAAAATAAACATGAATTTTTATACTGATCTATTTGATCTGCCCTTTGGAGATGCATGTCATTGCATAATTTTATCCTGCTTTGGAATTTCACCAAAGTGACTTACCCGAGATCACGTAGCTGGTGAGAAAGCAGAATGTGAACAGACAAGTTCCAGGAACTACTCCGTTATAAGTTTTTACACTGGTCACATCTCCTCACATAGGTATCGTACGTTCATTCATTATTTTTCAGTTTGTAGCATCATTTGATCTACGGATGGATCCTGATCAAAATGTTAAACAGTTGATTTTGTTGGATAATGAATTGTGTGGTTCTGTCAAGGGATGCATCACAGCTACTAAATTACTTGAAAATCTTACAAGTTTTGATGAAATGCCATTATGGAAGCAATTTCCAAAATCCCCACAGAGTTTGCAGACCCATGTGTTCACAGGCCTACAAGCTCATTTTCAAAGGGAATCTCCCTACGGTATGAATTTTATTTATATCTACAAAGTCCATGGGTATACAAAAGAACCCATGGACTTTGCACCAGCTATTTGTATGGACCCGGTCGGCAGCGAAGTTCAAATCTTTGTGTGCACTTTAATTCCCCCAACCTCCTCCTGGCAACACCCATTTTACCTGCAGGAATGCTAAGCAAATTTCTAAAGCTCATTTTAAACTGATAAACACATATTTACATAGGTTAAACCTTTGGAAAATTTACTTCTATATGCTTTACCATCAGCATTGTGACTATTTGTATTTCTAGGCCAATAATGTGCAATAGTCTAGTCATGTTATCCCTTTCATTGTTCATCAGCATGCTGGCTTTGATTGACTTTAATTACTGTGTATGCCCCTAAATCCAGCTGCTGACTTTATTTTTTTTGTGAGCTTTTACCATTTTTGTTGTTTAAATTAATGCAATATTCCAATTTCTGTTCTCTTGTCACAGTTGCACATACATTGAAAAATCTGCATATTTTTAATGAATAAAAGATAGAGTGGGTATGAGCATATAAGAAACTCCCTCAGAACACCTTAAAGGACCAGCCAAAGCTATCCATATGGGTCCTCCTTAACTCCCAACCTAGAAAAGGATTGTTTAGGGTGGATCATTGCAAGCAGGGGATAAGAAGCCAGGGCCCAAGGCATGAGGGAGGCCCAGAGAAAGAGACGGAAGCCTCAAGATAACAAACTGTGCATTGCAATTATTATAAAAAAATTTTTGAACTGCCCAATCCAGCTGTTTTGTTTATTACTGTTCACCAATAAAGACACTTTTTAAAGATTTTTGCCATTGTCCAGCCTGGAATCTGGCTAATCTTGATTGCTCGGCATCATAGGGTGTAATAAACAAACAAACTAAAAAGTAGAATTGCTTCAATGACCTACAGGTGTCAGAGCAATATATCTGATAAAAAGATCACCATAGTTGATCTTGTTGGAATGTCTCCATAAAATGAGGTATAGTTTACATTGTTCTTAAGAAGATTACGCTCATTGGATGCACAAAAATACGTCATTCTTGTTGGCCATTTTTATGTCTTCAAATGCTCAACATGCATTCTTCATATTTGATTTGTTTTGAAAACATATTTTTCTCTAAGATAACATTTGCAAGTGATATTTCTTAGGAGGGCAGTATTACCGTACATATTGTGGGCTCTGTGTTCAAATCTTACCAATGAAAATCCTTAACCATATTTCTAGTGATGTCTCTAATGAGTGGTGGGCCTCACTCAACCAATCAAGTGCCTCTTTGCATGGTTACAGATTGCATGAGCTCATAGAGGGATGTAGATGATCAATGTGAAACCACCTTTTAGGTGCTGACTCAACATCAATGACTAAGTTTGGGCAGTCATTTTGAGTAATTCAGCCTTGTCCAGCAAATTAACACCCATTAAGCAGAAGCAGATCAGCTTATGATGTAAACTGAGTCTTATATGAAGGACATTGGTCTCCTCTACAGTAGCGGCACCATTGGCCACAATTCTCAAAATATCAAGTAGCCCAATTCTTCATTCTCTTGCTTCTTTAGTTCTTATTCCTATCTTAACTTTTTTTCTTACAATATGTTGTGTTTCTTTCTTCTTTTATTTATTTTTTTGGTTTACTTCTTTTGTAACATATGTGCTTACCTAACCACTAGACCAGTCCTCCAGGAGGAGGTATGGCCTAGTGGTTAGAGCCCAACATGTACACAAGTGCTTGCAAACCTTGAAACTAAGGGGGCTACTAAAATTATCCCCTTAGGGCTGAATTTTCAAAATCATTTACACATATAAAATGTTTTTTTGCATGCAAATGGCTTGTTAGAAAATTTGCTGGTCTTTGATGCAAAGGTTTGCATGTAACTAAATTTCATGCATACTTTTGTGTATGCAAAAAAAGATGCGTTCCTGGGGCAGAGTTGGGGTGTTTAAATTTATATGCATATTTTTTATTTTAAAAAATATGCATATAAATCCATATGCACAAGTCACACCCTGCCAAAAAAACAGACATACCTAAATGTGTGGGAGTTAGTGTACTTTCCAAAGATTTTCAAAGCAAAAGGGTATGTGTACTTTCATCTGAAAATTTGTGGAACGTTTGCAGGTAAAAAAAGAACCTGCATACATTTCTGTCTTTGAAAATTACACTCCTTATATTTAGATCTCCTACGTATTTCATAACTAACATGGCCCAGCAGTTTAATGTTGATATTTCCTGAAAGTGATTTGCAAAGGAAATGACCAGCTACCTGGAGAAATTAGCAGAGGCAAGTTCTACGTTCATCTCCTGGGACCAGCAGCAACAGCCCTTTTGAATTCCAGCTTGCAAATGCTTATACTTTCTCACTTTAAGGTGACTTTTCAAAGCATTGTGTGCATAAAAGTTATCAAATACACACATAAGTAGCCTCTACTTGTGTATTCTGCATTTTATAAAACTCCAAAATATGCATGGATTTTAACTTTCATGTGCACATATATGCGTGTAAATAAGAGGCAGTCTAAGGGTGTTTCCAACAGTTACATGCATAAGTTATTATTGTAAATGACACATGTGTTCATTTTCTAGCTTTCTTACATATTTGTTTTACCTAATTATCTGGCATAAGTGATATTATATGTGTTTATTGTGCACTATTGACTGGGTGGGAATTCTGGGTGAACAGGGGGGAGTTCAGGCTGAAGAACTAGGAGGGTCTTGATGACGTGGAGAAGGAATGGGCAAACTGGTGGACTAATTGGTAAAACTGGCAATTTTATCGATGTGCGTATGTTATAAAATACACCAACACGCAGGTAAATCCTATTTTATTCCCATGTGTAAAATATGTAAACATATATTTTTAAACTAGGTGAGTAAAATGTGCACGTTCAATGAATTGATATATGTGTTTCAGTGCATTGTATGTATCGTGAATAAGCCTACATACATACATATGTTGCATGGTGGAGATATATGATATAACACACATATGTCAATGCATGTTATAAAATACTACAGTAAATTTACATGTGGCCAAATACACGCAAACATGATGCTGCGTATGGTTCTTTGAAAGTTATCTTCTATCTCCTGGAATAGCAGGATTACTTTCATTTCAGCTGACATGCTCAATGTTACCACTTTGCTGCTGCTCAGGTGGAAAGAATCGGCAGTCGGCAACTATTACGTGTTTTCAGGCACTGTCAGACTTTGCTTCAAAAATTTTGAAATGCCATTATTCTTCCGTGATGGGAGCTATTACAGTTGGATTAGCTACTGGGACCTGCTGTCTTGCCTGCTGCAGGTAACATTAGAAGTGACATAGTTGCAAATGTGTTAACAACTTCACTGATCCATATCTCAGCTTGCAGAAAAGCAAAGGAGAGATTATGCTCTTTGGGGCTGATGCAATATGTTGCGCTGAGCCGAGCACACTCTTAACATACAGTTGGACGCGGGTAGAATAGGTGCTAATCAATCCCCTAATGCAATGGGATTAGTGCCTATTCAACGCACATCTAACTTGGAGTGAATATAATAGCGCTCTTCACATGCAAATGCATGTGAATGAGGCTATTAGGCCTTCATTCCCGATGCAAAAAGAAAAATGTGTATTAATAGATGTGCACATCGAAAAAAGAAGAAAAAGAAACGAAATAAAAGAAAAAAAAATTGACGATCGGGCCCATCACAAAACCGACGCCGAGTGTAACGGCGTCGGTTTTCGTTACCAGCGGACAGCCATGAAAACCGACACTGATAAACCCGATGTTGGTTTTCGTGATTAGGTCACTGAAAACCAACGCCAAGTTTATCAGCATCAGTTTTTGTGGCTGTCTGCCGCTAAGGAAAACCAACACTGATAAGCCCAGCATTGGTTTTCATGACCGCTAAAAACCAATGCCGAGTTTATCAGCGTCGGTTTTCCTTAGCGGCGGACATCCACGAAAACCGACGCTGATAAACTCGGCGTTGGTTTTCAGCGAGAAACCCACTAGTAATCAAATGTTCTCCTCTCTCTTTGGGACCATCGCACAGCCAGCCCAGATCATCCTCCGCCTCCTTCATGCGGTGTGAGACCCCGGTGACCTTCACGGCGAGATCCAATCCCTCCCTGGCAGTCTGAGCAGCGGACAAAGTTCCTCCAGTCCCGATGAGCTGGGGCACTGCAGGTGGAGAGTTCAGTCCCTCCCTCCGCCTCTTCTTCCCAAGCAGGGGGGTGATCAGGTGCTGCTGCGGCTCCCCTTCAGCTTCAAAGCAAGTGAGCGCACACCCCCACCCGTCCAGCCGTCTGTGCGGGACACTTGCCGGGTTTATTGGCGTTGTTTCTCGTAACTGCCATACACCGGTCACGAAAACTGACGCCGATAAACTCGGCATTGGTTTTTAGCAACTAAAACAAACTCCGGGTTTATCGGCGTCGGTTTCTTTTACTGCCGTACGGTGGTCACGAAAACCAACGCTGGGTTTATCGGCATAGGTTTTCGTGATTGGCATACAGCAGTCACGAAAACCGTTTGGGTTCACGACCCTAGCACATCCTTGCTAATGCGACCCCCTTTGGGGCACCATGCGCGTGTTAAGAGAGCGGGTGCTGACTGTTCAGCGCACGCTTTCTACGCGATTTTATTGCATCGGCCCCTTTAATAGTAGGAATAAAGTGTAGATGGCAAGTCCAAAGTGCACCCATGCATCGGTTTGAAAGCTACCCTCATAATTTTACTATGTACAAACCGCTAATGAATTTTTTTGCAAGTGCCTTCTCTAACCCCAAAATTATGAATGCAAGTATGGCAACTAGCACAAGTTCAAATTTGCAGATATTATTATGCATATGATTTGCCATTTTTAAGCACAATATTATATTTCAAAAGGCATTCACACCTAAATATAATGGTCTCATTGATTTGATCTGAAAAAGGGAAAAATTATGAAAATAGAAATAAAAGCCACACATAGCAGATCTGAAAGAGATTTATGAAAATCTTCAAAGTAGGTTAATCAAACAACTCAGCCCAGAAAAATGTCAAAGGTTTAGCAAATGGTTCATCAACCTTTTTTATGTTAATTTTTATGAGAGCAAAACCTGGGGAGATCAATTTTCAATGCAATTTATATGGGTGAAAAAAGCATGTTACCCGCATTAACCAGCTGCATGGATATTGACCTCCTTTAATGCATGGCTCCATGATGCATTTAAATTTTATTCACATTGAGAGGAGGCAGTCCTGGGGGGTGGAGGAGGAAAAGTACCTGCATACGTTTGCACTGAGAATTGGTGCAAGATCTGCAGGTAAAAAGTCCCAGTGTAGAAAGCTGCAAAATCGCTCAACACAAAGTTTCCTCTACGAACTATGTGGCTTCTAGAGCTGCAATTATTCCATCATGCAAGCTTGACCTGGTGGAAAAGCTAGAAATGGATCTAGCATGTTAATCTCAGCAAGCAAAGTGTGCTGAAGTTATTTTTCAGCAATTCTACTGGCTGGCTCTTTATTCCTATTCTTCCATTCTGTTGTAATAGCGAGTGTATGTATGTTTCATTTAGTTTTCTTGAGCATGCAACCCTAATTTACTTTCCCTCATAGAGAGGCTGAATGGCATGAAAAATGTTGCTTCCATGCAAGTGGCATTATAATTATATCAGCAATGAAAATAAATATGAAAGAAATCAGGTAGTAACAAACAGGACACACACCATGATGGTCATTTTGAAAACAAGAAGGCTCATTACCGCCAGACATCCTATATATCTATGCATAGATTTTTCTATAATTTATTTCTGTCATTTTTTTTCTTGGGGCTGATATACAAAATGTAATTATGTGGTTTGTGCTAAGCTATAATTTACTGACTGCAGTATTTGTAAACCTCAGACATGCACTGTTCTTGAGAAACCCACACAGAAACGTAATTGTGAGGGATATCTGATTATGCTTGCATGTTTTAATAGCTGTCCAGATGTATGCACTACTGGTAACTACTAAAGGGGTAGATTTTAATACATGCACCTGCGCGTCCATGTGCATGTGCTTCCCAGCGCACGCATGGACGAGCCGATTTTATAATCTGCATGCGCGTGTGGCGTGCGCATGCAGGGAGGACTTTTAAAACGCCAATTAAGGAGCGGACTGGTAGAGAACTTCCTTAACCCCCTATCTGACCTCCTTTCCCCTTCCCCTCTCCTCCCCACCCCCTAAATCTAACTTACCTGGCCGTAAATTTTTTATTTTATTACTTGCTGCTCCTCTGGAGCAGAAGTAATTAACGCACACCAGCCCACTGCCGGCGCACGCTTCCCCAGGACAGAGGCTAATTGCACTGTCCTGCCCCATCCCTCCTCACCCAAAACACACCCCCACCAGCCCGCCCCCTTTTCAGGTCTGGCACTTATTCGCATACCGGGGTTTACGCGCGTGGCCAGGTCTCTTTGAAAATTCGCCCAATGCACGTAAGGCCCGGCCACGCGCGTAAACCCTGGGATTTACACACGCAGGGATTTTAAAATCTACCTGAAAATGTGTAGCATAATTACATTGTGTCACTGTATGTATGGAAGACAAATTAGGAAACCTGTGTTGCTCCAATACATTCTTTTCCTATTGCTATTTCATTCAAGTACAAATGCACAATAATGATTAGGGGGGTGAATTACACTGGAGATGGGCAAAGCACTTATGGGTCACTGGCTGTGATCATAGACTGTCGCTATACTGTGAGCTCCATATGGCAAAGTCCGCACAATAACCAGGGAAAATCATTTTTCTTTCCAAGAATTATGGAGCTCATGTTATCATAAAAGATCACAATCAAATAAATCTTGCCCAAGTGGCGAGTACCTAGATAAGGGTTGGGTTTATGATTGCAGTCAGTGATCATTTTATCCCCATTTCTGAAGATAAATACTAAGGCCAGATTCACAATTATCTCACCATTTATAACAGAAGTGGTAGTTTCACTTTGCTTATTCTTTGTCTATAGGTGAATAATAAGGAACCGGTTCAACTATCAGACCTTAGCACGCTTTAACTAAATATGGTATACCAGTGATTGGTTTATGGATGATATAGACGTCTCTCTTTCTTTGAATTTCCTTGCCTCTGTTATACTGATTCACACTTGAAGATTAAAAGTCAGTGATTAGCTCCCTAAGGGCCTGGTTTTAAAAAGCATTTCCATTTTTAAAATTGGGTTTTACACATGTAAATGCACTTTACCCGTGTAAGTGGGCTTTTGAAAATTGCTACAATATATGCCACTGAATTGTCAATAGATTTTATCCACATTAAGGGCACTTTAAGCACATAAATGGGCTTTTGAAAATTGCTACAAGAGTATGTTACATTGACGCTTGTAATTCCTTTAAAATTTACCTTCTAAATGTTTCATTATTTCCAAGAAATGTTCTTAACCTGTAATGCTTAACAGATAACTATTTGTCCCTGCTACCATGCTCTTCTCGTGTGTCCTATCTGAATCACAATTACTGAATAATCTGAAAGGTGCATAAATTCAGATAGATTGGTGGCTGGAAACCTGGCTCTTTCACCAAGGAAGGAGAACAAAAGGTTTCCCAACACAGATATTCAAAATTAAATTCTGTTGTTCATTGGAGTATTTGTGAGGCTTTCTGTGGTCCTATATGTCCATAAAATGTGAGTCATGCTTCTGCATTATAAAATAATGGCTTTTATGTACCTCATACAGTATTTTGGCTAATTGCTGTCTCCAGGCAACGGGGTTTATTAATATTACAATGAGATCAGATGGCTTACAACAATTACAGAGGCCCATAGTAGGGCAAAAGACATTCATTTCTTTATAGGACCCTTAAATTGGTCTGACTTTCTAATTATTTCAATTTAGAGAAAAGGGCTAAGCTGTATACTGGTGTTAAGAACCCAGACATTTCCTTTGTTCATGCATTAGTCCAGTGCAGCTGATCCCAGATGGTAGTGCTTCATCAAAGGTTAGCAACTGTTTGCAAGTCCACAATCCTGCAGTAAATCTGAATTCACCATAATTTATATGGAGAACATTCTTGTGATTCATTGGTGGCGGCATTCCCATTGTGCATAAAAAAAAAAATAGTGCACCAGGGTATAAATGAATCTCAAGGGAACGCAGTCTCCAATGGATAACCTGTGATTTATGCACTAATTTTGAAGCTGCAATGGTTTGATAAATCAACCAATATGGCTCTGTCTTCAGTGCTTCCAGTCACAAAAGGAATTACACATACAGTGAAATATTAGAACTCTATGGAGACATTTGCAATCTCATTCTGCACTACAAAGGCCTCAGTAGGAGAAATGTAAAATGCTCATTTTCTCCTGGCTGGATCAATTAATTTCCAGCATACAAATACTTGTACTGGAGATGTGTGTGCTCAAAAACAGAATAATTTTCAGTAAATGCATGTGGTGGCATAAATGCGAGTCTATAACCATCCAGGTGAATTTTAAAAGCCCTGCGTGCACCAAAAGCGGTGGGGGATACATGCACAAGTTGGGCTGGCGCCTGTCGTGTAGACTTTAAAAGCCGCCCGAGTACACACGTATCGTCCACTATGCACATAAATACAGTTTCAAAAAGGGGGTGGGGCATGGGCGTGGTCTGGGTGGGGCATGGGCCTGGCCTGCATTTCATCATGAAACCACAGTGCAAGTACTTGCATGTACAAGCTCGCTTCAGGCTTCCCTGCCGCATACATTTACTTCTGCTATGGATGGTGTGTAAGTAATAAAATAAAAAAATTTAGGCATTTCAGAGGGGTTTTAAGGGTTGGGGCTAACAGGGGAAAAGGGAGGCTAATAAACGAGGGGGTTTGGAATTTCTGTCCCTTACTTGGCCAAACTGGGAATGAACTGGAGAAACTGGCAATGGCGTGGACACGCATCCCTTTTAAAATCCTCCCTCATACACGGTGGAAGTGGGATTTGCGCACGTGTGGGCTCCCATTCTAAAATTGTACGCGCTCAGCCTATTTAAAAGCATGCGCACCTATATGTGTGTATAAAATAGCCACGCCCATGGGCAGGAGCCAGCAAACATACTCACATGTGCGCCCACGCACCTGTTTAAAAGTTTCATCACAGTGTAGTGTATCTGGCAAAGTCAGCGGTCTAAGTCTAAAAAGTGCTATTTATTGGGTTGAATCAGATAGCAGGATAAATAACACTTTTAGACTTATTCGGATAAGTAGTGTTTCAAGACTTATTCAGCTAAATAATAGCTTTACTGCAAATTAGCAGGATAATTCACAACTTTTCTGAATAAGTGCTACTACTAGCCAGATAGCTTGGAATTTATCCGGCTAAGTATAGTAAAGCCACTACTTAACTGGATAAATCTGAATTTATCCAGATGTGCGCGCAACTGGTATATTTGCATATTTTTGCATGTAATTTTAAAGTGATAGATTTAACACGTGTAAATTGGCTTTTACATGCATAAGGTGATTTTCTAACGTGAGAGGCAATGAAATTACCAGTTTTTCTAAAATGTCTAGTAGTTTGCCAAGTGAATTTGCAGGTCATTGAAACCCTCCTGACTATCTTAAAGTCTCCCCCTCCCCATTTCACCCAGACATTCCCACTCAGTTATTTCACTTTTACATTCGCGTGCTCCAGATACTGAACAGGAACAATTATATACAAATAGAAACTTATTCGTGTAAATGCTGGCCCCAGAATGCCCCTGGCCAGGCCTGACGTGACCGGGTGTGCATACTGTGCATGTGCACGGGGCAGCACAACTGGGGGAGGTGGTGAGCTGGCGGCAGCAGGAGAGACCGTGGGGCCGCTGGCAGCCGAAGAAGAAGAGAGGCTGCAGGCCACCAGTGCTCAAGCCACCGGTGGCTGTTGGAGACGCTGGTTGCGTGTGTGTGCATGCCTGGCGCACGTACGGCTTCCGCTCTTCCCTCCCCCTCTCCAAACAGGAAAGCCCGTGGGGCCGGCCTGAAGACATCAGGAGGCCATGTGTGTGAGTGACTGAGAGCCTGTGTGAGAGCCTATGTGTGCTCTCACACATAGGCTCTCACACACACCTAATCTATCTGACAGGGAGAGGAAGTCTGTGTATGTTAGAGAGAGGGAGTGTGTGAGAGAATGAATGGTATTGGGCATGTTTGTGTGAGAGAAGATAAAATTTGGGTATCCCTACCTTCCCCAATCCACAACAAACTCAGGGTGACTGAGAAATTAGTACATCACAGGTATGAAGAGCGGGAGATGTTTTAAATCCTTATTAATTTTAATTGTTGGGTATATTTGATAAGTCTGCTCTTTTGAAATATGTAATTTTGGGAGGGGGAATAGAACATTTTTTAATTATTGGATTTTTTTATTCTTCAGATATTTTGAAATATTTTCTTGGTGTTTGGGAAATTTTGTACATTCTATTCATTAAAATGTAAATTTTTAAACCCGCGCACGGCTGTCCATGTGGCAGGGTTCCCGGTGCATGCACAAGGTCACGCCAATTTTATAACATGCGTGCATGTTATAAAATACGCTAACCGCGCCCACATGCACGCCTAATTTTATATCTGCATTTGCGCAAGAGCGAAAAGTTTTACTACATGTGCGTGACAACACAATAGGGCCTTTCCCCAGATCCCTCCCATTCTGCTCCAATAAACGAGCGGACTGAGAGAGAACTTCCTAAACCCCCTACCTACCCTGCCTGCCTTTTTCACTTCTAACCCCAACCCTTAAGAACCCAGGTTGCGTGTGCCAGTCCAATCCAGGTGCGTGCTGCCTCGGCCCACCCATGCCCTGCCTACGCCCCACCCACACACCCCCAGACTCTGCCCCCGGCCCACCCTTTTCTTCCTGCCGGTCTCCGGCGTATACCGGGAGATATGTGCATGGCCGCTGGCCTTTAAAAAGGCGCGCGGCCCAGCCACGTGCGTATCTCGCTGTTTTCATGCGTGCCGGCTTTTAAAAATCGGGCCTTAACTGTTTGAAATATTTTTTATGATATGATTTTAGTATTATGATTGTTTTATATTTCTTGAATTTATTTGTTTTATGAAGAATGGTAATGTTTCCATTTTTCCATTGCTGTTCTGCATGTAGAGACTGGCTTGTTGTGGGTTCCAGTTCAGTTCTCAGCACGTTTCTGTTAATACTTTCTGATCTCTTTATTCTATATTTGGTAAAGGTCTGTCTGTGTTCTGCATATGTGACCGAGGTGAGGTATTTTGCTGGCATGTAATTTCTGCGTAGGGATCTATGGCATCCTGGTTTCCTAATAAGAGCTTTCATTGGTGTTCTATGGCCTGGTGTAATATGTGCAACCTTATCATAAATAAGATTGTTAGGGTGGTTTTGGTATGGGAGTTTTACTATATTGTAATGATTATTCTGTTTGTTCATGGCTTTCTGAGGGCCAAGCTCACATCCAGTACGCATTCCAAAAAGTCTAATTCCATAGGTGCTCCAAGTGTATTTTTTGCAGAATTTTCTGGTTGGCACCACAGGAGTGCCTGTAAATATATTATGCATGTTGTATTAATTTTGCCTCAGCAGACTGTACTTTTGAATGCTCTTTTTCATATAAAATGTATTATGAATGCATGATTTAATTGTGTGCGTCTGTAAAGGATGTGCGTGGGGGGGGGGGGCGTGTGTGCAAGGCTGTAGGGTTTGCCTAGGGTACCTAATATCCTTCCCTATCCATGGGTTCGGGGGGGGGGGGGGGGCGTCAGTTTTTACAAATATAGGGCCTTATTTTCTAAGGCTATCACACGCTTGTGCTACCAGCGCAAGCGTGTGATAGCTGGAAAGCTTAGCACAGGACTGCGCTAGCTGCATGGGGGCGGAGTCGGCCCCGGACGAGGAGGAGTCGGGGTATCACCAGGGCCAACTCCGTGAAGATGGCGCTGCCAGCGAAAAGGTAAGGAGCCTTTTTGCTGCCTATTTTGCGCCAAATAACTACACCTTTTATTGTCCCCCCCTTCGCCCCCTTCGCCAGGATTCACTAAGCCTTGCGGCATTAGTGAATCCAGGCCATAGATTGCAGGTCCAGGACAGACACTGAATGGAGGTGGGCAACAGGGCAGCAACATTACTGATAATGAAGACCAACAGGATATATTTTATATAATTTATTTCTAGTTACCTTACCAGTATGTCGGCTTCTCCAGAAGTTGAATGAAGAAATTATCATGTCTAGGTGGTTCAAAAAACCCTTGCACGTCTGAGGATGGGAGAAGTGCTGCCTCCAAGCACACCCTCGGCATTGCACCTTGGATGGCATGGGCTGATTCAATAGTGGCAGCAGCTTCCCTTCCTTTCCTGGGCCTAAGAGCAGTGATCTGAACTTGTATCCAAATCCAACTCCCACATTCTGTAGCTTGAGCCATGCGTTAGCCAAAGAAAAAAAATACTTAAAATAAAAACGATGAATGCAACAGCAATGCTCTGATTTATAGTGAACTTGTCAAACACTTCAAAATAACTCATGGGTAGAATATTTTGTAAAAATGTATGTTGTAACAGTTGAGTACTGATAAATGTATTGATCATTTTATAGAGCTGCACATTAGCATGCCAGACCTATAACAGACTTGCAACAGTATTTTTAATAATTAGTGTAAAGATACCCATGGGTAGAGAAGAAGGCATTTAATTCTGATCATTTCATTCAGAGAAACAATTAAATTTCTTTCCCACATGCTGTTTTCCCATTATATTTGCCCTCAGAAATTATTTGTGGTATTAACTTACTTAATAACATTTGGATTCCCCACAGATATTCCATATTTGCCAATTTAAAATGATTTTTCAAGCCTTCATTCAGTTGGATGCACATTTGGCATAAATACATCCAAAAAGGCTGGAGATTTAGAGAGGAAAGCTAATCTTCTGAAAATAAGAGAGCATGACTTACTCTAGATGCGTTTTTGAATATGATAAAAAGAATGAGGTCGATATTCAGACACAGTCTGGTTAGCAAAGTTAGCCAGATAAACTTATCTGGTTAACTGGAGATATATTCAATACTGCATCCACACTATTGAATATAGCTGGCTACCGTTAGAATTGTTCTTTGGTCCAACCAAATTTAGGCCTGGATTTATCAAAATGCGATAAGTATCGCATGCGATAGCAAAAGGGGTGTGGTTTATGCTAATAGACAGTTTATCACAATTTGCACTAATTACCTATGAAAGAACTAAGTTAGCACATATTGCAATAATGTTTTCAGACTTTGTGATGCCAGACCTGTTGTTTTTCCTGCATACAATCACTGGGGGACCATGTTAGAGAGAGAGAGAGAGGGCACCTAGCCATAATGTCCTCTCCCTAGATAGGTATTTGTATCCTTATGGGAGGCCCACCTAGTCACTCAAGGTGAAGTTTAGGTATTAATGTAGGGGGTTTGGGCCACTTTGAATTTCAACGTGAGACGTACGAACAGAACAGTGGTCTCTTGTGAAGATTTGATGACCTTCGTAGTGAGGAAACTCACTCCAAGATGATATTTGTGCAAGGTTCTCTCAACAGTAAAAAGGTGTAGTTAAAATCAGCATTAAGTCTGTGCAAGAGCATTTCACAAGCCCATTCCCGCCCCTAACTCCTCCTCTTTTTCGGATTTCCATCGCACCATACGATATGATGCTATCGCATGTGTTAACAGGGCTTTTCGCATGCAATAAGCCCTTAACGCATACGAAAACGTAGAGCGTTTTGACAAATGACCCCCTTAGCCGGCTCAGTCATCCGGCTATCTCTGAATATCAACTCCTGTCAGTTAAACCTCCAGAACTTACCTGGTAGAATTCTAGCCTAACAACTTATTAGTCGGTTAGAATTTAGTCAGATATGTGCCTAAATACTAATTTTGGGGCAAATCTTTAAACTTACGCGAGGGCGCAGATTTGTTCGCTGCCGCGCGCATGTTATAAAATCCAAGGTCGGCGCACGCAGGGGGGTGCACAATTGTGCAACCTGCGTGCGCCGAGCAGAGCAGTCTGCCTCCATTCCCCCCGAGGCCGTTCCGAAATTGGAGCGGCCTTGGAGGGAACTTTTTCTTTTGGCCCCCCCACCTTTCCTTTCCTTCTCCTATCTAACCCACCCCCAGCCCTAACTAAATCCCCCCCACCTTATTTCGTGGTTAAGCCTGCCTCTGGCAGGTGTAACTTGCGCGCACCGCTGGCTCCCTGCCTCAGCACAGGCCGTTGTGCCGGAGCACTCGGCCCCGCCCCTGGACCACTGCCATGCCCCCAGACACGCCCCCGGCCAGCCCCTTATTCGAAGCCCCGGGACTTACGCGCGTCCCGGGGCTTGCACGCGCCACTGAGCCTATGCAAGATAGGCTCGGCACGCACAGGGGGAGGCAGGGGTAAGTTTTGGGGGGTTGCGCGTGTATCTTACGCGTATCTTGCGCGCCTATCTTTGAAAATCTACCCCTTAGTTGGCTAACTTCTAAATTAACATTAACAGCCAACCATCAAGGGAACTCCCTGATGTGCGGTTGCTATATGTGAAGGAACCACTCTGTGATTCCCTCATTTAATAGCTACCGATTTTATTCTTCAAATGCTTTATTTTGCTAATTTTTTTAATTTTTAATTTTTTGTAGTTTAACTGTGTACTTCTCATGAATAAATCAACCATGTACTGCATTTCGAGTGAATGTCCTCCCTCTGGCGGTCAGCTCAACCTTATTTAGCGTTCTCGCTCCTTTATATGGGTACTTATCAGTTCTAGACAAACTCCTGCACTTCCATGAGGTTGAAGCCACCTGCCCCTCGCCAGCCATGTTTCGACAACTGCTTGTCTGCTTCAGGGACTTTCGGAGGAATCTTTCTAACCACCTCGCAGTTTGAACAAATTCAAAGTACCTATCTTTTAAAAACCAATGATTCAAATCAAACCTTTTGTTGTCTAAAATGTTTAAAACCACGTATAGGGTTTCAAATTACTTACAGTTAATCTTTAAAAACCATTTTTGTGAGTGACGCCTTCATTCTGTCATTCGGCGTCTTTTTGCTTTACTTGCTCTTAAACTACCCCGGACCAATCACCATTTTCCTGTTTAGAACGAGGCCACCAGCACCCTTGGGTGCTTCGAGAAATTTGTTAGCCATCCCATTGGCTTACTTCGCGCTCTGTCCGTTGACCAGGCTTATTGTTATGCTTTCTTAAATATACTATTGACTTCTTAATGAATTTAATGAATTTGTTCTTCAAATGTGTATTCAAAACATATCTGTAATACATAATTTTTGTAATTTTGCATTACTCAATCTAGTTGACCTGATGGAAACCTGCTGCACCAATACTGTTATTATGACCGGCAATTTCTCTGTCTGTGTGGGACCTAATAGAGACTCATGTCCCTGCCTGTATTACTTTGAATAGCCCGTATTATGATCTACTGATCTTGACTGTGTATCTTTTTGTGATCCTATTCAATGACCCTTTTTATGTTGAATAAGAAAGGAAAAATAACGTGATTGTTTCCACTACGGCTTTTGTTATGTATAGATGTTCTACTTTGCCGGCTCGCTGCGTGCTATGCTCGCCCACCGGATGTGTATTTTGCTGATGTTCTTTCTCTAAGAAAATCTCTTTTGTTGTTTTTCAAAAAAGATTTTTGGCAAGTGAATCTTGTGAGTCTGCCTACTGCTTCGTTCAGAACACCCAACCTAATGTAGAGTTGTTATTCATGTAGCTGTTACTGTTCTTACCAGTTGTTGGACCATCCGGAGACCTATGTCCTTTGGTATATTATTTTTACCCTCAATGTCCGTAATGAACAAATCTCTTTCTGTTTTATAAAATCAGCCAGCCAAAAGCTTTTGGATATGGACCTCTTCATATTCAACTCATTGCTAAAGAAATTGTAACATTTGGTAGTAAGCAACATTTCTGGCAGAAAGTTATTCATAGTGGGGGTAATTTTCAAAAGTATGTACAGGCTTAAAACTGGATTTCACACATAGAAATGTACTTTACTCGTGTAAGTGGGCTTTTGAAAATTGCTACAATATATGCCATTGCATTGTCCGTAGGATTTTCATGTGCAAGTGCACTTTACACACATTTATTATTTTATTTATTTATGAACTTTTATATACAGACATTCGTAGGAAGCATCACGCCAGTTTACAATTAACTATAAAGAATGGAAAATTACAATGAATGGGGGTAGGGGAAAGGGGAGCAGGCTAGAAGAGAGGAAGATGAAGGGGGCAGAGGGAAAGTAAAGAATTAGGGAGAGAAAAATAGGAACAATGTTAGAGAGAGAGACGGAGAATAACCATATTAAGTGACTAAAATAACATCACCAGATATGTACATATAATAACACGAGTAACCATTTATATGTGTAACTCCTTTGAAAATGACCTCCCCAGTTAGGCGAATAAAAATAATCATATCTGTCATGGGACAGTTAATTGTAAGTGTATGCTATGCCACAAGGGGGTGCTGGGAGAAAGCAAGCAATGCATCACTGAGAGAAGCAGCCGGAATCAGGCTATTTTTAAATAGTGGTTACAATTTTACTAGATCACCGCCAGTCTCTTCTTTGAGAAAATGGTTAATGCAAGTGACAATACCTGTTATTTAAAAAAAATTCAATTCAGAGGCTCCCTTCATTTATTTATTTATTTATTTAACATTTTTTATATACCGAAGTTCTAGCAACAATGTTGCTAATCATTTCGGTTTACATATAACATTGGGGTGACTTAACATGTGTGTCTTACATGGAACAGGAACATGAACTTGGAGAAAATTGAATAAATACTAATAACAAATAACATTAAAAACAACAGTAGTACTAGAAATGTTATATACAGGCGATTAAAATCAATTATGAATAAGGTATCTGCAAAATAGATAGGAGGGATTGGAAAATTAATTGTTTAGATGTCGAGCAAGAGGTATTATACGGCATAGACCTGGAGGAGCGAATTGAGAATAGAACTCAATCGTAGGCTTGAGAGAACAGCCAAGTTTTAAGTCTTTTTTTAAAAGTGAGGGGGCATTGTTCAAGCCTGAGATCCGATGGTAGAGAGTTCCAGTGGATCGGACCTGCAGTGGAGAAGGCTCTTTTGTTTGACGAAATTTTGAGTGGAGGGGTTTTCAGAGAACCTTTTTGCGCAGTTCTCAGTGGACGGGAGGAAGTATGTAACTGGAATGGGATCCTGAGGTCTAGGTATGAGGCTTTGTAAATGGATTTATGGATGGATGAAAGGGTTTTGTAGGTGATTCTGTATTTTATAGGGAGCCAATGTAGATTTTTTAATATTGGTGTTATGTGGTCCCTTTTTTTTGCTTTAGTTAAGATCCTGGCAGTGGCATTTTGGAGCATTTGTAGCGGTTTTAGCGAGATATCTGGGAGACCAAGTAAAAGGGAGTTGCAGTAATCAATTTTAGAAAATATGATTGCTTGCAGAACTGATCTGAAATCCTGGGGGTACAATAAAGGTCTGAGTCTTTTTAGAACCTGGAGTTTGAAGAAGCATTCTTTCACTGTGTTACTGATAAAACTTTTGTAATTCAGTAGGTTATCCATAGTGACTCCTAGGTTTCTGACCTGGGTAGATAGAGGAGGTGGTGCCGAAGGATCAGTGTTGGAGAGTTGATAGTTGCCTTCTTGGGTGATTAGGAGGTATTCTGTTTTGTTGGTATTCAGAACTAGACAGAGATCAGCAAGGAGATTGGATATGGAGAGGAAGCATGAATTCCAAAAGTGAAGAGTTTCTTGCAAGGATTTGGTGATAGGAATAAGTATTTGGACATCGTCCGCATAAAGGTAGTGGGTTAGATTTAGCTTAGCTTTAGCTTTCATATGTTGAAAAAACTGAATAAACCTCCTGTATGTGGGATTTTAGGCCAGCTTTCACTCTGAATCATGTAATGTAGCATGTACATCATTAGAATACGCTGAATCCTCATTTTCCCTTTGCCAGAATGTACAAGCAATCTCCTCACATCTTCATTGTGTGTACAAAACATACTCAGCATATGTCAACTATGAGACCTGCCTTCATAACAGCTGCCATTCAAGTGTTTTTTACTTAACCTCCAGAAGTAAAAAAAATTAGACTGAATTAGACCAAAGTTTACTAGACCCCTACAAGTTCTATAATAACTAGAAAAGTCCTAGAAAAACCCAGGCACTCACATAGCCTGGTCTGTCTGGCAGACAGACTTAAGATGCCTGATATTTGGGCAAAAGCCTCATTAGTATTGCTGGCTATTTAGATTTTTACAGAGCTTTGCATTGGAAAGGTAGTGTGCCGGAAGGAATTAAGTGGAGATCTTGTATAATCTTTCACCCAAAACCGTGGAGTTTGGTGCTCTTGTGGGTGGGGTTGGAGCTGGATTTGAAATTATGCACTTACCTTTACATTTTCAAAAGTATGTGCACAATTTTCCCTAAAAAAATACACTCTATTCAGCTGCATATATGGCTATACAGAGATCTACTTTATTATTTTATAACCTGCGTGCATCAGGTATGTGCAGGTCTCCTTACAAGTGATTATTTGCAAGGCATTGAAAGCACGCACTTTTCCTATCTATTTTCTAAACATATGCATGAATATTTTTTGCAAAAA
The DNA here is from genome assembly GCF_901001135.1 of Rhinatrema bivittatum. Lineage (NCBI taxonomy): Eukaryota > Metazoa > Chordata > Amphibia > Gymnophiona > Rhinatrematidae > Rhinatrema > Rhinatrema bivittatum. The sequence goes on from NC_042629.1 coordinate 19,554,330, forward strand.
AAAAATTGTGACTTGCTTGCATAGAACACGCGGAAGCTGGTATATTTTAAAACATGCACACATATTTGAAGTCACCAGTTTGCTGAAACCTCTACCAATTCACCCAGTACTTCTAAAGGTCATAGAGATCCTTCTTCTACAAGCTGAAATCCCCCCAGTTCACCCAGTCCTCCCACCCAACCAATAGTAGACAACAGATGAGTCTGATAACAATTGCTCAAGTGTAAAATTACACAAATAAGGTAAATTATACACGTCTCTTATAAAATAGCAACTTGCTCGTGTACTTCATAGCCTCCCCTAGATTGCACCGAGACTGCCCCTTTTTTGCACTTGTAAATGTGCATGTGACACAAAAAATATGTGCATATGTGTGATGTTTATAAAATAGCGTGAATGTGAGTGCACAGTACTTACCTGCATATATGTTAATTTTACATAGCTAAATGTTTTGTGCACACATTAGTAGCTGTAAATATATGCAAGTAGTTTTGGTGGATTTATTTTCAAAAACAAAGTATGTGCAAAATCCCTTTTCCTTTCTGTGTAGGCTCTACCTACCTATACATCACATACCTCTGTTTCAAATTATGTGTCATTTCCATCCTGTATTTTGTATTTTCCACAATTGCAAGCCTATGGAGGTTTTGTAATTCTTTCCAGCAACTCTGGCTTCCTCTTACCCCCATCAGTTGTCTACTTTTTCCTTGTTTTCCTCCCTGAAATGACAGTGGTTTGGAGCCCCTGCCCTCCATCACCACAGGAATCCACCCTACAGTGTCCTTTAACGTCCAAAGTAGAACATTTGCTTTTTCTTTGCTTCTTTCCCAGCATTGAGGATTCTAGATTGGCTATTTAGCCTGCTTCCTATATTATGCTATGTAGGCCCTGTTACAGTATATTTCCACAACTGGTAGGATTTAAACTTTTGCCAAAAAAAGAGACCAAGTAATGACTAGTGTTATAACGATAGTTGTCTTCAGTTTTATCTTAGAGCCCTTGCATAAAATCTACAGAATAAACAACAAATCAGAGCCACAGAAAGATCTGCCCGCAACCAATACATGTGCAGATGGGGAAAACATCTTCTCTAAACCATTGCCACAGGGCAGGTATTAGCAGCTCAAACAGCAGGCACCATGAGCATGTCCAGACAGAAGTTCACATGCTCAAGGAAAGGATCATAACCCCCCATGTTTCCAAGACCCTCAGTCAGTAATTGGCTATAAAGAGTGATATTGTGACTTACACCTAAAAATTGCAGAAGTAAATGGGTGCTGGTTACAGCTGTACATGTGCTGCTTGCACTGGTTATAAAATCGGAAACTATGGGGCAGATTTTAAAATGTACGCGCGCAACGTACATTTGTGCATGCAACCCGGCGCGCACAAATGTATGCCCAATTTTATAACATGCATGGGCAGCCGCGCGCATGTTATAAAATCAGCGGTCGGCGCGGGCAAGGGGGTGCACACTAGTGCACCTTGTGCGCGCCGAGCCCATGGGGAGACCAGCTGGCTTTCCCCATTCCCTCCCCCCACCTTCCCCTCCCTTCCCCTACCTGTCCCGCCCCCAGCCCGAAAAACCCCTCCCCTTACCTTTGTCGCAGAAGTTACGAGTGCCGGTGCACGATCCCCCAGCCCAGCAGAGGCCTCTGGTCCCACCCTCAGACCGCCCATTTCTTCAAGCCCTGGGACTTATATGCGCCACCGGGCCTTTTGAAATAGGCCCGGCGCGTAAATCCACCCGGATTTACGCACGTAGGCTTTTAGAATCTGCCCCTATGGGGCGGATTTTAAATGCCCTACGCGCGTAAATCCGGGTGGATTTACGCGCGCAGGGTCCTCGCGCGCTGGTGCGCCTATTTTGCATAGGCCGCTGGCGTGCGCAGAGCCCCGGGACGCGCGTAAGTCCCGGGGCTTCGTGGAGGGGGCGGGGAGGGGGCATTCCCGAAATGACACGGTGTTTTGGGGGCGTGCTGCGGCGTTTCGGGGGCGGGCCCGGGGGCGTGGTGCCGGCCCGGGGGCGTGGTCGAGGCCTCCGGACCAGCCCCTGGGTCGGGTGATGGCACGCCAGCAGCCCGCTGGCGCTCGCAGATTTACGTCTGCTTTCAGCAGGCGTAAATCTGCCAACAAAGGTAAGGGGGGGTTTTAGATAGGGCCGGGGGGTGGGTTAGGTAGGGGAAGGGAGGGGAAGGTTGGGGGAGGGCGAAGGAAAGTTCCCTCCGAGGCCGCTCCGAAATCGGAGCGGCCAGGCAGCGCGCGCTGGGCTCGGCGCACGCAGGTTACACAAATGTGCACCCCCTTGCACGCGCCGACCCCGGATTTTGTAAGATATGTGCGGCTATGCGCGTATCTTATAAAATCCAGCGTACTTTTGTTCACGCCTGGTGCGCGAACAAAAGTACGCGATCGCGCAATTTTTTAAAATCTACCCCTATGAGCGTAACTTTTGGCCTCACCCTGAAATGCCCTCTCTGCCCCGTTTTTAAGCACAAATTTGTTCGTACTTCAGTACTTGTGCAAGTAGGTGCGAGATTTATAAAATAGGTCAGACATGAGCATGTGCTAGATGCGCACCCATCTGTGCTTTTTGGCATGTGCATCTCTAAAATTCACTTTATAATTTGGAGATAATTTTCAAAAGAGTTACATGTGTAAATGTAACATACTAGTGTAGCAATTTTCAAAATCCTATTTATGCATTTATAGGTGAATTTTTAAAGCTGGACACACGCCAAAATCGGGAGATGGGCGCATCTAGCACTGAATCTTGTCCACATGATTTTATAAAGTGGCCCGATGCACACAAGTGCCAATGCGCGAATATCTCCAGTCGGACAAAAAGGGGGTGGGACGTGGTCGGGGGATGTGCATCCAGTAGCTATGTGCTGGGACACACATTCAGGTCCAATGCCACATAACTGCTTCTGCTATGGAGGAGGTGCAAGTTTCAATAAAAGATTTCCAGGCATCTAGGAATTGTTTTAAAGGGTTTTCGGGTAATTGGGGGGAGTGCAGGCTAAAGAATTAGGGAGGTTTCGAGGACCCAGCTGAACACTGGGCTAACTGGTGGACAAACTGGTGAAAATGGTCATTGAGTGGATGTGTGTCTTATAAAATACCCTCATTTCACGCCCATAAGATGACTTATGCTGCTAGGCAGACACAGGCTTAAATAGGCACCTAAGCTTATTGTATAACATGCATGCATATGTGTGTACATGGTATAAAATTGCCATGTATCTGGGCATGCACCGACATACACGTGAATATGTCCACATGCACGCATGTTTAAAATTTACCATCTCAAGAGGTAATTTTCAAAGGAGTTACTTGTGTACAAGTCATACTATCGTAAAAATTTTCAAAAATGCGCTTACATGCGTAAAGTGCATTTACACATGTAAAACTCAGTTTTAAGCATGTAAATCTTTTCGAAAATTACCCCTTAGTAGTGTAAAAGTAAAGTAGGACTTTCTTGCATAAGTCCCGATTTACATGTGTAAGTTGGTCAATTTGAAAACATGCAGGCATAAATGAAATTAACCAGTTTACCAATTAATTTTCCAGGTCATTAATTATCCAGGTCATCGAGAGCTTCCTAGGTCTTAAGCCTGAACTCTCCCCACTTCACCCAGACCTTCCACCCAGTCAGTAACGATGTTTAATATCACTTATGCCCAATAATTAACAGGTGTGAAAAAGACCATGCATGTCTTTTAAAATAGCAACTTATGCACATAGGGCCTGATTTTGAAAAGCATTTTCATGCTTAAAGGTAAATTTAAAGTTGCGTGCATAAAAATGAGCACATGCTGCACGTGGATAGTTATTTCCAAACAGCTGTGCAGGCGGACATGGATGTGCATATGCTGGTTTGTGCCCAGAGATGCAGTCATTTTATAACATATGCATGTGTACGCGTGTATGATATAAAATCAGCTGTACGCATGTACATGTGCACACAATTTTATACGGATGCACACATGCGCGCAAATGCCAGCTCTACCATGTAAATGAGAGGATTTTATTAGATACGCATGTTCGCTCCCAGTTCTCCCAGTTAAAGAAACAGATATCCTAACCCACCCCTGTTATTTAGTCTCCCTTTTACCATTTTAACCCCAACCCTTAAAACCCCGCTGACTCACATAGTTTTTTTATTTTAATACTCACATGCAGAAGTAAATTTACGCGGTAGGGGATCCCGACACATGCTTATGCGCTTAAATACTTATGCACACATTTCAAAGTAACTTCTCGCAAGCCATTCTCCACCCAGACCATGCTCACATCCCACCCCCTTTTTAAATTTTTGATTTGCGCATGTACCGGAAGATATATGCGAACTTGCAAGCTTTTTTAACATCCGCACGGTGAGCTCCTGCCCAAGACACGTGTGTACTTCCCAAATTTGGCACATGTAATACTTTTAAAATCGATCTTATATAGTGCAAATTCATGCACCTGCTATTTTATAAACTTTAAACATACACATGCAAATATTGGTGCATGAATAAATTTGCTCATATTAAGGAGTGGGCTAGAAGAGGGTTGGGGATATTCCAGCATGGGACCAACATTTATGCATATAAGGTTCTATTTTAAAACCTGTGAAAACAATGTGTGTATGGCTGTTACCTGTGCATATTTACACCTGCTAATTATCAAGTCAGAATAGAATTCATTGTAGGCAAATACTGACTGGGTGACGGGTCTGGTTAAACTGAGGGAAATATAGGCTTAATAACCAGGGTGGTCTTAATGACCTAGGGATAGACTAGGCACAATGATGGACTAATTGGTATAACTGGTAATTTCCTTCACACACTCATTATAAAATGTGATAATTTACATGAATAAAAGCCAACAAGTTTTAAGGAAAATACATTAATTAAATTTCCTCTGTAATTGATTGATTCAGGAAACTATAGACCAGTGAGCCTGACTTTAATGCCAGGAAAAATAGTAGAAACTATTCTAAAGATCAAAATCACACAGCATATAGAAAGAGATGATTTAATGGAACATAGTCAGCATGGATTTACCCAAGGGAAGTCTTACCTCACAAATCTGCTTCACTTTTTTGAAGGAGTTAAAAAACATGTGGATAAAGGTGAACTCGTAGATGTAGTATATTTCGATTTTCAGAAGGTGTTTGACAAAGTCCCTCATGAGAGGCTTCTAAGAAAACGAAAAATCATGGGATAGGAGGTGATGTCCTTTCATGTATTACAAACTGGTCAAAAGACAGGAAACAGAGTAGGATTAAATGGTCAATTTTCTCAGTGGTAAAGGGTAAACAGTGGAGTGCCTCTGGAATCTGTACTTGGACCGGTGCTTTTCAATATATTTATAAATGATCTGGAAAGGAATAAGATGAGTGAGGTAATCAAATTTGCAGATGATACAAAATTATTGAGATTGTGATAAATTGCAGGAGGACCTTGCAAGACTGGAAGATTGGGCATCCAAATGGCTGATGAAATTTAATGTGGACTGGCAAGGTGATGCATATAGGGAAAAATAATCCATGTTGTAATACACGATGTTAGGCTCCATATTAGAAGCTACCAATCAGGAAAAAGATCTAGGCATCATAGTGGATAATACATTGAAATCATCAGCTCAGTGTACTGCAGCAGTCAAAAAAGGCAAACAGAGTGTTGGGAATTATTAGGAAGGGAATGGTGAATAAAACAGAAAATGTCATAATGCCTCTGTATCGCTCCATGGTGAAGACCGCACCTTGAGTACTATGTACTATTCTGGTCACCGCATCTCTTTTGAGTTGCGATGGAGAAGGTACAGAGAAGGGCAACTAAAATGATAAAAGGGATGGAACAGCTCCCCTATGAGGAAAGGCTAAAGAGGTTAGGGCTGTTCAGCTTGGAGAAGAGATGGCTGAGGGGGGATATGATAGAGGTCTATAAAATCATGAGAGGTCTAGAACAGGTACATGTGAATCGATTATTTACTCTTTCGGATAATAGAAGGATTAGGGGGCACTCCATGAAGTTAGCAAGTAGCACATTTAAAACTAATCAGAGAAAATTATTTTTCACTCAATGCACAATTAAGCTCTGGAATTTCTTGCTAGAGGGTGTGGTTAGTGCAGTTAGTATAGCTGGGTTTAAAAAAGATTTGGATAAATTCATGGAGGAGAAGTCCATTAACTGCTATTAATCAAGTTGACTTAGAGAATAACCACTGCTATTACTGCCATCAGTAGCATAGGATCTACTTCATGTTTGGGTACTTGCCATATACTTGTAGCTTGGATTGGCTACTGTTCGAAACAGGATGCTGGGCTTTATGGACCCTTGGTCTGATCCAGTATGGCAATTTCTTATGTTTCTAAAATTAGGAGCACTAATACATGCGCATAGGGGCAGATTTTCAAAGGGGTACGCACGTAAGATACGTGCGTACCCCCCGAAAACCTGCCTCAAGTTCCCCCTACGCATGCCGAGCTTATGTTGAATAGGCTCGGTGGCTCACACAAGCCCCGGGATGCACGTAAGTCCCGGGGCTTTCCTGGGGGTGTGTGTTGTATCGGGGGCGTGTCGCGATGGTGCATCATTCGGGGGTGGGGCCATGGGCATGGTTCCCGGCCCGGGGGCGTGGCCGAGGCCTCCGAAACAGCTCCTGGGCCGGGAAATCGCGCACCAGCCAGCTGGCCGGCGTGCGCGAGTTACACCTGTTCGGCGCGCGCAGGCCGACAATTTTGGGCAGCCTTGCGCGCGCCAACCCGGGATTTTAAAGGATACGCATGGCGTACTTTTATAAAATCTACCCCAAAGCGTATATGCGCCATTTAGCCTGATAAGTCTTAAAAAGCACTACATAGCTGGATAAGTAAGGTAGCTGGATAAATCTTCCTATGCTACTTATTCATCTATCGTACTTATCCGCCTATGTAGCACTTTTATTTATCTAGCTACCTTAGGGAGTCATTTTCTATCCCTATCGCATGTGAAAAGTCCCTTTTCACGTGCGATAGCTAGATAAGGGCAGAGTCGGGGCGGCGTCAGGACCGGAAAAGTCGGGGCGGACGCCGCGGAAATTTCGCTGGCGGCGATTAGGTAAGACCCGTTATTGCCGCCAGTAGCATGCCCAATAGCGCCACCTTTCACGGTGGCGCTATTGGGTGCGAAAGCCAGCAGCGATAACACCGTGGTGGTGCGATCGCTGCCGGGTTTCGCAGGCCCGACCCCCGCCTCGCCCCCGTTACCGCGCGATTCAGAAAACTTTGCGAAGATAGAAAATCCAGGCCTTTGCCAAATAAGACTTAAACAGCTCTATCTAGCCATATGTTGCCACATCACTACTTAACCAGATATTTGTTGCCATTTAGCTGGATAAGTCAAAACTTATGCAGCTCTGATTAAAATACATGCTACATATTTTTGGATATGTGGACATGTTATTTGATATATTTATATGTTTTGGTTTTTTTTGTATTTTATATAGTGTGTGTGCATTTATGCACCCGATTTAAAATATGTATTCATGCATGCATATTTAGGTATGCTCAATCATGCTTAAAAGCTATCCTTCCTCAATTGGGTTTACACATGTAAATGGCCTTTACCCATGTAAATGGGCTTTTGAAAATTTCTACAATATGTCATTGAATGTCCATAGGTTATTTATTTGTAAGTGCACTTTATGAGCATAAATGAATTGCTACGATAGTATGTTACATTTTCATGTGGAAACTGAAAATTACCTCCTATGGAGGTAATATACATGCAGAAAAATGGATTTTTCATGTGTAAATGCATTTTACCATGTAAGTGAGCTATTGAAAATTGCTACAGTATATGCCATTGGATTGTATATAGGTTATTCACGTGTAAATTCACTTTACATGCATAAACGGCTTTGGAAAATTACTATGATAGTATGTTATATTTACATGTGCAACTTTTGAAATTTTCCTCCATAAGTGTTGGCCGGGTCCAGGAATGCCCCTAGACCCTCCCTTTTGATGCACATATATGCACACACGAAAGTGAAAATATGCACATAAAGGTGAATTTTAAAAGCCCAATGCACACATCAGGGAATGCGCAAATATGTTGGGTTGATGCACGCCAAACAGATTTTAAAAGCCAGCAGGATACATGCCTACATGCCATTGTGCGCAGAAATGAAAAGTTTCCAGAAAGGGCAGGGCATGGGCGATCCAGGATTTTAACATGAAATTTGCATGTAAATACTTTCCTGCACTAGTGTGCTCTGGGGTCCTCTGCTGCCTACCTTTACTTCTGCTAGGCAGATCAAGGCTAACACAGGGGAAGGGAGGCTATTAAACTAAGGGGGTTTGGAAGTCCTATTCCTTATCTGGGCAAACTGGGAATGAACTGGGAAAACTGGCAATGACATTAGTATGCATGCATTTTAAAATCCCCCCACTTGCGTGGTAGAAGCTGCTTTGAAAGTTACCATCATATTTTTTATTTTTATAAAATTCAGAATACAAGAGTAGAGGATACTTACACGCATATATGCTCATTTTTGCATGCATAACATTTTGAAAATTAACCCAGTAATTTAAATTTTGGCTTGAAGATTATTGTGTATAGTGTAGTGTAGTAGTAGCAGATTTCAAATACAGGATTTGCATGACTTCCACTGAGTCATAATTTTTCATGAATGGTCAACTAATTTGATTCTCCCAGGTTGAACTCTTCAAACTGATGCCCTATCTTACTATAGAAATGTCAGATAGGAAAAAAAATCCCATAGATGTCTGGAGCTAAATGGAGACACCAGTAGTACAGTATATTCCCAGGGACCAACTAATGCACAAAAACCATCAAGATACACATCCATGTGAACACCCCACCATGAAAGATACAAAATAGTGAAGGAAGTATTACATTTCCCCTGTACCATAATGCAAGTTGACATATTTCAAAATAATACTTCATCCTCAGGGCCTCCTGCAACAGCCTGCTTGCTACTACCTCTTATTATTGCTATTTACCCTCTTGGCATAGATGGTATCTAGATATGAAAATCTCATAGGAGTTTGTAATTCTTTTCTCTTTATATCTACAGCCACGAATGTCTTTGGCACTGACAATTCTTTTGGAGTGAAATTGAGTTTCATTTCGTTCTTCCATCTAAGCGCCTTTAGCTTTGAAATTTCTTTTCCAAACGAATGCCTTCCGAGGTGAAAGGCCAGTCTAATAATTTGGCCATTTTGATTCAGGCTCCAAATGAATTAGTGATTGTGGATTTCCATTTCTCCTTGCTCCCTTTGCACCAGATGTTAAGACTCTTACATCCTTCCTTAGTGGCCATTAGGGCAAGACTATTGGGAGTTAAAAGCCTTGTGTTTCATTTTTTATTTCACTCTTAATCCATCTAATTGTCAGAGAAGTTTTTTTTCCTCATAGTTTCCAGAAGTTCTAATACTTAGGGGGAGTTTAATTTCCCACAAGATATGATCATTTTGCTCTTAGATATAAATCTAATATTTAGAAATAGTTGAAGAGTTTTGCAGTGAACTTCAATTAAAAAATAATGGGAAAGTGAGTCATTGTATGCAATGTTATATATAAATGCAATTATCTTTTAATTCTGTAGCTTATGCTGCTATGAAAATATGTCATCTTGAATCACAGGGTCTGTCTGGCCTCAAACCACATGATATTTCTATTATGAAATATCAACAGAATTTACCCCAATTATTAGCTTCTCAAAATAGCAAGAAATCCCACTATGTTTCACATGATTTAGCATTTTGGTTACCTCATGGTTATATATTGCATAGAAATGCTTTTGTTTCACATTTTGACCAGGGTTTCCTGTAACTTAGTTCTGTGAAGGAAGAGATTGTGTCTCCTTCAGATTTTATGTATGTTATATAAATCACAGGGAGAGGTATTTTAACCAAACATTTACAATGAGGATAATTGCTATCCTGCCTCACCTAGGAAGATTTATTGTTTACCAAAAATTCAGATAAGTGTAGTTGATGCTGATTTATACTAAGCAGAATGGAGAAGCATATTATATAAATTCTTGTCCTATGGCCTAACAAATTATTTATTCCCATTAGTCTTCTGTGCTGTGCTAAAAGATGTTGATTAATGGCTTCAGATTACATATTAATATCTTAGTGGCATAATGAAGCCGCAGTGCAACTTTGAAGGCATTAATTAACCACTTAGGACATACAATTTATTTGTAGTGCTTATATAATGTATACATAGTAGATTCAGTTTAATGGGAAATTAATTAAGAATGCTGTGTATTGTGAGACCAGAGAAGAAAGGTTATAGTAAATAAAAGTACTCAACGTTTATATTTTGAACTCCAATAATTTAATTTACATACAAATGAAAAAAAAAACTTTTTAAGCTTTTTAAGTGTATCAGAAGTAGAAAAATATTATTTCCTCTGTGCAGAATTCTAAAAATCCTTCTGATCTTGGAGAAAACTGAATATTTTATTGGTTGCAATATTTTGCATTAAATCAACAGAGAGATTCCATAGTGTATGTATATGTATGTATGTATGTATGTATATATATATATATATATATATACACACACACACATCTTTTTCTGATTTCTTAATTTTCTCCAGATCTGCTGATAAGAATGTGATATATTTTCTTAGTAGGCCTGGAAAAAAATCCAAAATGCCTTCAGCCCAGGATGGAATTTGCCTGGATATTCATTGGATTTGGGTTTGCATTTTGGATTTAACTACTCTTCTTTCCAAATATGAACTAAAGGTGAGTTACAAGTCAGGTACAGTATAATCTAAAGAGGTGATTTTCAAAGGAATTACCAACCTAAATGTAACATGCTATCATAGCAATTTTCAAAAGGCCACTTAATTACGTAAAACCTAATGACGAGTCAATGGCATATTTTGTAGTAATTTTCAAAAGCCCATTTATACATGTAGAACCCAGTTCTAAGCAAGTAAATCCTTGAAAATTACCCCTAAGTTTAATACATAAATAATACTCTTGAAATTTCTCTGTCAGCTACTTTTATATCTAATGCCCTTTACCTATCAGATGTTGCATAATTGGAATCCAAAGAGTCACATAAGGGTTTCTGCATATTTGAAAAATGTTTGCTGAATCTCACCCAGGTGCTTTAAAATGTAGAAAACCATGCTTTAATGATTGTCTTTTTATATAGTGTTTCATTTTATGCTATAACATAGTACACAGGGATGGTAACTTTCAAGCCGGTGTGCAAGCACACATGGATGCATGTGCATAGGCGTGTACCCTGGGACACTACCATTTTATAACTTGCACATGTATATGCAAGCATGTTATAAAATAGCCTGGCCATGCACACGTTTATGCCAAGGTTTAAGTGGGCGCACGCATGGGCGCGCAAATCCCCTTTCTACGACGTAAGTCGGGGGATTTTAAAAGTGAGGCACAATCACGTCATTGTCAGCTTTCCAGTTTGTCCACCAGTTCACCCAGTTAACAGCTAGGTCCTCCAACAGCCCCTGGTTTGATAGCCTACAGTCCCCTGGTTACTCAAATTCTTTAAACCCCTCAGAAATGGCTCGATCCTTTGAGTTTATAACTTGCACATCATGCATAGCAGAAGTAAAGTTACATGGCAGGGTGTAAGTATGTACGTGCATGTCTCTTGGCTGGGCTCTGAAATGCCCATGCCCTCCCCAGATCATGCCCACACCCCACCGTTTCCCTCTAAGGATTGGGTGGCTGTGAGCAAAAAGTTTTTGTTTCATTACCCTGTGAGCACTACTTTCTTTGATGCAAAAAGCCTATCAATTTTCTGCTCACAGCCACCCAATCCTTAAAGGGAATACTAGAGCAGCGTGCACACACTTGCATATTCAGTCTCATACTCTCTCACATGTGCATGCTCATTCTGTCAAATACATACACACTCTCATGCTGTTGCGCCCATCAGTCGCAGATGGTTGTGACCATTGCTGCTCACTTCAATTTGCCCAGTAGCTCCGATTCTGGCTAAGATGGCCACCTCTGCTTCTGCATGCCAACCTCCCTGGCATTCTCTGGATGGCGTGGGCGATCCCGGTCACCATATTGGTTCTGGTGTGACCTAGGGCACGCGCGCACGTGCCTGCCTCCTTCTTGTGCACATCATGGCGGGAACCTCGGGGGCATCCCATCCGCATAATGTCACTGCCTACGTGTATTTAAGCCTACAGGATTTTCCTACCTACGAGTTAGCAAGGATTACATCTTGCTCAATTCCTTCCTCTGAGACGCTTGCCTCGCTGTTCCTTCGTTCCAGACTGAGTGACTCAGGTACCTGCTCCTCGGGGGGCCTTGCTGTACTCAGGGCTATCCGGTCCTCAGAGAGCCTTATCTGCCTGTCTCACCTTCTCCAGCTAAGTGAGTTCTCTCGCTGCTTCCACGGACAACCCTGCACTGTTCCTGCTTCGGGTCTCCACTGCTGCTAAAACAAATTCTCTACTACAACATCACAGAGTGAGTACAAGACCTGCTCTACATTACTGCTTCCATCTTGCTGTGTGGATCCTCAGGTTACCCCGCTCTGCGGACCACTACCGGATCCACCCTGTCTTGTGCCAACTGCCAACACCTATCTCTGGCTTACCCCTCGCTGCAGACCACTACTGGAGCTATCTCGCACAAAGCCTACCAAGAAGCAAGTATTCCCCGGGTTACCCCGCTCTGCGAACCACTACCGGAGAATCCATCCCAGGTCTTCCTACTCCAGGACTGTGTGCAAACCCGCTCCTCGGGTTTCTCTTTGCTGTATAATAAATATTCTCTGACTCCTGTGTCCATCACTGCTGAGACCCCGCCTGTCGTGGAGAGTCCCCACAGGGCTCCTCCCTGTGGGTGTAGTCAGCTCTCTCCATGACCCAAGGGCCCACAAACCAAGTTCAAACATAACACATGCCTCTCATTCATTCCCCAGACTTTCACGCACATGCACACTCACTCAGTTCTCCCCCTCTTCCACACACACACACACACAATCTCAGTAACTGCAAACCCTTCACTGCCAAACACTTGAGAAGTAACACAAAACCCTGCAAAAAAAAAAAAAGAAAAGGCACCTAGAACCTTGCCAAATAATACTATACCAGCACTATCTCAGGTCTCAGCCTTATCTATGACTTGGCAGCAATGCAAATATTATACCATGCCCTAGAACATTAATACACCACCTACTGCTCCAAAGCCCCACAGAAAAACTACATGCCAGTAGACATACTGCACCTCAGTCACACATGCAGACCCTTACCCAATACAGAAAAAGGGACTACACATTAGAATCAGAAACGGGCAGACAAAAATAAAATAGAAAGCCTGAGAAAGCAGACTGAACAGTGGAAAACTGAAGAAAGAACAAAATACAAATATGTAATGCACATTCCCAAAGATAACATGTGCCAATCACTAAAAATTCAAAATATTTTTTTTTACCTTTGTTGTTTGATCTTATTTCTCTAATTGGTTGGTCCCAGGCTTTTTTTTTTTTCCACATTCCCTTTCTCGGTCTTTTCCCAATTCCTTTTCCAGGATCTCTTTTTTTTTTCTCTGTTATTTTTTTTCTTTCTACCTGTCTTCTTCCCTTCCTCCCTCAAACACACACTCAGGCACTCATTCTCACACACTTTCTCTCACTCTTTCACATACATACAGGCTCCCACACTCACATGCTGTGGCTTACACACAGCTCTCACTTTCACGTGCTCTTTCTGTCTCTCTCTCGGTCATACACACTGGTTCTCTCACATGCTGTCTCACTCATACATATACTCTCACTGTCTCACATGCACAGGCTCTCATTTTCAAATGCTCTGTCACACAAACACACATGCTTTCTCTCTCATACACACACATGCACTCACTCCCACTGGCTCCCTCCTACACACACACACATACCCAGGCAAGCTCCCATTCATTCTCTCACACATATACCCAGACAAGCCCCCATAAACCCCCAGTCAAGCACATATTCTCACACACTTACAGACCCCCAGGCAGGCACCCATTCATCTCACATACACACACATTCTCCCTGGCAGGCACCCTTTCATCGCATACACACACACACAGAGACCCCCAAGCAGGCACCCATTCATCTCACATACGCACACAGACCCCCGCACAGATTGACAGACCCCCAGGCAGGAACACATTCTCAAAAACATACAGACCCCCAGACAGGCAACCATTCATTCACACACACACACGCAGGCAAGCTCCCATTCATACACATACTTAAGGAAGGCCCCCCTCTTTCTTTTGCCGGGAACTCTCTCACTGCGCTGCCACTGTCACTGCGCTGCATAGCTGTTGATGAGGAACCAATTGCTGATACTGGCATTGAAGCCTGTTTTGCTGCCTCCTCTGTGCAGGCCCTATGATATTAAGAATTTGCAGGGATAGTACTTCCTTCATGCTGATCTCGTGCATCACGAGATCAGCACAGAGAAAATGCTACGCTTGTGAGTTTTAAATACTGGGGCACCTGGAGCTTTCGGGGTCTCATCTGTGCTTCGGGACGTGGTGGGATGAGCACCACCACAGCCCCACCGGTCTTAATGCGCAGGGGTAGAAAAGTTGTGCGTGGCCACGCGCGCATGCAGCTTAGAGGGAACATTGCACCCCACCCTTTTGGAAACTTTTCAGATGTGCATGCAGCAGGTTTTACGCATGTTTCAAGGTGCTTTTTAAAATACGGTTGGCACACACAAGCCCCACTTCTTCACGCGTCCCCTAATTGATGCGTGTACCGGCCTTTTAAAATTCACATTTTATGGTACTCTTCCTAATTCCTATAGCCCAACAGAAATGTTTCCCATTGCAAGTATGGTAAAGCAGAGAAGCCCTTATATCACTTAACTACAAAGGAAAGTGCTTTTTTTCTGAGTAACTGAAATATTATAGACCCATTTATCATGTAGAGGACTGATTAAATTGGCCCCTAATGATTTATGATGGTTATTGCCATGTAATAATTATTTGGTTGCTTGATTTTTTTTCTTTTTGGTTTTTGCCGTCAGGATTTACATATGTCTATGATATTATGACTCGCTTTTTAATAAACACTTCAACATTTTTGTTACAAATAAAAAGGAATCTTTTTCTAGATATGTGGGGGCACCACACACGACCAGTTTAGAGGATCTCTCCAATCAAGAATAGATTTATAAATCTGTGGCACATGAAAGCATTCTGCCTAAATAAAAGCTTTACAAAAGTAGGTAAACATTTTGGGAGGGGAGTGGTTTTCTATGTGATGAGATAGCATAATTTTGGAGTACAATAGTTTTACTTCAGAATCCAAGGTATCCTAAGAAAGTTTCCAATGTTAAATATAACATCAGCATAGGTTATTAATTTGGCAGAGCTTTAAATAGTTGTAGAGCTAGTGACTGTTTTCCCCCAGTTCCATCTATTCAGTCTTTCTATGACTGGTTTTATACGTGAAATAGGGATTAAGTTGAACCATACATCATTTTTTGATTGAACAAAGGGTTTCTGACCTGTGTGTTTCAAAGATGATATGATTATTTTTATTTTCCAAAATGGCCGAATATCCTATTGTTTGAATTTTTCAAAGCTCTCTCTGTATTTCAATTTAAATCTCAAGATGTATATGCTTGAAATATTCATCTTGAAATTAATAAAATATAAATAACAACAAAAAAGATGTGATTATTTTTATTTTCCAAAATGGCCGAAAATCCTTCTATTAAACATTTTCCCACATCCCAATTTTGGTTGAATCAAGCCCTAAATTCATATGCACATTGAAGGTGGTCCCCACATCAGTGTCAGATGGATTGGAAAAGGTGAAGACAGCTTCCAGTTTTCATTTAATATCAAAGAAATATCACGTAAATAAATAGAAATGTCAGCTGGAGGTAATAAACAATGTAAATCACTTTACAAAATTCACATTTTCTCTCTTTTCCATGCTGAGTCTGCATGTCCTTTGAAACTTGCCATGGATCCAATGCACATTTGGAACTGCTTTATCTACAGGTACTTTTTTGGAAAATTATAGAGATGTGTTGAGGCAATAAATCTGTTTTGGTTCACTCATTTTGTAGGTCACCTCCTTTCATTTTCAATTTTAAAAAAAAGTAAAGTTTATGTGTTTCCCATTAAAGGCAGTGGGGGAAGTAACACAGCCTATTTTGAGCTTCAAAATTGTAGATTTTTAATCAATTTCAATGAAACATGGGTAGACACTGTCAGAAAGGGAAATAGAACTCCAAGGCACCAAGACTATGGGCGGATTTTCTAAGTTCGCAGAACTTAGAAAATCCGGTGGTAACAGGGGGCGGGGCGGGGGGGGGGGGTGAAACGGTGGGGCGGTCCTGTGCTAGCTGGCAGCGATCACACAGCCGAGGTCCAATCGCTGCCGCCGAATAACTACACCATAAAAGGTGTAGTTATTCAGCGTGAAATAGGCAGCGAAAAGGCTCCTTATCTTTTCGCTGTCTGCGCCATCTTTGCGGAGTCGGCCCCAGTGACTCCCCGACTCCTCCTCTTCTGGGGCCGACTCCGCCCCGATGTCCCCTTTGCAGGCGTGCACTGGTAGCGCAAGCATGCGATAGCCTTAGAAAATAAGGCCCTATGTCAAAGTGGCACTAAAACTGGTTTGAACAGCCGAAGGCACTGTAAAGGGGTAAAAGGATACCAGCAGTGGCAGGAGCTCTCCAAGGCACTTTCAAAGGAGTAAAGTAGCTCTGATAACAGTGGCATCAAAGGCAGCACGAAAGGGGCAAAGTGGCCCCTCATAGTGGCATGAACATCCTAAGGCACCATGAAAGGGGAACAACGCATCAAATGTGAAAAAAACCCGGGCACTGACAGAGGGATAAAGTAGCACAGGAAGGCCCCAAAGCACCAAGAGAAGTGTAAAGCAATGGCAAGATCACCCCGAAGTGTAGAATCTTAGGTATGGCAGCATGGCAGAGCAGCAGAAGAACTCCCGAGGCGTAAATTCTGCAGTATGTCAGCAAGGCAGAGCAGCAGAAGAACTCCCGAGGCGTAAATTGTGCAGTATGGCAGCAAGGCAGAGCAGCAGAAGAACTCCCGAGGCGTAAATTCTGCAGTATGTCAGCAAGGCAGAGCAGCATAAGAACTCCCGAGGCGTAAATTCTGCAGTATGTCAGCAAGGCAGAGCAGCAGAAGAACTCCCGAGGCGTAAATTCTGCAGTATGTCAGCAAGGCAGAGCAGCAGAAGAACTCCCGAGGCGTAAATTCTGCAGTATGTCAGCAAGGCAGAGTGTCAGAAAGACTCCCGAGGTGTAGGAAAGGAAGCAAGGTAGAGTGGCATCAGGATCATTGATGTGTAGCGTCTGGGCTATAGCAGCAAGGCTGGGTGGTTCCAAAGTCCCTGAGGTTTATGATCAGGAGCAGAGCAGCTTCACCTTGCTCAGTCCTCCATCCTTCTCCTGCCATGGCTCCGTCCTGGCTACCTCACTCAAGAATTTCTTGGTTGTTATACTTACCAATCCTACCAACACATTTCAATAGACTATAAACTTGAATGGGAAACAAACAAATGAAAATAAGATTTTTGTTTAATTTGTGGGTTCCCCATTCATTTTAAACGAGTTAACATCCCTAGAAAATGAACAGCTAGACTCAATCTATATGTGTTATTTCCATGCTCCCGTGAACTCCCCCCTCCTTTGAGTGTGGCTAAATGTGCACGCATTGTGGGAGCACAAACATTTTTTTAGCCACATGGACGGTGAGAAATCTTTAGACCGCGAATTAATGTGGAAAAAACGCTTCCTGTCCACACAAATCACACTCAGGCCAATTCAGTAAGAAACGCGTGAGAACGGGTGCTCCATGTTGAGTGCCAGCTCTCCCAAAGCATGCCTAGCCACCTCTCCTGGGAGCGCGACTTGTATGCAAATGAAGGGTTATGCTAAAAGGAGGGGCTAGGGACAATTAGGCACCCCTAGTGCCTCCTTGGCCCAGGAGAGGTGGCTCTGTCAGCGGGTTCAGGAAACCGATGCTCAATTTTATGTGCGTTAGTTTTCCAAACCCGCTGACAGCCATCGGTTAGAAAAACAGATATCGTTAAAATTGAGCGTCCTTTCTCCTAACGGACCGGCTGGCACATTTATATATATATATATATATATATATATATATATATATATATGTTTTTGGGTTTTTTTTACATTTTTGGTTCCTCAACTTAATATCGCTAGGATATTAAGTCAGAGAATGTACAGAAAAGCAGTATTTTCTGCTTTTCTGTACACTTCTGTACATTTATATGGACTGTGGATTGGCCACACATTTTACTTTCAGGATCCTGAGTGACTACTAGCCTCATTGATATGCATTTGCATGTGATGAGCACTATTAGTTTCCAGGGGGATCGGCTTCGCGTATTTGATGCGCTAAACCCCTTACAGTATAAGGAGAAATAGACGCTCGTCGAAAACATACGGCCAACCACGTGTTAAACAGTGCGCTCAGCCAAGCGCACTTTACAGAATTGTTCTGTTTGAAAATTGTACTCTTTGTGACCAGTTCACTTATTGGCTTACAGTGCAGCAGGTTTTTTTTCCCTTCAGAATTTATTTGTTATTGTTATTTTAATCATATTAAAGCTTTCAGATCCAGTGTTCTACTTTAAACATGAACTCCTGTGAGTTTTGCTGACATTTCTTTACTTACTGCTATGGCCACATAAAAAGAAAATGAAAAATGCTTAAATGAAAATGTTCTATTATGTCACTTTAGGCTCAGTTGTTTGATAGAATCCTTAGCAGAATCTTTTCAAAAATTCAATCTGTTTCCCCAAAAGCAAGTGATTTTGCAGCTTGTACTCTGTCACAGCCCATGTGGGAGTATCCTCTGTTAGAAACCCATGGTCCTAGAAGAGGGACTGTCAGTGAAGCAAGGCATGGCCACGAGGTGTGATAAATAACATTCAGCAAGACCAGCTGCTCCCCAAGGACTGAGCCTCCACTGAAGGAGCTGGGCATTTCACATTGAGAGCTAAGCCCTCATCACCACCCCCTCTCCAAGCTAATCAGATATTAAGGCAGATGTGTTATGGTCCATGTATGGAGCAGGGTTAGTATTCCTGCTGGTTTTAAAGGGACATATTCTAATTAGGTTCTAATTGAAATTATGGACACATTACAAAACCTTGAAACTGCAGGGCCTGAAAAAGAAAAATAACTGTTCAGATTCTGTTGGGTATCTTATTGTTATGTTTTGTAAGGTTTGGGTGGACCCTTGGACACTGTGGCAGCTGACCACGCCCACGGGGGGAAGTCCCGTGAGGGTCCACAGGTCAGGCTCAGCTCTGGACACACAAACACAGATTATATCTTTTATTAGACAGTTTGGGAAGCCACCAGAGTTGGCGGGAGTGAGTAGAAGATGGAGCCCGGCTGGGCTAGTATTCCCAGGGTGCTGAAACAGCGGTTCCTACCTTAGCAGTGCTGAAGTGAAAAGAACTGAGAGAATGAGTACAATAAGACATTCACAGAGTCCCCAGTATGGAGAAGCCCCGAGATAGGGAGAGCTGGCCCTCGAGGAGCGAGTACCAGATCCCTGGGAGCAGAGAGACTCATTGGCAAGTACTCATGCAGCAGTTCCACGTAGGAGATGGCACTGGCACTGGAACGGAGACAGGCCCTCGAGGAGTGAGTACCTGGTTCCAGGGAAACAGCTCTGAGGAGTAGATGGTAGTAGTACTCACAGATGGTGTCTGTAGTGAATTCTTCCAAGTAGAAGAGGAGATGGTCACAGGCAGCGAGTCAGGGAACATGGGCCCTCGAGGAGTGAGTACCTGGTTCCAGGGAAACAGCTCTGAGGAGTAGATGGTAGTAGTACTCACAGATGGTGTCTGTAGTGAATTCTTCCAAGTAGAAGAGGAGATGGTCACAGGCAGCGAGTCAGGGAACATGGGCCCTCGAGGAGTGAGTACCGGTTACCTGAGGAGTGGGTACCCCGTTAGCAGAAAAGAGTCCAATAGAAGTCGGAGACAGAGTAGCTGGGTACGGAGAGCGAATCCCATCCGTAGGAAATCCCTTGCTAACTCAATGACTAGCAATAAACAATAAACATTTTTAAAGATGGCGCCGGCCATCCAGTGCTCCCTCCATGTGACAGGTGGCACAGATACCCTGTCACATGGTAAGGTCAAAGGACCATCGGCGCCATTTTGATTAGTGGCAGCCGACGGCCCGGGAGCGGGAGATCGCTCCCGGGACCCCCACTGGACCACTAGGTACCTGTAAAATGTTTTTTGGGGGGTCGGGAAGATGGGGGAAGCTAAGGGATTAGTTGTAAAGGGTCGGGGTGGGTTTAGGGGTTATTTTTGTGTGCCGTTTTTCCCGCCCTCCCCCAAAACGATAAGAGAACCCCCACGAACAATTTAGTGGGGTTTTCCTATCGGTTTCGGGGAGCCCCCGATTTCTGACGATTTTGAAAATATCGTACGATATTTTTAATCGTCAGAAGCACGATTCACGTCCCTAATAAACAGTAGGCTTAAATATCTGAGCAGCGTGATGTCATCACAGGGGACGCCCCTGAGGTTCGTGCCATAAAGGAAATAAGAATGAGGGCCACGCGGCGCGCGCGCCCTAAGGTACCTGAGCAGCATGGTGGGAGGCAGCACCCAAGCCGGTTTTATATGGGGACATATAATAATCATTATACACAAAACCTTAGACCATGTTTGAATGACATATGTCTGTTTTGTGATTAAGTTAGCTTTATTTATTTTTACTGCATATAATTTCATATAATTTACTTATGTATGGTGTATATGTTTTTATATGTTTTTATTTGTATTTCTATGTATATCTATGTTTCTATACATGTTTTATTTTTGCTAGACCCTGAAGCAGATCAATGAGCGAAATTCGGCCTGAGTCGGGCTTTTATTATGTTCTGTGCTCAATAAAGATCTCCTGGTGTTCATTGATCCTGTTTTTTCTTTGGTTGCTACTGATCAAACTCACTACATCTGTGTGAAATTGCTTCAAGGCTAAAAGGCTATTCAGTTTGGAGAAGAGATGGCTGAGAAGGGATATGATAGAGGTCTACAAAATTATGAACAGGTAAATGTGAATTGGTTATTTATTCTCTCAGATAATAGAAATACTAGGGGACACTCCATGAAGTTAGAATGTAGCACATTTAAAACAAACCAGAGACAATTCTTTTTCACACAATGCACATTAAGTTCTGGAATTCATTGCCAGAGGATGTGGTTACGGCAGTTAGTGTAACTGGGTTTAAAAAAGGTTTGGATTTTTGCAAAGATTGTATATGTTCCCTAAAAAGGCTAAATGATTGGGCATTGCAGATTTAGGAGACTGAAGGAAGTGTGGAGAGGAAGCAAGCACATTGGGCCATCAATTTTGGAAATGCACTATTCTCCAAAGGTTTTGGAGTAAAGTTCAGAAATGCCTTCATAACTTAAGTGGTTTGCTGCTCCGGCTGGAAATAAAATATTCTTATGGAAATGTAGGTGGGGAATACATTTTCCTAATATATTAGAAAGGTACTTTTGTTGTCAAAAGTGTATTTTACAGAAATGGTTGACTTCGGAACCACCTACACTGACACAATTGAGAAATTTGGTTCATCAGATCTGTGTATTTGAAAAATATGTAGAAAAAACAGAGTGGTATGGGAAGAAGCGAGATTTTGTGAAAAGATAGGAGGTGTGTTTAACCTCTCTGTCTCTAGTTGCAAGCATGATTGTAAATGATATACCGATGTGATCTCTCTGTGACACGGTGCGGAAGTAGCTCTAAGGGGGTTCAGTGTGCTGCGGCAGTCAAAAAAGCAAACAGAATGTTGGGAATTATTAGAAAGGGAATGGTGAATAAAACGGAAAATGTCATAATTCCTCTGTATTGCTCCATGGTGAAACCGCACCTTGAATACTGTGTACAATTCTGGTCGCCGCATCTCAAAAAATATATAATTGCGATGGAGAAGGTACAGAGAAGGGCTACCAAAATGATAAGGGGAATGGAACAACTCCCCTATGAGGAAAGACTAAAGAGGTTAGGACTTTTCAGCTTGGAGAAGAGATGACTGAGGGGGGATATGATAGAGGTGTTTAAAATCATGAGAGGTCTAGAACGGGTAGATGTGAATCGGTTATTTACTCTTTCGGATAGTAGAAAGACTAGGGGACACTCCATGAAGTTAGCATGGGGCACATTTAAAAATAATCGGAGAAAGTTCTTTTTTACTCAACACACAATTAACTCTGGAATTTGTTGCCAGAGGATGTGGTTAGTGCAGTTAGTATAGCGGTGTTTAAAAAAGGATTGGATAAATTCTTGGAGGAGAAGTCCATCACCTGCTATTTTCACTTAGAGAATAGCCACTGCCATTAGCAATGGCAACATGGAATAGACTTAGTTTTTGGGTACTTGCCAGGTTCTTATGGCCTGGATTGGCCACTGTTGGAAACAGGATGCTGGGCTTGATGGACCCTTGGTCTGACCCAGTATGGCATTTTCTTATGTTCTTATGTTCTTTAAAATGTGAGGGGCACGTGATAACCACCGCAATGCGTTCCGGTTTAAATGAGGGGAAGGGGTGGGTTTGGGCAGGGTAAAAAACAAATGTTACTCCAGTACCACTGTGGGCAATAGTGTTTTACACATTATTGCCAGCAGTAGCACCGGAAATAGCACCACCTTTTGCTGTGGTGCTATGGGGGCGATAGAGTTGATATTGAGCATTTGAATTTTGAAAGCTCCTTCTGTTGAAGCACTGTTATTCTTAGGATTGGATGTAAACTCAGATGCCACTACGAACCAATAATGATACACATAAAATATGGAATTTGTTGCCAGAGGATGTGGTTAGTGCAGTTGGTGTAACTGGGTTTAAAGAAGGATTGGATAAGTTCTTGGAGGAGAAGTCCATTACCTTCTATTAATTAAGTTGACTTAGATAATAGCCACCGCTATTACTAGCAATGGTTACATGGAATAGACTTAGTTTTTGGGTACTTGCCAGATTCTTATGGCCTGGATTGGCCACTGTTGGAAACAGGATGCTGGGCTTGATGGACCCTTGCTTGGTCTGACCCAGTATGGCATGTTCTTATGTTATGTTCTTATGGTTGTTGCATAGAAAGCTGAAAGGTGATTTCAGGGAAAGATATTTTAAAGAGCCACAGGAGGGGCCAATCTGAGCAATGCTGCTCATGGACGTACAGAGGAATCCGGGGTCTTCTGTTCCCGGGTCAGCTGGAGTCGGGGATGCTTCAGAGCCAACCTTCGTGGCCAGGCCTGGATTTTCCAATAGGCACACCAGGCCTGTGCCTAGGGCGGAAAATCCTGGGGGGAGGCAGCGAGCCAGCTGAAGATTTTCTGCTTCTCAGTTGTGCTGAATCTCACTCAGCAGAGAATAGCCTTCTGCTTCCTCTCCTAGTGCAGAGAAAAGAGGGGAAGGGTGAGGCTAGAAGGGACAGTGCAAAGAAAAACAGCTCTGTTCCCTATTACAGCCCCCTTCCCCCCCCCCCCCCCAGCCATCCTGTGCTGGGAACAGTAGGAGAGGGTAAGACCAGAACAAAGAAAACCCCTGCTCCTTAATCCAGCCCTTGGGTGAGCCTGGACAAGACAGAGCAGAGCAAAGAACGCTCCGCCTTACACCTTCTGCTCGTTAGGGAGGGGAGCGGGGAAGTGGGGTGAGGGCACCAACAGTGCCTAGGGGCTGGCAAAATCCTAAATCCATCACTGATCACGACTCTTGGGGAAGTAGGTTCCAGTCATCATGTAATGGTGGATTAAGGCAGAGGACTGTCCCTGCATTGACTGAGCTGAGCAAGGAGGGGAATGGATACAAGATAGGGGACTCGGGACTTTCAATTCCAGCGCTGCTCACAGGAGCAGAAAAGAACTGCAGCAAAAAAAACCCCAAAACACATCTTTCCCTCTTGAATAGCCAAAAAGCGAAGGAAGAAAAATAAAAGAGGACAAACAGAACCGAGAAAAAGAAGTGCTGTAATTTCCATAATCTCGATAATGCTGCCGGTCTAACACAGCTGGACCTAAGTCCACAGCACCCATCCTGCTTGAGCATTTTCACTTCCCGTCCCACTACCACTGACCCCCTGTGAACTCTGGCCATATCTTAATCTCCTTGGAACGGAAATCCTCAGTGCTTATGCCAGGCTTTCCTGAATTTGGATACTGTGCTTTTCCTCCACTGCCTACACTGGGAGGTCAGTCCACACATCCGCTAGCCTTTCCATGTTACTCCCAAGGCTACTCCCATCCAGTCTCACAGCACCACTACAACTCAACAGCATATGGCCTTTTTCTAACTTTTAGGAACTCATTTTCATAAATTATTTTTATAATTTAAAAAATGGTTTGCTCAAAATGTAAAACAAGGAGCGCTGGTGTGGGGAAGGATGCACATTTCAGATTAAGATAAGGAAATATACAATATATACATATACAGATATATATATATATATATATATATATATATATATATATATAAATAAATATTTCTTTATTTTGTTTTTATTTTACTTTAGATTGTAAACAAGCCGCAGCAAATAAAACAATACTTTTTAGAAAGTCATCTGTCAAGGCATATATATATATATATATATATATTTTCTCACAGGACAAGCAGGATGGTAGTCCTCACATATGGGTGACATCATCAGGATGGAGCCCAATCACGGAAAACTTCTGTCAAAGTTTCCAGCACTTTGACTGGCCCCTACTGGGCATGCCCAGCATGGCACTAACCCTGCAGCCAGCAGGGGTCCCCCTTCAGTCTTCTTTTTTCCGCGCAGCAGTAGCCTCGCGGTTTAGGAGCTCTGAAGAGATTCCTGACAGGAATTTTCCTCACGGAGTTAATTAAAATTAGATTGCCCCACAGGGGTCCCTCCTCTAACTTTTCTCAGCCCGCGGTACTCCGGTAAGTTTTTCACCGTTTTTCGTCGATTACCGTCGAATTTGGCCCTCGCGGCCTACTGGCCATTGACCGTACCACGGCTTAATATTTCTATGGCCATGGTGTCAGGGTTTCGTCGGTGCCCGGACTGTACTCACACCATGCCTATCACAGACCCTCATGGAGTCTGTGTGATGTGTTTAGGCCATGAGCATGATGTCCTGACTTGCACCAAATGTGCCCTCATGACACCAAAAGGTCGCAAAGCCAGAATGGAGATGGGACTCCTTTTCCATGCTCACACCCCGACGCCGTCCATTGCATCGACGTCATCGGAACCGGCACCGTCGAAGTCACACCAGCATCGACAACCGTCCGGTGACCGCCCGCCATCGACGTCTTCACAGCCATCGACTCCCGTTTCTCCCCCTCAAGATCGCGGGGATCGTAGGGAGAAACATCGCCATCGGCATCGTAAGTCTCGGACCGTCGAGGGAGCGAAATCATCGACCGAGCCACCGTCCGAGCCACCATCGAAGAAGCCCCATCCAGGAGCGGCACAGACCATTCCTGCGACCGGGACATCGAGGCTACCCTCACCCGATCGGGGTTTGGGAGTCGCGATTCCGCCTGTAAAGGTGGTCCCTCCGACTGTGCCTCAGCCTCCCTCTTCCGTCACGGAGCCAGGGCTGATTGCCCCAGGTCTCCGGGAAGAACTGGACCAGCTGGTCCAGGAGGCCATCGACAAGGCGATGCAACGACTCCAGGTTTCTCCGGCACAGACACCGGCACCGAGAGTGGAACCGGTCACCGACCCGATTCCAGCAGCGCTGGCACCGCTGCTATCCCGGATGGAGGCGCTCATGACCGCCCTTCCACCGGTGATTCCCGGGTCTCCGATGGCTCCGGTGCGCTCCCCGATAACAGCTTCATTGGGAGGAGAAACACAGTTCCGCATTCCTCCTTCGGGGGTATTGCCTCAGCCATCGATGTCATGTCGTCCCTCGCCACCGATTCATTCATCGGGGGCGATACGCACATCGGCGCCATCGATGCCAGCACCGATACCCCCAAGGGCGTCCACGGTGCCCCCGGTGATTCCTTCGATTTTATTGGAGCCTCAGCCAGGCCCTTCGGGTATCCAACCCCCTTCTTTTCCTACAGGTCAGCCTGCTGATCCTTATGACACCTGAGGTGATGATACTTCCACAGACACCAATGACTTACCTTCACCTCTTTCTCCTACTGAAAGTAGAAAGCGTCCTCCTCCAGAGGACCTTTCTTTCATTTATTTTGTGAAGGAAATGTCGGAATTGGTCCCTTTTCAGCTTCAGACGGAGCAAGATGATAGGCACCAGATGATGGAGCTTCTCCAGTTCCTGGATGCCCCTAAAGTGATCACTTCTATTCCCATTCATCAAGTTCTTCTTGAGCTCCTCAAAAAGAACTGGGAAAACCCTGGATCCATTGCCCCAGTACACAGAAAGGCTGACACTACCTATCTAGTGCAGTCAGCCCCTGGCTTTCAAAAATCTCAGCTAGACCACCACTCAGCTGTGGTAGAATCAGCTCAAAAGAAAGCAAAAAGGACGAAGCCTCACTCCTTTACCCCTCCTGTTAAGGAGCACAAGTTCCTAGACAATATTGGTCGATGAGTGTTCCAAGGGGCCATGCTCATCTCCAGAATTGCTTCTTACCAGCTGTACATGACCCAATACAACAGGGTCATTTTCAAGCAAATACAGGACTTCTCTGAAACCCTGCCTGACCAGTTCCAAGAACATCTTCAAATTCTTGTCAACAAGGGGTTTGAGGCAGGAAAGCATGAGATAAGAACAACTTACGATATCTTCGACACCTCCACTAGAGTGTCTGCAACTGCCATTTCGGCAAGACGCTGGGCCTGGCTCAAGTCTTCTGACCTTCGTCCAGAAGTACAAGACAGGCTCTCTGACCTGCCCTGTATAGGTGATAATCTGTTCGGTGAACAGATTCAGCAAATAGTGGCTGAATTAAAGGACCATCATGAGACCCTCAAACAGCTCTCATTGATAGAGATGTGCTTCGTTTTTTCCTACCGGGTCGTTTTTCGGTTCGGATACTTCGTGGTACAATTCGGGTTTCTCGTTTCGTTTTTTCGAAAAACGAAACGAGGAAACCCGAAACCGGGCCGAAAAACGAATCCGGAAACGAAGCTAAAAAAAAACCCACCCCAAGCATTTAAAATAATTTTGAAGCCTTTTCGTTCATATATACAACCCCCCCCCATCCCGATCCCTCCCCAAGACTTACCAACATTCCTGGTGGTCCAGCGGGGTCCCGGGTCCAATTTGCCCTCCGTGCCCGGTGTGCTACTGCAAGCCATGCGCCTCAAAATGGTGCCGAATAGCCTGAACTACCATGTCACAGGGGCTTTCGGCGCCATTGGTCAGCCCCTGTCACATGGCCATCGGCGCCATCTTGTGCTCCTATCATGTGACAGGAGCTGACCAATGGCGCTGAAAGCCTCTGTGACATAGTATGGGCAAAGGCTATCGGCGCCATTGTGGTTACTGGCAGCCGACAATGAAATCGCTCCCGGACCCCTGCTGCAGCCCCAGGGATTATTGGCAAGCCTTGGGGGGGTCAGGAGAAAAACAAAATTTCCCCGAAATTTGGAGAAATTTCATTTCGGGTTTCGGGGCTTCCGAAACCGCAACGAATTAGGAAATTTCGTGCAATTTCCTAATTCGGGCGAAGAACGAAGCACATCTCTACTCATTGATACCTTCTGACTTCCCTTCTAGACAGCCCTTCAAGAAGGACTCTAAGAAGTCATTCTTCCGCCCAAGGAAGTACTATCCTCCACCAGCAAGGTCCCGAGTTACGAGGCCTTATCAAAAATCTCAGCTTCGCCAGCCCCGGAGCCAAAGCCACAAGCAGCTCCCCAGCTAGGGCCTGCTTCAGGTTTTTTACTTTCCCTTGGAGAGCAGCAGCCTGATTCCTCTGCCAAGCATACCAGTAGGAGGTCGATTGTGCCACTTTCACGGCATGTGGCAATCAATCACAACCGACCAATGGGTGCTAGCAATCATTGCTCAGGGTTACCACCTAAACTTTCTTGCTCTTCCACCGGACTCACCTCCTCTACAAACTTGGAGAGTAACCGACCACTCTGTCCTTCTGGAGCAGGAGGTTTCCCTTCTTCTCCAGTTAAGAGCAATAGAACCCGTCCCTCTTTCGCAACAAGGCCTAGGGTTCTATTCCCGGTACTTTTTGATCCCAAAAAAATCCAGGGGGCTTCGTCCAATCCTGGACCTACGTGCCCTCAACAAGTATCTCCAGCGAGAAAAGTTCAAGATGGTAACCTTGGACTTGCTTCTACCTCTTCTACAAAGAAGAGACTGGCTCTGCTCTCTGGACCTCCAGGACGCATACACCCACATTGCGATATCTCCAGCTCATCGCAAGTACCTCAGGTTTTTAGTAAGCCCAAAGCACTATCAATACCGAGTGCTTCCATTCGGCCTAGCATTAGCACCACGAGTCTTTACCAAATGTCTCGTAGTTGTCGCAGCCTTTCTCAGGAAAGAAGGTGTTCACGTCTACCCCTATCTAGACGACTGGTTAATCAGGGCCCCAACCCAGCAAGCCGCTCGATCGTCCCTGGATTTGACCCTACACACTCTAATTTCTCTAGGATTACTCGTCAATTACGAGAAATCCTGTTTAGTCCCATCTCAAACCTTTTCGTTCATTGGGGCAGACTTGGACACCTTACAGGCAAAAGCCTTTCTACCTCAACAACGAGTGCAAACCCTCATGTCCTTCGCTCACCAGTTGCAGTTTCAGTATACAGCAACAGCTGGGCAATTTCTTGTCCTTCTCGGACACATGGCATCCTCAGTCCATCTCACACTAATGGCCCGCTTGGCCAAGAGGCTCATGCATTGGACTCTGAGGTCACAATGGATTAAAGCGACTCAGTCTCTGTCAACCATTGTCCACATCACCGATGCACTCTCGTCTGTCTCTCGCCTGGTGGAAAGATCAGGACAATCTCCTCCAGGGACTGCCTTTTCACTTACCAGATCCTCAACTCATTCTCACCACCGACGCTTCCAACCTCGGGTGGGGAGCTCATGTGAACGATCTACAGACCCAAGGATCTTGGTCTCCAGAAGAAGCCAAACACCAGATAAATTTCCTGGAGCTTCGAGCAATGCGATATGCTCTCAGAGCTTTTCAGGATTGCCTATCAAATCACGTCATCCTGATTCAGACGGACAACCAGGTGACCATGTGGTACATCAACAAGCAGGGATGCACAGGCTCCTTCCTTCTGTGTCAGGAAGCTGTGCAGATTTTGGTGGAAGCGCTCTCCCACTTGATGTACCTCAGGGCCACCTATTTGCCGGGAGTGCACAATGTCTTGGCAGACAAACTGAGTCGTGTCTTCCAACTGCACGAGTGGTCTCTCAACCCCTCGGTAGCGACCTCTCTCTTCCAGCGACCCCTCAGAACCACAAAGTGGACAATTACTGCTCCCTCATTCAGAGCGAGCGCTCTCAGCCCAGAGATGTATTTATTTATTTTTAGATTTTTATATACCGGTGTTCCTGTATTAAAATACAGATCACATCGGTTTACATTGAAACATAAAAATTACGCCAAGAGGCGGTACATATAACAAGGTTATAGAACTTGGAAAACATGGAAAACAGGTTTGAAAAATAACATTGAGAAAATTGTATAGTCTCTTTGAGAAACCAAATCATAAAATAAGGCGTAATTGTCTAAGATAAATGTGATCTGCAGAAGGGATTGCGATGGTGTGAAAATCTTGATAGCTGGAGGTAAAAAATAATCAAAGTTCTGGAAAAGCTTGGCTAAAGAGCCAGGTTTTAATTTTCTTTTTGAAGGAAGCGAAGCAGATCTCAAGGCGGATGTCTGGCGGGAGCATGTTCCATTGGACAGGTCCTGCTAAAGAGAGATGCATTCTCCCTCTCGTGGGCAGCCGGTCTGCTTTATGCATTCCCTCCACTTCCTCTTCTCTCGAAGGCTCTCATGAAGCTCCGTCAGGACAAGGGAACCATGATCCTGATAGCACCTCACTGGCCACGCCAAGTGTGGTTTCCCATACTCCAGGATCTCTCCATCCGCAGGCACATTCCCTTGGGAACGGACCCGCTTCTGATCACTCAGAACGACGGATGTCTATGCCATCCCAATCTTCAGGCTTTGTCCCTGATGGCATGGATGTTGAAAGGTTAATCCTTCAACCACTTAACCTTTCAGATTTGGTTTCTCGTGTCCTGATTGCTTCACGGAAGCCTTCCACAAGAAAGTCTTATTCCTATAAATGGAAAAGGTATACATCATGGTGTTCTTCGCAATCCCTTGATCCTTTTTCCTGTCCAATCCCAAGGTTTTTGGACTACCTCTGGCATTTATCAGAATCAGGTCTAAAGACCTCTTCCATCAGAATGCATGTCAGTGCAGTAGCTGCCTTCCATAAAGGTGTCGGGGATGTCCCTATATCAGTACAACCCCTCGTAACATGATTTTTAACGGGCTTGCTCCATATCAAGCCACCTTTACGTCCTCCGTCCCCTTCTTGGGACCTTAATCTGGTTCTCGGGCGGCTCATGAAACCACCATTGGAACCTCTTCACTCCTGTGACCTAAAATATCTCACATGGAAAGTGATTTTCCTTTTGGCTATCACTTCAGCTCGCAGGGTTAGTGAGTTACAGGCCCTAGTTACCTATCCGCCTTACATTAAACTCCTGCAGGACCGGGCAGTACTCTGCACTCACCCTAAGTTTTTGCCTAAGGTAGTTTCGGAGTTTCATATTAATCAATCCATCATACTACCTATCTTCTTTCCCAGGCCCCACTCCAACCCAGGGGAACAGGCTCTGCATACCCTTGACTGTAAATGGGCTCTAGCGTTCTACATAGACCGTACAGTTGCCCACAGGAAGAGCACTCAGTTATTTGTCTCTTTCCATCCCAACAAATTAGGGCAACCTGTGGGTAAGCAGACTCTCTCCTCCTGGTCGGCAGACTGCATATCTTTTTGCTATCAGGAAGCAGGCATTCCTTTTCAAGACCGTGTTAAAGCACACTCTGTAAGAGCCATGGTGACTTCAGTAGCACACCTACGATCGGTGCCGCTTCCTGACATTTGCAGGGCTGCCACCTGGAGTTCTCTCCACACTTTCGCAGCCCACTATTTCTTGGACAAAGCCGGAAGACAAGATTCCATCTTCGGCCAATCTGTCCTGTGTAACCTATTTCCAACGTGACGTACCTACACCCTTCCGCCTGCCTGGTGGGGTTCAGGATGCCCTCTACCAAATTCCACCCCAGTTGTTGTGCCTGTTACACGCCTTTGGGTACACTTGGTGCTTGTTCGGACATCCTCAGCTCGGTACTCACCCATATGTGAGGACTACCATCCTGCTTGTCCTGTGAGAAAGCAAATGTTGCTTACCTGTAACAGGTGTTCTCACAGGATAGCAGGATGTTAGTCCTCACGAAACCCGCCCGCCGCCCAGCGGTGTTGGGTTCATAACGTTTTGTTGTTTTATTTTTTCGGCACTGCCTGTAGCTATCAAATAACACTGAAGGGGGACCCCTGCTGGCTGCAGGGGCAGTGCCATGCTGGGCATGCCCAGTAGGGGCCAGTCAAAGTTCTGGAAACTTTGACAGAAGTTTTTCGTGATTGGGCTCCATCCTGATGATGTCACCCATATGTGAGGACTAACATCCTGCTGTCCTGTGAGAACACCTGTTACAGGTAAGCAACATTTGCTATATATGTTATGTATGTATATATGCACACACATATACCATACTCAAAATCTGAATTGAGGAAAACTGTTACTACAGTTTCTTGGTGGAAAGCATTGATTTTTCTGTAATTTAATATCTGCTCTGATATCACTAACTTTCAATTCCACATGTCATGTGAATGCATGGGACTGGGTTTTACACAGACACACAGTAAGCTTCAGAGTCCGCTCACACAGAAAGCCCTTCCAAGTTGATCTCTTGTTAAAAGCAAGCAACGTCATGCCTGGAAAAAGCGACCCAGCAACAGTGATTGAAAGTGCTCTGTCTACAGGAAGTGCTGAATGAGGCCTATCCAGTGCTGCCTTCTGGATTTGTTTTAAATGAAAGAGAAATGGAATCAAATAATTCACAACAATCATCCCTTCTGAAAATGTGCAAGGATCTAGCTCAAGCTGTTATAATTAGGGAGATGGAGCGATCAATAATCAACCAGCATTCTCCTTTGTCTAAACTAATGCTCTCTACTATTCTTCTGATTCACATACCCGCGATTACGTTGAATGAAATACCTTTTGGCATAACCCATTACCACATGTTGCTGAAATCGGTGTGCAATTAAATTACATGCTACTGTATTAGGTAATAAAAGTCTGTCTCCTTTTGCAAACCGAAGAGCAGCTAAGACGTGAATCTGCCCAGCTGATTATCTGAATTATGTTTTGAGCACCTTTAAACATCTCCTCAAGCAGGCAGATATTTCCTGCTCGATTGGACCCACATGCATGCATCTGCAAATGTTTAAGGTCCCCTTTCAGCCTGAGCTTTTTTTTTTCAGCGTCTAAACCATCACGGAAAATCCCCCCAAGGAAATACCGTGGCTTCATTTCAGGACAGACTGAAACCTCTTCCTGCATGTGCAATCTGCAGCTGGCACCTCTGATTCAGATTCAGGCTTGGCTGGAAGCCCATCCTGTTTTCTCTTTTTTATGAGGTGAAGACTTCCTGTATCAGATGCTGCATCATTTACTGTGCTTCTCAGACCGTGTATCTTATTCCGTTGAATCAGGTGAAGGGAAGCAGGGCACCTTACGTCTTGATGGTCACTGCCGTTTCCTTTACGGGGATACCATGGAATTCCCTTTCATAAATACAGCGATTGGCTCCTACGTGTTTTCTGCCATTGTTAATTCAACTGTGAAAATGATCTGCATTGTATTTCCAAAAAAATAAAATAAAATAATGAATACCAGCACACAGAGCAATAAATTAGCACTAAATTCTGGGACAACTATTGCACTGCTTTATCAAAGGAGTTTTGCCATAAACACAGCATAGAAAACAAAACGTTTTGAAAAGCCCTTACCCCTCTTTTTATTATTGGATTTAAAAAAATAAATCAATAGTACACAAAGTGATTTTCAGTGTCAATATTACTTTAATTAATTATAGATTATTCAACTCTTGTTTAATTATAGGAAGCAGTTGCAGGGAGGGGACCTGTAGACCTTGTAGAAAAATAAATAAATAAATAAATAAAAACAGTTTATCACAATCCAAATTGCAAATCATAATTTCTTTCTCCGCTAATCTTCTAAATTAGTTTAGTTTAGTTTTTAAAATGTGCTTGTGTCTCCTTTCATACAGTTAGTATCTTAGGATGTTGTCATCATTTTTTCGACGTGCTGTGCTTTTTGCATGCTTGGTTCATGTGCATTCAAGCCAGTACGAAATATGATTTTTTTTTTCAAGCAATCCACTCACGAGATCAGTATGTGAACCTGTTAATATATATTTTTTTTTATTAAAGTTCAATTTAGTTTAAATGCATTTAATATAAGCATTGACCTGTGGCAGTAAATCTGCTCACCCTAGACCTTTCTCACACTCATAATCATTCGGCTTGTGTTATCACAGGAAAAGATTTTTCAGAATTTATTTGCTTCACATGAAATTGCCCAGTTTAGGGGTTCACGCTTGTTTGTAAATGTGCAATCAAGGATTAATCTTGCCAAGAAATTGACCCTGGCCATTGACATAAAATTGTAGTCTGTGACCCACAATAATTCCAAATTATTCAGCCCAGGCATGTGTCAAGTGCTGATAAACTTCAGCATTAAATACTTTTCCACATGGGTTATTATTTATATTTCATAGGCACTCTTAGGACTTTGCTTTTTCTCATTTTCTTTCACTTCGGTTCATCTCACCTCCATGGCCATGGACAACATTTCAAATGGAAGACTCAGGTTTTGGGCTCAAGAAATCAAACATTGATCACCAGTATTTTAGCTGATTTTTTCCTATTATTTAGTTCATAAAAATGATCTGCA
Organism: Rhinatrema bivittatum; assembly: GCF_901001135.1. Taxonomy (NCBI): domain Eukaryota; kingdom Metazoa; phylum Chordata; class Amphibia; order Gymnophiona; family Rhinatrematidae; genus Rhinatrema; species Rhinatrema bivittatum. Next base: position 19,588,362 of record NC_042629.1, read on the forward strand.
TTAAATGTAGAATGGAATGTTTTCTACTTCTGGGTCATTTTCAGTGAAAACACAGCATACAAACAAAGGCATAAAAATATTATTGTTTGAAAACCCCCAGGCAGTGTATACTTTGGTTCTTTTTGCCTTTGAAAGCAGTGTGATATGTGGCAGAAGCTCTTGCAAACTAAGCTAAGCTGCTACATAGACTTAATTGAGTGTTCTAGTCCATGAATTGGCAGATAGGTTTATTTCTAATAAGCCTGATTCGGCTGGCAATTTGTTAATCTGCCCAATAATTCTGCATTCATTATCTGAACATATAACTGCTTAAAAGCTTGCATAAGTATGGAAATTCAAAAATGGCATCATCCTTTCTGGGATATATAAGATGTTTTAAACTAATGAGAAATAATAATCATTTTAATATTTTTTCAGACATTCATTTATTTTTAGTAGGGGTAATTTGAAAAATCATTTACATAAGAACATAAGAAATTGCCATACTGGGTCAGAGCAAGGGTCCATCAAGCCCAGCATCCTGTTTCCAACTGAGGCCAAACCAGGCCACAAGAACCTGGCAATTACCCAAATACTCATGCTACTGATGCAATTAATAGCAGTGGCTATTCCCTAAGTCAAATTCCAGAGTTTAATTGTGCGTTGAATGAAAAGGAATTTTCTCTGATTAGTTTTAAATGTGCTACTTGCTAACGTGTAAAATTGACCCAGACTCAATACATGGAAAATTATCCACATAACCTGGTTTTCTGCATAAGTTGCCCTGCACAAGTTACACTCTGCTTGGAGAAGGTGTTTCTTATTGCAAGATAATTTGTGCATATACTCAGCCAGTTAGCCGAGGATTTTCAAAGCAAACTTATGCACATAAGCTTGCTGTGAAAATCCTTGGAAAAGTCTGCATGTTCAGTGTACATACAAACCTCACTACTATGCAGTTTGTTATAAAATTACCCTCAATGTGTCTTACATGAACAAGAACATTTTTTTTGAGGTGTGGATAGAGGTTTGTTCTAGACAGAAGATGAAATGTGATTAAAATAAGCTACTTCTATCATTGAGGAAATATCTTAAACAGAAATATGAAACTTCATAGCAATACTCACCTACCAGCAACACATACCCAACTCATTGATAATAAGTTTAATGTGCAGTATTATATGAGCTGGTAAATCATTGCCTTCTGTGGCAGACAATTTGTTACCCACCTTCGGGCTGTAAAGTTCAATGAAGTCTGTACCATAAACTAAAACCTTTCCCTAGCAATTTAGAGAGAGAAATCAAATTCCTTCCATCCATTCAATATTGCTCAAGTTGATGATTGCTAATGATTTTCATGGCTAATTCATTTGTTAGTTATAATATGCAAAATTAATATGCAAACTAAATATGGGAGCATGCATACAGTGCTGGGTACCATGTGCTATTGCAGGTATGACCAGGCTGCATAGACGGATATGCCTAAGTACGGAAGGAGAGGGCTCTAATGATCTGAGAAGCTCTTCCACCAAACCTACATCCTTTCCAAATGTTTTTACAGAAGTGTATCCTGATTATGTATTACTTTGGGCCAGATAGGTAAGCCAGGCCAAAAATGGGGCTGGAAGCAGAGTGACAGAGATCTTAGATTTCAGTGTGCTGGGTCAAGCTGTGTTTAGTTTAATTTAAGACACCTTGGGATGGAGGTGGCTGTAGCTGCCGTATTCTAAGTTGGCACCATATTCCCCCATTCTGGGACTATGTTAAATCTGAACTTTACTAAATAAAAATCGATACATTGAAGAGGTAATTAAACATGGAACCTGTTGATTAAAGTTGTGATTATGAATGGTCACAATATTAATAATCCTTATTATATATATTATTTACTCTGTTACTATTGTTTGTTACACACTGTTTGTTACACATTGTTTGTTACACACTGTTTGTTACACATTGTTTGTTACACACTGTTCCTTGTAAAGGCTTTGCCTATATATTTTTTGGTTTGTAAGTTATCTGTAAACCAGCACGATGTGCAAACGGCTGTCGGTATATAAAATTAAATAAATAAATAAATAAATAAATAAATAGTATATAGTATAGGCAGTATATACTGCCCTGAATATAAAAGAAACCACATTCTTGCAAGTTCTCTGCCACCCAAAACATATCTACATTTGAGTATATGGCTAATAAGTGACTCACTCATAGGGCCTCATTTTCTAAAGTATCGCAAGCCTGCGATACTTTAGGTAATGAGGGGCGGGGGCCGAAACGGGGGGCGGTCCTGCACTAGCAGGCAGGGATCGCACCGCCACGTTGCGATCGCTGCTGGTTTCGCACCCAATAGCGCCACCATAGAAGGTGTAGCTATTGGGCGCGAAATAGGACGTGAAAAGGACCTTACCTTTTCGTCGTTCGTGGCGTCTTCGCGGAGTCGGCCCTGGTGATGCCCCGACTCCTCCTCTTCCGGGGCCGACTCCGCCCCCATCTTGGTATTGCGTGCGATCCATCTGGTAAATGACCCCCATAATCATGCAATGAGTAGCAGAGAGAAAAATCAAACTGGGAATTTCAAGATTAACAGTTCTTTGCTGTAAAACTATATAGCCAGCACAGGAGGACTATACAGAATAGTAAAATAATTCTTAAATAAATTTGAGCTGGAGTAATCTATTTGTATTTCTCCTGATTGTATATATGTGCTTTTTTAAGACAAGAAGGTCAGTAAATATTCCAGCATATGCAAACTAGATGCTTTTTTTTTTTTTTTTTACTGTTCAGGAAAGTGCTGTCTTGTTTACAAGCAGTGTGCATTTGTGTCAAAACTCTCCTATGGGAATTAGCATAAATTACAATTGCTCAAACCTTAATTTCAATCTGGGATCAGCAGCTGTTTCTTAGCAGCTCACTTGCTAAACATGAATGAATCACAACTTCACAAGGACACTAAACAGTACAAAACTGTAACTTTTAAACAAGCGCGGGCGCACACGTGCGCATTCATCAGTCCTCATCCAGGGACGCGGCCATTTTATAAAATACACGTGAACATGTGCATGTTATAAAACAACCTGACCGCATGCATATGGGCGCACAATTTTAAGTGGACACACACTTGTACGTATAAATCTCGCTTCTACCATGTATGTGGAGGAAGTTTGAAAGATACGCGTACCGGCATCATTGCTCATTTTCCCAGTTTGTTCCCAGTTTGACCAGGTAAGGAATAGGACTTCCAAACCCCCATAGTTTAATAGCCCGCTTTCTCCCCTGTTAGCCCAGACCCTTCAAGCCCTGTTTAGTTTTTTGCTTTCTGATGCCATGCATAGCAGAAGTAAAGTTACGCTGCAGCGTGTATTTACGCGCAGATTTCAATGTGAAATCCAGGAACTCCCAGCTAGGCCCCACCCCTGTTTTGGAACTTTTCATTTGTGTACTTAGTGACAAGTACGCTATGGGGTAAATTTTAAATACTTGCGCGATCTCGTACTTTTGTTCGCGCACAAAAGTACGCTGGATTTTATAAGATAAGATCTTATAAAATCCGGGGTCGGCGCGCGCAAGGGAGTGCACATTTGTGCAACCTGCGTGCGCCGAGCCCAGCGCGCGCTGCCTGTTCCCCTACCTAGCCCACCCCCCCGGCCCTATCTAAACCCCCCCTAACTTTGCGCGCGTCAGCCGGCAGCCCCGCTCCATCCTCCGGTCCCGGGGGCTGGTCCGGAGGCCTCGACCACGCCCCCGGGCCGGCGCCACGCCGCCAGGCCCGCCCCCGAAACGGCACGGCCCCGAAACACTGCGTCGTTTCAGGAATGCCCCGGACACGCCCCCTCCCGCCCCTTTTCAAAAGCCCCGGGACTTACGCGCGCCGGCGGCCTATGCAAAATAGGCCGCCGGCGCGCAGGGCTTTTAAAATCCGCCCCTTAGCGCGCTGCTTGCGCCCGCCTGACTTGTGTGCATATCTCCCAGTTTGGCACGTGCCAGGCTTTTAAAATTGTCCTATATATCTATGTGTTTTGTATATAAATAGATATAGATATATAAAAAGTAATACAATGACATGGCATGATATGCACAAATAACTCAATGTCTATCCTGTTTATTTTAGACTTCTAGGAAGTATTCTCAGACTGAAAGAGTATTTATGACACTGAGAATGAGGAGGACATGCAGGTGCAATCACTTGAGGCCAGATGGACTAAGTTCTTCCATTGTTGGCTTAGCACATCTGATTCATGATGCCTTACTTTGACACGCTAATTAGGATATACATATATGTAATAAAAGACACTACAGTTGCTTTAGTAAAAAAAAGGATACCGATTGCTGCAGAGAGCACTTGCTATACATCTAGCAAGTGCTCAGTTCCAACTGTTTGGTTCATCTATAGTCAGGCATCTTCATTTTCTGTACAGAAAAATTCATTTTATCTGATTCAGTTACCATGTTTAGATTAAAGTGAGAGTGCTGAGGAACTGGGCCAAACACAGCAACATCTAAATTCAAGATAAAGTGAAGCAACCTGAGAATGCAGATAGCTGAAACAGAGCAGACCCAGTGGTAGTTAGAGGCCAGGCCGGCCAGAGCAGGATTAAATGCCAAGGAGTCATTCTGGACAGGGTGACATGGGGAAGGCAGTAAGCAGGCAGGAACAAACTGGGGTTCAAGATCCAGGAAGCTGAGAAATGGCAGACAGGACAGATGCAGCTCAGCTGTAGCTTAGCAACTGGCCTCCCTAGAAGAGGAAGTGACACAGTTCATCCAATCAGAAACTGGTACCAGGAGGAGACGGGGCTTTTTTAGAACCATCCAACTGAATATTTCCAAGAATAGATCATCCCTGCAGATTCTGCCATTTCAACCTGCCGCCTTTCCGATGATGAATGCATGTGCTAACAAATTTGAATAACTGCAAGAATCATCAAAAAAATATGCAGTGAATATGGGGGAGAATCCAAGCAGATATAAGATGGATTTGCCATTTCACTGAAATCCATTTTGGATCTGCCCCCTGAAGAATTCTGCAACTTGGCAAATTGACTCAAAATTCAAAAGAGATTTGCTGATTCATGAAAATGCTGCTTAATAAAAAATAACGGTTCATTGAGCTAATTTGGCAAACCCTTAAAATTCTTGCAAGGTTGTTCAAAATTGTTGGTGAACTTTTTATGAAAAGTAAATTGTTCTCTTTTTGCAAATGTGATGACATCAGCACCTAAAGTGGTGTAGCGGTGGTAGACAGCCTTCAGAAATACTGAAGTGGCTAAAGTGAAACCAATCCTTAATGCAAAATGTTTTGATACAATCAATTCAAACCATAGTATCCCTCCAAGAGCTTAAGCAAAGAGGATTCCTACAAAACCCACTCTTTCTTTTGCCAGCAATTTTTGATGGATGCTTTTGTAAATTTCCAGTGAGAAAGTGAAATTTTAGTGAGTTTTCATTGCATGCTAAGCAGTATGCAGAGCTGATGGGTGTCTGCACTGCAGATGGAGCAGGTGTTAAAGTTACTCATATTTACACAGTTGGGTACTTTAGCATGCATCTGATGGATTTGCTGTGCTGGCGAATCATCAAATGTCCTGAAGCCTTAGATTAAACATCCATCTCACTTACTTGTGCAAGTCGAAATCGTAAATTCAATAATGATGAAGCAGTCTCCAAACGGCAGAAAGAGATCAGATATTATAATTGCATTTCTTTTGCCCCAAAATGTTTTTTTTTAACACTTAATATCTTGAATAAAGTATAATAATCATTTTTATTTACATTCCTCTCCTCCCAACAAGATCTGAAACAAGCTTTATGGAGGTTGTAAAACAAGGCAAATGACTTAATGCAGCCATCTCTGTAGAAGATAACTAGGAAGCCAATGCCAGGCACTTGGACTGTATTTCAGCTTCAAAACTGGAGCGGGATCAATACTCCGGTTTAATGGAGTAATTTACATACAATAAGGTCACACAGACTAAAGTCAATCGTGAAGCACGCATTTGAACTAATAACTCAGGAATTCTTTTGACTCAAACTTTTGGACTCTAGCCCCTTAACTATACTTCCTTCTGTATACCTTTTTCTTAAAGTGACGTGGTTGACGCCCACATATGTTTTTTTTCAGTCAGTTTGCTTACTGGCTTCTATAAACAAGTGTATAAGGTTTTAAAATTCTAAGGGGCCGATGTAATAAGACCCACAGCATAACAGGCGCTAGTTATGAGCGTGGGTTTTGATCACCGCGCGCGGCAAAAGCTGCCGCTTCCGCGGGATGTAAAAAAAATAAACTATGCAAATGATTTGCGTGCAGAAATGCGCATACATAAGTGCAGTTAGGCCCTATGTAATAAGCGGCCACATCTGTACTGAAAATTTGCATCGATAATCCGCGCATAAAAGCGAGCGAGCAAGCGAACGGGTCTCCCTAGAATGTCCCTGGAATGCATTTTTAATTTTTTGAATATCTCTATGCTGCAGAAGAAATGGGAATTATTTCATGGGTGCTAATATTGTGTGGCAGCGAGAAAGGTGCTCAGCGCTCAGATTCGCATGCAGCTGAGCACCTATCTCAGTGCCCAAGTGGCCAGGTTCCTGCTTAGCCTAGGTGCCTTTCTGGGCCTGAATCGTGCCCAGCTGAGCACCTATCTTGGTTCCTGACCAGCCAGCTTAGCTAGGTGCCGTGCTGGGCACCCCACTGATCAGAAAGGTGCCTAACTAATCACCAGTCTCGACACTCGGGTGCCCAGAAAAGTGCCTACCTAATCACAAATCTGGCCGCGAACCTGTCTCCCTGTTCAGAGAAATTATGACTCTGGAATGTATTGTTATTATTTTGAATAACTGTGTGCTACAGAAAAAATGGTAAATATTTTAATGGGTAATAATTCACACTGCATGGCAGCTATAATGGCAGGGCTTTGAAGAGCAGGAAAAGCAGTGCTGCTCTATTGCCTGCATCGATAAGCGCAGGAAATGAAGCATTGGCTGCATAGGGGAGAGCGGGAAATTCAGGCACATGTTTCATTTGCTGTGTGTATAGTGGCATGATCTTCAGAGAATTATTATTGGTGTACATACATGTCAATAATTATCTGACATTCCCCTTTCCTGCTAAAAAGCACATCCTTAAATTAGCCTGGCGTGGGTGTAGCTTGGAGCTGCTGGGAGTAGGAGGTGTCCAGAGGCTAGCCCCAGGTTAGGAGTTATTTTTGCGATTGCTGATTGCTGGGTTTTTTTTAGCTAATTGTTTAATCATTGTTCTTACCCTTTCCCATTGTCTATTATCTGTGATTGCTGTTTGGCAGAGCTGGAAGTGTATTGTGGAGAAGGATTGGGCTAATAATTTTCTCTCTTTATGGAACTTTTTGATTTTGTACCTTGCGCTCTCTTTTTCAGTTCCTGCTGTCCTGATTCCCACCTCTGCCCCTGCCTCTACCTCTGCGAGAGGGGTTAATTTGGTGACTGAACTTTCACTTGCTGAGTTGAATGCTACTTTGCAACTAAGTTGCAAAGTAGCATTCAACTTCCTGATTGCAGCACAACCTTTTTGCGCAGCTGCTTAATTTCATTCTGGATAGCCCCCCGTGCTGTGGTCACACTGCCCTGAATCTGTTCCTGCCTGGCTATGGGTTCAGCTGCCAGGTTCTCTGCAAAGGCAATCATGGATATGTGTGTGTGGAGTTTCAAATGTTATCCCCTCCTCACTGCCAGCAGGAGCCTCAAAGGCAGGGGACCCTCCGCCCCCAGAGTTGGGTGATGTCTCAACACAAATTAAATTAAGCTGGACATTAATCATTGTTCTCTTGCAAGTAACCCATGGGCTCACTAAGCAACATTATTGATTCCTCTTGCAACCCATCTGCTGCAATGGTGGAATTTTCTTCCTGTCTCCTCCTCTACAGCAGTCTCCTCCACCTCTGCGCTACGCCCACAGCCTCCCCTGCAGCGTCTATGTCAGTCCTTTTGGAGAGTGGCCCTTATCAGATGTTCTACTTCTGTAAGCTGAACCTCGCATGGTAGCCCTCCTCCTGTCTGGCGCTGTGAGCTTTCTATCTGGCCACCTGGGCATTCACAGCAAATCTGGTGTCATGCCAGCGATGCTTTAATTGTTCCACTGACCTGTTCGCCACTGACGGACTGCTTACATCTTTGGTTATACTCACTAATATTCTTCTCTTTAACCTTGTGGGTGTCTTTTGTCCAAAGAGTGCTTGGTAGCTCTCACACACCTTCCAGGCAAGCAGATCCTTTTCTTCCTCTGTAAAGCATGCCTCCCTCTGCTGCCTTTTCTCCTCCACATTACTGGGAGGAGACAGCAGGCAGGTCCCTGCTGTCCCTGGGACCTGCCTGCCTGCCACTAATTCCCTCTCCCATCTTCCTCTTCCTCTTCCCCTCCCCCACCCTCTTCCTCCACCCATCTTCTTTTCCCTGCACTCCCACGCCCAGCTGCATCCTCAGATTTGCACATGCCCCATCTTCCCTCCCTACCTCACTGGCCCACTACTCTTTCTCCCATCTCCCTCTCCTCAACCCCGTACTCTATATCCTCCACCTGCCTTCTTTTCCCTGCATTCTGAATCCCAGCTGCACCAAACACTTGCACACCCCTCTCCTCCTGCCCATCTGCCCTCCCTACCTCCCTGGCCACTATTCCCATCTTCCTCTCTACCCCATACTCTATCTCCTCCACCTGCCTTCTTTTTTCTGCACTCTCAACCCCAGTTGCACCTCAAACATGTGGAGCAGGACAAACAGCTTCTGTACTTCCTTCTGGTGCTGACGGATCTGCCTCCATCCTCCTGAATCCTTGTACACAGGCATCTCACCTATGTCGCCTGCACGTGAGTAGCGTCAGTTTAAAAATTACAGTCATATCATCACTTCTTGGGTTCCTAGAGCTGGGAGTGTATTGTGCAGCAGGTTTTGGCTAATAATTTTTCTCTCTCTTTTTTTTTTCTATGTTGCAGGTTACAATAAACCCCATTGCTCGTCCATGCTGTACACAGAAAGGGGCAAACAGCTTCTGCACTTCCTTCTGGTGGTGACGGGTCTCATGCCTGCAAGCATCATCTCTTTGCTGACAGCTCTACTCCGTGCCTCTGTCTTTCTACGGCCTGTCTTTGCTCATCACTGCTGTACATGGTTTGGGACAATGAGCTACTGCATCTCCAGCTGGTTCAAATGCTTCTCTCACATTCAAGTTCCTGGTTTGTCTTCGCTTATCACTGCTGCATGTGAGTAGTAGTAACACGACACCCCCTCCTACCCCTCCCTTTTCTCTTGGTGATCACTCTCCCATCCACCCCTTCGTTTGACTTCCCCCTTCCTCCCTCTTCCAGTCCTCCCCACCTTCCTCTTGTGCAAGACTTGCTCTTGACAATTTTTTATTGTTTTCATTTGTTTATTAATCTCCTCTTTTCAGGTGGATGTCCTTGTCGCTGCTCATTGCTGTTGTGTGCGTAGATGGCAATTTTGGCTTCTTCACTTTTTTCTGGTGCTGATGCTTCTTATTATTGCAAGCCTCTTCTATTTGCAGAAACTTTGCCAATCACATAAGAACACAGGAAATTGCTATACTGGGTCAGATCAAGGGTTCATCAAGCCCAGCATTATGTTTCTAACAGTGGCCAATCCAGGCTACAAGTATCTGGCAAGAACCCAAACATTAAATAGATTCCATGCTACTCGACCATTGTGATTTTCACTCAAATAAAATAAAATAAATAAACAGTTTGCACAGGAAGCACCTTATTTTATTTATCTAAAGGTTCTGTCCATCAATTTCTATTCATCTAAGGTATTCCCTCTTCCAAACCACCTTCTCCCCCCTCAATCCCCCTCCCCCTCCTCTCCCATGCAAGACTGGACCCTCACATCTTCTCTGCCCTCTAACCTTACCACTATTCTTACAGGTAATCTCTCTTCCAAACCCTTCCCCCTACAGTCTCTCCCTACCCTTCCCTCTTTCTTTAATATCACAGCCCCCCCCCCCCCCCGTCATAAGAGAGTTGTGTTCATCACAGCACCCCCATCCCTTCCCCTTTCAAAAATGTTCACTATTTCAAAACTCCTAAAACTAACTCACCTTCTCTCTCCCCTTCCCAACATCCTATTTAATTGCTGAAGCCTAAGAAAATAAAGAATACACTCACTGTTTAAATTAAAATATAATTTTTATAAAACTTGTAAAACTATGTATAATATATTTTTTTTAAAAAAGGAAAGGGCTGGGATCATCTAAGGAGAAAAAGTATTTACATGAAAAAATAAATGGGCCGGGACAGTAGGAATGGCAGAGACAACAGATTTAGGGGTGCTGCTGAGGCGGAAACAGGCCCATGCACCTAGCTAAGGCCAGCAGAGGTCTGGTGTGATCCTGCTGGACCTCAACTAGGCGCATGACAGCCTCAGCAAAAACCCCAAGGGCTGCCCGATTTGCCCTCATCTCCTTCCCCAGCCTTCTGGACAGCTCATGCAAATTGCTGCTGAGAAACCGGCTCATCGCCTGCAATGGTTGCCGCAGGCGATGAGCCAGGTTCTCCAGCCGAGCTGCCAGATGTTGAGGGAAGAGATGCTTGGCGAGAAGGGCCTCCCTCGGACAGCAAAGGCTGCCCAGTCTGTGTCCCCGCCTTCCTACTGCCCCGGTCAGAACTGGGAAGGGGTCCTAAAGGTGAGAACACTATGGCTGTGGTGGGGGAGGAATCTTCTGCTCCTCCCCAGGAGCGGGACTGGTGCATCACCGGCCTCCATCCCCTCTTCCTCCTGCTCATCCAGTGATGGAATGTTATCACCTGTGAAGAGAACAAAAAAATATTGTGTCATGTCATTTGCACTCAGTGTTTAAGGGCAATTGAGATGTAGAGAAAGGGAAAAGCTAATAGGTCCAAGGAAACTAACCCATATACAATACATTTGAGTTCAATATGGCATGCAAAAAGTAACATTTGAAGAATCATAATATAGATTTTATAAGATAAGACAGAGTTTATGTGAGCTTTTTAGCAGTGGGCCAATATGTGAATTCTACTGGAAACAGGATATATACAGGCAAATTATGGCCTACGTGGCTGGAGATACAACTTACCCCCAGTCCTGGCCCGCAAAGCCTGCATCCACTCCACCCATCTTCTCTTTCTTAGGCACAACCATCTCGCCCTCTTCTTGAGGTCCTCAATCTATAAAATATAATTTCAGAAACCTAAATGTAACACCGCTTTACAATTTACACATGAATAATTTAATATAAATAAAACTATGGCTTTTTGCGTAAAGTTCACAACTGATGCTAATGACCCACCCCATGCACAATATTCCAACTCACACCCTATGCAGTATAATACAAAATCCGGCCCCTAGAGCCTCACTCAAGGCAGTAAGTACCCACCCCATGCACAACATTCAAACTCCCAACCCCTAGACGTCCCACCCCAAGCATTAAGTACACAGTCCAAGCCCCTGTAACCCCTAACCCTGGGACTACTTACCTCTCATGGGTGAGAGGCTCCTCTATTATTTTCCTCCCGCAGCACCTACCAGGCTCTTGCCATCCTTCTGACATCCCTGAGCTGATGTGCTGGTGGAGGCATTCTGATGATTGATGACACTCCCAAAAAAAACAGGAAGTTCCACCCTCGCGAAGGTTAGTATTAGCACACACATGCGCATTTGTAAGCTCTCAGCTAGGTGCTTATCAGGACGCTCGGCCACCCAGAAAAGCACCTAGCTAAGCTGGCTGCTCGGATGCCAAGATAGGTGCTCAGCTAGGTTCCTTTCAGGACGCCCGCTTTTACCAGTATTTTTTTTTAACTTACCCAGCAACCAGCCTTCACCATATTTCCCTTCAGTGAATTTCTATGCCAGGGTTGACTTTGCCAGGATATAGGAATCATGGCTGCTACCAGGGAATTTTTCCATGACACTGAGAATCTTCTGTTCAGCGTTACAGACCACTTGCACACAGAGAGTTTTAATGCTTTCAATTCTGGTATTGCCATCTCTCTTCCATGAGAAGGGGTGAAAGCCACAAGGGTACAGTTGATAGCTCCCATCACATTTATTTATTTATTTTGAACTTTTATATATCGACATTCATGTGGCAAGATACATATCATATCGGTTTACAGTGGAACACAATATTGCAACAAGCATTACATAGAACCGGGGTATAACATCTGGCATACTAGCTATGTCAACAAATGCTCTCATTTGTTGTCACTCCTGAAGCTGCTGTGGGTATCTGATGTACTGCTTGACCCTCTTCAGCATGGCCCTCAGTATCTGGATGAAGTGACGGGAGAACGTGGATTGCTCCATGGCAGCCACCACAGCCACTGGGATACATTTTAAAAAACAGCGCGCGCACGTACTTTTGTTCGCGCACCAGGCGCAAACAAAAGTACGCCAGATTTTATAAGATACAGGCGTAGCCGCGCATATCTTATAAAATCCGGGGTTGGCGCGCGCAAGGGGGTGCACATTTGTGCAACTTGCGCGCGCCGAGCCCTGCGCGCGCTGCCCGTTCCCTCCGAGGCCGCTCCGAAATTGGAGCGGCCTCGGAGGGAACTTTCCTTCCGCCTCCCCCCACCTTCCCCTCCCTTCCCCTCCCTTCCCCCACCTTCCCCTATCTAACCCACCCCCCAGCCCTACCTAAATCCCCCTACTAACCTTTATCCGCGAAGTTATGGCTGCCTCCGGGCAGTCGTAACTTACGCGTGCCGGCTGTCTGCTGCCACGGCAGGCCCCGACACAGACCGCTGTGTCGGGGCACTCGGCCATGCCCCCGGACCGCCCCCATGCCCCCAAACATGCCCCCAAGCCGACACCACGCCCCCTGGCCACACCCCGACCGCCCCTTTTTGCAAGCCCCGGGACTTACGCGTGTCCCGGGGCTTGCGCGCGCCACCGAGCCTATGCAAAATAGGCTCAGGGCGTGCAGGTCTTTTTTTTAAGGTTTACGCGCATAACTTATGCGCGTAACCCTTAAAAACCCTTAAAAAAAAACCTTAAGGGTTACGCGCATAAGTTATGAGCATAACTTATGTGCATAATTTATGCGCGTAACCCTTTTAAAATCCGGCCCACTGTATTTTGGAAACAACTGGTGGCCAGAAAATAAAGGGCTCCAAGCAGCTTCACCAGGCCTGGGATAGCATGTCCATGTTCTGTGAGGAGATCAATGTCCTCTCTGAGCTCTTCATACAGAACCATGATAGCCCTGAAGCTCAGTCTGCAGGTCCTGATGACATCCAACTCCGGCGTCCCCAGCAAGGTGGTCCTGAGGCGAAATATCCGCTCCCTCTGTACCCTTCTGTGGCCTGTTCCAGCCGGAACAGCCTGCTCCTCATGATCCCTCCTCTCTGCCTGCTCCATCTGGATCCTCTCTCTCCTGCCACGACCTCTGTCACCTGCCAAACCTTCTGCTATTGTCATCCTTTGGCGAACCCGCAGGATATACCACAACATCAGGAACAGCTGGATACAATCCTAAATCTCCATCATAGAAATCACATCAGAGCTGCACGGACACACAACCACACCACACCAATGCAAGCAAAAGAATAAAATGGCCCCCCCGAATCGGCGCTGTCACTTAACTCAATTCCTGACCGTGGTGGTAAAAACCTGCACTAACATTAGCGTGGCTCCCTGCATTGCCTATGATTAGTTAATCACCTCCTTTGCATGCCATTAGCATGCATTCGTGCAGGAAAAACTGTGGGTTAGTAAATGCATTCATACGCGCTTTTATCCCATGCACAAAATCCTTATTACATCCCCGTATAGGGTATTGTGCGGGAAAACGCGTGTACATACGCGCGCAAACCCACAGCAGCTTCAGCGCTCCTTATTACATCGGCCCCTAAGTATTGTGTACACTATTATGTCATTGGAGCACTCTAAACGAGTCATTTTTAAAATGGTTTTGATGAATGCTTTTATAAATTTCCTGTGAGAAACTGAAGTTTTGATGAGTTTTCATTGCATGCTAAGTAGTATGTGAAGCTGATGGGTGTCAGCACTGCATATGGAGGCTCTAGGTGAGTTGGGAAAGGCTAGAGGTCAGAAGCATGGGGATTACCACCCTCAGCCAGTAAGCCTTGATAATTTTGACGCAACTGCAATATCACTCTCTGCTTTGACGGCGGTGGGTGTGGGGAAAGGAGAATTGGATTTAAATGGCAACCAGCACAGGCCCTGACTTTTGCCATCTGGGGGGTACTGATATGCAGACGTAAGGGAAAAAGCACAGGATTCCTTCTATGGCCAAGTCCAAAAGCAGAGCAAGTCAGCATTGCTGGAATTTTCAGGAAGGCTCCTCACCAAGTAAAAATGTTGCTAGCAGTAATTTGTTATGGATTTGACAGTTACTTGATTTTTAATTGTAAAGATTACTACCTATATCATAAGGATTGGGGGTAACTGCGTGGACTACCCTTGAGAAATCTAGGAATGACCTACATAGCACTGTAGATATTACCATAAGAAGCTTGTGGGGTAGACTGGATGTACCATTTGGACCTTTTTAGCCATCATTACTATGTTACTGTGTTTTGGTGGTAAAACAATGCATGATTCACAGAAATGGCTCTTTTGAACACTGCCTGCTGGATTTGCTTGTATAATGGAGAGGTGTATTGGGAGAGGTGGGTGGAATCTGCCCCGGGTTTGTATCAGTACGTCCACGTTTTCATTTTGAAAAGTATGTGCACATATTTTGTCAGTGAAACTTGCCACACAAATTAGTAGGATAATTTCCAGTGAATTTGCACACGTAAGTTTTCTTTGAAAAATGTTGTAATTTTGCATTTGCAACAGCCTGTAAAATGTATGGGGTCTGTTAGAAAATTACCTCCTTTTTTTAATTAGAAATTTAAGTGTGCAATATTTAATAACTTAGGCAAGATGACAGCTGATAGATGAGGCTAAGGAAAGGGAATTAGGACAGAAGGTTAGCAGAAAGTCACTCATAGCAGACCAAAAGGCAGAGGGATCCTCTTCAGTCAGAGGATTAGTACCGCAGTGTAGATGTGGGGAGACGCTGTAAGAAGAAATTCATTGCAACATTCTGTCAAAATGTCCCTACCTGACCTGAATATAGACAAGAAAAGAATGACCACTTGTGAATACCCGTGCGAGAAGCAGCATGTCTACCTGTGTGATGAGCTTCTTTTATCCTGTCTTATTTCATCACGAAGGCTGATGAGGCACTTATTATTGTAGGCAAGTCTGCATTTATACTGGGCTGACCAGATGGCTCCACGTCACCGGGGACAGGCTTAAGGCAGTCTCATGGACGAGCAGGAGTGCAAGTCTCACAGCTATAATGAGGGTGAATCCCGCACCGGCTCACCCCCTCTTGACATGGAGCCACTGGGTCATTCTTAGTTTACACAAGAATAGCCTGCAATGTGGAAAGCACCTGAGAGCAGCAAGTCGATGCCTGCCAGCCCCTTGCAGAAATGAAGCTGTAATTCCTGATGTCCTCGCTGAAAGAGGTTCTCTGCAGCTCTTTAACCCAGACTGAAAAATTAACAGCAAATGCCCTAGCTAGAAAGACTCATTGCTATTACAAGCTAAAACGTGGGGCATGTGTGTGTGTGTGTGTATGTATGTCTATACAGTATATATAAAACGTTTACAATAAAAGCAGTTGACATACATTATGTACCCTTAAATGTATTACTGCCCCATGTTCTAGCCAATTGCATTGCTGAGCTTTGAATTTGACATATGATACGAAGCAATATATAAATATATAACATGAAGAGGAGGGCTACCCACCAGTGCTGAACACCTTGTAACATCTAACATCCAAGGGAAAAAAGAAAAGAAAATTGAAAAAACTGCCTTTGAAACTGGGAAGAGAATACTGTGGGGAAAGCCATAATTGTGAGACCCGCCCCCTGCCCCGACATCATAGCAACCGGAGCCGGACCGCTGAAAGGCGCTGTGCGCCCCTTCGTGCAACCCTTAGTGGTAACCATTCCCTTGTTTTTATCTCCCTTGTTAACAATTTCCATGTTTATTATTGTTTAATGTATTGACAAAGGAAAAGCTTGATGTCCTGCATTTTTTGTTGGAATGTAAACCGATGTGATATGTAAAATCGAACACCGGTATATAAAAATAAATAAATAATAGCATGGAAGTCATTTTCAAAAGAGTTACGCACATAAATGTAACATATTATCGTAGCATTTTCAAAAGTTACGCACATAAATGTAACATATTATCGTAGCATTTTCAAAAGAGTTACACACATAAATGTAACATATTATCGTAGCATTTTTCAAATGCCATCTGCTCAAGTAAAGTGCACTTTTGCGAGTAAATCCTATGGAGAATTTAATAGCATATATTGTGGCAATGCTCAAAAGCCCACTTACTCGAGTAAATGCTTTTTAAAATCAGGCCCATTATTGTTTACTACGTTTATTATAGCCAGTCTGCCCCCATAAATCTTTACATGCTAGAGAATTTACAAATTTATCAAAACTTTGTTCCATGCCAAAATTGCTCCAGTTTTGCCTTTGCATTTTTTCCTGTTGGAGCTATTCTCATTGCTAAATTTGGGGTAAATTTGCAGGGGAGCAAACCTTTGATAAATCTGCCCCTGTATGTTCCTGATATGGAGCTGGGATACATTAGCCTGCAAGTCTATGGGGCCTTTTCTATCATGGTCTTGTAACAATGGCTAAATCCCGTTATAGGTTACTTTGAGTCTCCTGAATCAACAGGAAAGTCACCAGAGGCCTCCCTTATAGAAAGCACATGTCCTCTGAAGCAGAGCTGGCATGCTGACATCTCAGATTTGGCAGTTCCAGAGAGGGGCGGGAGTGAGGGCTCCCCCAGACAAAGAGTTTCCCCCTTCACCCAGCTGTCTCCCCCCCCCCCCCCCCCCCCCACCACCACCACCACTTTGATTGAAGGGAAAGACACTTGGCACTTGCCTACCCCGAAATTCATTGTAGCCCTTCTCTGCCCCCCTCATTTCTGGATCAGGACGCATCCCACGGAAGAAACGCGTTTTTAAATTTAAGGACGTCTTCAAAGGAAATATTCTGCATTAGATCCATATTGTGCAGGCCAACTGTATGCATTTCTTAGAGATATGAGAGAAAATGCATCTGTATAGAAAGCATTAAGCAGTGGAACTTCAAAAATAAACTAGACTGCTCTTACTATATTCATAAACCACAATGTTCTGGCCCTTATGTTTTTCTACAATTAAATCTTCAAAGCCTCCAGGGTAGTAATTATACTTAGGGCCTTGTTCAAGAAGGACTTCTACCCATTCTGTGCCTCTGGAAAGACATCTTTATTGAATGTGGCCTTCAGTCCCATCAGGAATATAGTGCAGTCAGCAGGCAACAACAGGCAGACCTAAGGATACCAAACAAGAGAAAAGTGGTCAGTGGAGAAACAAAATGCTAAGGGCTCCATATACAACTAGCATCTCAAAACAAAGATCCTACCTTTTATTTAGATTTGGAACTGCCCTTTACCAGCCTTTGTCCCAGTCCCCATAGACTTGTGCTTTCTACCCCTACCCTATCATGCTGGCGGAGAGCTCCGTTTGTCAGTATGTTTGTTATCTCCTTCCCTCCCTTTGAGAGAAGCCATTGTGATGCCTTGTCTCTGGGTAGCATATTACACAAATAACATCTTTTGAGACCGGTACCTTTGCCCTCTCCTTGGTGCTCACATGTCATCTCCACAAAACACCTGAGCTCTGTTTTTATGGCCGGATCCCCAGCTCAGGCTTGCTTCATGGCCATGTGTCAAGCTGTGGTACCATTAGGATGCTGAACTGTCAATCAAGTGTTTGTTTTGAACCACAAAAGATGACAGATGCTAGCTAAACTAACCATCATGCTAGAAGTGAACAGAATAGCTTGCCAGCTGAGAGTGTTTCATAAAGGGTAAGAGGGCTTGGACAATTCTTTGATGCTAGACTGACTTAAAATGTAATTCCAAAAATGCTATGCTATTTCTGGATCAGGACATTTCAATGGACTGCATGATGTGTATTTGGGAGTTCCTGTTGTATCTGTGGGCCTTGGCTGGGATGAGATTGGCTCTACCTGTACGTAGAGCCTGCCAGTAGGTGGACCCAGGCGAAGCAGAGACTGGTCTGGAGCTTCACTTTTACCAGCCCACCTTCCCCTCAAGGAGTCTTTGGGTGCTGGGGCTGGCAGAACTTAGGTGAGGGACTCTGCTGATGATTAGGGATGTCCAGGTATCCGTCTGAGGGAGAGGAAGAGGGATGGATAGGGTTGAGGCAGGCTGGGCAGGCAAGGCTGGAGAAGGCGAAGACAGGAAGCAACATGCACTACAATCGTAGCTGGACTTGAGAAAGAGTGAGTCGGGGGAGCAGCCCTTATAAAGGGTAAAGAGGATAATGTCAGTAGGGGTTGCTGGGATTATCCTGCCGCAGTCCCTATAATTGGCCCAATGTCGGGGGCACAGGAAGAGGCATGAGCTGCAGTGTGTTTGGCAGCCTCCTGCTGAGAGATGGGTCAGCAGGGCCCAGCTGTGTCGGGGACAAGGGTGGCCATGGACTGTCCATACGAGCTGTCAAATGCAACAGTTCCCACCATAGCTTCATTCACTTGCCTGATCATTCCAGAGGATATTGACGTGACCAAGTAGTCCCACACACATGCCAAAATGTGAGTTGTGAAGTGTTTTCCTAATGCTATCTTCACAAAAGTATGAAAAAAAATTATATCCAATAAAGGCCTTTTTCCTCCTGCCCTCTCTTTAATACTTCTTATTGTCCCTGGGCACCTATCGCAACTGTACATTAGAATGAAGTCACTCTGAAAATATATTATTAACTTTCCACATGAAAATCTTTATCATATCCAGCTAGGTTTGTACATATAGGGATTTATGCACTAAAGATTAGTGTACATGCTAAGGCTGCTTAGTGTGCATGCAAAATTGCATTACATGCTGCACCAAATCCTTATCATTGCACACTAAACCCAGCTGCAACCCATTAGCATGTGCTTACTAAAGATAGTATGAAATGCATGGAAATAGACAAAAAGTTATTGAGGGACTGGGAGCATAGTCTGGTCTTGATCAGTTGTTGTGGATGGGTCTTGTCTTCATCTTGGAGGGGGGAGGGAGAGTCAACGAGGATGAAATCCCTTGTGCTTACTTGCCATTTTACTTTCAGATGTATAGTACAGGGAATTTCATGTTTCATTGAGAGTGTACCTTTTAGCATGAGCAGACACTGCATCTCTTTAACTTAGTGCATCACATATTAAGACACCTTTTAGTGTGTAGTTAAAAGTTTTGATGAATGCACTAAAACATTTTAAAGGTAAATTTTAAAAGCCAGGCATGTGCCAAAATCTGGAGATATACTTCCACGTAGGACATGCGCGCGCCAAGCAGATTTTAAAAGCCACCTATATGGACACACATTTCCCATGGCACAAATATCTCACACCAGTTTAAAAGGGCGTGGTGTAGACGTGGGCATTCCAGGGCAGAGCCAAGAGATGTGTGAGCAAATACGCTCCTGGGCACAGGCCCAGGTCCTGAGCCCTGTAACTTTACTTCTGCTACGGAGAAGGTGTAACTAAAAAAAACCAAACAAACATCCATTTCTGAGGGATTTAAAGGGTCTGGAAGGAGTGCAGGCTATTAAACCAGGAGGGTTTGGAGGACCTAGCTCTATACCAGGTGAACTGGTGGACAAACGTGAAACTGGTCATGGCATGGATGCGTGCCAGTTATAAAATCTCCCCACTTGTGCAGCTCAGACCTGGATGTACGCAGCTGTGCACGCCCAGTTGCAAAATAGAGCATACACATATGTGCGCACAGTCTATTATATAACATATGCGCATATGTGCATGTATGTTATAAAAGCACAGTGTTCCTGGGCATGCACCTATGCACGTGTCAGTATGCACTCACATGTCCTTTTGAAAGCTACCATCTGTGTGAATTTTAGTGCCTAGACCTGTCAGCGATCCCATGACTGGGACATGGGGAGCCCCTAAAGATGGGGTCCCTTTCTAGGTTCACTGCTGGCTAGGATCCACCTGCTAGAAATAAGGACACAATTCAAAGGTTTAATGCAGTTTAACTAATCCACTAGGCAGAAGCAAAGTCAAACAGACAGTGGTCAGGAACCAAGGAATTCAGGCACGTTACTAGGATACAAGAGACTGGGGCAGAGGTTCATGAAGACATGATATTGAGGCAGACAAGGCAAAAGGTACAAGGATTCAGAAATACCTGAGGCTGGGTCAAGAACACAGGTGTAGGAATAGGTAAGATCATCAATGAACTAGCAAGGAGCATGGCATAAATAGGGATGTGCAATCATTTCTCCCAAAGTAGGCAATGTCAACAAAATTGCCTAATTCAGAATGGTTTGGGAGAACCGAAAAACGATTGAAATTTTTCCAAAATTTCAGAAAAAATTCATTTTTTTAGTTAGCGCGCGCTAACTCTGCCAGGTTAGTACGCACTATCAAGAGTTAGTGTGCACTAAATCCCGATAGTGTGCACTAACCCGAAAATCGGGGCCCCCGAAAAAAAAACCAAACCTGAACCAAGGGAAAAATGAAATTCCTGCGGCGGGGGGGCGGGGGGCCTGAAACGAAGCCCGACATGAAATTTTCACCCGAAGCACATCTCTAATAAATAGCTCTGACTGGCCAATCAGAATACAGTTGAACAGAGCATTTACATAACAGACAAGAGTAGGCTGACTGTAATAGATCCAGTCCTGAAATTTACAGGGCACAGGTCAAGGTTAGTGCAAGCGTATTAGGTATCCTTGGTGAAACCTCTTCTCCCTAGGTCCAGGAGCATTTCTCTTCCTCTTTCAATCTCCTCCCAGCCCCAGGAGCGTACCTCTTCCTCTCTCCCCCACGTTCTAGGAGCATTCTTCTTCCTCCATCCCCTCTAACCCCAGCCCCACCATCCCGACCTCCAAGCCCCAGAATTATTCCTCTTCCTCTCTCCCCTCAGTGTGCTGAGAAAGTGGTGGGGAGCATTTTCTCTGCCTTCCACCACTACAGTTGAGGTTTTGAGGGCATAGCCAGTAATTTCAGTGCTGAAAACCACCACCATGAGAGAGATCTGGCAGAGTTAGTGAGGTAGAGGATGAGGCAGGGAACATATTGGTATGCTTCTGCCATTACGACAAGGCTCAGGCCCCAATCAATGACAACCCAGTCCCAGTCCTGCCACTGTTTCTGCTGTCCCCAAGACTCGGATAATCTAAGTAGCTGCATAGTACTTCTACCAGCCCTGGAACAGGTTCAGGGCTGGGTGGTATCTGACATGGCCCCATGATCATACTCTTTTCTGTGTTTTATTGAATTATTGGGTGTAAAAACAATGGCCCAGATAATGCCGCTTGTGTATGACAATGGCTTGATTGGTTCAATATGATATGGTACAAATGGTTGTGTTTAATCATATAGCCTGCGTTAGTACAGTAAGTTACAGGAAAGTGCATATTATAATGCAGTTACATGCTGGAGTTGAAATTAGGAATGTTAACATTTTTTTTCAAAGAGGGTTATCAATTCAATAATTTCAAAATAATTCAATGAACCATGAAAAAGTTTAAGCACCCAAAAATTCAAATCAGTTCAATGAAACTCTTTTTTAAAAAATTCCAATGGACATGTTGTAAAATCCAATGTAAGATTGCAAAATTTCACCCTAGTTTTTGCAAATCACTGTGTTTTCATTGAACCTCTATAGGGAAAATTTTAATGGACTTTCCCAGTAAATTTTGGGGAAATTCACCTATTCTGTTGAACTTAGACTGAATTCTACCTATATTAAGTCTTGACTAGTTTATACATCACCTATTTGGATTGTGTAGTTGAACAATTCTCAAAAGATTTTACATTTAAATAGAAAGAAAAAATATTTAATTTTTAAAAAAGATCCTTATCAAATTTCTTTATAGCTTGCATGGATCCATAGTTCTGGGTGGAGTTTGCGACACCAAGACACCCCACAGCTTTCAGCGTGGCCTGCAGGCCACCATGCTCCATTCTGTGGCAGGATACCGCTGCCACATGATGCTGCTCCCTCTTCCCCGCAGGTCCTCCCTAGGTGCACCATCACTTAAAGGCCCCGGGGTGGAAATCCAAGCTGTTTGCACCTCCTGATAACATCACGTGACTGGATATGTAAGGCCCAGCCATGCACTCTAACATTGCCTTAGCAATGTGTCTCCTGTCGTGTCTTGTGCCTCCGGTGCTTGTCGCCTCAGTGTCTTCTTGCCTTGCCCAGCCAGTCTTGTTCAGCCTTGCCATGCTAGTCTTATTCAGTGTCTCCTCCTCTATCTTAATATATCCTTGGCTTGATCTCCTAGTGCTGACCATTGTCTTAGACCTGGCCATGCCTGCCTGCCCCCTGAACCTGACCATTGCCTTGGACCTGACTATACTTGCTTGCCACCTGCCCCAACCATTGGCCTGTTCTGGTATCTCTAGTTTGCTGCTTGCCCTGACCCCAGCATGTACCTGAACTCTTGCTCACCCTACCACCCTAGGGACCTGCCTAAGTCTTGCCATGTGCCAGAACACAAGAGCCTAACCTGCAGGGGGAGGCAGTTGCTATAAGTGAAGCTCTACTCTATCCCACATCAGGGAGTTCACCATCTGTTGGTGTAAGCATCTTTGGTTCTTCTACGAGTCTGCGTTAACTATGCCACAGCTCTAAGGACTCATTCCCACACCACTCATCACAGGTACATAGCAAATATACATAATAAAAACATCTAAAAAACCAGGACAATATAAAATAGGTATAACATTACCAATTTTTAACAAATCTGAAATAACATTGCCCCTAGGGGCCAATACTCACTGTAGCCTCGTAATAGAGTAAATTCCTCATGAATGTTAAAGATGTCTTAACAGATCTGAGCTAGTAATAGATAAGATGGACTATGAAATCAACTGCAGGCAAATTATCAAGCTCAATCCACTCAAAAGCCTTTTCAAATAAGTAGTTTTCAATGATTTTTAAAAAGTGTTGGAACTGATCATGGTATGCTCTGGCAAGCATCAGAAAAAATGCCTGAGCAAGTTTGCTCGGACTTTACCTGGTCACAACAACAAATTAATGGGGTTATTTTCTAAAGGCTTATTGCACGCGATATCATGCAAATTAGGGGGAGGGGAGGAGACGGGGTGGGGAGGGGGCGGAGTCGGCGGTGACTTCACTGCCAGCGATAAGGTTGGTAACGTTATCGTCGGCAGTAGCGTTCCAAATAGCACCACCTTTCACGGTGGCGCTATTCGGTGTGAAAGCCAGCAGCCGTCGCACTGCTGTGGTGCGAAGGCTGTGGGCTTTCGCAGGCCCACCCCCTCTTCACGCCCCTGCCCCCCATTCATTCTGTGAAAGAATGATGAATCCAGGCCTAAGCTGGTAAAATCATTTTATTATAAAACTTATCCCTTACAAAGTAGATGTGTTCATATGTATCAGACCAGTAAAGCGTGTTTTGGCGATGTGTAGCAATTTTTTTCTTTGGTTCAGTTTAGGTCATTCAGTTCAGGTTTGGCCTATTTTCTGAATGAATTTTGTTTTGGGTTTTTTTTTTTTTCCTTTTCAGGTCATTTGTTTCAACAAATTTACCAAATGACCCAAAAATCTGCGGAAATTTCAGAATGAGTCAGTTTTTGGTTTAGATTACCTAAACTAAATGAAAAATCAAATTCAGATGAATTTACATATTGGGATCATCGGAATGCATAACCCTAATACATTTGATCTGGCTTATATTTGGCAAATCTATATCCATTTTCTTTATGCGTATACTAATGGACATTTAAGAGCACATATAATCAGTTCCCAAATACATTTTTAAAATGCATAGAAAACATGAACAATTTTAGATCATTTTTCTAAAGTTTAAGATGGCTTTGAGACTTTACATGTGCATATGATTATATATTTATTTTATTTATTTAAGAGGTTTTATATACCGATGCTCATGAAAATCATATCGCGTCGGTTTACATATAACATATATAAAGAAGATGGGGAGCGTCTGAGTTCAGATCAAAGTCACATGAGACAGGATGTTTTCCATTGGTAAGAATTAGGATGTCAGTTTGTTCCTTGCTGTAAACAAAGACTCATGTGTGCAGTGATTTTAACTGATTGGCTGGACTCACTCACCAAATTGGTTCATACTTAATTTGTTTTAAGTTTCAGTTAAGAGTTTAATTTCCCTTCCAGACAAGGGAAGCTCATGCTCCTGGGATGTGTCACCTTTCTACCTAAATAGGGATCTCAGAGCCCATGAGAGTAATAATCAAGAGTACCATAATTATACCAGAAGAAAAATAAGCTTTATGTACATATAGATAGGTAGATAGACAATGGCATGCTATTTTTATTGCTTGAAAGTCCTTTTGCGTCGCTGGCAAAGATTTAGATGTGTAAAGAACTATTATGTTTATTAAATGAAAAAAAAATCAATCTAATGCACAGAATAGTTCATTGTTCTTCCCAGCTTTTGCTAACCCAGACCAGATTTCTTGATAATTCACTTTGCATCCTCATTAATACAGTGACAGGTGAATTTTCAAAGGAGTTACGCATGTAAATGTAACATACTATTGTAGCACTTTTCAACAGCCATTTATAAGTGTTGTGCATTTAAAGCAGATAAAACCTATTGAATTGTGGCAATTTTTAAAAAACCCATTTAACATGGGTAAAGTGCATTTACCACACGTAAAACCCAGTTTTAGATAGGTTTTACGTGTGGTAAATGCTTTTGAAAATCAGGTACATATTGAATAAAATACTCAGAAGCTTTTTAATAATCTGCGATCTCTTAAAAGTGTAGACTTCTAGGAACCATGTTTGCCCTGAAGAAGACTGGAAACTTTGAAAGTTTTAATATCATTTACTTTACCAATATAATTAAATGCCACATCTGAAGAAGGAATCTGTGTGATCTTAAATGTTCAAGTAAAACCACATCGTTGGATAGTACTTGTCTTGGACCAATTAAAGGTATTAGACCCTGCGATGAATCCACCTTTCTTCATAAAAAGTAAAATAATTTACTATTCATAACTGTTCAGACCCAAACCCTAAGTAATGCACCATAGATCATATACATAAATCTTGAAGAGGCTTTGTTTCCTTTTTTTCCTCTTAGAAGCATGAGAAAGAGCAAAGGATCTTTGTTTTATATAGGGAATAGACTATTAAAGTATACAGAGAGTAGATGGTCTTACTTAAAGGAAATTCATGAACATACATTGTTATTGTAGTGCACTGTTTCCCCCAGGCCTGTAATAGAAAATCCAGAATTGGCTCAGACTAAAAGCATATGAATGAGGCGTTGAGGATGGCGGCAGAGTGAGACTCTGGTCCCTGCATCACCAGGTCAATTGCTGTTTCAAACCCCTTCAAGTTTAGTGATTCCTTCCTCCTGCAGCAGCTTTGGTCTACAGTGTGCTGTCTCCTGAGGGCAGTATATCTTAGAGAAACCTCTATGACCTGCTGCACAGGTTCTAGACCTGAGCAGCAGACACAGACTCCAGAGAGCTTGTAAGTAAAATAAACAGAAAGGTATCCTCTTCCCTTGGTGCCTTTTCCATTAACTAATGACCAGGCACAGGCAAACCACATGTCGAAATTGCAAGGCTCGTATAAACCTGAAGCTGGAATATCCCTTCACAGGGAGAATAAAATAGGTGAAAATCCGTTTATTTGTAGGGTTAAAGTCATGACAGTCCTTTACCTCAAGGCACATTAAGAAAATTAAAATGCACATTTGTTTATTTGGCCTATAGCAAATAGCGGCAACACCACAAGTAAAGGCTTCTTTGTAAACAATATCCAGCAAATGAAAAGTGATGGGGTACACCGGGTCTGCTGAATAAGAGAGCCCTTCATGCCGTGGCTGTAAACAGCTTTCTTTAGCATGTGCTGCTGTATGGGGGTCTGATAACCTTCTGTAATTAATGATTATGCAACCCCCGGAAAGCATTATTAGAAATTAATAGATCTTTAAGGGCTGGATCTGCTGGACATGTGTATCCAGCCTCTTGATGATAAAAGGGTAATACAGACAAGGAAGGAAAACAAGCGATCAGTTAATTAAAAGTACATTTTGACACACAAATCAGCCCCCTCATCTTATCCTTTGCAAAACAATTTGAAACAGTACATCTGTGGGAAAGATGGTGCCATGTATCGCTAACAGCTAGGGCAGCAGTCGGATTTGGTGCCGGCCATGGCTGTGACGGGGCTGCTCTTTTGAAGTGTATATTCAGCTGTGATTTTACAACAGCAGCTTGCCCCTCCAGATGTTTTTTCTTTGCTTGGGTATTATTGGCATTGACTTATATCAACAAAAGAAAATTAAAATATGTGGTTGCCAAAGCTATCAGTGAGCTTGAGACCGTCCATTCTGGAGAAGAGAACCAGGCCTAAACCACTTGGAGCACATGATGGAAATTAGTTTGGTTTATTTGATCGTGGGAACACTGTTGTGGGGATGCTTTCTTTATCTGTCTCCTCATGAATATGCAATAGTGTTGTGAGAACAGAGAACACAAGACAATACATAGTAATCCATTCAAAATAGAAAGGAAGTGGTTTGCTTATTAATAATAACCATGTGAAACTCTACAGCCTTTCCTCCCTTATAGCCACATGCCTTGCGTTTAAGTGCCCCAGTCCAGCACATCAATAGGTTTTAAGAAGCCCGCACCATAAGGAAACAGATTTCAACTGGTAGGACAAAAACAGACACAATGGTGCAACAGATTCTTTTTTATAGCAGCTCCTATTTTGAGAAACATTTTGCTCATTATAAAGTAGTTTTACTAAGCCACAAGAAGGACTGGGCGCTTTGCATTCTGCACTGATCGTAATAAGCAGTCATAGGCATCGAGTGTTTATCTCTGATATTACTTTATTAAACAAATAAGCACCATATCATTCCAATATTAGTATTGTACACATAATTTGTGAACTGTTAAAAAATTTAAAATACAATACAGAAAATGTCCTCTACATCAATAATTTACAGTGAAACCTTGTTATAGTGAATGTCCTGGCATTGCAAATTATTCAAAGGACTCAACCCCCTGTAGTGTTATTTTTTTTCCAATGCAGTAACATTTCTGTCACAGTGCAGCTACTTATTCTGCATGGTATTGATATGTTTTTGCATGGTTCTGCCATATATTTTCTCTCTTGATATAATGCATTTAATAACTTTTTAAAGGAAATTTCCATTGTATATGGTTTATATCTGGGCTTCCCAAGCCTGTCTTGCAGGGTCATTTATCAAAATGCATTAGGGCGTTATTTTTCGCATCTCACAGTGCGTATGCAATGCAAATTTTGAAATTATAGTCAAAGGGGAGGAGTTTGGGCAGGCTTCAAGAAAATGAGGGTTGTTTAACGTTGTGTGAAATAGTGTAACACATGTTATTGCACGTTTTAATTCCAGAAATAACTACACTTTTTTTCCTGGTGTTAAGCTGTATGATATAGCTGAAATCGGGGGGGGGGAGAGTGAGAGAAAGAGAGACTCTGGGGTGGCAAACATATTTGTCATCTATTTATATCACTATAGGAGGGTCATCTAGTAACTCGAGATAAGGTTTTGGTGGTGGCCCAGAGTTTGGGGGCCAGTTTTACATGCACAGTCAGACATATGAACAGCACAGTACTCATCAGTGAAGATTTGATGTGATTTGGAGTGAGGAAAGATACACAAAGATGAGATTTCTACAATCTTCTCTTGCCCTAGCTTGATAGCACCCAGGTAGAGTGCATCAAGCTAGGGCAGAGTACTTTGTAAAAATCTCATCTTTGTGTACCTTTCCTCATTCTAAATCACATCAAATCTTCACTGATGTGTACTGTGCTGTTCGTACGCCTGACTGTGCATGTAAAACTGACCCCAAACCCTAGACCACCACCAAAACCTTGAGTTATTAGTTACCCTCCTATAGTGGTATAAATAGTTGACTAATATGAGAGCCATATAAAGAGTCTCTCTCTCTCTCCCAAAATATGTGCACATTGCAGTAACTCAAAAATTACCCATTGCTTGCCCCTTTTTTTGTTGCGAGCAAAATTATGAATTTAGGCCTTGATGACCCACCAGTCAGTTGGGTTTTCAGAATATTCACCATGAACATGCATGAGGAAAGTTTGTTTATGCCGGATTTCCAATACATGCACATTTATCTCATGAATATTCATGGTAGATATTTTGAAAATCTGACTGGCTGTGGGGGTCACCAGGACAGGTTTGAGAAGCCTTGGTTTATATACTTTCTGTGACCTTGCTGAGAGAATCGCCTGAGGCCTGACTCATAGGAGGATGGAATAAACACCTGTGACTAGGTAAGGGAATTAGGAGAACAGCCTCTGACTCAGCTCAGAAATGGCATTGGAGAACAATGATCCAACATAGAGGCAGATAGACAAACTGCTGTCACAGACTGGAGACCTGTGATCTGTCTTTGACTTTGAGTAAAATGGCAAATTTGTTGAACCACCTTGCTTGTATTCAAATCTACTTTTAGGGGCAGATTTATTTGATTTATATTTCCCTTCCTATATTATTGTGAGCTATCTTGATTTGTTATATAGTTTAGCTGAAATCTACCCCTCTCGCTTGGTGCAGTTCTGTCTCAACTGTGAAGTTCTGCCGGCAGCACTGCAGCGGTGTGCATCATACATCACCCTTTTCCAGGCTTGTGAATCAACCACTCGGTTGTAAAAGTGAAAGAGAAATCAGAGTCAAATTGCTTTGGAAGCTTCCAGGCCTCACCTATTTGTAGCTGACCTTGACGGGTGGATAAAGTGGTGTCCCATCCCTCCCCCCCACTGATCTTCCCACTCCTCAGCCTTGATAGGGATCAATCATTAACAGTTGAATCAGCAATCAGGGGGTGTTTGAGGTCCTGCTACCAGACTACAGTCAGACCCACATTTTGTGCTTAATCGGACCCATGCTGAGATAATTAGGAGTCTCTCAAAAGGAATACTGATTTTAAAAGGAGAATATCTTGCAGCTGTGCCAGAGACTTGAACTCCTCTGGCCTCCTAGTGCTTACCTTTTGGGTTGTATTACTGATTAGACTAGATTATATCCTTGAAAGAATATACTCCTTACACATGCTGTACGGAATATGTAATTTAGTATTTTTGTGAGCTGTAGAAGCCCAAGTATAATGCAAGATCTGTGTTTTCACAGCTGTTCTTTTACTTAGAACAAGAGAGAAATTCTAATTAAAATAGTCATATTTTGTTGCTTTAGTTTGAAATACAGCCAAGATAGTATAACGTGACATTATTGTTCACTTGATTGTCAAACTATAAACTGATATTGCAATTGCGCTAATTGAAAAATGATGTATAAGCCATAGTACTTGTTCAGACCTCAGACAATAACAATCTATTCTGTTCTGGAATTCAAAACATCATTACGAAATGCTGAGGGCAGCGTTTCCAAACTGCATTTGAAGTAATATGATATTTATGATGATGAAGAATGTGGAGTTGGCTTCCCAAATAATCCCTTGGGGCTCCTTGGTTGCACAATTAGTATGGGCCTAAATTAGATTTCAACAGAATCAGCTGACTGGTCCATTAAAGGAATTTAGGGGACAGGGGAAGGGGACCCCTTGTAGCTGGACATTTCTAAAGAAGAGTGACTTCTAGTCCTGATGATTAGCTTATGTGGTCCATGGTTTATAATTGGTGACAGTATTTTCAAATTGTTTTGCCATAAAGTAAGTAGGAGAAGCAGATTCTTGGAGCTGACTGACCACAGCTGCTGTTAATGATGGTTATTGTACAATAAGGATGCATTACATCATGGATGTTACACTCATCTCTGGTTATTTGATATGATACAGTTGTTCAGAATGCCTGGCAATGTGTAAAGCAGCAGGGCTACCAAAAGCCTTTTTTAAGAGCTATATTCATCAGCCAAAATCATGAACATGGCGTGGCCCACGTGCTTCCTCTATTTCCCATTGAAAGGTCCTGAATTCAGGGCTTGTGCATCAAAGTGAGGGAGGTGGGCAGGGATTTTATTTTATTGCTGTGAGAAATAGAGTGCTTGAAGATTTTGAAAGCTGCATAACTTAGTACACTATTATGTACCCAAGAAAGCCTGGGTGCCACTGCTATTTATGAGCCTATTGGGTGACAAGCATCCCTATATACCTAAAGGGGTAGATTTTAAATACTTGCGCAATCGCGTACTTTTGTTCGCGCACCAGGCGCGAACAAAAGTACGCTGGATTTTATTAGATACGTGAGTATCTTATAAAATCCGGGGTCGGTGCGCGCAAGGGGGTGCACATTTGTGCAACCTGCGCGCGCCGAGCCCAGCGCACGCTGCCTGTTCCCTCTGAGGCCGCTCCGATTTCGGAGGGCCTCGGAGGGAACTTTCCTTCGCCCTCCCCCCACCTTCCCCTACCTAACCCACCCCCCCGGCCCTATCTAAACCCCCCTACCTTTGTCGGCAAAGTTACGCCTGTCGGCCGGCAGCCCCGCTCCATCCTCCGGTCCCGGGGGCTGGTCCGGAGGCCTCGACCATGCCCCCTGGCCCACGCCACGACCCCGTGCCCGCCCCCGAAACGCCGCGGCACGCCCCCGAAATGCCGCGTTGTTTCGGGAACGCCCCGGACACGCCCCCTCCCGCCCCTTTTCGAAAGCCCCGGGACACGCGCATCCCGGGGCTTTACGCTCGCCGGCGGCCTATGCAAAATAGGCCGCCGGCGTGCGAGGGCCCTGCGCGCAGGGCTTTTAAAATCCGCCCCAAAGTGTAGGTACTGGTAGAGCAAATGAAGTTAATCATAGCACAGAATACTGTTAAAACTAAGCAGTTTGGATTATTAAAAAAAAGACATAAACCTTAAATTCTAAAAAATATGTATGTATATATATATATATATATATAAAACAAGAAATCTAATACCATTGAAGAAGGCAGAGACAAGAACCAGGAAAACCTCCAAAAGATGTAAGCGGAGATCCAAGAAGTTGTCATACTGTTATTGTAGGGATTGTAGAAACTGCAGCAATAAAAAATAAAACAGCCCTTGTGAAGACATTGTGGTTTTGCTTCACAATTTAATTGTGAGGGTGAGCTGCTAAATGAGAATGGAAGTTGATGCATGCTGTATTGCATGAGAAGATAAGTCCTACTGTCCAAAGTTTGCCAACAATGCAAACTGAAAGACCTCTTTTTGGAAAAAGAGCTTATGGAGGTTCATTTTTCTTTTCAATTGAGCCGTAGTAAGCTTCCTGCTAATGCACCTGAAAAAAAGATCCATGGAGCGAAAGCAGGAAGACAGTCGATGGTTTAAAAGCAGGCTGAATGACTGCCATTGCTAAAGAAATCAATAAAAGTAAGGAGGAAAATTAATGTAATGTTAACTTCTGTTGTTTTGTGCTAAAGAACTGTAAGGACCTACAGAAAAGCAGAATGTGCATTGATTAAACAAATAATGAAGTGGTAGGCACTGAAGCCTCTGAGGGAACATGTGGTATTATTATGTGTTTCTGTAGTTCTTGTATTAAAAGTACTTGCTGAGTTTAATTTCATTTCATTTATTAAAACTTTATAACCCTCTTGTAAAACATGTTCCCCAAGCAGTGGTACAAAATTTAAAACAATTATAAACTTCAAATAGTTACATAAAATAACTAAAACATAACAAACAGAGATGCAAATTAATAATCCGGCAATACACAATCAAATTAAAATACAATAAAATAAAATTCAACAGATTAACAGAGATAAGCATCATCAAATTGAGACCATCCACTTTATAAAGGTAACTTGTCAAATAACTTAGTTAAAAAAACAGGTCTTAACTGCTTTCCTAAAATATATGTGGTCAGAGATGGAACGAATGTTGAATGGTAAGAAGTTACATAAAGAAGGTGCTTGATAGCTAAATGGTGGAATCTAAATGGTGATGAAACATGAAGAAGCCCTACTTGAGATGAATAGAAAGAATGAATCGAAATATAAGGGACAAGACTTCAAATTTTAAATCTAATCCTATAAGAAACTAGTAACCTATGCAACTGTTTCAAAACAGGTGAAATTGATCATATATACGGAGTTCATTTTAATAATATGCTAGAAAGAGACAGAGACCATTTTCATGATCATAATGTGTTTCTTTTACATGCTGCATGTTTGTTACCTGTTTTTACATTCCATGAGTTTATCAGAAGTCTATCACTCACCATTAGGAATAATGACTTTTGGTTCTGTTGCAGTATGGTGCAGGGGTAGACAAATAGTGCTGTTCCTGAAATGCCATAAACGGGTCGGATTTTCAGGATATCCACAATGAATATACATGAGATATATTTCCATGCCCTGCCTTCATTGTTTGAAAATATATTGCATGCATATTCATTGTGAGTATCCTGAAAACCAGGCCTGTTTATGGCACTCCAAGATCAGAGTTGCCTATCCTGATATAGTCAATTGTTTGAGTGGGCAGAGTTTTCTGGGGTCTTTAGATCCTTCTCAACTTAAAAAAAAAAAACAAATTATTCACATTTAATTTTCTTAAGTAGCACTGCAACAAAACTAAGGTCTCATGAAACAAACAAAAAAAAAACCCCCAAAGAGTACTCACTCATCAAGACAGTAAGCAAATATTGACGACTCTCAGAGTCTGTTTAAAGATTTATAGGCACCAGTAATTAATATTGATGAAAATTAAAGCCTGTGGGTCAGTGAACAATTTTTATTGCAAGAGGTGTTTGGCAACTTGATTTTGTACTTTACATTAGAAGACACTGCAATACCCTTCACACAGCAACAAAGTGATTCTGCTGCTGCAGTACTATGTCTTCAAACGTCTTTCCTAGCTTTTATGTCTTGGGCTGTGAATTGTATGCTATTTGTGTTAAAGGCTATAGAACTAAGAGCCATAAAACTGTATAACACCCAGAACGCTTATAAACCAAATGCCCCCAAATACAGAAAGCACTATTAAACTCACAGCCTAAAAAATAATGACTTTCCAGAAGAAAATATAGAATGACACTACCAGATGCTATGAAACTGTCTGGTCAGTGCTTCTACTTGTCCCTTGCCAAATAGGCAATCTAGTCATAAATCAACCAAGAAAACAGAAGAAGTGGGAAATACTTTTTCATGACATTTCATGGTTCACTGTAGACAGTGATGGTGTGGCTGGAAAATGAAGTGCAGCAGTTCTGTGTACAAACTCCGCACAGGTAGAGCCCCACCAGCTGCCACATGTGATACTGCCCACTGGCTTCTGGCTTCCCTAAATTTCCTCTTCCTGTTGCAACCCTTTCTCCCTTTATACTTACGGTAGTAACAGTCATGAGAGTGAGAGAGAGAAAAGGCGTGCCCGAGTCCTGTTTTCCCAATTTGTGATCCCAGAGAAAAGTATTGTGCTTATCATTTCAGTTCATTTGAGTATGCAGAAATAAGGAGCAAGAAAGAGGCTTTAGTGAGATTATTTTTAGTGGTATATCTGTGACTAGCTCTCCAGAGCCTTGCTCTCTGACTAGTATCCAGAGTTATAGTATGTTGGAGATATATTTTATCTCTGTTTCACCAATGATAATAATTAGAAAAAACATTGGCCAATTTTTAAGGACAGCACATGGTTATTTATTGATGTGTGTTAGCATGTGTTAAAGTGTGTTTAATGCAGAGTTGCATAACGTGCAGATACTAACCCTGCTAATGCGGCGTGTGTACCACCGAAAGCAACTGCATTAAAATAATAACATGATTGTGGTCAACTATTTATATAAATACTGTGTTAATGAACACATTACTCAGTATTGCAGTTTTTACAGAGGTGCATTAAACTTACCTCAGTCGCACTGCAGAGGCAAATTTGAATACACCAACAGAGCAGCATCGTAGCACTAATTTTGCACACTGGCCTTTGAAATCTGATGTAACATGCATTAACATACTGGCTTTTCAAAACCATTTCCACAGGTACAACTCATAGAAATGAAATTTTAGAAAATTGCTCTCCCAATATGCTGGTAAAAGCGTTATGTGCCTCTATGCAATGACTTTTACCCGCAATAAGAAAGAGACATTCCGAAGGGTAGTTTTGGAGAGGGGATTTGCAATTACATGCATACCTATGCATTATCACAAGTATGCATGTATCTGTCTTTGAAAAAGCTACCCACATGAATTAGAAGGTATAAATATGAGTGTAGTTTTTCTGCGTTAATTTCTGCGCACACTTTCACTTTGAAAACTTGTTAAGTTGGCGGACAATTGAATTGCACACATGTTATATAATCTGATACCTGCACACACACGCACCCCGGATTTTGTATTCGTATGCGCATGTGCACGCGGGTGCCCACTCGCACACGTGGGGGGGGGGGAATTTTTGAACACACGCGCAGCAACGCGATCGGGCCTTTGCCCAGTCCCCTATTCTCCTAACTTCCCTTCCTCCCTTTTCCCCTCTCCATCCCAACCCCTAAATCCACTCTGCCTACCCTACTATTTTTTGTTTTACATCTTACCTGCTCCTCTGAGCAGAAGTAAGTTGTGTGCGGCAGCGCCTGCGCATGCTTCACCAGGACAGCGCAAAATGGTGCTGACCCAGCCAGCTCCCGCCGAGCCCGGACCCTACCCTCGGTCCACCCCTTTTTAAAGACCCAGCACTTCTGCGTATACCAGGAAATCCGTGCGTGGCCAGGCTGCTCTGAAAATGCGCTCAGCGCACATGCGGCCCAGCCACACGCATATCTCCCAGGATTTGCACATGCTGGCCTTTAAAAACTTACCTGTTACTGTCACAGGGATTTGGTCAAAATGTACTTTTGTCAGAAGCTGAAACTGGGAAAAATCTTTTCGTGTTTCGAAGACTAAGATATCGAGCAGCATATCATGCATTTATATTTAACTTAAATAAATCCAAATGTTATAAGTCGTAGGGAAAAAATGTGCCTTCTTGTTTGCACATATAGAGGAAATGTGATGATAAATTTTTATTAGATCCAGCTACAGTTGAGCTTGGAATTCTAAATGAAAATATTTTTAGAGGGATAACCAGAGGGTAGAGGCTGCAGGTTATTTTGAAGTTCAGCTTTCTTTCTCTCAAATTTTACTACAACCTAAGGTTATGTAATCATGATTTTAAAAACCCTGTATGTTTTCATAAGTTAACATCAGATGTGTTTTTCTTACACAAAGCAAGCAACTAGCAGGTCTCAGATGAATCCCCTGTTCTCATAGAGGTCAATCATTGTCATTACCACCTTTCTACAGGGCTAGCCCAGTGGCTCACACCATAGCATTGCAGCATGGGGCATTCGCTTATGAACTCTTCATCCAGTTGGGTCTCAGTATGCTCAGGCATAGGGAGGGATGGAAGAAAGCTGCTTACTGCTGCTATGGTGGTCCCTGGCATGGCCAAGGGAGCACCTTGGGAGGAGACTGTCATCCAGCATCTTAGGGGCAGATTTTAAAACATATGCGCAGGCGTACATTGGTGCGCACTACCCGGTGCACACAAATGTATGCTGATTTTATAACGTGCGCAGCAGCGTGCATGTTATAAAATCAGGTGTCGGAGTGCGCAAGGGGTGCACACTAGTGCAAATTGCGCACACCGAGCCCTCTGTGAACCCCGCTGGCTTTCCCCATTCCCTCCCCCCCCCACTTTCCCCTCCCTTCCCCTCCCTGTCCTACCCCCCAGCCCTAAAGAACCCCTCCCCCCCCGTACCTTTGTTTTGGAAGTTATGCCTGCTGGCCGACTGCCAGCACACAGTCCCCCTGTGCCGGAGTCCTCAGCCACGCCTCCCGGACCGCCCCCGGACCACCCAGCTTCACCCCTGGACCGTCTGCCCCGCCCATTCAGAAAAGCTCCGGGACATACGCGCATCCTGGGGCTTTACATGCGTCGCTGAGCCTTTTGAAAATAGGCCCGGCGCATAGCCTTTTGAAAATCCGGCCCTAAGGATATCCTGAGCCACTCAGGCATCCTGTTCCGCCTACAATGGGAAGCAGAGACTACCAAAGAGGAGAAAATAGAGATAAAGACAAAAAAAAACTTTATCCAACTCCCCAAAAGATCTATTAGGGTACTTAAAATGTATTTAGCATGGTCAATGCAACAAAACAATAGTCCATTTTCATTGATTATTTCAAATCAGAAAAAACCTACATCAAGGATAAAGTTATCATCAAGAAACACAATTAATAAAGCTATATTTTAACACATTTAGCATCCAACCTCTCAGGTGCTCTACAGATTACCAGCTTACACTATTCTGACAATAGTGCATGGTTCAGAGGTAGGTATCTTTGAAGGACCCTAATGAAATGAGGGTTTCGGGCATCCCACTGAGAAGTTCCAATAAAAGCAAAATTAGTCCATATGCCTATAAACAAAGAATCACCCACGCTAAATGATTCCAAATTATCCCTAAACTGAAAAACAGGTTGTTAATACAAACAAAAAAACACACATTGAAATGTCTGTAAGCCAATGTCGAAGTGTAAGAACTAAGTTGAGAGACTGGATAACAGTGAATGATGAGATAGACATAATTTGCATCTCAGAGACCTGGTGGAAGGAGGATAACCAATAGGACAGTGCTATACCCGTGTACAAATTATATTTTAAAGATAGGGGGTTGTGATTTATGTCCGTGAGGGCATAGAGTCCTACAGGATAAAGATCATACAAGAGACTAAATGCACAGTAGAATCTTTATGGGTAGAATCCCATGTGTGTTGGATAAGACTATAGTGATAGGAGTATACTACCGTCCACCTAGCCAAAATGATCAGACAGATAATAAAATGCTAAGAGAAATCAGTGAAGCTAATCAATGGGAGATTTCAATTACCCTAATATTGACTGGGTAAATATATCATCAGGACATGCTAGAGAGATAAAGTTCCTGGATGTGCTTCATGGAGCAATTGGTTCTGGAACCTACAAGAGAGGGAGCTATTTTAGATCTTAGTGGAACGCAGGATTTGGTGAGAGAGTTAATGGTGGAGGGGCCACTTAGCAATAATGATCATAACTTTATCATATTTGAACTAAAGACTAGAAGGGGGACAATATGTATATTAGAACTACAGATTTATATATTGTCACCCTTCCTGTCATTAGTTCAACACTAAACCTTCAAAAGGGAAACCTTGATAAAATGAGGAAAACTGTTGGAAAAAACTGAAAGGTGAAGCTGCAATGGTTAAGAGTTTACAACAGGTGTGGGCATTGTTTAAAAATACCATCTTATAAGCGCAGTCCAGATGTCTTCTATGCGTTAAAAAAGGTGGAAGGAAGTCAAATAATTACCAGCATAGTTAAAAGGTGAGGTGAAAGAAGCTATTTTAACAATCCTTCCAAAATTGGAAGAAGGATCCATCTGAAGAAAATAGGAAAAAGCATAAGCATATTCAAGTTAAATGTAAAACATTGATAAGACTGCTTAAGAGAGAATTTGAAATGAAGTTGGCCGTAGAGGCAAAAACTCATAATAAAAACATTTTAAAATATATCCAAAGCTGGAAACCTGCGAGGAAGTCAGTTGAACCGTTAGATGATTGAGGAGTTAAAGGGGATCTTAGGGAAGATAAGGCCAACATAGAAAGACTAAGGGGTAGATTTTAAAACAAGCACTTGTGCGTCCATGTGAGCGTGGTTCCCAGCGTCGCTGCATGCATGAAATAAAATATGGTTCCCACATGCACATGCGTGCCAGATTTTAATATCCATGCAAGCATGTGCGAGCAGGTCGCAACTCGTACATGCAGGGGGGGATTTTAAAAAATAATGCACAGCAACACAAATAGACCTACCCCAGTTCCCTCCCAGTCCGCTCCAAATAAGGAGTGGACTTGGAGGGAACTTTCCTATCCCACTACCTAACCTTCTTCCCTTTTCCCTTCTTCTCCCCGACCCCTAAGCCTACCCTAATGCCTCTAAATTGTTTTGTTTTAACAAGTGCTCTCAGGAGCAGATGTAAGTTGTGCTTGCCAGCTGGCTGCCTGGGCCAGAGCCTAATGGCCACTGTCCCAATTGGCCACCACCCCACCAGACCCCACCCTCCAGTCACCCTTTCACTAAACCCTGCACTTCTGCACATATCAGGAGATATGCATGTCGCTCGGCAGCTTTTAAAATGTGCTCAGTGCACACATGGCCTGGACATGAGCGTATCCCCCGGATTTTATGTACACAGAGCTTCAAAAATTTGGGCATAAATGAATTCTTTGCTAATGATGATTTTGGGGAGATACTAATTCCAGAGATGATTTCAAAGGTGATGATTTGGATGAACTAAACAAAATCCCGCTGAACCTGAAAGCTGTAGTAGGCCAGATTGACAAACTAAAAAGTAGCAAATCACCTGGACAAGATGGTATTCACCCCAGGATTCTGAAAGAACTATTTGTAAAAACTTCTAACCTATCATTAAAATTGTCCATTGTGCCTGAAGACTGGAGGGTGGCCAATGTAACCTCAATATTTAAAAAGGGCTCCAGTGGTAATCTGGGAAACTATAGACTGGTAAGCCTCACTTCAGTACCAGGAAAACTAGTGGAAACTATTCTAAAGAACAAAATCACAGAACATATAGAGAGAAATGATTTAATGGGAAATCTTTCCTCACAAATTTGATACAATTTTTTGAAGGGGTTAAAAAAAATATGGATAAAGGTGAACCAGTAGATGTAGTGTATTTGGATGTTCAGAAGGCATTTGATAAAGTCCCTCATGAGAGGCTTCCAAGAAAACTAAAAAGTCATTTCATGGATTGCAAACTGATTAAAAGACAGGAAACAGTAGGTAGGATTACATGGTCTGTTTTCACAATGGAAAAAGGTATTGCTCAGGAATCTGTACTTGACTGGTACTTTTCAATATATTTATAAATTATCTTAAAGAGATACGATGAGTGAGGTGATCTAATTTGCAGATAACACAAAATTATTCAGAGTAGTTAAATTACATGTGGATTGTGATAAATTGCAGGAGGACCTAGCGAGACTGGAAGATTGGGCATCCAAATGGCAGGTGAAATTTAATGTGGACAAGTGCAAGGTGGTGCATATAGGGAAAAATAACCCATGCTATAGTTACACTATGGGCCTCATTTTCTAAAGTATTGCAGGCCTGCGGTACTTTAGAAAAATGCGGTAATGAGGGGCGGGGGGGGGGGGGGGGCGGTCCTGTGCTAGCCGGCAGCGATCGCACCTCCACGGTGTGATCGCTGCCGGCATCGCGCCCAATATCTACACCATAGAAGGTGTAGTTATTGGGCGTGAAATAGGCAGCGAAAAGGCCCTTACCTGTTTGCTGTCCGCGCCATCCTTGCAGTCGGACCCGGTGATGCCCCGACTCCTCCTCTTACGGGGCCGACTCCGCCCCAATGTAGGTAGCAGAGGCATGCGCTACCTTCGCTAGCTATCGCAGGCTTGCGCTAACAGCGCAAGCCTGCGATACCCTTGGAAAATAAGGCCCCATGTTAGGCTCCAGACTTCTTATCCACACTCCCCGTAGAAACTGCATAACCCCCATCCTCGTTCAACTTCACTGGCTACCCATTCACCAACAAATCCAATATAAAATTCTAATGATAATCCACACCTTGTTAAACAGTATGTCATCTATAAGGTTATGCTCCACCCTCCAAATTTACCATCCCCTTGTCATCTACGCTCTGCAGACAAAGAGATCCCCTATAGGCCCGTTTCGGCCTATAGGGGATCTCTACAAGCCCCTCCTATCAAAGCCGCCCAGTTATCAACTACCAGAGAACGGGCCTTTTCGATAGCTGGACCCACCATCTGGAATGCCATACCTTCGGATCTTAGGCAGGAACCCTGCCTGCTGACTTTCAAAAAAAAACCTTAAGACGTGGTTGTTCAAACAAGCCTTCCCTAATCAAGGCTAACAACTGCCGTATGGCCGTATTGCCATTTTGCAATACGGCTTGAGTGCAAGAGGTCGTTCCCGGACCCCCGCTGGACTTTTGGCAAGTCTTGTGGGGGTCAGGAGGCCCCCCCAAGCTGGCCAAAAGTCCCTGGGGGTCCGGGAGCGATCTCCTGGACGCGTGACGTCTGGAGCTAGGAATCAAAATGGCGCCGGCGCTACCTTTGCCCTGTCACATGATAAGGGCAAAGGGCCACCGGCGCCATTTCTCTTCACAGCAGTCGTGGCCAGAGAGCGGGACATCGCGCCGGGATCATCGCGCCGGGACCCCAGGTCATTTAAAACATTTTGGGGGGGTTCGGGAGGGTGGGGGTTTGTTTTAAAGGTTCGGGGTGGGTGTTAGGGTTTTTTTGGTGTGCCGGTTTTCCCGACCCCTGTTTAACGATACAATACAAATGCCCCTGACGATAAATCGTGGGCATTTGTATTGTATCATGCACTCTAACGATTTTGGAATATTTTAAAATTATCTGACGATAATTTTAATCGTTCAAAAACGATTCACATCCCTACAATCATGAGAGGACTAGAATGAGTACATGTGGGTAGTTATTTACTCTTTCAGATAATAGAAGGTCTAGGGGGGTACTCCATGAAATTAGCAAGTAGCACATTTAAAACAAATTGGAGAAAATTCTTTTTCACTCAACGCACAATTAAGCTCTGGAATTTGTTGCTAGAGGATGTGGTTAAGGCAGCGTAACTAGATTTAAAAAAGGTTTGTATAAGTTCCTGGAGGAGAAGTCCATAAACCTCTATTAATCAAGTTGACTTAGGGGCGGATTTTCAAAGGCCCGCACGCGTAAATCCTTCCAGCCTTGCGCGCACCGACCCCAGATTTTATAAGATACGCGCGGCTACGTGCGTATCTTATAAAATCAGGCATACTTTTGTTCGCGCCTGCTGCGCGAACAAAAGTACGCGCTCGCGCAACTTTTTTAAATCTGCCCCTGTGGGAATAGCCACTGCTATTACTGGCATTAGTAACATGAGATATATTTAATGTTTGGGTACTTTCCAGGTACTTGTAACCCAGATTGGCCATTGTTGGAAACAGGATGATGGGCTTGATGGATCCTCAGTCTGAACCAGTATGGCATGTTCTTATACAACAAATACGCTCTAGAGTCTAGATATAGTTAAGGTAGCAGTGATACCCAGCAGTGCTAAAATCCCTATAGTAGAACTTGTGGAACCATTGCTACATGAAAGCAATCATGAAGGGAAGTTACTCTAGCCTTGCACAAGTGGCAGATTAGCCTAATGGTAGGAGAATTTTTTAAAAATGATGAATGATCATAAGAGCAAAATTGAATTAGGAGCTGGAAGATAAGTGCTTTCAAGAAATGATAGTTTGTAGCTTTGATTTAGATATATTATTAATCTTGACCTATGAATGTCAGTTGAGTGCATTTTTTGGTGTTATTTAGAGCCTGGAGTATGCGAATGAATGGCCAACAAGAGCTGGCACTTAGAGGAAGGCTAGAATATCACTGTATTTGATTGTGTAAATGTCTTCATTAATATGTTATATATTATATTTATGAATGTTTATATGCCACTGCATTGAAAGTTTTAAATAAGATTTTTTTTTTCAATATTTGTGTATCCCTGAAAAAGTATATGCCTCATCAAATACAGTTCTTAACTGTAGAATGTATGGAAGATTTTATTATATTTTGAAAAGATGTTCTAAAATTCTGGTGTCTTTTCAAAATGATGGGGGTAATTTACAAAAGGATTTACATGCGTAAATACACTTTACCCAAATAAGTGGGCTTTTGAAAATTGCTATAATATATACCATTGAATTGTTC
Source organism: Rhinatrema bivittatum (assembly GCF_901001135.1). Taxonomy (NCBI): domain Eukaryota; kingdom Metazoa; phylum Chordata; class Amphibia; order Gymnophiona; family Rhinatrematidae; genus Rhinatrema; species Rhinatrema bivittatum. Next base: position 19,630,162 of record NC_042629.1, read on the forward strand.
ATAGATTATACAATTGTAAGTGTAGTTTATGCTCATAAATGGCTTTTGAAAATTGCTATGATAGTATGTTACAAATACATATCTTCTTTTAAAATTACCTCCTAAGCGCATAAATATGCATATACAAATTTACAACTGCATGGGAACAGGTGTATGTTAGCATTGGTTCTGGGTACACCTGTAAATTTTCAAAGCAGTTATATGCACTTTCTGCAAAGTCGGGCTAATGTCTGTGGGTTAAAAATACTGGTAGACCTCAACCTATGCAGGCTGCTTGAAAATTACCCTCTTTAAGAACATAAGTGCCATGTTGGATCAGATCAAAAGTGATTTGAGCCCTGCATCCCATCTCTGACAGTGGCCAGACTGGGACTCTGGGAAGCATCCAGCAGACCCCAAAGAGTAGATCCATTCCTAGTTGCTCACTCCCAGGGATAAGCAGTCAGTGGCTTTCCTGAATCTACCTGGCTAATCATAAGCACACTCCATTCATAATTTAATAAACTTCCCCTTTATCATTTTGGTTGCCCTTCTCTGTACCTTTCTGGTTCCACGATTACACAGTTTATTTTTTTCCTTCGTATTTTTTCTTTTTCTTTATGTTTAGATAGAATATCTTTCTTTCAGAGTTGTTGCAAACAAGATAAATGTTTTGATTTCTTCTAAACTTGCATAAATGTATAATATAGAAAATAAAGAAACTTTCCTTGGGTACAAAGTACCTGCAGACACTTGCACTTGCTTCTTGTGGAGGGTAGATTTTCTCTCAAAAATAACACTTGCAGACTTGAAAATTCAATATTCTTGCGTGGTTTTCCAAGCCCCACCAAGAACACTTCCCCTAAATATGGCTTAAAAAGTATGTGAGTTGTGGAATATTCATCCTCCATAGAGAGCGAAATTTGCCCCAGCCCCAGATGGTTCTTGATAGAAAACTTCATGCTCCGCCTTTCACACACTGTTTAGCCGACCTTGGGGGTGATGCAATAAAGTGGGTCGAGCCTACACACAGCTTAACGAGTAGTTCGATGTGTGTTTTAGTCGCATGTCCATAACCCCTTGATACAATAAGGGGATCAGCACGTACAAAATACGCATCCAAAGGCATAGCTAATAGCGCTCATCACATGTAAATACAATGTAGATGAAGCTATTAATTATTATCCCGCAATGCAAAAAGTCCCTGTGCTCCCAAAGCACACCTTATAACCTGTAAAATGTTACGCCTTCCCTGGTGCAGGCGCAAAGTCTTCCCACATGTCGAGGGCTCAACTTAAAAACAAAAAAACCCTGCTTTTCTGTGGGTCTTCCTACTTAGTAATGACGTGATACTAAGTAAGATGAACCACTTCCATGCAAAAAAACATCTTGACGTAAAAACAAATTTCAGGGCGCACAATATACACCCACAATATACACACTCCAACTGTGTATATTGCACATGCGTCTTATGCCAAAAAAATGGATGCTCGTAAATTGAGGCATCAGGTGCCACGACTCCTGGGCACCCGATGCCATGGATATGCTAGGGATGAACAATTTATCCCTAGCACGTCCTTTGTAGCGCGGCAGCTCATTTGTTTATTGCATCGGATGTCAAGAGGAGGTGATTGTGTATGTGTTAAAAAACGTGTGCACAGTTTGGACACATGTTTTTAGTGCATCCATACTGCTTCCTGAACTGCTTTTCAAACAAGAATGCCTGGGAAGTACACATACCAGCACATTGGCCACAGACTAGTATCTGGTTCCCTGATATCGTATGCAAGACCCAAGTATTTTTGACTATGATTGATGTCAGTTGTGTTTCCTGGTGTTAATCAATGTGATTGATGGGTTCTTTTATTAAAGCAGTCAGTTTATATAGGAGTTTTTCAATCCCCGAATTATAGCTCTGAAAGAACAAACAGCAGTTCGACATATCTGTCAAAAGCACTGAAACCAAAATAATGCATTTTTGAAATTAGCACTGCTCTGAGTTTGTAAATCAGAAGATATTTGTACTAATGCCACAAATAAGTTTAGCACGTTAGCAAAAGATTGATTCTCTTCTGGAGTTTTCATAATTTCCTTTAGGAGCTGATTGGTTATGTAGATTGTCCTTTCCATGTTTTCATATCATAATTCAAATAGGTTTCCATAAGCTTACACCTTGTCTCCATTTTGCGACATTATACCCAGGATGGAACATGAATCCAAGTCATAATGATAAAAAGAAGGAGTTCCTGAGTTTGATTCCTGAGCCTGACATCTATTTCTTGGTCAGATGGAGCTGGAGATGCTTCAGAGGGGAGTTTTAGCCATCATGTAATGGCAACACCTGCTGGCCAGACTCAGGATGTACATAATCCTGGTTCCAGAGCAAGGTACTGTCTGTGGCTCATGACCAAGGACTATCATTACCTAACCAAATGGGAATGACATACAAATAAACAAACAAAAAAAGTCAGTCCATTCTGACTATTCATAACAATTATTCTTTTTAAACAAGGACTATCTACTAAATCAAGAGTTAATATGCAAAGAACCATTTCTTAGAACAATATGATATAGCAACTTTCAGAATCCAAAGAGTAAGACTTCCATTCAAGGTGTATCAGTCATCAGTTCCCGTTCAATTTCATTTGAAAAGGGCAGCAAAGAAAATCTAGCTTAAAGTGTTTATGAAAAATTCTGGCTTAAAGTGCTTATGAAACAAAAATAGGATTTATCTTTAAAAGAATTGTACATCTGTTCCTTTCCTCAATCTTAAGTACAAGTGCAGTCCTCGTATGATGCTGTTTGAATCATGAAGGCCAATCCCAAATTCAATACTGATATCAAACCACGTCACAGTCAGGGGATGTTGAGCCCTTTGGACACTGCTAAGTTGATATAGCTTGAAACTAGGGGCCCCAGCAGGCCGCAGCAGATACATCCACGGACAGGGTCCAGGTGGTCCTGAACCAACCTCCTCCCCCCCCCCCACCCCCACAGGTTGAGCCCTTGGGTTTTGGGGGCCAGAAGGGCTTGGAGAGACTCGGGCAAGGTTGTGGCAGTCAGCGGGCAGAAGAGAAGAAGAATGGGCAAGGCCAGGACAGATGGCTAGTTGCAGAGGCAGAGTCCAGATGGTTGGGGCAAGTGGAAAACAAGCAGGCATCCAAGGCAGTCTGGGTCAGCAACAGAGGAGTCAGTCCGCAGAGGTTTGGCAGGGAGGCAGGGCAAGAAGACACAGAAACACGGCAAGGCAAGTCTGGAAACACAGGAACATGCAAGACACGACTGGAGACTTAGGAACATGGCAAGGCAAAACTGGAGGCACAGGAACACAGCAATCAACACCAACAACTTAGCGCACGAGGAGCTGTTAATGAGGCATCGGTACAGAGCAGGACTGGTCCTTAAATGCACCAAGATGGTGAGGTCATCAAAGCATGCCTAAAGGAGGATTGCACCTCAAATTGAAATGTCAGTGGTGGTAATGCAGCCTACACTGGCTGAGGCCTGCATGGAGGGAAGGTAAGAGGGCACCGGCCACAGAGTGCTACAGCAGCTGGTGGGACATTACACCACGTTTCATGTCAATTGCTTCAGAGGAATATTCACATCCAGATCTCTTGGAAACCTGACATTCCTTGCGTGATGATATCAATCATTAATTGAAATACATTGATTTAAATCAAACATTCTTCTGTACTCCCACCCATAATATCATACACAAGTCATATTTCATAATGTATACCATTCCACGTCTTTACTTTCAACTGCCTGTAACCAAAAAATCCAACACTGTTTCCTCTTCTTTAACTGCTTCAAGATCAGAACTATGCCAATGAGCTAGAACCCAATTTAGGATGAACCATCATGTCAGAAAAAACTATTGGTGTGTTGAATTTCTGTGTTTGAAAGCAATTTCGGTGTTCCACTAATCAAGTTTTGATCATGTGCTTTGTCTGTACCACATAAATCCTGGGACATGGGCAAATCAATACATATACTACAAGATCAAAAACTTGACCATTGTGCATGTGAGTCCATGGAGTTCCCACCTCTGTCTGAGCATAAAACTAGTCCACATGATGGCCATTATATGAAAAATGTTGAGAGTAGATATTGCAGTTCTTACTACCATTTGTATATGTTTCTCCAAAGTGAAAATGCTGTAATTGTTATGGTAGTGGACCCTTAGACCGGTACGAGAGATGACACCCACCTGAAGGCCCAGCGAACTCATCTCCTGCAGGTGGAAATCTGCAACCTGATCTCGAAAGGCATCCTCAGAGCAAAGGCGGGTACTCAGTCCAATATCCAGGCAAGGGTCCAGGCAGGCGGCAAATGAACTCAGTCCAATTTCCAGGCAAGGGTCAAGGCAGGCGGCCAACAAACTCAGTCCAATTTCCAGGCAAGGGTCAAGGCAGGCGGCAAATGAACTCAGTCCAAAATCCAGGCAAGGGTCAAGGCAGGCGGCAAACAAACTCAGTCCAATTTCCAGGCTAGGGTCAAGGCAGGCGGCAAACAACTCAGTCCAAAATCCAGGCAAGGGTCAAGGCAGGCGGCAAACAAACTCAGTCCAAAATCCAGGCAAGGGTCAAGGCAGGCTGCAAACAAACTCAGTCCAAAATCCAGGCAAGGGTCAAGGCAGGTGGCAAACAAACTCAGTCCAATATCCAGGCAAGGGTCAGCCAAACAGAAGAACCAGGGAAACACAGCCATCCACAGGAACCTGTTGCAAAGGCATCCTATCTACCTCTGAGGGAGTTTAAATCTCCCTGGCTGATGATGTCATCTTCGGGGGCCAGCCTGGTCTTCACGTGGCTGCCCCTTTAAGAGGCGGGGTTTGCCGCATCTTCCCCGACGCTGCTCCCCGACGTCCAGGAACCATGCTGCCGAGGCCCGTGAACTGCGGGCTGCCTTGATCGTGTCTCTGTGCCGGCAGCCTGAGAAAGGTAGGGGGTCCTGGCCGCGGGTGAGCGCGGCCGGGAACCACAACAGTATCCCCCCTCTTACGCCCCCTCCTGGAAGGGCCCGGCTTGGTAGGATACATCTGATGAAAATGCTGAAGTAGGGATTTATCCAAAATATTTGATGATGGCTCCCAGGAGTTCTCCTCCGGGCCAAACCCCTCCCAAGCGATCAAATACTCCCTCCATCTATGGTTACGGTGAACATGCAGAATTTCTCGGACTTGGTAAATGGCATCCTCCTCGGACTCGATAGCTGGAGATTGGCGTGGAGTAGCATGGAATGAAGAAGAAATCAGAGGCTTTAACAAGGAGACGTGAAAGGAATTATGAATGTGAAGACTGGTGGGAAGTCGCAATCGATAAGTTACCAGACCCAGGCGTTTGTGGATGATGAACGGTCCGATGTACCTGGGAGCGAGTCACATGGAGGGAACCCGGAGGCATAAATGACGGGTAGAGAGCCAGACCCGATCTCCCACGTTGAATTGCGGAGCTGGTCGACGATGCTTATCGGACATCCGTTTCACGGTCTCGGCCGCCTGGTGAAGACGAGCATTAGTAGCCTCCCAGAGTTCATGGAGCCGTTGTGCCAATAGTTGAGCCACTGGAGAGGCCACGGTAAGAGGTAGAGGTAGAGGAGGTCGTGGTTGTTTGCCAAAAACAATCTGAAATGGAGATTGTCCAGTGGCCGAGTGTACATGGGAGTTATGAGAGAATTCAGCCCAGGGTAGTAGGATGGCCCAATCATCTTGGCGATGATTCACAAAGAGGCATAAGAAAGTCTTTAATCCTCTATTGACACGTTCCGCCTGTCCATTCCCTTGCGGGTGAAAAGATATGGTAAAATCCAGTTGTATGCCAAACTTCCTGCAAAGCGCATTCCAGTATTTGGCCGTAAATTGGGGACCTCTATCAGAAGTTATATGAAGAGGAAGTCCATGGAAGAGGAAAATATGCAGAGAGAATAGGCCAGCTAATTCAGGAGTGGATGGTAATTTGGGCAGAGGCACGAAGTGTACCATCTTAGAGAAACGGTCGACAACAACCCATATTATCTGATTCCCGCATGACAGAGGAAGATCTGCTATGAAATCCGTGGATATATGGGTCCAGGGTTCTTGAGGGGGTGGAAGGGGCTGGAGGAGGCCCCAGGGTCGGCCAGGTAGAGGTTTTTGCTGAGCACACTTTGGGCAAGATATTACGTAGGCCCGCACATCCCCCTTCATCTGAGGCCACCAATAATAGTGAGATAACAGCTCCAAGGTGCGCGCTCTCCCGGGATGGCCTGCCGAGAGAGAGTCATGTGGCCAGGAAAGTACCTTGGGGTAAAGTCGAAGTGGTACTACTGTCCTCCCTGGAGGTGCGGTCTTGGTAGTAGCAAGAATCAATTTGGCTGGGTCTATAATATAGTTAAGAGTCTCTTGTGTGTCCTCTGTCTCATAAGATGTGGCCACTGGACGATATCGTAGTACAAAGTCAAAACGACAAAAGAATAATGACTAGCGGGTTTGGCGGGGGTTGAGGCGCTGGGCTTTGTTGAGATATTCTAAATTCTTATGGTCGGATACACCGTAATGTTGTGTTGCGCCCCTTCTAACCATTGTCTCTACTCCTCGAAGGCCATCTTGATGGCCAACAACTCCTTGTTGCCGATTCCATAATTCTTCTCGGCGGGAGAAAACCGGGAGAAATACGAGCATGGGAATAAGATGCCTCGATCTGAATTTTGGCTGAGAACTGCTCCAACCGCCACTTCGGAGGCAGCTACCTCCACAATAAATGGCCGAGTGGGGTCCGGATGTTGGAGGCAAGATTTCTGTAAGAAAGTGGTCTTGAGTCTCTCAAATGCTTGTACGGCTTCACAAGGCCATTTCTTGGGATCAGCCCCCTTCTTGGTCAGAGCTGTAATCGGTGCTACAATGTGAGAGTAATGCGGAATAAAGTTCCGGTAAAAATTGGCAAAGCCAAAAAACCGTTGTATAGCTCGAAGCCTACTGGGCGTGGCCAATCACGGATACTCGCCACCTTATTCAGGTCCATTTGAAACCCTGTGGTATACACAATAAATCCCAAAAAGGGTATTGACTGTCTCTCAAAAAGACATTTTTCCAATTTAACGAACAGCTGGTTCTCTCTTAAACATTGTAGAACTTGTCTGACATCCTAGTGATGAGTAGCCAGGTCCTTCGAGTAGATAAGAATATTGTCCATATAAATAATCACTTGTTTATACAACATGTCCCGGAATACCTCATTCATTAAATTTTGGAAGACCGCAGGTGCATTACATAGGCCAAACGGCATGACAAGGTATTCGTAGTGGCCATCACGAGTGTTAAAAGTGGTCTTCCACTCATCTCCGGGCTTAATTCGGACCAGGTTATAGGCACTACGTAAATCAAGTTTAGAAAAGACCTTGGCTCCTTGCAATTGATCGAGTAGTTCAGATATTAGTGGAAGAGGATATCTATCCTTGCAAGTGATAGCGTTGAGCCCTCTGTAGTCAATGCAAGTTCTCAACGACCCATCTTTTTTTGGAACGAAGAAAAACCCCACCCCTGCAGGAGATGTAGAGGAGCGGATAAACCCCCATTTGAGGTTTTCCTTAATGTACTGTGACATGGCCTGTGATTCGGGTCCGGAGAAGGGATACACCCGCCCCCTGGGTGGGCTGGTATTGGGTATTTATTTATTTATTTATAACTTTTATATACCGAGGTTCAATTAACAAGATTAATTATCACTTCGGTTTACATTACAACTAGCGACATTAACAGAGACTGAGTCTTGTTTTACAATGAACAGGGTAGAAATAACTTGGGTAACCTGGGTAACAAAACAATGAATAGGGAAATAATCTGGAATAACAAATTCTGGGATACGTAATGTTGGGTGAAGCAAAACAGAGAATTGGGTCTGTATAACATGGGTGAAGAACAGGGAAAATTGAGTAGGGGAGGAGTATGAGTAGGGGAGGGCTATGAAGTCCTAAAGTTGGTTAGTGTACTCGCGGATAAGAAGATGGCTGAGGTGAATAATTATGGAAAGGCTTGTTCGAACAACAGAGTCTTAAGTCTCTTCTTAAAGGAGATTGGACATTGTTCCAGCCTCAGATCAGGAGGGAGCAGGTTCCATTGCTTGGGGCCCGAGGCGGGTATAGCTCTCTTACTGAAGGAGGTCTTGGTGGTGGGTGTTTGAAGGGTTCCTCTCTGGGCAAGTCTGATTGGACGGACCGAGGTGTGGAGTTGCAGAGGAATTGTAAGATCCAGAGGAGTAATGTTGTGTATGGCTTTGTGAATGACTGTTAATAGTTTATGAAGGACTCTAAACTTAATTGGGAGCCAATGAAGATTCTTTAAAATAGGAGTTATATGGTCCCTCTTGTTGGATTTTGTGAGGATCCTGGCCATAGCGTTCTGTAGTAGCTGGAGAGGTTTGAGTGAGATATCAGGCAGGCCGTGAAGGAGTGAATTGCAATAGTCAATTTTGGAAAATATAATGGCTTGCAAAACTGACCTAAAATCGTGGAAATGGAGAAGGGGTCTTAGGCGTTTTAGAACTTGGAGTTTGAAATAACACTCCTTTACTGTGTTGTTGATGAAGCCAGAGAAGTTCATTTGGCTGTCTATGATTACTCCGAGGTTTCTTACCTTGGGAGAGAAGGTAGGGGACATTGGCTGTTGAACGTAGTTTAGTGGTACACTGCCATTTTGTGTGATTAGGATGTATTCAGTTTTTTCGGTGTTGAGTAACAAATTGAGCTTTGAGAGGAGGTTGTTGATGTGGATGAGACAGGCATTCCAGTGGAGAAGAGTTTTTTGCAGCGAGTCGGTGATCGGTATCAGAATTTGGACATCGTCTGCATAGAGGTAAAATGTAAGTTTCAGCTCAGAGAGTAGATTGCAAAGGGGGAGAAGATATATGTTGAATAGTGTTGGGGATAAGGATGAACCTTGATGAACTCCTAGGGAAGAGATGAAAGGGGGGGATTCTTTGCTGTTAATCTTAACTTTGTACTGCCTATTTTGAAGGAAGGACTTGAACCAGTTTAGTACGGTATTTTTGATGCCGATCTCCGCTAGCCTGTCAATGAGACACTGATGGTTCACTGTGTCGAATGTAGCCGATAAATCTAGGAGTATGAGAAGACAGGGCCATTTTTTTTCCAGGTTCATGAGGATGATATCTGACAAAGAAATAAGGAGAGATTCAGTGTTTCTAGCTTTACGAAATCCTAGTTGAGCTGGGGAGAGGATGTTGTTATTGTCCAGAAACTCGGAGAGTTGTTTGTTGACAATTCTTTCTAGGATCTTGGCGATGATAGGGAGGTTTGCAATAGGACAAAAGTTTGCTGGGTTGTCTGTAGAGAGGTTAGATTTTTTTAGAAGGGGCTTTAAGATAGCCAGTTTGAGAGGGTCGGGGACATGACCTTGAGCTAAGGAGGCATTAATGATATGCGATTTAGGCTTAGATACTTCAGTGGCGCATGAAATAAGAAGATCGGCAGGGATAGCATCGAACGGGTGGGAGGCTGGTTTTAGTTTCCTCAGTAGTGATTCTATTTCTAGTGAGGAAGTTAATTCGAATTCTTCCAGGGATGCCATATGAGGCGATGAGGCTTTGAAAGGATGATTCATCATAGTGATGATGGGGGGTGTCGTGTGGGTAGTAAATTAATAGCGCAGTCAAACCTTCGGTGGCAGGGAAGGATCTCCGCTTTCTCCTTAGAGAAGACGTCTATGAACTCGGAGTATTGAGGAGGTACTGGAATCCTGGTGGTGGTTACCGGTATCACCGGTTGGGGTCTCTGCTGGATACAGGTCCCAAGGCAGTCTGGACCCCAGGTAGCAATTTGGAGGGTTCTCCAGTCTATCATAGGAGAGTGTCTTTGTAACCAGGGTAGACCCAGTACGACTGGGTGAACAGCCTTCTCCAAGATAAGGAAGGATATTTCTTCATGATGGAGGACTCAGACTTGGAGAGTGATGGGAGCCGTACAAGAGGTAACCCGTCCGGGGAGATTCTCTCCTTGGATGGATGAAATGAATAATGGCGTCTTGCGAGGACATACCGGGAGGATCAACTGATGGACTAGTTCGGCCAGTATAAAGTTCCCTCCAGCCCCGGAGTCGACCAGGGCCTGGGCGGTAAAGGACCCTTGCTCACTCTGCAATGTCACTGGAACTATAAAGTGAGGAGCCAGGTTGTTCCCTAGGGTCCACTCCTCAGAGACACCTAGGACCGGTAGTTTCCCGGGCGTTCTGGGCACTGCGCCAAGAGGTGACCTCTGTTGCCGCAATATAAACACAGTCCCATCCTTCTCTGGCGTTGCTTTTCTTCTGCCGTCAACCGACTCCTGCCTAACTGCATGGGCTCCTCCCTGGTTTCTGCTGAAGCTTCGGCAGTGATTGGGGTAACCAGCGGATGAGAGAAGCTTGGGGCCAAGGGAACCAGGCACCAAGGTGGTCTCGCTTCTTTGGCACGCTGTTGTAAACGTCGGTCTATACGGCCTGCCAGGTCAATCAGTGCATCCAAGTCCTCCAGGATCTCACGGCCCATGAGTTCATCCTTGATGCGGGGTGATAACCCTTCCAGGAAAATGCCCCGTAGACCGTCTGAATGCCATCCTAGTTCTGAAGCGAGGGTGCGGAAATCAATCGCGAAGTCCGCCAAGGTACGTGTACCTTGTCACAGGTTGAGAAGTTCCGACGAAGCTGTGGATAGTCGTCCTGGCTCGTCAAACACTTGGCGAAAGGTAGAAACAAATCTGGATAGGTCACTCAAAATGGGATCCCCTCGTTCCCAGATAGGAGAAGCCCAGGTCATGGCTTTCCCGTCAAGCAAAGAAATGATGAAAGAAGTCTTCATCTGGTCGGTAGGGTATTGCTGCCCTTGCAAAGAAAATCTGATGAAACATTGGTTCAGAAATCCTCGACACTGTTTAGCATCTCCAGAAAAGCGGGGTGGTACAGGCATGTGCGAAACCGAAACCGAGGTACTTGGAGGTGTATGTGCAGGAGCGGCTGCCTCAGCTCCATGAGCAGAATCAAGATGGCGGACCAGGCGTTCCACGGTGGCAGTTAATGCCTCCAAACTCTGCTGTTGTTGCTGCTGCTGTTGTCGCTGCTACATAAGCTGTTGTGCTAAGCCTGGAATTGCCTGGAGACCAGTCAGATCCACCAGATCCATGGCCTTTGCAATCTGTTATGGTAGTGGACCCTTAGATCAGTACGAGAGATGACACCCACCTGAAAGCCCAGGCGAACTCGTCTCCGGCAGGTGGAAATCTGCAACCTGATCTCGAAAGGCATCCTCAGAGCGAAGGCGGGTACTCAGTCCAATATTCAGGCAAGGGTCCAGGCAGGCGGCAAATGAACTCAGTCCAATTTCCAGGCAAGGGTCAAGGCAGGCGGCCAACAAACTCAGTCCAATTTCCAGGCAAGGGTCAAGGCAGGCGGCAAACAACTCAGTCCAAAATCCAGGCAAGGGTCAAGGCAGGCGGCAAACAAACTCAGTCCAAAATCCAGGCAAGGGTCAAGGCAGGCGGCAAATGAACTCAGTCCAAAGTCCAGGCAAGGGTCAAGGCAGGCGGCCAACAAACTCAGTCCAATTTCCAGGCAAGGGTCAAGGCAGGTGGCAAACAACTCAGTCCAAAATCCAGGCAAGGGTCAAGGCAGGCGGCAAACGAACTCAGTCCAATTTCCAGGCAAGGGTCAAGGCAGGCGGCAAACAACTCAGTCCAAAATCCAGGCAAGGGTCAAGGCAGGCGGCAAACAAACTCAGTCCAAAATCCAGGCAAGGGTCAAGGCAGGCGGCAAATGAACTCAGTCCAAAATCCAGGCAAGGGTCAAGGCAGGTGGCAAACAAACTCAGTCCAAAATCCAGGCAAGGGTCAGCCAAACAGAAGAACCAGGGAAACACAGCCATCCACAGGAACCTGTTGCAAAGGCATCCTATCTACCTCTGAGGGAGTTTAAATCTCCCTGGCTGATGACGTCATCTTCCGGGGCCAGCCTGGTCTTCGCGCGGCTGCCCCTTTAAGAGGTGGGGTTTGCCGCGTCTTCCCCGACGCTGCTCCCCGACGTCCAGGAACCATGCTGCCGAGGCCCGTGAACTATGGGCTGCCTTGATCGCGTCTCTGTGCCGGCAGCCTGAGAAAGGTAGGAGGTCCTGGCCGCGGGTGAGCACGGCCGGGAACCACAACAGTAATATGTTGTTGATGAAAAACCTTATGTAATGTCAAAACATGCCAGTATTTTCTAATGGCGGTAGCCACTGTAATGGCCCTATTAGTGTATCTTAACATGCACACCAGGTTGAATTCCTTGACAGGGTGTTGTTAATCTAGTAGCAAGTCTGTTAGAGTAAAATGTGCATTTATACACGTTTTTGATAATATGAGATGGATTGCCATGTGTTGCAAATCTTGCTGAGATCCCATGCCTGTAGTTTGAAATCAGATAAACTGGAGTATAATCTCAAAATGCATAAAAACTGACTGATTGGAAGTCCTTGTTTGAGTTTCCTTGCATGGAAAGTATTGTATTCTAAGAAGCTGTTTCTGTCAGTAGTTTTGGGTATACTGACTTATCAAGAGTCCCAACATTCTTTTTGATCTTGTCATTGCCATGCCTGGGCTTGTCATTGCCATGCCTGGGCTAGTTGGAAGGTTGGAGAGAGGGTACAAAATGGGAAAAAACATGAGGTAGTTGTGAATAAAAGATTATGGCACGCCTAGTAAAATTGCTGGAAATTCAGATCACAGGATACTGCCGGACCAAATAAATAAATAAACCTATGAAAAAGAAGTTGAATTTTTGTGCAAAAAGGCTTGTCCTATATAGTGTTAGATCCCATGGCATAGGAGTTACATCATGTAACTTACATGTGGCTCTTATTTGGGCTCTTTTTCACCACTAAGGATATTTAGTATATGACAAAAACAAATGTAATTTTTGCTTAAATACTTAAGTGAACAAGACTACACTAGTTGACAGCAAGTCTAAATTCAGCATGCTGCCACTGTGATTCATTCACTACCCAAATAGCTATATAGGTCGCAGAGAATCTTTGTTGGTTGTGATATCTAATTGGACCAACAAAACAGATGCTGTACTGCATGAGCATCTGAGACTCCACTGGCCCCTTCCTTGCATCACATTGGCCGCGTCTCTACAATGGAAAGACAGTAGAAATCTGCATTGTATTTCTGCTAATTTGTGGATTTACCTCCCCCCCCAGCACCTTTCAGACAGTTGTTTGATGGGGGAGGTTTCAAGAAGGATTTTCCGCAATTCATTTTTCTTGCTCCAAGATTGTAAGGTGCCATATCATTTATTTAAATATATTAAAGTGGAGACAGATCTGCTCTTCTGTTTGCATGTTTGATTCATAACGAGCTGGATGGATACAAATGCAGTCCATAGCTCTTATCCTTGTACTGTCCTGCCATCGGGGCTGCTGACGCTGATCTTTCACACCCACATCAAGAAACAGCTGCACAGATAGATCATACACTGTACTATGGTTTGTCTCTATCTGCATTCAGAACACTGCACAGACTCCAGACTTTATATGCCAAAGATTATGCGCGAAGATCAGAATCCAATTAAAACATAAAATTCCTTTTCCAGTCAAAGGTAATTTAATATAAATTAGAAACCCATATCGCATTGACGACAGTATGCCGATTTAATAAGAACAGCAAGTGATTTATAAATGGTGGATAGATTATTTTCTCTTCCTTCAGTCTATGTTTCTATGTAGCAAATTAAACACATTTAAAAATTAGGGCCACAAACCAGCCTTCTCCTGCTCAGTATGCATTCACTGCACTTCTGTGTTGGTACAGAAAAATGTTCTAGCTTGATGTGGCTTTCCACTGCCAAAATATGGATGTAATAATATACAATAATGCAATAATTTACAACTATTACAACCATTTAGGAAACTGGCCAGCTATGCACTTTCCTTTGAATCCTAACAAGCGTTAAAGCTGACGCACAGGCGAGTCAATAAACTCCGCGGGACAGTCGGCGCTCCAAGGCGAGCGCCCGCTCTCCCGACGCGCGCTCAGACACCTCTCCTGGGCGTGCGATTCTTTATTTAAATTAGGACCCGCAGAAGCGGTGGCTGTCAGCGGGTCTGACAGCCGACGCTTAATTTTACCGGCGTTGATTGTCAAACCCACTGACAGCCACAGGTTCGGAAAACGGATGCCAGCAAAATTGAGAGTCCATTTTCCAACCCGCGGGCCGCGGGCAGATTTTTTTTTTTAGAAGTTTTTTTGTTTTGTTTTTTTGGGGGGGGCCCTCTGACTTAATATCGCTATGATATTAAGTCAGAGGGTGACCAGAAAAGCATTTTTTTCTGCTTTTCTGTATACTTGCCCGGTGCCATCTGAAATTAACGCCTGCCTTTGGCATTCATTTCTGAGAGTAAAATGTGCGGCTTGGCCGCATATTTTACTTTCTATATTTTGGGCGAATAACTAATAGGCTCATCAACATGCATTTGCATGTGATGAGCACTATTGGTTTCAAGGGGGGGGGGTTGGCCACGCATTTTGCACACACTATTACCCCTTACAGTATAAGGGGTAATAATAGCGTGTCGAAAACACGTGGCCAAATGGGGGCTAAATGGTGTGCTCAGCTGAGCACACTGTTCTGTATCGGCCTGTTTGTAAAGAAACAGAATCCATGCTACCTGACTCACGCAGATGTAACTAAGCTAAATAACAAATTGAACGAAGTTTGCCATCCTAAAGCCAAAAAAACTCCAGCCATTTTAAATTAGTGCTAGACTATGGACCAAATTGCCACAGGAAACACAGTACAGTGGCCTGTATGTAAGTGAGAAATGAACTGTAGTGTTCAGAGGACTAAGTGAGGCAATTAATTATATGATATGCAGGTCAAACAGTTAATAGTGTTGAGAATTGCTCTGCAGTCATGCATGCTACAGCCTGGACCTCTCAGGTCCCAGGGGATCTTGCTCAGGCACACAGAATACCATAGTGCTTGTGGAGTGCAGGTTAATACAGGCTAATCTTGTTAGCAGGCACAGTGGACTCAGAGATATCTAGGGATCCTCAGTGGTATAGCATGCATTCATTCACTAATTTAGGATAATTTGCATTGCTTTTCACTTTCATCATTTATTTACATTTTCATATTATTTACATTTTCCTCTCAAATTGATTCACGTTTCCAAGTATATTAGACTAGGTTCTAAATCTTATCATTGTCAGTCTTTCAGTTGTTCTATTTGTGTATTCTATGCTTGACCCATAACAGGGGGTAGCAACTCCAATCCTTGAGTGCCACAAATAGGTCTCGTTTTCAGGATATCCATAATGAATATGCATGAGATATAATTGCATTGTATACAGTTATATTTCATGCATATGCATTGTGGATATTCTTTATACCAGACCAATTTGCAGCATTTAGAGTTGCCTACCCCGACCCATAATATAAAACAGTTGTAGATCATTTGACAGTCAGGATTTAATGGAATACAAATTCACTCTTATTTAGCACATGCTAAAACATAGAAATGAACAAAAGGAATAGAAAGAAAAAATATAGTAAAAGAAAAAACAAAACAAAAAAAAGATTTTTCCCATGCACATTCCTATTTGCCACAGCAATATGAAAAGCAACTTATAAGATGGATGGATGAACACAAGAACGGAGCTTCTCGTTTAATTATTTTTGGCTGCATAATATGTAAAGAAATGTTTCTATGGCCTGTTAGAGCTCTGTATTAGGCAGGGGGATTAGAATCACTCTAATGGAGTTGCTGCTTCATTCCTTCAATGAATTGTACTGTTGTGCCTTTCAGGTGAGTGCAACTCATTTCAGCACCTCAAGCTCATCCCGGGGCAGAACTAGCAAAGTTAACTAGAGGGTAAAATTGTTCGGTTCAGGCTTCGTTTTCGGCCTGCCATGGGAAATTTTGTTTTTCCCGTGGTTCGGGCTTTTTTTTTTTAGTGTGCGCTAACCTGAAAAACAAATTTTTCCGAAATTTCGTTGAAATTGTCTAATTCGTCCAAAACGAATGCAGATCGCTAAAGTTAACCACAAAAAAAGCTGTATGCTAGCACAGTGCATGAGAATGGTTTAAAGACAAACAGGCCAATATAATACTGTGTGCTCAGACTAGCGCAGAGGTTAACCTGTGTTTTGGACACGCGTCCATAACCCCTGATGCAATAAAGGAATCAGCGGGTAGCTAATAGCGCTTATCACAAGTAAATGCCATGTTGATGAGGCTATTAGCTGGTACCACCTTATATGAAAAATAAATGTGCACCTGACGCACACATTTTAACCCTCAAAAATTAATGCCAGCCTCAGAGCTGCCATTATCTTGAGGAGCCTCAAAGGTTTAACAGAAAAGCAGAAAATACTGCAATGTGAAAATAATAATAATAAAAAAAGAATGCCTTGCCAGTGGTCAGATTAGGTAAACAAACGCTCAATTTGCGATTGTCCGTTTTCCTAAACCCCGCACAGCCACTTCTCCTGGGCGTTTGATGCTGAAGAAGCACTAAGGATGCACAATTTCAAACCCATTGACAGCAACTGCATCACATGCTCGGGAGAGGGCACGCCTTAGGAAAGCGGGCGCTCAGTCATGAGCATGGATATTGTGTCAGCTTGAAATAGTATTGAGTTACAGTGAGGATCGTTTTATTTATTTATTTACTATTTAGATGTTTATATTCCGCTTTTTACATCAATGCAGATTACATTCAGGTACTATAGGTGACAAGCAAACAAGTGAGCAAATGGGCTTCATGGAAAAGGTGAAAGCTCAGCTGACCTTTATCCATTTTATGGACTGTGCTCTTTTCATCCAGATTTGAATTTTTTGTTATAGATACAACCTCCTCAGACTAATGTGACACTTTCTGAAGCAGGCTGCAGAGACAACCTGCAGTGGATTATTACTGTAGTACCCTGAGCCATTTGCTATGTGATAGCAGCTGTTCAAATTTTCTCCCCTTAGCACGTGTCACTACAGCAAATGGAAAATATTTGTATCTGGTGAGATTATAGGGCTGACGAAAAGTCATAAACAAAATGTAATCAGAGGTGGTACAGGGGTTTAGTCTGCTTCCTCCTTCACTGAGGGAGAGGAAAGAAATCCTAGAAGTTTCATAACACTGGCACCTACCAGAGGGCTTCAAGGTGTGCATCAATTTTCATTTGATTTAATAGTTTAGCACATACATTTTTTACACAATTCAATTTTATGTGTACAAAATGGTATTTACATGTATCAACTACTGAAATGAATGAAACTAAAAAAAATCACACTGAAAAAAAGATAAAACAAAACTATAAACAAAACTAAATATTTATGTGTGCACATCCCTAGTGCACTTAGAGGTACATTTCAAAAGGATTTACATTCTTAAAATTGGGCTTTATGCATGTAAATATGCATGTAAGTGGAATTTTGAAAATTGCTATAATATATGGCATTCAACTATCAATAGGTTTTGTGCACGCAACCGCACATACTGGTCAATTTCAAAAGCCTTATACGTGCCAAAACCGGGAGATCCACATGGGTCTTGGACCCGCACATGCTGCACAGATTTTAAAAGGCTTATGACCATGCGCTTATCTCTCATTGCATGCACAAAACTTTTTTTTTTTTATAAAAGAGGCAGGGCATGGGTGGGACATGGGCAGGCAAGGGCTAAAGCATGAATTCAACGCATAAGTATTTATGCACACGAGCGCACATTGGGGTCCCCTACTGCGTAACTTTACTTCTGTTATGGACAGTGTGAAATAAAAAAAATAGGGTAATCAGCTAAGGGTCGGTGTTAATAGGGTAAAAGGGAGGTGAGTTAGCTAGAGAGGTTAGGAAGTTTGCTCCTTTACTGGAGCAAACTGGGAAAAGAAGTAATGGCAGTGGCGCACGAGTCTTGTAAAATCCCCCCACTCACGTGAACGAAGCGGCATTTGCACGCACATTTCAGTATTAAATTGTGTGCACATATACTCGCAAATAGCCTATTTTAAAACATGTATACATAATATGCGAATATGTGCACGTATGTTTTAAAATCACCACATCCATGTGCATGAGCCAGCAAATGTGTGCATATGTTCGCCCACGCACAAGTCCCAGGTACAGTAACTTTTAAACCAGCATGCAGCCGCCCGTGTACATGCATTCATCGGCCTGAGCCCAGGGATGCAGTTATTTTATAAGATATGCACGTATACGCGCGCATGTTATAAAATGGCCTGGCCGCGCACACAATTTTAAGTGGACATGCACCTGTGCGTGCAAAAGCCACTTCTACCGCGTAAGTAGGGGGATTTTAAAAGGGATAAGTGCCAACGTATTTGCCAGTTTTACCAGTCCATTTAACAGATAGGTCCTACAGTCCCCCCTGGTTTGATAGCCTATGCACCCAGTTACCCTTTAAAAGCCTCTGAAATGTTGTTGTTTTTATTTTTTAACTTACACACCATCCATAGCAGAAGTAAAGTTACGCAGCAGGGGGCCTCAGTATGCACCAGATCGCATAAGTATTTACTTGCAAATTTTTGGTTAAAGTCCTGAATCGCCCGTGCACAGCCTATGCTCAGCCCAGAGCATGCCCATGCTCATTTTGGAGAAGTTCCTATATGTGCGCATAGTGGCATTTACGCACATATCCGGGCAGCTTTTAAAATCTGCTCAGCGCGTGCGAGCCTGACATATTTGCATATCCCCTACTTTTGGGCTTTTAAAATTCACCTGCAAGCTTTTCAAAATTGCTATGATAGTATGTTACATTACATGCATAACTCCTCTGAAAATCACCTCCAAACTGTGTACTAGTACGTGAGGCAAGCTATGATCTGAGGATGGTCACTATAATGGCTGGGTTATATGAGGAGAAAGGTGGGATTAATCAAGGAAAACCCCTGGTTGCCATGTATGAGGGTTCATGATCTCTAACCTTTGGTTCTTCAGTCACAAATTGCTGTGAGTGCAGCAGGTTCTGATTGGTCTAGAATCTCAAGTATGATGAGCCAGGACCAGAAAAAGAATGAAGATATTCAAATTCATATACAGGTTTTTTGGATCTTGGTTTTTGCAAAAATTGTAGCAATATAAAAGAAATGATTCAGTTAAGTATCAAGACTCCATCTCTTTCACAGGAAAACTTTCCTGTAGCTTTGTTTAATAAAATGGCTTAAATCAGCACCCTCAGTTATATGAAAAGAAATCAGAAGAACTAGAATGTTCTTTGAACTTCAATATTCAGGAAATTTAATATTCTTAGATTTAAGATCCTTAGAGCATTTTCAACATTTTCAAGTTTCTTAATTGAAACCATATCTGATTGTACCAGTTTATGTTGCACTCTTTCTATTTTTGTAATTCTTGTATCTAACTCAGTGACTTTAGTCTCCAAAGATCCAACTTGATTCTCTGTAGTCAGCTCACACCGGTTACTTTCCACTACAACAACAGTTAAATAAGTAATAGCCTTCTCTACAGACTCCAGCATTATTTCCTTAGGTTTCTCAAGAAATAACTTTGGTGACGGGCATACCTGCACGATCCCTGCTCTTTCACCCATGGGGTTGCTTCCACCTTCGTTGGTCTGTGGAAGCTTAGGAACAAAAGAGAGGCCCATGGAATCCATACAGAGCGGATTCTCCAAAGGGAAGTCCAAAAGTGTTTCCCTTCTCGGGGCTTTGAAGGTAATATCATCTTTTTGTCTCAAATCCAAATCCGAAGGAAATGGGAGTGGAGGCACACTCGGTGCGCCAGGGCTCAAAGATATTTCTTCAGCAAACAACCAACAGTGGCTTTCAGCCAACAATCAACAGCAGCTTTCCCCTCCGGCATAGCAGTAAGACCAGAATAGTTGATTAGGATAATTAATTTAAATTTTTTTTTGTTCCATACATTTTATTAAGTTTCTTATTATTGTATTTATGATTATTTTATGGTTTTCCATCTTTTATATTAGAAATTCTTGTTATTTTTATGATTTTTATGACTTATTGATACCGATTATATGTGATTATTTTATTTCTTTTATTATTTTTAATTATTATTATTGTAAACCGTTGTGATGGAATGTTTTCTAAATGACAGTATATAAAACCTAATAAATAAATAAAATAAATGCTCAGAAATGGGAGAGGAACTTGAAATCTCCCTCAGACGAGCCTTTCTCTTAGTATGAGGCATTTTAACAAAATGAGGAAATAAGGTTATTTAGCAAAGAGCGTGCAGGTCAGGCGGCAGCCATCTTGTTCCCCCCTTACTTTTCAAATCCTTGTGTACAAGAACTGCTGTGTTTTGTTTGGCACCTTAGCTTCCTTTTGAGTCTTTGGTCATCCAGCTCAATCAGAATCAGCCTAGCCTCTACTGGGACTGTAGTAGTGATAATAATTTCATTAAAAAAAAAAGGTACCAGGTCGTGGTCAGCAGTTTCCTTCACATTTCACTGCTTGCCAATGGAGAAAAGGAAGCAAATTTGAAAAGGTTCCAGTTTAGTGCCTCTGGCATGATCTGGCCGAAAATCACCACTGGCTATACCTTCATGAGACTTCATTAGTTGCCTGGTGTCCTCTCATCCCCCCCCCCCCCCAACCCATCTACTGCAATCATGGCTGCAAAGGGCCTCTGCCAGGAGACACAGATTTTGTTGCCTTTTACAAACAGTGTACATTTACCCTGAGTCTGGCCAGGATGTGTTGTTGTTACATGGTGACTGGGATAAGGAAAATGCCTTAAGAACTTGTTTGATTAAGATACAGATTTATCTATTTTCTAAGTGGTCTTTTATGACATGTTGTAATCAGAATCTATAGTACCTGATATTCCCTCACTAATTCTTTGAACTATTGATAAGAGGTGCCAGGTAGCTGACTTATGAGGCGTCGATATCATGTCCCTGCAATTTGCTTTCTCTTCAATAACAAAGCAAAATAAAATGTTCTAGTAAGCAGAATTCTGCATGGATATTTAGAAGTGGATTAAACTGACACCAAAATGTTTGCATTGGCATTAAATTCTATTCAGGACACTTAGTGCTACATTTCTCTGACGTGAATGTACTAAGAAAAAGAGTGGTTTACAGAGGGGTGAGTTCAGCCAGATTCATATTCAAAGGAGAAGTCTGCACCAGTCATGTTGGGCACAGTCTCATAATAGGCAGGCAGGCTGATAATTATAGGTACCCTGCATGCCTTTTACTCTGCATGATTGCACTTTACCAGCATTGACTATTGGATGGTTGTTGCAATAGCCACATAAAGATTGCCGAGTACCCATAAGTTTGCGAGCTGCCATAAAAGTAGGGGGGAAAATGGGCTTGTCCATACGGTCTGTAAATTCCTTGCTGCTGCTGTCTGTATTTCTGTGGGGCTAGGAAATGCACATTTAAAGTTAGGTGCCTGGCCCTGAGGTAGACGGAGGAGGTTACGCCAATGTGGGGCGCCAGACCAAGAAGCACTGCTGCTTCTGATATCGTGGGCCAGGGCTGGGACCAAGTGTCAAGAAACAGCTGTGGCTGTGCATGTAAACAGCCAGGCCCAGGCTGCTGCTGAGATGCTGTCATCAGCAGAATTTGTACCCGGGCCTGGCTGGACCCTGTAGGAGTGTGTGTGAAGGAAAAGAAAAAAGGTGGAGGGAGTACCTACAGGTAGGCAAGGGGAGAGAGAGTACTTGCAGACAAGCACTCTGGCAAGAAGACTGGGAGGGAGGGAAAAACAATTTATGAGAGGAGTCCCCTACCCAGACAAATGTTTCTAGTGGGTTGGCAGCACTGGGATTACCTGACACTAGATCATAAGGAATTGGTGACTCAATATCCTCGTTTTTATTCTGCAAAGTTCCTATGTTCAAAAAGCTTTCAAAATGTTAATGTGTTCTTTTCAACCCTTAGTCAGGAGTGACAGTATATATATATATATATATATATATATTTGAAAGAGAAAAAAAAATCCACTGTCAGCAAATGAGCTTAACATGAGGTTCCTGGATTTGGTTTATCATTACGTAGTTGGGAAAACCATCTGACTGGCTCCCATCAACTGAAGTTCACCTAGCTTCAAGGGCACATGACAACTGCTTGCTCATTTTCGGGCCGATACGGTACAGTGCGCTCCAGTGGAGTGCACTGTTAGCCCGGGTTTGGCCGCAAGTTTTCGACGTGCTAGCTTTACCCCTTATACAGTAAGGGGTAATAGCGCGTCGAAAACGCACAGCCAACCCCCCCAAAACTAATAGCGCCCGCAACATGCAAATACATGTTGATGGCCCTATTAGTTATTCCTGCGTGATCCAGAAAGCAAAATGTGCAGCGAAGCCGCACATTTTACTTTCAAAAATTAACACCTGCCCAAAGGCTGGCGTTAATTTCTGCCAGCGCCGGAGAACTGAACAGAAATGCAGAAAAATCTGCTTTTCTGTGCACCCTTCAACAATATCATAGCAATATTATAAAACTAATCGGAGAAAGTTCTTTTTCACTCAACGCACAATTAAACTCTGGAATTTGTTGCCAGAGGATGTGGTTAGTGCAGTTAGTATAGCTGTGTTTAAAAAAGGATTGGATAAGTTCTTGGAGGAGAAGTCCATTACCTGCTATTAAGTTCACTTAGAGAATAGCCACTGCCATTAGCAATGGTTACATGGAATAGACAGTTTTTAGGTACTTGCCAGGTTCTTATGGCCTGGATTGGCCACTGTTGGAAACAGGATGCTGGGCTTGATGGACCCTTGGTCTGACCCAGTATGGCATTTTCTTATGTTCTTATGTTCTTAAGTCGGAGGCCCCAAAATTTTAAAAAAATTAAAAAAAATAAAATAAAATCGGCCTGCAGGTCGGAAGATGGACGCTCAGTTATGCCGACGTCCGTTTTCCGAACCCGTGGCTGTCAGCGGGTTTGAGAATCGACGCCGGCAAAATTGAGCATCGGCCGTCAAACCCGCTGACAGCCGCCGCGCCTATCAAAAAAGAGGCGCTAGGGACGCGCTAGTGTCCCTAGCGCCTCTTTTTACCGCGGGCCATCATTTGCATACTAAATTGTGTGCACAGGAGAGTGGCCTGTGCGTGCGTTGGGAGAGAGGGCGCTCGTCTCGGAGCGCTGGCTCTCCCGTGGGTTTTACTGTATCAGCCTGTTTGAAAGTTAAAGTGAGTTTTAGCATCTTGTTTAATGTAAATTGGGACAGATTTTTAATCTTACGCGTGCGGGGTACATTTGTGCTCGCTACCTGGTGCGCACAAATGTACACCCGATTTTATAACATGCGTGCGCTGCTACACGCATGTTATAAAATCCAGGGTCAGCGCGCGCAAGGGGGTGCACACTTGTGCACCTTGCGCGCGCCAAGCCCTAGGGGAGGCTCGATGGTTTTCCTCGTTCCCTCTGAGGCCGCTCCAAAATCGGAGCAGCCTCGGAGGGAACTTTCCTTTCGCTACCCCCCACTTCCCCTCCCTTTCCCTATCTAACCCACCACCCTGCCCTATCTAAATCCCCCCTACCTTTATTGCAGGAGTTACGCCGGCTGCCGGTGCGCCAACCCCTGGCACAGCCGCTGTGCCGGAGGACTCGGGACTGCCCCCGGACCGCCCCTTTTTCAAAGCCCCGGGACATACACGCGTCCCGGGCTTGCGCGCACCACCGAGCCTATGCAAAATAGGCTCGGCGCGTGCAGGGAGGGTTTTAAAGGGTTATGCACATAACCCTTTGAAAATCTACCCCATTCTCAAGTCAATCCAGTAACGAGTGGTAGGAAGAGCTGTGTTAGTGCCCGGCGCACCCGCGGTTGCCGCATGCACAGTCCAGCTCACCTACCGCTCGATCCTGTATGTAAATAGCTTGCAAATGCAAGCTGCGTCTAAGAAGCGTCCGTGAAGTGTTAGGCCCGCGCAACCCATTTTACTGTATAGAGCGCTATACAGTAACCTGGGTGCGCGGGCCTAACGCTTCACGGACACGCTGGTATCTGTCATTTCAAATGTCATTTCAAATGACATTTGAAATGACAGGTACCAGGAAGTGGACGGTTCTCCGACGCTCGGGATTGTCAGCCCTCTCTCCCCTCCTCCCGAAGCAAGGTGCGAAAAGCAGCCTTGCTCCGGGAGGAGGGGAGAGAGGACTGGCAGTGTAAAGCGACGAAGCGACTTACTTTTTTTGCAGCTCCCCCTCCGGAGACGGATCGGCGAGGCCGACCGCGGCTCCCCTGCCTCCAGCTGCCCTTCAGGATAGACGCATCGCACGGGCGAAAGTGGCCCCTGTGCGTGCATTTGGGCCGCTCAAGACGTGACGTCACATGCCGTGACGCCAAACGTCGTGATGTCACGCCTTGAGCGGCCCAATTGCATGCACAGGGGCCACTTTCGCCTGTGCGATGGGTCTATCTTCACGGGCAGCTGGAGGCAGGGGAGCCACGGTCGTCCTCGCCGATGTCCGTCTCCGGAGGGGGGCTGCAAAAAAAGTAAGTCGCTTCGTCGCTTTACACTGCCAGTCCTCTCTCCCCTCCTCCCGAAGCAAGGTGCGAAAAGCAGCCTTGCTCCGGGAGGAGGGGAGAGAGGACTGGCAATCCCGAGCGTAGGATTGCCCGTCCTCTCTCCCCTCTCTCTCTTGCAACTTTTTTTTTCGCTTTTTTTTTTTCGCTTTTGTTGCTTCGGGAGGAGGGGAGAGGACTGGGGCTGCCCCGGAGACCAGCACCCATGGACGCGGCCAGGGCAGGTGAGCGGGGCTGGGGGAAAGTTTGCCGCCTACCCTTACCCCTGCCTCTAACACAGGGGTAAGTGTAGGCGGTAAGTTAGGTTAAACGCGCGGCAAAACGGCAGGGTAAAAAAGCGATAGTCGGGGCACGCGTTACTGGATGGTAGGGAATAGCTAATTCGATCGTTTACATGTAATATACATGCCGCGTGCGGAAGGGGTTACCCGGGGATTTAAGGACACGGTAAGAGTAGGTTAAGGGGGATTGTGGATCGCAGGAAGGGCTAACGCGGCCGGAAAGTGAGTAGAAAGCGGGTTAGGAGCGGGGTAAATGCGGCCGCACTTTACTGGATTGACCTGTATATTTGTTCGACCTTAAAAGAAGGTTGCCTGTAAAGTAAATGGAGACTTTCAATCCCCCTGCATCTCTGCTGCTCAGAAAATAAATGTTTGCTGTGTTTATTAGATTTAGAGAATCTATATGGTATCTGGATGGTATGGTGGGGATATTCTGATGAACTAGAACAAAGCACAGCTTTAGCAGTGGAGACAGGGATTTAGTTTTAATGAAAGACATCAGTTTCACATTCATCAAATAAGTATTTTTATTTTTGCCTGCTTTTATTTCATTCTTATCTATGAACTACAAAATTGCATCATAGTTTCACCCGATTTTATCACTTGGACAACAGTTGTTATGTCGTGAAAAACATGCATTTCTTACCTAAATCTTTTCAGGTCTTATTTATTTATTTATTTATTTATTTTTAGATTTTTATATACCGGTGTTCCTATATGAAATAAAGATCACATCGGTTTACATTGAAACAGAACATGAAAATTGCCAAAAGGCATTACATAGAACAAGGTTATGAAACTTGGAACAGTGTACATAAGTTCAAAATTTAATGATAACGTTGTAACATTGATGACCAAAAGATAAAGGAGAAAAAAAAAAAAAAAAGACTTAAACAATTAAGTTGACAGGTCTTATTGAGCATAAAAATTATAACGTATAAGTGAGAACGTCTCAAGTGTCCTGCAGCAAGAGATTAGATACCGAAGTAGGTAGTGGTATGGAAAATGGGGGTTTGTGAAGAAGATATGTTCTTGCTGGTTGGAGGGGAAAAAATGATGATCATGGTCCTGGAAAAGCTTGGCTAAAGAGCCAGGTTTTAAGTTTTTTTTTGAATGAAGAGTGGCAGAACTCAAGCCGAATGTCTGGTGGGAGCGCATTCCATTGAATGGGGCCTGCTGTAGATATGGCACGTTTATGATGCGAGGATTTTGTTGAAGGTACATAGAGTGTGCCTTTATATGCTCCTCTGATGGGTCTAGAGGAGGAGTGAGGGCGTAGTTGGTTACATAATTGAAGAGGAGAGATATTGTGAATGGATTTATGAATTACGGTGAGTACTTTATATAGGATCCTTTGCTTTATAGGCAGCCAGTGGAGGAGGTCTTGAGGTTAAGTTTACAAGACAAAAAAAAACCTATTTTAGACAGTTGGTTTATAAATACTGAAAAGTTAAGATGTTCAAGCAGAACTCTTCCCTATTATGACATCATTTTATATATATGTCATAATGTCATTAGCAGAGTGCCAAAAGCCAAACAGTAAGCAATATATAATTAGTAGACTAATCCAGTTTCTCCTAGATAATATGAAACACCAGGTACCCAAATGGTATGAAATAAGTTAGTTTTAGCAGGCTATAAATTATTTTTTATTATTGCAATCTAGCACCATTTATCCAGATCCATTAACTGGAAACACTCATTATCTGGAAAAAAATTGCAGTCCCTTATCAATTACCGAGAAAAACATCTATTATCCCAACATTGGTTGGTTTGATATGATCCATGATGCAGAAAACTCCCATTTTCCAAAACTCTTTTATCATAAAATGCCCTTTATCCAGAACTTCCATTAGTGTCAGGGCCAGCGGAAGCACTAGGTGAGCTAGGCCTGGGCCTAGGGTGCTGACCATTAGGGGGCGCCACCACCGCTCATGAGCCAATGAGTCAGGGTGAGGCAGCCAAGTCAGGCGGCAGAATTTTGAAGGACAAAAAGTACCCCTTCAAAATTCTGCCCAGCCCCCGTCGCACCACCTTCCCAACTCCCCACAAGATTCACAAAAAGCCCTGGTGGTCCAGCAGGGGTCTCGGGAGTGATCTGTCGGCTGCCACTAATGGACGGCCACTAACCAAAATGGCGCCAGTGGTCTTTAGCCCCTACCGTGTCACATGGTAGGGGCAATGGATGACCGGCGCCATTTTGGTTAGTGGCCGTCCATTGCACCTACCATGTGACAGGGACCAGCCAATGGCATCTTTAGCCCCTGTCACATGTAGGGGCTAAAGGCCACTGGCACCATTTTGGTTAGTGGCAGCTGATGGCCCAGGAGTGCAGATCGTTTCCGGGCCCCCTGTTGGACCATGTTAGCAATCTGCTAAGGAGTTAGCAATCTGTTACCAATCTCTCCTCGAGATGGGAGGAGTTAGTAATCTGTTATGGAAACTGCTAAAGGGTTAGCAAACTGTTATTGATCTCCCCGCCAGCAGGGCGGAGCTAGCAATCTGATGTCACTCGCCCCATCAGGAGGGAGGAGTTAGCGAGCAGTTATGGATCTACTCCCCAAATGGGAGGAGTTAACAATCTTGTATTGATTTGGCTGCTAAATACTCTTGCAGAGAGAAGAGCTATCATCTATTATAGATAACCCCACCAGGAGGAATAGTAATCTATTGTAAATCACTCCTTGAGAATAGGAGGATAACAATCTGTTAGTGATGTGACCGCCAGGGAGGCGGAGTTAGTCTTCTGTAGAATGATGTTTCCTCAAGGAGAGGAGCTAGTGATATCTAATACTCCATAGGCATAGTTAGTGATCTGATGTGAAGTTGGCTCCCACAGAGTGACAGTCAGTACGATACCTGCTCTAGTAGTGTAAGAATAAACACTTAGTAGAAATGGTGAATCCCTGGGACGATGGTAAATGACAGTGCCCCCAGGAGGAGATCCTGAGAGGAACCACCGGCTAGGCTGGAGTATAAGACAAACACAGATAGTTCTTTATTAGACTGGAAGTTGAACCACCAGAGGTGGCAGTAGTGAGCTGATGTGCCCGGCAGGGCTGAAGTCCCTCAGATACTGGAATTACGATCTCTGGGTTGCTGAGCTGTAGAGAGAGACTATAGGTAGTGAGTAGACAGGGTATGCTGGATACCTAACCAGTAGAAGATGGTACACTCACAATTGTAGATAATGTAATGGCCTCTTATGCAACAGAGAGTCTTCAGTACATTCAGGAACAGGAGCCATAGGCAAGCACAGGTTCCTATATGCAGTCTGGAATAAGAACTCACAATAGCTGTGTATGGAATGGCTTCTGGAATAGAAGAGAGTCTGTAAAGGGTTTTAGGAACATGGGCCCTCGTGGAGCCAGTACCGGTTCCTATCTCTGCAATCTGCAACAGTAACTCACGATCTCCGCACCTGCGATAACATCTTAGACTGAAGGGAGTCTTCAGAGATTAGGAGCATAGGTCCTCGTGGAACGAGTACCGATTCCTATCTGCAATAGAACATGTCTGTGATCGCTTCCAGGTAGTAAGGAGTCTTCTGAGTATTCTGGGACGTAGGCCCTCGAGGAGCGAGTACCGGATCCCATCTTAGCAATCTGAAATCAAGAAGAGAGAGAGCGGGGCCCCCGAGGAACGGTTACCCCTAGGTAAGTTTGTAGAGGCCGAGCAGCGGAGAAAGGTTTCCCCTTGCTGACTCGGATCGTAGTTGCAAGTAGCGTGGACCGCTAAAGCAAGTCCATTGGAGTTCCTTGCTAACTCATTTGTAGTAGCAAACAAAGACCTTTTAAATTGAAAACGGATGATGTCAGTACGGGGGGACGCCCCCGAGGTTCGCGCCCTTGCTGGTACAAAGTCTGGAGTGCGCGCGACCTTACGTCATCAGGAACATGGCGGATCCGTAGCGTCAAGCCAGCCCGGGGATTCCAGGGCAAAGAGGCAGGGAGAAGCCGTGGCAGCATCTGTCCGTCAGACCTGAAGGGAGTCGCCACAAAGGTAGAGAGGGTGGAGCGAGGGCGAGAATAGGCACGAACGCAACAGACCACCAGGGCTTTTTGTGAGTCTTGGGGGGTGTCAGGAAGGTAGAGGGGTTATTTTATTTAAATTTGGGTGGGCAGGGGGCGCTGTTGCGCACGCGGTGTGGATGGACGTGTGAGACCTGAGCTCCCGAAATCGGGCTCCCTCTACCCTTATTTTTCACGCGTTCTACTTCAACAGGATACTATTTTCGCTGCCCGCTGTTCTTTTTTGCACACACCATGGCTGCAAAGAAAAAAACAGCCGATCTTAAGCACTACGGGTTCCACAGGCAACCGCCAGAGTTCTCTGCACCCAGCGAGTCGGGGGATGACGCGGCGCACCTCGAGGCGAGTAGCGGGGATGTGACTGTTGAGCCGGGCCCGACCCTCCCCCTCACTGATACAGTCGGGCGCGCGGAGCTCCGGGGCTGGTTTATGGAGATACGGGCAGACTTACGACAACATCGCAGTGAGCTCCTGGCTTCCATGGCGGAGATTAGAGAAGATATGGCGGCCCTGGGCAATCGAGTAGACGAGCTAGAGCAGACAGTGGAGGCGCAAGCTATTAACATGGCGTCTCATAACACGCAGCACCATGCTTTGCAGGCTGAGAACCAGGCGATCTTAGAGAAGCTTGAGGACATCGAAAATCGTTCGAGACGCAATAACCTCAGAATTAGAGGTGTCCCCGAAACCGACGCTTATAGTGATGCCACGGAGGTGGCACGGAAAATTTGCCTTTTTTTTCTCGACCTGCGCTCAGCAGCGGAGGCCCCGGAGACAGTGGAGGATACTCCCTCTGTTGCCATTGAAAGAGCGCACAGAGCACTAGGCCCTCGTCTTCCTAACAAGACCAGAGACATTATTTTTTGCCTTCGTGATTTCCCATTGAAAGCTCAAGTTTATGCGGAGTCGAGGAAACAGCCCACGTGGCTTTGGGACGGACTGACAATTGCTCTCTTTCAGGATTTAGCTCCCACAACATTGAAAAAGCGCTATGATCTCCGAGAAGCTACAAGAACCCTGCGGGAGGCACAGGTCCGTTACCGATGGACCTTCCCTTTTGGACTTTCGTTCCTAGTGCAGGGAGTCACGTATAGAGTAAAGACCCTAGCAGAAGCGGCGGAGGCCTTTAAAGCGGCGAATGTTCCGTTTTCCTTCACCCTGCCTAAACCAGATTCGGGGCTATCAAAGAAGGCCACCATTGCTCGCTGGCAAAGGGTACCTAATGGGAGACGACGCCTTCGCAGACAGCCCGATGAATCGGGGTCCTCTTTACAGGAGCAGGGTTGACTGTTTATATGGGGACCCAGAACATTTTCACTCTTACTGAGTTTCTCTCATGCAATGCTTGTTTTGTTGTTTCAGATGTTCTACTGTTAACAGATTTCTCTGCTAAGCCTGGGGAAGGTGATATACATTACATTTCTTGTGCATGTGCTATATGCCTTCACTATATATCTATTCCTGTTGATGTGTTTCTATGTGTTAGTTAGAGGGGGGGGGGGCCCTTTGGGGGGCTGTGTAGTCAGCATGCTGCCACACTCGCCTGCTTTTGCCCCTAGCGGGTGGGAGCTCTGCCGGATAGGTTGGGCAGACGTTGGGTTTTTTTGGGGGTTATTATCCCTAACACCTTGCACTTGTATTTATATGTATCTTTCTGATAATAAGCATTTCCCTGTTCTCATTGTTAGCAGGCGGACAAGTTTTGTTCGTGCGCTCCTTGCCTTTTATTTGACACGCCATGCTTAAGCTGTTTTCTATAAATGTGAAGGGGCTACACACTCACAGAAAGAGACAACTACTATATCAGGACTTACGAGCCCTCCATGTGGACATTGCATTGCTTCAGGAGACTCACCTGAAAAGGAGACATGAGAAACTGCTAGCTCATTCCTCCTATCCATACCAATACTTTGCTTCCAGCACTGTGCGATCCAAGTATACTGGAGTGGCCATACTGGTATCGTCAAATGTGGTACATGAAGTGATACATCAATTCAGTGATCCTGAGGGACGTATTTTGGTCCTGGTGTTGCGCATTGGATCTGACGTCTTTACCTTTGTGAATGTATATGCACCCTGCACGGCGCAAGCGATCTTTTTCAAGACTCTTGAGGATTGTTTGAATGGCACTGTGAACAACCACTTGGTGATTGGCGGCGACCTCAACCTGACGCTTCGCCCTCATCTGGATGCTGTTAGTGGGGGTTCATGTGCCTCTAGAGCGGCTCGTAGTTCTATCCTTCACCTGATGGATAAATGGAATCTTATTGATATTTGGCGTCAACGAAACCCCCGCTCTCGACAATATACCTTTTATTCGCATCCTCACTCTACTTATACCCGCATTGACTACTTACTAGTGGACAAAAGTTTGCAGAATTCTATCATCAGGGTGGAAATAGAACCCATTACATGGTCTGATCATGCACCCGTGTGGTTCGACTTCAAGGTTCCTGAGGTGATCCCGGGCACCCGGTACTGGAGACTTAATGAGAGCCTTCTGGAGGATGATGACTATATTAAAGTGGCTGATTGCCGTTTATCAGAATACTTCCGGAATCAATCATCTTCAGATACCTCTGTCCCTGTGATCTGGGAATGCTCTAAGGCGTTTATCCGTGGAGAGTTTATTGCCCGGGCATCTTACTGTAAAAAGTTAGAGGGCGAAAAACGATCTAAGCTCCTACAGGACATCAGATCTCTCTCTCTGCAACATATGCTTCACCCAACTTCGGCGATATTTAAGCGGCTCAACCTTGCTCGCCAAGCACTCCTACACTTGGATGATGCGCGCATAGTGCATGCTTTGAATCTTACGAAACAACTCTATTTCGAAGGCGGCAACAAGGCTGGTCGCATGCTGGCGCGTAGACTTAAGAAGTCCATGTTCCGTAACAGTGTTGCCAAAATTAAAAACTGTCAAGGTGTTATGCAAACCATCTCCGCTGACATCGGTGCTTGCTTTACCCAATTTTATGCCACCCTTTATAGCGCCCGTGAAGACATCACACAATCCGCTATTGATCAATATCTGCAGACTATTGATCTTCCAGTCCTAAATTCTCGACAACAGCAGCTGTTGGATAATCCCATATCTTTGCTAGAAGTTCAACAAGCGATAAAAACTCTCAAATCAGGCAAGGCACCAGGCCTAGACGGGCTAACTAGCAAATATTATAAAACTTTCTCTACAACGTTGGCTCTACATCTAACTGATCTGTTTAACGCTCTACGAGAGGGAATGGTCCTGGGCCCACATTCTAACACCGCCGGAATTTCGGTTATTGCCAAGCCTGGGAAAGACCCCACCCTGTGTGGGTCGTTTCGGCCAATCTCTCTAATCAATTTGGACCTTAAGCTCCTGGCTCGTATATTGGCTGAACGTCTTAACACTATCCTCCCGAATTTGGTACACCCAGACCAGGCTGGATTTATCCCAGACCGCTCAGCCTCAGACAATGTTCGGCGCACTATTGACCTCATCTGGTGGACTCGCCGGGAACGTATCCCCAGTGCTCTCCTTGCTGTCGACGCTGAAAAAGCATTCGACATGGTTCATTGGCCATTTTTATTTAGCACCCTTTCCAAAATGGGGTTCGGTGTCCATTTCCTCCAGTGGTTGCAACAACTGTATCATCAACCTACCGCACAGGTCAAAGTTAATGGTAGCTATGGTACTAAGTTTCCCATTGCCAGAGGTACACGTCAAGGATGCCCGCTCTCCCCTCTCCTTTTTGCGCTATTCCTTGAACCCTTCACCGCCGCTATTCGATCTGATGCTGCTATCCAGGGAGTGCAACTGGGAGAGCGACAATATAAAATGTCTTTATTCGCGGATGACGTTTTGTTCACGTTAACTCATCCCCAGACATCCTTACCAGCGGTTCTGGCTGCAATCAAACAGTTTAGCTCTGTATCCGGCTACAAAGTGAATTTAGACAAATCGGAGATCTTACCGATCGATATCACGCCGGCTGACGCTCAGCTCTTGCAAAGGGACTTACCTTTTCGCTGGACCACTAAACCTATGAAATACCTCGGGGTTTACCTTTCAGCGGATGTGGACCAACTCTTTCAACTCAATTATGTACCGCTGTTCAAGAATATTGATCGTGACCTTCTACGCTGGTACCAAGACTCTCACTCATGGCTGGGTAGGATCGCTATCATCAAAATGAACGTTCTCCCACGATTGCTGTATTTGTTTCTTACTCTTCCAATTCATCTTTCTACTAATATCTTAAAACTCACGCAGCGGAAGATTTTTGCATTCATTTGGAGAAAACGTCCACCACGGATCGCCCGCCCTGTCCTTTTTCGTCCAAGGATCAATGGGGGGCTGAGTGTCCCCAACTTGGCCTGGTATTATGCTGCAGCACAAGTGCGAGCGATTCTCCATATCCACAATTGCTCCTCACAGCCGTTACCGTGGCAGCTTATTGAACAGCACATGGTGGGGGCCATGCCGATTTCAGCGATTTTCTGGCAACCGAGAACGACTTGGAGGCGCACTGTCGTTGTTCCTCCCCCACTACATACCACTCTCCGAGTATGGTCGCGCTGGAAAGCTAAATTAGTGGGCGCCTTTCCTTATTGTCATTCATCAGCTTTATTTCACAATCTGCGCTTCCCTCTAGGCTTACCTAAAGCAGCTTTTGCAACTTGGAAGCAGCTGGGACTTACTACTATGGGAACCCTCGTCCATCAGAACTCGGTTATACCCCTCTCTGGTCTTCAGGAGCGATACCCGGGCATTCCTTTCCCATTTTTAGAATACGCTCAATTGGCGCATTTTATTAGAGGGGAGATGGTCTCAGCGCATCTTTGTTTCTCCAAATCACTGTTTGAATCCTACTGTTCGCAACCTAAAGTGGTGAAAGGGGCGGTCTCTCGGCTCTATAAGCTCATACAAGGTGCCTATACAACTAAGCTCCCCTGCGCTCTCAAATGGGAACGGGAGTTGAATATTACGTGGGATGTGGAAAAGTGGGAGGACATTTTTCTTGCTGCACGTAAGTGCTCGCTGTCGGCACACTTACAGGAACACTGCTTGAAAATTCTCCATCAATGGCACTATGTCCCCACTCGCCTACATCGGATGTATTCATCTTCTTCCATAGATTGTTGGCGGCTGTGTGGACAGCCTGGATCTTATGTACATATCTGGTGGGATTGCTCCATAGTGCAAATATACTGGTCCATGGTGACTGCTTGGCTCTCCCAAGTTCTTGGGCAACGTGTACCTAATGACCCCACTATAGTTCTTTTGGGGGATCCAGTGGAACATCTCTCTATGTCCCAAAACAGGTTCTGTCTACAAGTATTCATAGTTGCGCGAATGGCTTTGGCCCTTCATTGGAAACAAACGACCATGCCTACCTTACGGAACATTGTGCATCGTCTACACACCATCAATCAGCTAGAACATATCACGGCACTCCGCCAAAAACGTCTGCCGGCCTATAAGTCTGTTTGGTCCGCCTTTCTCGAGTGGCATGGAACCTCGGACTTGTTACAAACTTGAATATGACCACCTGTATGCCTCTTAGTAGTGTTTCTGCCGGTGTGTCCACTGACTTTGAACATCACAATCTGACAGGAGTGGGTGCCTGATGTAGTGTTGATCTCTTTTCTTTTCTATCATTGCCTGGGAGTAGTCCCATGTCCTCGTTTACATTGGCGTACAAGCTGACCAATTATTCTTTAACGTTGTCCTCTTAGGCTTATGAGCTCACAGTTCGAGGCAGGTGTACGTAATGCTTCTTGTTTTTGCTATTGCAGATACTTTACTTATTTTATGTTATTTCTTTTCTGTGCAGGTGAGAGGGTGGTGGGTGGGAGGGGATGGTTATGGGATGAAAATCCACTATGTATGATAATGTTTCTATCCTACTGTATTGTATTGTTTTTATTGCTGTCATTGTCAATAAAAATTTCAAATCAAAAAAAAAAAAAATTTGGGTGGGCAGCGCAGGGGATGGGGGAGTGGCGGCATGTGGTCCCCTCCCTGGCGTTGGGGGCGGGACCACATGCGACTGGGAATTGGGGGCAGTGCAAGGCAGAAGGTGCCTAGGGCACCTAATCCCCTTGCATCGGCCCTGGTTAGTGTGAAAAACCATTATCCAGAATGGCCTTGGTCCTGACAATTCAGAATAAATGCTGTTCTGCTCTGAATTATGTACAGATAGAAATATTATATTCTCTTTAACATGGAGCAATATTGCTCCACAGCAGTCCAGGCTGATGAGATGCAACAATTGTTAAGCAATGCTTCTATCATTTGAATAAAGGATTACCCAGAGACCTCTGAGCCAGCGCAGTGTGTGACAAGAAATGAATTGGTGTTCACTCCAGCAGCAATAACTTGTACTTTCACTCTTGGCAATTCCCTTTCAATGGCATGCTATAATTTTGCCTTTTCAAGGTGTAAATAGTTTTGCTATTGATGTCGCTTTTGATTTGCACGAACCCCTAGTTTGTTATGCAGTCACTTAGCGCATGGACGGAGTCAATTACACAGTGAGCTTGTTGAACTATAACAGTAGTAATTTAACTTAAAAACTAGTGGCTCCAGTGCAATTTTAGTAACGCTGGAGTTTCCAGTGCACTTGTTTGAATGATTTTCTTTCTTTTTTTTTGGCAGAAAGAATGATATTGCATGTTTAGTTTATGTGCTAATCTGTTTTTGTTTAGTTGGTTATAAAATGTAGCACTAGAGCAGTAATCGTAAAATGAAAGCATTTTTATTCCAAAGTAAATGTTTTTCCTGGCTGTTGAAATGCTCACAGCTCAGGGAGAAAACACTTTACAGTGTACCAACATTATTTATAGATTGGCTAAGTGTAAGAAAACAAATACCTTTAAATCTCGAAGCATAACATTCTGTTAACCACCCTCGAGTACTTGCCAAGATGGCTCATACGTGCATTTCTTTACAGTGAACCATCATAACAGATCTAGGGCCCCCAGAACTAAACATTTCTCCCGTAGTCATAAAATAGGAAAATCCCTTTAATCACTGGCAGGGCTGAAAAAAATCCTGTGGTGGTGGTGCCCAATGGAAGAGACGCCAGTGCTGCTCAGGAGACTGCTGCCTGCAGCTGCTGCTGGCAGGGACTGGCCCGTAGAGAATGAATGAAGGGGAAGGAAGTGGGAGGGACCAGAGGGCTTGGAAACAGGGGGAAGAGCGTGCCTGGAGAAGAAACGGGAGAGTAAAGGAAATCAAAACCTAAAAAGAGAGGGCAAAGTAAAAAAAAAAACAAAAAAAAAACACCTAAAATCCAGACAGAAACTAAAAAGCAATGCAGCCACAGAAAAAAAGAAAAACAGAGCAAAAAAAAAATAAAATTTCCCTGTCTGCTAAAACTTTTGGCTGATGCCTGAGTTTTCTAAATATATTTTTACACCTTGTCATAAGGCCCCTAGTTGTTAACTGAATGTGGCAGCAGAAGTAACAGACCACATGGCACATGAACATGCGAGCAAGATGTGAGTATAAGTAAATAGCACTGCTGGGCATCTTAAAAATAATTATGAACCTAGTGAGAAGGCTCTGATTGAGCACTCTCGGCTTAGCAGTGGTAAACGTTGGTACTACAGTTACCTGTGGTGAAATTACTTTTCTAGTCTGACAATCAAAGACATTACAAAAGTCCAGCAGTTTTTCTTACACATCACTAGACACAAAGATGTTCCGTAATTCACTAGCTTTTGTTGCACATGCAGACGCAGAAACTTCTGAACATGTTTGCTTTCTAGCCCTTTTTATATTTTTAAGAAAAAGCCTACAAAATGTGTGCTTGAAAAATGAAGCCTGCGAACTCCAAATTATTTGGAAAAAATTTGCCTGGGAGAAAGTTTGCTTAAGCAATTTACTTTTTTTTTTTTTTCAAAAATAAAGTATCATCAATTATCTTTAGCAGTAAGCCAGAAAAAATAGCTGGCCCATCAGGGTAATCTGGGGATTTTTTCATGAATAAAGGACAATACACAATCTCTATTACACACTGAAGGCACAGTTAAATCAGTCTGTGAGCACCAGGAGAATTAACATTCAACAATCATATATCATATTCTTGAAATGCATTCACATTCAGAAGATAATATATATTTTCTGAAATAGTTTACAAAAGTAATTGGTTTTTAGGTAATGCACCAAGTCAGCAATATTAAGCAAGGCAAATGAGTTCCTCCACATATTTTAACAGGCTTTTTTGACCAATTGATTTTTTAACTGCCGTATTGACTTTGGCCATTTGCTTTACTTGAAGTGCCTATTGAGCTGCTTAAAAATATTAATGGAAGTCCAGAAATATTTCAAGGTACTTGGAAGGTGGGGGCTAATACTGAAACTTTAGTAAGGAAGGAATTGGGCAGGCTTAGTTTAGAAATGTGCAGGAAGGAACCCTCAGAGCAGAGAAGGGGAAGAGAGCTTAACATGATCATGAAATGTGTTTTTGAGTTCAAGAAGCCCAGATTATCATTGCTTTTTTGTTGCTAAGGATTGAGGATTGTATTCATCAGTCATTCTCACACCTGTTCCACAGTTGTTGCACTCTGGGAAATAAGGAAATGACATTAGAAGAGGTACATAAAGTGTTGATGAATAGACTCTCTCAGATCTGTATTTCTTGAGATATAGTATTACAAGCCAAGGAAACATTCGGTCCTCAGATGGAAAAGTCATTATACAATGCCCAATTTAAAAGAAAAGAAAACGGAACATTTCAAAGTTCAAGCAACGGAAAACAGTGAATGCAAGAATGGAGCCTCACATTCCATCAGCGGGGTTGTCATGATAATGCATTGTAATAAGCAAACTTTGAAAAAATAACATCGTTCTGACTCTTTCCCTAATTAGTGAAAGAATGGAGATTAGACTGGGAGGAACAGGATCCCTGAAGGGCACTCTTCATTACAAACTTTGCTCTGCCTGAGCAAATACCTTCCAGTACAGAGCAATGCTGACTTAACCAGACCAAAGAAAAACATGGCTCTTTTCCAGACAAGGAAAAACATTGTTGGCCATTCCACTTAGCAAACGAAATTGTTTACTGTGATATGCGATAAAATCAATATTCCAGAAAGAACAAAGCCTTCCTCAGCAGGTATTTGCCTTAGTTGCATTTTCTGTTCATGAGACCAAATCAGAGAGAGCCTCAAAAGAAGGAGATCTGCAATTCCCTATGGCCTTCTCCATCAAAGAGAATATTCTTAGTCTGTAATTTTAATATAGTTCCACAATCTAAAGCTCTTCTGAGTCCATCATATGTAAGTTTAATTAGTGTTTATGAAGAAGCCTTTCACATCACTTCCTATACAATAACGTCAATTAAATCCAATAGATGTCTTTTACCCTAAGACCTCTGTTGGATTTAATTGATTCCTGTTCATAAGAAATCTTTACAGACCAAAATTAATCGCTTTATATTTTTGTGTTCTATTGACCACCTTGTGCTATATTTAAAAATAATTGGCATAAACATGTAGCAAATGGCACATACGGTGCATAAGAAATGGGCCAGTCTGGTTGTTCAGTAGAACATCAGATCATGATATCGGGGAGGCTAGCTTGATTCTTAAACGAGCTGCCTATTGCCTTTACCATTAAAAGTGCACAGCTATGTTTCAGGCAAGTCATGTATTCCTTTGTGTAGCATGTTGAGAAGTGTTAATTTCAAATTGTGTTAAGCAACCAGACAAATTAATAGATTTTAAAAGCATTGGGAAGAATTTTAAAAGTCTAGCATGTGCCAAAGTCGGGAAATATCTGCAGACATTGGGCCAGCACGTGTCACACAGATTTGAAAAAGTGTCCATGTTTATGCGTATCTGCCGGTACGTGCATAAAATGTTTTCTGAAAAGGGGGCGGGGCATGGGCGAGGTCTTGGTAGGCCATAGGCATTCTAGGGTTTATGAATGAAACCAGCACATAAATACTTACATGCACACGTGTGCGCCGGGGTCCCCTACCGCATAATTTTACTTCTGCTATGGACGGTGTGTAAGTCCTAAAACCAAAAAAACTAGACTAGTCAGCGGGGTTTTAAGGGTCGGGGCTAACAGGGTAAAAGGGAGGCTAATTAACCAGGGGAATTAGGAAGTCCTATCCTTTACCTGGGCGAACTTGGAACGAACTGGGGAAACTGGTCCATATAAAATTGTGCACACATGTACATGTATACAGTCTATTTTATATCTTGTGCGCATTTACGCACGTATGTTGTAAAATGGCTGCGTCCTTTACTACATACTTGATCTTAGCCAAAGGGCCAAGAAGCGATAGTGGCCGTATCCTTTGGTGCGAGCTGGCCTACACATGTACATGTTCATCCACGCACTGGTATCAAAGTTACTGTTAATTGTTTTTGAGCCAACACCAATATAGCTCTGAGTCAAAGATGATTATTGTGAAACTGTGAACACTGACAAGTATGGTATGACTTCAGAATATGTTAGTCAACTAAAGTTACTGATTGATGTGATTTTATGCTTTTTTTTTTTAGTAATAGCATTATTATCTGTTTAACATAAGTAGAGATCAGAACATAAGTCTGAAAATTAAAACTCCTCCTTTACTAAGAGCCCAATATTCTATAGATCTGCATACCTAACATTTTGAAATTAAATTTTTTTTTACACTGAGTGCAATTCAGCTGGTTTGTAAGGGGATGTCAGGAGTGGGGGAGAGTGTTGGTGACTTCCTGCTTACATTTCCAAATCGCTGGAGACAGGTAGGGTGCTGGAGGTGGGGGTGCTTTCAGATCTCCAGCACATCTTTTTTAATGTAGGATGGATGGACGGAAGCGGGGGGAGAGGGGGGGGGGTTCTATAGTGTTGATGGAATTAGGCAGCCATATTCAGAAAATTCTGAGTGGCCTAGGTTTAGTCTCTTAAAAAATGTAGGTGACTATTTTCAGCCTAAAATTTAGACATCTAAATTAGGCTGAAAATAGGTCCCTAAATTAGAATCCTAATATCGGGCTCTAAGTGTTTTTAAGATACCTTTATTATAAAGGCCACGTTCTTCACTGAATATATTATTTAACGGCTATGTTGTAACTAGGACTTCTGTTTGTAAGTGTTTATAAATTGTAGTTTATTTTCAAGTTAATTAGGGATTCTTTGAGAATATAAAATAATTGGTGTTTGTCAGTGTTTTCATGGTGCTAGTACTATTGCTAGTTATACATACATTACATTAACAATCATACTGCTATAACAAAACATTCCTCCCAGTAACCAGCACCAGCAATCACATTCCCCCAATCACCAGGGTATGCGCTGCTACCGAGTGCTCCCCCATAGTCCCAGCCCCAATTCTCTTCCTCCCACCTTCTAGCCCTGTTATTCTTTCTCCACCCCCTGCCTGCCTGAGCTTTCTACCAACACCATCCCTTCCACTCTCACTCTCCACCCTTGCTTATTCAGCCTTCTTACCACCCACTCCGATGGTGGCCATTGAGAACAGCTGTGCAACAGAGCCAGCAGGAGGAGGAGGAGAAGAATGAAGACCCATCAGCTGCTGAAAACTTATGCAGCTGAAAAATTATCAGTGTTGAAAAGGTGCAAAAACAGAGTGGAGGATTCAAGGCAAGCAAGGGGAAGGGTGAGGCAGTACTAGTGACAGTGGTGTTTTTCCAGTGTTCATCCAATATTTATTTATTTATTTTTTGCATAGTGTTTATCAGTTAAAACCTAAAAAAAACACAAGCTATAAATACAAGGGATCTAAGAGATTTGTTTTCTTACATAAGTATGGTATTATTATAACTTAATAATATACTATTGTGAATAGAAATCTCACATCTTGTCCAGAGAGAGTTATGTTACTATAAGGTAAGGCAAAATTATGTTTACATTTTTTATTTATTAAAAATCCATATTAATTTCTTCTATGTTTACTTTGATGGTAAATAATAGAGCAGACCTTGACAATCTTTTGGAATCTAAGACGTTACAAATAGTAGCGTTTTGAATCATTTCCATGGGATCAAGAGCTACCCTACTATATTAACACTCAGGAAGCATATCTGACCTTCTGCTTTAGAGGACGTGTGTCCTCTCAGGTACTTCTGAGGCATCATCTGGGACAGGGCTGCTGTCTGTTAGTTACGGCCAGCATGTATGTACCTCTAAAATGCAGAACTGATGTGAACAGAAACCCGTAGCCAGGGGAAAGGTTTCAACACACAAAGAGGTGTGGCGTGCATTGCATTTTGAGTGTTGGTATTTCGCACCAAAGGTGTTGATCTGTGAACAGTCATTATAAGCCTTGATGCAGTCAATCACCATCTTACTGGGGAAACATTGAAAGGACACTCTTTTTTTTTGCCTTTAGCTGTCGCTTGCTTTTTAATCCACTGTGAATAAAATTGGCATGACAGACACTGGCAACAAGAAAGGAACCCTAGGTCCTTGAGGTTTCTGGGATCGGAGAGAACAGAAACACAGACTGTAGAGGGTTTTTACTGGCCAAGGATATGTCAACTGACTGTAGCACTGGCAGAAAACGAGAAGGAGAGAGGAAAAAGACAGCTAAATTTCTTCATACTGCCAGCTCCCTGCAGGAGGGATCTGGCATTTAAAAAAGTTGGATTCTGAAGTGTTTGTCCAATATCCCCTACAGCAGCCCCTCACGTGTGCATTGCATTTAACTCCGAGACTATCCAACAAAAGCTCTTCCTGTGGGGTGGGGAGTAGGGCCCAGCCAGCTGAGAATTTCTAATGAGCACAAGGACATGTATCTATTTTTAAAGACTTAAGAAGTAGAGTTGTAGGCTTTTTTTTTTTTTTTTTACAATTTTTATTGTTTAGCTGTGCAGCCGTGTACTTGCGTGAAAGCAACAGATGATCACAGGCTGAAGAATGAGTACAGAATTCAATCCTCTGTGTCAACCCAGGCTGTTCAGGGGGTAGTTTTATAACAGCCTGCATACGTTTGTGAAACAGTCAACGAGAAGAACCTGATCATCTGTGGAGGTCTATATCATTCATGAGAAAAAAAAACAGGTAAATACACAATCCGTGAACCAACATCAAAATAATCAGTTTGAGTCCCTCGTAAAAGGAACATGTACTATCTCATTTATTAGTTTTACAATGCTATGTAGATCACC
Organism: Rhinatrema bivittatum; assembly: GCF_901001135.1. NCBI lineage: Eukaryota > Metazoa > Chordata > Amphibia > Gymnophiona > Rhinatrematidae > Rhinatrema > Rhinatrema bivittatum. The sequence continues at coordinate 19,672,051 of NC_042629.1, forward strand.
CAGATGGAATACTGCTCAAGAATTTTTAATCGTAGGTCACGTTAGATTTTTAACACATTTTTTTTTATGCAAGTAAAACAAGTCTCTAAATTAGAGAAGCACTTATCTGTGTCTCCAGATGTAACAGGAATCTGGAAGTGGAAAACACCAACCCAAATTTATGAATGCAGACCTTTGTGGGCTGTTATACATCTGATACACCAAAGTTTGCTTGGAAAATTATCCCAGAAAAACTTCAACATACAAAGGGGAAAGAATTCAGGGAAATTTACACGCAAGGACAGTAACACTCAAACTGTTACCGTGAGCACGCACATACATCAGCCTGTGCCCAGGGATGTGGGCACTTTCTAACATTCTTGCGCGTATTGCGTGCATGTTATCAAATAGCCCAGCCACGTGCATGTGCCAAATTTTACGTTGGCATGCGCATAGGCGTGCAAATCCCGCTTCTACCACGTAAATTGAGGGATTTTAAAAGAGGCGTGCGCCAACACCATTCCCAGTTTTACCAATTCATCTCCAGTTTGCCAACTTAAAATATAGGTCCTCCAAACCCTCCTGCTTTAATAGCCTTCACTCCCCCCCTGTTAGCCCCGACCCTTAAAACCCCGCAGATCTGCCTAGTTTTTTAAAATGTTTAACTTACATCATCCACAGCAAAAGTAAAGTTATACACTGGGGTGCATAAGTATTTACGGGCACATCTCAGGTTCATGTCCCAAAATGCCTTTGCTCCGATCAGACCAAGGCCACGCCCCATCCCTTTTTAAAAACAGGAAATACCTGCATGTCTCAATGGTTTTTAAAATCCATTTGGCACATGCAAGGCTGACTTACGCACGCACTTCCTAATAAATTTACGCCTTACTTTTCAAAATCTAAAATTGTGCATGTAAGTGCACACCCTGCTTCTGGAATGCCTTTCCCCATGCGGGTCATGTGACAATGGTTTCACAAGCATATCAGTTGGACAATTTCCATAATGGTAATATCTGCAGATAAAGCACAGTTTTATCTGCAGAAGTCCCTTTTGAAAATTACCTTCCCTAATAATATATGAAAAACCCCCCAGTCTTCAGCATTCAACTTAAAACAGTGACTGAATGTAAACGTGTTATTGGCTGAGAACTGAATAAATAAACAAAAATGCTTTCTTCTTCATTAGTATCATGAGAAAGAAACAGCTTCTTTAAGTGAAATATAGAGTTAAAGTGAGAGTTGAAAGCGTTTGACTCAGTACTGGCTACAGGCAAGGAAGTTGTCCGGTGCCAGAACTGAAGGCAATGTCTCAACATATTAGGCTGTAATTGAGAGGCTTCCTGGACATTCACCAGATTTCAAGCTGAGCATGTTTAACTTTTTTTTTCCCCCTATTTTATCTCTCGTTCCTCAAAACTATTATCTTGTCTGGTAGCATGAAGCGCCAGCTCTCCATCTGAAGTCTGAGCCAGCTCCACTACACCCATTGATAATATAAGCCATCCCTTTTGTTGTTGTCTTTTGCTGAAGGCACTGAACCGTTGACTTTTTTTTTCCCTTGGTGTCTTAAATGATTTGAAATGCATTTTTTTATGAAAATGAATCATGCTTTTCCTGTGGCCTTTTAAGCTTCTTTTCTTTGACACGGCAAATTTTAAGACCTGCTGGCTCGCATACATGGTCACAGTGATTTTATAACATATCCACGTAGATGCGCCCATACGTGTGCCTGTTATAAAACTGGCTATATGCACGTACATGTGCGCATAACTTTATATTGATGTGTGTATGCATGCAAATGCCGCCTTGATCATGCAAGTCGGTGGGGGGGGGGGGGGTGTTTAATAGATAAGCACCGATGCAATTACCTGTTTCCCCAGTTCTTTTCCAGTTTGCCCCAGTAAAGGAGAAGATTTCCTAAACCCCCTAGCTAACTTGCCTCCCTTTTACCTTATTAGCCCCGACCCTTAAAACCCCGCTGACTAGCCTAGTTTTTGTTATTTTATTGCTTACACGCCAGCCGTACAGAAATAGTGTTATGCGGTAGAGGGTCCCGGTGCACACTTGTGCATGTAAATACTTACACGCAGACTTCATGTTACTGACTTAGCTTGACCATGCCCTGCCCACTCCCCACCCCTTTTTGTGAACATTTTGATTTGTGCGCATACTAGGAGATTATGCACATATTCGCCTGGTTTTTTAAATCCGTGCGGCGTACGCCGGGCCGAATCACGCGCGTATCTCCCAGCCTTGGTACGCATAGCGCTTTTACAATCCACCAGTTAATTTTTGTAGTGAACTCTGTATGGCATGCACTACAACAAAAATGCCGTTTGGGTAAGATGACTTCTTACATATCTCCTGTTTGTTCATGTTATTTAGTTGAAGGTTGTGGATCCTCCATTACCAGAATTAATCTCATTCCCTCTTGAATAATCCAAGACCCTAAAATAGAGTGACTATATGGACTAGGTCAATATAAACAAGATACTCCAGTATCTTAAATACTAGGGGGGTACATATTCAAAAGCCATTTAGATGGATAACAGGAAAGTTATCCATCTAAATAGCTTACGCGCATTTTTTAAATGCTTATCCAGCTAGAATTTAGCCGGGTAAGTCAGGGGCGTACCTGGGGAGTAGCCGAGTTAGCCAGTTAACTGGCTATCTCCGATATTCAGAATTAGCTGGCTAACTAGACATGCCATAGGGCAGGTCTAAAATTAGCCAGATACTGAAACTGTGCCGCTGAATATTCTGGTTAAGTTAGCCAGATATGGGTATCCAGCCGCTTAGCATCTGAATATGTATCCCTATATGACTGCATTCTGGAACTTTATCTATAAATTTTCCATTGAAATGTCTGAATGTCTTCATCCAGGTCTGACTTGACTGCATCCAGAACCGTAGCATACCTATGGCCAATATGGCCTCGGCCATAGGCGCAGCTACCTGAAGGGTGCCATAGTGCTGACAGTGATGTTGCCCTGAGGAGAAGCAACACCATGTCCCTGCTGGAATCATTGGCAGGGCCTGGAAAAGAGGAGCAATTCTGCAGCCATGCCGGAATCGCCGGCAGGGGCTTGAAGAGGAGGAGCAATTTCCTGGCTCTGCTGAATTCGCTGGCGGGGCCTGGGGAAAAGGAGCAATGACACAGCCCTGCCGGAATCGCCGGCGGGGCCTGGGGAGGAGGAGGAGGATTGGCACAACTTGCTCTGCAGGAAAGAGCTCTAGGCCAGAGCTGGGTCGACCCCAAGAAGAAGTCCTGTTGGCTGCGAGGGATGACGAAGTAGACATGCTGCTATTTCAATAGGGGGAAAAGTTAGTGTGTGTGTGTGTGAGAGAGAGAGAAGGGGTGCATATGTGAAAGGGCATGTATGTATGATTGAGAGTGTAGGAGAATGAGAGAGCTCATGTGTATGCATGTGTGTATATGTGAGAAAGCATGTGTGAGAGTGAGTGTGCGTGTGTGTGTATATGTGAGAGAGTGTGGGCCTGTGTGAGAGAATGTGTGAAAGAGAGAGCGTGTGAGAGAGATTAAGGGAGAGCATGTGTATGTGAGAGTGAGAGAGAGTATACATGTGTGTGCCTGCATGTGAGAAAGCATGTGTGTGAGAGAGAAAGAGCATATGTATGTGTGAGAGTGAGAGAGAGCATATGCATTTGTATACTCGTGTGTCTGAGTGAGAGAGCGTATGTGTGTGAGAGAGCAGAACATTTGTGTGCAACAAACCTCCATCCTCTCTTCCTGCTAATTCTTGGCAATCTTGGGGCATCTGGAAATCAATAGTTCCGAGGTAAGGAAAGCAGGGAATTTATAACAATCCTTATGTGTTTTAATTATTGGGTGTTATTTGATGTGTCTGTTTTGAAATATTTATTGGTGTTCGGAAAATATTTATATTTTTTTAATTATTGGTTATTATTCGAAGGCAGGAGTTAATTTCAGCCGACAATGGGAAAGTGTACAGAAAAGCAGAAAAAAAATGCTTCTGTACACCCTCCGACTTAATATCATAGCGATATTAAGTCGGAGGCCCCAAAAATTAAAAAAAATTAAAAAAAATAAATTAAAAATCGGCCTGCGGGTTGGAAGACGAACGCTTCATTTGCGGCGTCTGTTTTCCGAACCCGTGGCTGTCAGTGGGTTCGACAACCAACGCTGGTAAAATTAAGTGTCGGCTGTCAAACCCGCTGCAGCTGCCGCTTTTGTCAATAAAGAGGCGCTAGGAGATGCACTAGTGTCCCTAGCACCTCCTTATTAACGCAGGCCCTCATTTAAATACAGAATCGCGCACCCAGGAGAGTAGTCTGGACGTGCATCGGAAGAGCGGGCGCTTGCCTCGCAGCATCGGCTCTCCCGCAAATTTTATTGAATCGGCCCGATTGTTTGTTCATGTGGTTTTACTACTATTGATGAAATTTATATTTCTTGATTTTATTGTTTTATGAGGAATGGTAATGTTTATTTTTTTCCACCTTTGCACTGCATACAAAATCTGGCTTCTTGTGATTTCCAGTTTAGTTTTTGTCTGCACTTTTCCATTTATATTTTTAGTCTCTTTATTCTGTATTTGGTGAGGGTTTGTCTGTGTCCTGCATGAGTGACTGAGATTTTCTGCTATTTTCTGTGTAGAGATCTATAGCAGCTTGGCTTGTTATGTTTTCCTAATAGGGGTGTATTGGTGTTTTAGGGCCTATTATAAATGTTTGTATTGTTACCTTTTCATATGTAGGGTTGTAGCTGCTTGATTGCTGGCAGTTAGTTCTGTTTTGATATAGAAAGTTTATTGTATTGTAATTCTGTTTTCTTGTGGCTTTCAGAGGGCCAAGCCCATGTCCATGGTGTGTTACAGTAGGTCTAATATCATACGAGTTCCAAATGTCTATTTAGCTTTTTTGCAGGGTTTTCTGGTCGACCCTATAGCATTGCATGTAAATATAACATAAATATTGTAAGTGATATTATATCTTAGAAGGCTATACTTGAATATCCTTTTTCATATAAAATCTATTATTATAAATGTATAATTTTTAATTGTGTGTAGGGAGGATGTGACAAGCTGGGATGGGGGTTCAAGGCTGTAAAGTTTGCCTAGGATGCCGTTCACTCTTGTACCGGCCTTGAGCACTGCTGTACAAACATTTGTCAGTCTCCTAACTCACAGTATCCCATTTTCTGTAATGGGTGAAGGCGCGGCCTTTCACTTGGCCGTGGGAGCCAAATTGCCTGGCTACGGCTCTGACTGCATCTCTTCAGCTTGCTACAATGTGAATTCTGTTAACTACAGTTTCCACTAATGTAGGAAATAACTATAGACTGAGGCAAAGCATGGATTGGCCAACATAAAGATTCCTGGTTTTCTACTGGAAAAGTTGAAGATGTAATAAGATCAAGTCTATGCCAGGACATATTTTGGCAATTAGTTTAAGAAAAATGAAATGGTGTCAAGGATAACCTGAAAAGCTACTCATTTAAAAAAAATGTATAACATTCTGCTATATATCATAAGGAGAATATGAACATCCCAAAGTAATGGCGTCGAAGATACATTTAATTTGTATAATTATTGCCTCCATGCTCCTTTTGAATTTCCATCTGAATTGGAACGAGCCTTTGGTGGGCTATGGCACCAAGAACCTTCATTTGCAACTACCTGGAGATTTTTCCTCTAGTTTAAATTCCTTACCAAGCCACAGCCCAGTGGTCATTGCAGCAATAGTCTTGAGTCAGGGACCATGCAGCAGAGTTACCTGAAAATATAAGACATTAAGGCCGACCAATAGGTGTCACCATAGTACAATGGCTGGGACTCCTTCCCACAGTGCTCACATTGTCTCCTATCATAGAATGTGACTCCATGGGCTAATACTATGTTAAGATTATTCCAGCCTACGCATGCATTAAGATCATCACTGAGAGGATTACAGGATGTTCCCTTCCTAAAACAGGCTCGACTGGTTACAACACGAGAATGTGGCTTTTCCGTAACAGCCCCAACATTTTGGAATTCATTCTCAGAAGTCATACGCTAGTTGGAATGTTTGAAAACAAAACATAATGAATACACTTACAAACGTTCTATCCATTAGACAGGCCATTCCATTTCATGAATTATGATGGTGTGTGTGTTTCAGTTACTTATTTGAGATATGAGGTATTGCCAATATTTATTGCAAGATTTTATTGTGATATTTTGTAGTTTGGGTTTTTATTTAGTTCTTATCTGTTTTAATGTAATACTGACTATGTATGTTACGTATGTTACCTATCACTTAGCGCCTAGTTGCATTAGTGATTAATAAATCTTAATGAACATATACAATTAATAGTACTAGCTGTTGATCCAGTAAATGTCAATAATCTATCCCAAAAGAAACTGTAAAATGGCGAATTCTCAACTTATGTGTCTTGCATTTCACTTTTTCATCTTTGTTATCCATCAAGGAAGTTAATAATTACCCTTAAATATGGGGTCAGCACTTTTCTTATCATTTAATCCTGCCAGCCGATTTCTGATTCATTGGAGCTATTTATGATTGACCTTTGGGCAGGTAACAGAAGGGGACTAGCAGCAGGATGTTTGTGGCCGCTACAGACACATAAGCCTTGTCCCCTCAAGTCCTATTAAACAATGAGAAATCCAAGGGACAGGCTTTGGTGTCTGAAGCGGCAGTTCTGTGTGCATTCAGAGGCTACAAGGAGGACTGGAAACACAGTGCAACCTTACTATGTTTAAAATAGATTTTACAAATGGAATCAGAGAAACAGGATGTCAATATTTCTATAACAAACAGTCTCATATATGATGGAAATTATCTCAAATATTGACTTGTTTCCACATCAGCAAGCCAGACAGCACGCCCTGCTTCACACGGGCCACTTGGACAGCTCATTCGTGGGTGGAAAGTGGCAACATTTTTGCTCAACTTAATTGTTTTTAATTTTTATAGATTGCAATTTAAAAACCGAATCTTATCCTTAAAGGACAATAGTCCTGCAACACCAAATATCCAAGCCCAACAGCGGCTGGTGTTTCGCGATGACCTTCATCAGGGGCTTTGCGTGACATAAAAATGAATCCTCACTTCATTAGAGTGGACTAATGTCGTTCACTCAGACGAGCAGGTCTGACCAGAAAATTCATATTTTAGACAGATAAAACTCGCAGCACTTTCAACGTGTCAACAGGTCTGTGAGCTTCAGCTCAGGTTAGTACGTTAGCACCTAGGTTAGCTTTCTTTTTCAGTAGTGCTTTTAAATCATCATTTTGGGAAGGGCAAAGGGTCCATGGGAAGTTGAGGGGAGCATGGATGCCCACAGGGAGGGCCAAGGGTATTACATTTATGCTCTCACCCACTCTGCTTTAGTGACTATTTGTTTTTTTCAGTTTGGTTTAGTACATTCCTCTTTTTATTGTTACGCAACTCTTCATCCCTCCAAAGGTTTTCTGTGAGCACTCATGACGGGAAGGGAATCTTGCAATCTGGTTTGTGCTTTCTGTTGTTGAGGTTTCATCAAATTGTTCTTAAATAAATGGACGAGGTTATGATGATGGTAATTAAGCTTGGAAAGTTAGGATGTCTAGTCCAAATATGTAGCTAGCAAATTGAGAGAGTTGAATGAGGTTTCTAAGGGGGGGGGGGGAAGAGCTAGTCCAGGGCTCTGCTTCCCAGGTCAGGGACTTCAGTTCTTTGACTGGATCCCATGCATCATTAGCAATTCTAATTTACTTATCTTCTTTTTCAGTCCTTATGGAGCTTTCATGTCAGCATTAATCCCCAGCATTCGCGATTATGATGGGCACTTTTGGGATCCATCTATTGTGTTCTAACTGCTAATGAAAAACCTAGTGGCACCCTGGCAGTAAATTAACCCTCACAATGCCACGTGCTGCCAAATGTCTTTTTGAAATGTTGCCTTCTGCTGTGCTCTTTTCCATTCAGATTTCACACTAAGGTCTGTCCCCCTCAGCAGACACAAGTCTCATTTCATTTTAAAAGCCATCTGGGGTTCAAAGCTCAACTTTCCCTCCCCTCTTTAAAATGCAATATAATCTGCCAGAAGATTTCATTTTTTGGGGAAGGAATAAAATATGTTCATCTAATGCGAGAAAAATGGGATTCTGAGTGCAAATTTGTATTTGTATATTTCTCTCTGGGCATACAAATTGTGATTAATTGAAACTGTCAAATTACAGAGGCTTTCCAGGTCATGTAGCAAAGCTCCGTGCATACACATTTCTTTTGGAAAAAAAAATAGAGAATTTTCAGTGCTAGCAGAACACTTAATGCCAGTCTTTTGTAAGTTCGGCAAGAATCAGTTTGGTCACAAGCTGAGACCAAACTTTAGAAGTGACTCATGTTGAACATATACTTTTAATTAAAATGCAGGTTTTAAACCATTTCCTGCTCTCAGCGTCCTGTCTCAGATGCCCAAAGCATTGGAGCTGCAAAGAAATAATAAAGAACTGAGCCCTATTTAATTCTAAGTGAATGGAAGGTTGGCACTTGGGGAATTTTGATGGCTTCCACTCCTATTAGTAGGAGAAGCTTAATGTCAGCCAGTGTAAAATCATGAGGGTTGGAAGGTGTCTTTTAGCCTTAAATTGAGACTCGTCTAGTGAATTAAGGACTCTTGGGGGATGCCCATATGAGGAGGAAATCCTTTATCATTACTGCACCATGGATGGAGCCCCAGGTAGCCAGGAGACCAAGTTTACCCCAATAAAGAAATACATTATTTTTCCAAAGGGAAAAATGTCACATTACACTGGGATCTACCACATCTTTTGCCAAAGCTGGGGTGACAGGGGTGAGAAATACCCAGATAAGTTACAAGGGAGAAGCTTTGCAGAGGAAAAGTAGCTGAACATGAGCACATTTAAAATATATCCAGTCTTTAAATTACAAATGAGATTTTGAATGGCTCACTACTGAAAACTAAAGAAATAAGAATGTGAAACTCCAATAAGGTTGAATTAATGGTCTGGAATTAAGTTGCAGGAAACAGAGCACTATGGCAGTCATTGTGAGAATCTTAAACCTAGTTTTGAAAATTCTAAAGCCATGGTGCCTGTTAAACCACTTAAGTGTAATGGACTATAACAGAAGGCAAATATAAGATTGTATAGGTGAAAAAATAGCAGTGGATTTCGACCAGTTTATATTTGATCTGCAAAATTCAAAACACAGGCATGGCTGCTTTAGCCATTAAAAAACCAAGATACCCAAGAGCTCTGTAGGCGACTCAACGCGCTGTTATCTACCTCTCCTCCTGAAGATTAGAATCAATATCACTAATTCCTGAGGTGCTCTTTAGCTGCAGAAGAGAACAAGAGATAGTCAATACCAGTAAATTGCGTATTCATGTTCTGGAAGGATGGCATGTCCACTTATATTTCATAGGTACAAAGTAGGAGGCAGTTTTAATTGGGGAAGGAAGGATGTTATTGTATTGATTTTATGTTTTTATGTTGTATCGCGATTTGGACATCCTTTGGTGGTAAGGCGTGTAAATAATAAATATTATTATTGTTTTCTAGTGAATTGTTAGTACTTATTGTGGTAATATTGGAAACTAAACTTTTTCAATTATCCATAGAGCAGATACAACACAAATAGTCAGGGCTGGGCTAGGAAGGTGGGAGGCTCAGGACAAATTAACAGAAGTGAGGCCCTAAAACACTGAATTATAGTGTTGGAGATTTATAGTGTTGGAGATTTATAGTGTTGGAGATGTGGCTACCGTGACAGAGCAGGCAGCCGAGGGCTGATGCCCCTGTTCCTACCCCCTGCTACAGTAACAGTACAACCTTTCCCATTCAGGCCTGGCAATGCCTCTCAACCTGACCACCTCTAGGGATGGGAGGGGACAGTTCAGTCCTCATAACTTTGCCCTGCGTTCTGTATTTGGCAACAAAGATAACAATTTAGTGGCCAAATTAAATACCTGGAACACCGCTGCACCCCCCGCCCCCCCATTCCCTCTTAGAGAACATTAGAATTCGCTAAGAGCTATAAACTTTTTCTTGGAATAATAGAAAACCACATTTTATTTACTTTACATTCCAAAACAATATGCAGTCAAATATAATTCATACATAAGTCAGCACAATCTTTAATTATATTAATTAATAGTACTAGAGCATCTCGGGAAATTGTAATTGCCACATTTGACTGGCCCTAACAGTTTGGCCAATGCCTCTAGCTATAGCAAGCTTGCAGGTGAATTTTCAAAGGAGTTATGCATGTAAATGTTAGAGACTATTGTAACAATTTTCAAAAACTATTCACCCGCGGTTAAAACCTATTGAAAATTCAATGGCAAGTATTGTAGCTAGTTTAAAAAGCAACTTGCACAGGTAAAGTGCATTTATACAAGTAAACCCCAGTTTTAAATGTGTAAAGGTTTTGGAAACTTGAGCCCTTACGGCCTAATTTTAAAAGGCCAGTGTGTGTTAAAATCGGGAGATACCCATGTGGCCGGGCTGCGCACATTTTCAAAGGGCCGCGGCCACGCGCGTATCTCCCGGCATGCGCCAAAGACCAGCTCCATTGAAAAGGGGCAGGCCAGGGCGGGGTTTGGGTGGAGCAGGCCGGTCCTGCTGAAGCGCATGTCGGCAGCCGGCCGGCCCGTGCAAACTATTCCTGCTCCAGAGAGCAGGTAAGTATTACAACACCCCCCCCCCCCCACCAAAGTTAGAGGGGTTTTAGGGGTCGGGGCAGATAGGGGGAAAGGGAGGCAGGTTACGGAGGGGGTTTAGGACGTTCCCTCCCAGTCCGCTCCTTTATTGGAGGGAACTGGGGAAAGGCCCTATGATGTTGCTGTGCACTTCTTAGGAAATTTACCCCCTTACACATGTGAGTCAGCATTCATGTGCACATGCGTGGCTGATATAAAATCCGGCACGTATGTGTGCATGGGTAGCGGATTTTATAGCATATGTGCGTTGGCGCACCTTATAAAATTGTGCATGCTGAAACTGTGTCACTACAACGAGCATGTAAAAATAGTGTGCATGCTATCTCAAGAAACTAAAAGAGCTGGTTAGCATTGGGAATTTAATCCCCTACCTCCTCATCCCCAGAGGGAAGATCTAGTGGCTAAATTTAGACTCTTAGATAGGAAATTGAAATCCAGAATCACCAGGGTCGCATTCTCAGAAATTCTCCCTGTGCCACTTGCAAGACCCCAGAGGCAGGCACAGCTCTACTCAGTGCGTGAATGAGATGATGGTGCAGGGACCAGGGCTTTAGATTTGAGAGGAACCGGGGAACAATCTAAGACAAGGGGGATCCTAGTCAATGGGATGCGTCCACCTTAACCAAAATGGAACCAGGCTGCTGGCTCTAACTTTTAAAATAGACCAAGGAGGAAAGCTCACAGTTGCTCACAAGTGCATGGTTCAGAGGGAGAGTTTGCAGTGAAGGCTGAAGTAGCCCCAATAGTTGTAGACAAAGAGCATGTAGATGTGAATGACTCTACCGTGCCTGTATCATTTGCTAGTAAGCAGGATGTGAATACAAATAAAAATTAAAGTAAAAATAAAAAAAAAATACTTTAAAATGTCTGTATGAGAATACCAGAAGTCTGGACAGTAAGAGATCGATTTTAAAACCGTGAGTGCGCCTGTTCTTGCACATATTGTTTCATGAGCGAGGCTATTGGATATGCTCCAAATTTTAAGAGGTTACTCGAGCACAGCACACGTGTGTCTTCTGTAGGACCATGTTGTCTTATATGCGTGTATGACAGCAAATTTTAAAACATACTGTTACGATTCCCACTCAAGGAGCTAATCCTCACGAGCAGGCCTCTTACCCCCTGCGACGCTGCCGACTTCTTTCTTGTCCCATGACAGGGAGCCGCTGAGACTGGCACTCCTCCGCAGCCCGAATCGCCATGCTGACAACCACCCATGCGGTCAGGTGACCACAGAGCTTCTTCCGTCCTTCCGTGGCTGGGAGGACGCCACTGCCGCTCTTCCTTCATGGCAGGGAGCCGCTGCCGGGGTCTTCACTTGGCAGGGAGGCTGTCCCTGCCAGTGCCTGCTCCTCCGTCCATCTGCTTCGTGGCTGGGAGCCGCCTTTCTTCGGGCCCTCCATGGGGCCTGGATGCCGCTGTCCTCAGTGCTGCTTCATCTCCTGCTTTCCTGGGCCTTCCTAGGTGCCGGCTCGCACCTCTTCAACTCTATTTAAAGGGCCCGGGTCGGATATGCCCAGGGCCCCACCTGATGATGTCATCCTGGGTGTCTTCTATTTCAGTCCTATAAAAAGGCTTCTCTTCAGTCACTCCGGGCCTTCGGATCAGTTTGCACATTGCTGTGTTCTGGCTGCTGGTCCAGGTCCTCCGTGGTCTTCATTGTGTAGATGGCTTCGTGTTCAGTGTTCTTCATGTTCCTGATCCTGATGTTCCTGGTCTCCTTGTCCTGATGTCTTGGTCTCGTCCCTCGTCGGAATTCCTTCGTCTGTAGTTTGGGATGTTTCCTGATGTTCCTGATGTTTGCAATCCAGCCCTGATGTTCCTGATGTTCATGTTCCTGATGTCTGTGTTCCAGTCCTGACATCCTTGATGTTCCGTGATCCAGTCCCGACGTCCGTGATGTTCCGTGATCCAGCCCTGACGTCCATGATATTCCGTGATCCAGCCCTGATGTCTGTGATGTTCCGTGATCCAGTCCTGACATCCGTGATGTTCCGTGATCCAGTCCTGATTTTCTGCAATCCAGCCCTAATGTCCCTTGATCCAGCCTTGATGTCCTGTACCTCTGGTTCCTTGATGTCCACCCTTCCTCATTTGCAGCACAAGCCTCCGGAGGGTAATCCTTGCCTGACGCCAAGTCCTGTCTTGATCCTGAATCCTTGCCTGAAGCCAAGTCCTGTCTTGGTCCTGTGTCCTGATCCTTGCCGGCACTCGGATTCTTTGTGTTTGCTCCGTCCATGTGTTAGACGCTGTTGGAACCTGCATCGACCAAGCATGGTCCGCGACCAGCCACAAGCGACTGTGTAGAGCACACCCCGGTGCAGGCCTCTCAGTTTCTGAGACATGTCCTTCTCACTTGCTCCATTATCTCGTCTAGAGTCTGCCCTGCTTCCTGCTTGGTCTGCGACCAGTGCCACGGGGGGCTGTATAGGGTGCGCTGCATCGCAGACTCAACCTAGTACTTGACTTGATCTTGAACCTTGATCCTGACTCCTCGACTCCTGAACCTTGATCCTGACTCCTCGACTCCTGAACCTTGATCCTGAGTCTGCATCTCCTGAACCTTGATCCTGAGTCTTTGTCCAAGTATCCATGTCTTTGCCTGGCCTCCATCCGGCCTGCCGCTTCTTGCCGTTACCCAGCGGCAGGTCCGAAAGGGCTTGGAATGGTCGGAGGACCGTTCATTGACCACCATTGCGTTGTTGGTCTTCTTATAGCGTTCAGGTCCGGTGGAGGGTCAGTATCTTCAGCCTTGTTCCTGTCCCGGATAATCCATGCCTTGCCTTCACTTCAGCCTTGTTCCTGTTCCAGATAATCCTTGCCTTGTCTTTGCTCCAGCCTTGTTCCTGCTTCATCCGTGCTGGTACCAGCTCACCTCCCGCGGTGTGTCTTGGGGCTCCTCCCTGAGTCAGGCCGTGGCTCAAGGGCTCACATTCCTCTCCAGATGGATCACGCTTCCGAGCTCCTTCCCGGGCCTGAGGGTGCTCTCCGCAACAGTACCCAAAGGCCATAAGCTCGGTCCCAATGAGTGCGCTCCGCAACACATACTCACACAAGGCACATTCCCAGTTTTCCAATTAGTCAACCAGTTTGTTCAGTTAATGGTGAGGTCTTTCAGATCCCTTTGTTTCTTTATCCTACATGCTGCGCAGTTGATCCGGACCCCTCCCCTTGTCCTATAAGCCCTAAAACTTAAGCTCTAAAGACTTGCTCCTCATCAAGGGCCACAGTAAAGTTACACGGATATTTAGCATACATGCGCTGAGGGATTTGTTTTTAAAAAGTGGAGTTATGTGCACATGGAACGCCCCTTTTCTGCCCTCTTATTCCTCACATGTGCACGGGTACATAAGCATGTATTTTGTGGCTTTTTAAAATCTGTGTTGCTTGCCCATGGCCCACTTATGCCTGTATGTAGCCATTTTTCCATGAGCAATGCTTTTAAAATATATCTGTTGAGTGGTGAGTTACAATGCATGGCATTATATAAAGATATAGTCATTATAGGCATTTCAGAGACATGGTAGAAAGAGGATAACTGTGATACCAGGATATAGATTATATTGATGTGTATAGAGCAGATCAAATTGGTGGGGGAGGGAGGAGGAGAGGGCTGGTGGCACTATATGTAAAAGATGGCACAGAATCAAGCATGGTAAAAATTCTGCAGTAAACAAAATGCACTGTGGGATTATTCTGGCTGGAAATTCCATGACTGAAGGGTATAGCAGTGGGTATATACCACTGGCCACCTGTAAAAATGAAGAAACAGACTGTGAAATGCTAGCTGAAATTTAAAAAAAATCAAATAAATTTGGCAACACATTGGGAGATTTCAGGTATCCAAATATTGATTGGGTCAGTGTGTCATTGGGACATGCTAGAGAGGTTAGGTTTCTAGGTGCCATAAATGAGAGCGTCATGGAAAAGCTGGTCCTAGAACCGATGAGAAGGGCAGCTACTTTTGATCTAGTACTCAGGGGAATGCACTACCTGGAGCATGGGGTTACTATGGTAGAGCTGCTAAGCAACAGCAATTCTAATGCAATCAAATTTGACATAATCTCTGGAGGGAGGACATTTAGTAAAATTATTGCTGTAGCATATAACTTTAAAAAGGGAGAGTATGATATAATGATGAATGTAATTATTACTTTTAAACAGTGTCCACATCCCATGCAAACTTTTAACCTTTGCAACCGTTCCTGATAGGTTTTTTTTTCTATTTTGGAAACCCAGATAAAATATATTCCAGGCATTAAAAACGTCAAAGGAAGACCAAACGACTGCCGGCATGGTTTCATGGTGAGGTAAAGGAGGCACTTTTCAAAAACTGGAAAGTAGAAACAAATGATAAGCAATAGCATAAGCACTGGCAAGTAAAACAGTTGTAAGAAAGGCCAATAGAGAATTAGAGAAAAACTTACCAGTGAGGCAAGAACTAATAATGCAAACGTTTTCAAGTACATTTCAAGCAAAAAGCTTGTGAAGCAGTCAGTTGAGCCATAGATGACCGAGGGGCAAAAGGAGTGCTCAAGGAGAACCAGGAAATAGCCAAAAAATGGAATTCTTTGCCTTAGACTTTATGGAGGAGGATGTTGGGAACATATCCACACCTGAATCATTCTTCAATGGTGGAGATTCTGAGCAATTGAAACAAATATCTGTGACAATGGAAGATGTAATAAATCAGATTGACAAACTAGAGTAACAAATCACTGGGACAATATGGCACCCCACAATTCTAAAAGAGCTAAAATATTAAATTACTGTTACTAATAATCTGTATCCTATTATTTAAAATAGCCATGATACCTGAAAACTGAAAGGTGGCCAATGTGTCACCAATTTTTAAAAACAGCTCTAAAAATGATCTGGAACACACTATAGACTAGTGAGCCTAATATTGATGCCAGGCAAAATGGTAGAAAGCATTCTTAAAAACAAAATCACTGGCCATATAAATAAACATGGTGTACTGGGAAAAGTCAACATGGTTTTTGCATAGGTAATTATTGCCTTATCAATCTTTTAGATTTTTTTGAAGGTGTAAATAACCATGCAGATAAAGTTGAGCTGGTTGATATAGTGTATTTGAATTTTCAGAAGTCTTATGACAAAGTCCCTCATTAGAGACTCCTCAGGAAATTAAAAAGTCATGGGATAGAAGGCAGTGTACTATTGTGGACTGATAATTGGTTAAAAGACAGGAAACAGAGTATAGAACTAAATGGTCAGTTTTCCAAATGGAGAAAGGTCATTAGTACAGTAGAGATGTGAATCATTTTTTGTGTTTGTGTCGTTCTTCATTTTTTCGGCCGCCGCAGGAAATGTCGTTTTTTTGCGGTTTGGTTTTTTTTTTCGCGAAAAATCATTTTTTGGGATAGCATGCAGTAACAAAAACCATTAGATTTTGTTACTTTTTGTTAGTTTTTGTTAGCGTGCACTAATGGGAGTTAGCATGCACTAACTCCTATTAGGAGTTAATCAGAAAAACAAATTTTCGCAAAAAAAATGGGAAAATCCTGATCGTTTTTCGGGCTCTCCGAAACATGTTGAATTGGACAATTTAATTGAAATTTGCCAATTCGGCAAAAATGAATGCACAATAATTAGTAGTGCATCACAGGGGTCTGTACTGGGACCTCTGCTGCTTAATATATTCATAAATAATCTTGAAAAGGAAATGATCAGATTTCCAATTAATACAAAATTATTAAAGGTTGTTAAAAAAAAAAGCAGGTACTGCAGAGGAACCTTGAGAGACTGGGAGACTGGGCAACAGAATGGCAGATGAAATTTAAACTGGAAAAGTGTAAAGTGAAGCACATAAGGCACACAGGTACACAATGCTGGGACAATACGTTGAAATCCTTGGCTCAGTCTGGGATGGCAATCTAAATAGCAAATAGAATGTTATTTATGATAGGAAAAGGAATGATGAATAAAACAGAGAATATCCCATTACTTCTGAATCAAACTATGGTGGGACCACACCTTGAATATTGTTTGCAGTTCTGGTTGCCCCATCTCAAAAAAGACATAGCAGAATTATAAAAGGTGCAGAAGAGGGTGACAAAAATGATAAAGTGAATTAAACAGCGCTCCTATGATGAGACGGTACAGGGACTAGGGCTCTTCAGCGTGGAAAAGAGATGGCTGAGAGGGGACATGCTAGACGTTTATAAAATCATGAGTGGAGTGGAACTTGTAAATAATGGATAGTTATTTACCTTCTTTGACCCTTTGATCTTTCTAATGGGGGCTTTTTTGGGGACTTTGTGTTAGGGAAGGGGTCCAAGTTAAATGGCAGCATGCGGACCCAGCAGGCTCACAAACAATTAACACCTATTCCAAGTAGGTGAAAATGTCAGGCTTTAGCAAACAGGTAAGAAGTAGTATAGAGAGCAGAATATAACCCACTATTTCCCCACATCCACTAAATCCTGATTTACAGCTGATGTTACTTTATCTCCACGTATGTATACTTGCTAGCATCTTGAGAGATCAGTTTAGCATGCACACTAAGATTTAATGTGCAGCCGCTCCCTCCCTCACACAGGCACACACACACACACACACACACACTTTTCTCTTGGCCACACCATTCCATAAGACATCCAATGGATGCCTTATCTGGGGTCTCCAGAAATCTGACTTGTTAGTGATTATCACACATTTTTCTTGGGCATTTCTAAGAGGAAAATAGTTTCTGTTTCCTTCTATAAACGTTTTGCAACTTTTCTAATAAAAAAAATATTTCTAAGAATAACATTTCATTTGCATAAACTAGAAAATAGTAATCTAATAAGGCCTGTGTCTAAAACACTACAAGAAGACTTTCTTAAGCACCACGAATAGCAATGTCATTTAAGCTATGAACAAAATCAACGTGCTTTTTCGTAGCTCTTGTTTATGCTCTTTTGGTCTTCCATTTTGTCCTAATATATTAGATTTCATAGGTTTTTCAGTTTTATGGGGAAATAAAAGGTATTCAGCTTTTGTTATGGCCACCCAACAGTTTTTAAACATCTGCCTGGAGTCCGCTTTTCAGCTTTTGGCGCAGAATTTGTGCTTCATGTGCATCAGGATGCCGTTTGCCTAGGGTTCTGATAAGGATAAGCATAGCAGTGTCCCTATTTACATATTTTTTTTTATATCACTAGTGCATTCACTCATATCGCTGTCAGAAATTTGTCTTGCTTTAGCAAATCAACAGATTTCTTTCTTCTGCTAAACATTTTTGGCAGCACAGATGGAGAACCCAGCAGTCGGAATCTCACTCGACGGCTTCAGATAACAGAATGGGCTGCTTATGCCATTTCTACCAGCTTGTTCTCTTGGCAAGGAGCCTTGGTCAAGTCATACAACTGGTGCTTTTGCCATTTGTTAATTCTGCATAATTAAGCACCAATTATATACAGTATTGTTTTGTGGCAGGCTTCTCAGCTGGCTTTTCTTTGCAGTGGTTTCATGCCAGTTTGCCTTCCTTATGTATAGAAATTACTTCCACTTCTTTGTTATTCCAATGAAGATGCTGAATGATATTTTATTTTTTAACAACAGAGTGGACATTTGAGGGTTTTTTTTCTTTAAAGCTAGTGTTTTATTTCATGGGTGTCAATGTCAGACTTAATCCTTCCACCTAACATCTAAGGATTTTGTAACTGAATGCCAGGATTATCTCAAAAAGCACATAAATAAATATTACACGTGCATACTGTAGCTCCCACATCAGCATCAGAAGTCACAGTTCCTTTCATCCAGTGCAGGGAGAAAGTAGAATCCAGTTTCTGTGGTCTCTAAACATAGTTTAGCATGAAAAGGCCCCCCGCGCTCATTCGTTATTTTTCTTTTTCCAAAAACAATTCCAGTGAATTTAGTACAGGTGATGGATGCCAGACTGGAAGAGAATACTATTGTTTAAGATGAGAGGAAATGGACCTGTGTGCATTTCGATAGCAGGAAGATGATTTATTTGTTGTTCCATGGCGAGAGAAGCCAGGATGGCTGCTATTCAGAGAGCAGCCTTTTCTTGCATTGCTTCCCTTACTTTGGGACAGACTTTCCTGGGAGATAAGCTCACTACTTCCATTTTCAAAAGCTGCTCAAGGCATGGAGATGTTTCTATCAGCTTCTGACTAATAGGTCCAACATGATTCTGTATTCTTATAGTAGGGAGAGGGTAGATTGTCTCACATATTGAGCTGACGCTTCATTACTCATTGTAGGTTGCTGCCATATTTACAAGGGTGTAGGTGGAGGCCTTCTCAGTAGTATCTTAGATTGCTGTCACTCTTATTGAAGGCTATTGCTGTTGTTTTCAGGGCTTAAATGTACCTCATGGCTCTTTAATTTAAGTAGAGGGATTGGGATAGATATCTTCACCTAATATATCCAGGAAGCACGGCCTGGCTAATGTACTGGCTGTGTTGTTCTTGGGCCTGCTGTAGTGCCTGGTTGGGGTGAGTCTTTCTTGATACAGTTCTGGAAATGTTTTTCTTCTGTACCTTATCTTTACTAATCACACATGCTATGGATTCAGAACCTGGTATATGCATTGATAGTACTCATTGTTCTAGGGCCTGAGATTAAGTATATGTTAGCAGTCCTAATTATTATTTAGTTTTTTAGTCATGGTGTATATTCTGTTGTATCTAATGCAGCTAACTTAGTCTATGTATTCAGCGGCACAGCCATGCTGCTGTTATGTTTGGGACCGCTAGGAGAGTGATCCCAACTGAGGGGATTGTGTGCCCTTGGGCCTCGGCACGGTCCCAGAAGAATCCAAGACAGCACTGAGGTTTGGCGAGACGTGTCCAAGCATGGGTGAAAAAGTCTAACCCTCTGCCAGACCTGCATGCTTCTGGAAGTCAACAACACTATGTTGGTTATTGAACAGTCCTCCGACCGTTCCCAGCCCTTTCGGACCTGCCGCTGGGTATTGGCAAGAAGCAGCAGACCGGACTGAGGATGAGGGCAGATGGAGGCCTTGTGACACAGAAGACTCAAGACGTGGACAAGAAGACTCTGGATGTGGACGAGGAGCTTGGAAGACTCTGGACGAGGTGAGAAACTTGGAAGACTCTGGACGAGACAAGGAACTTGGAAGACTCTGGACAAGATGAGGAACTTGGAAGGTTCTGACAGGGCACCCTACACAGCCCACTGACATGGGTGGACCCAATGGGCTGATCATGGATCACCCTGTCCCTGTAGCTTGCCCTACCCAACCTGAAGAGGCTGGTCACAGACCACGTGGAGAGCGGGACAAGCTCAGGAAAGGGAATCCAGCTGAGATGAAACTCCAATGACAAAAACAGGAACCAATGAGACGGATTTACCCCATCAAGGTGTCATCTGGAGAACCAAAGGAGATGGAGGGTCAAGAGGACTTGAAACAAGTGAAGGAGGGATGGAACCTCGAACATCAGGAAGCCTGGAACATCAGGAAGTCTGGAACGTTAGGAAGTGAAACATCAGGAGTCTGGAACATCAAGAAGAGGAACATCAGGAAGCCTGGACTCGGAACATGAAGACATGGAACATCAGGAAACCACGAAGACTCAGGAACCAAGATGAGACATGGAGCTCCAACAAAGAGCAAAGACCTGATGGAGCGCTGGAAGATGAGACTTCCAGGAGCAGGAAACTCCAATGCAAGGCAAAGCAGGACTGAAGGTGAAGCCCTTTTATAGGACTGAGACAGGAAGACATCATCAGGTGGGGTCAAGCATATCCGGCCATGGGCCCTTTAAATTTTGAGAAGAGGTGCGCACCGGCGCCTAGAGGCAGGAACAGGAGACAGGAGCAGCACCACGGACAGTGGCAACGCCGCCGCTGTGCACAGGAACAGGAAGCAGGCCCGAGCAGAAGCAGCACGGCATCGAGAGCAGCCTCCGGGCCACGAAGAGAACTAAATTCCGCGGCTCCCTGCCGCTGAAGGCCAGCTAACTCACAGCACCCTTCCGTGAGGGATAACAGGCTGGGAGCGGACTCCTGGCAGCGTAGGAGGTCGGAACACGGCAATCCGTACCGAGCGTTAAGGTAAGAGACCTGCTCGCGGGGAGTAGCTCCGTGGGCAGGAATCATAAAAGCTGCTGAATATATCCAGCTATCTTAGGGCTGGATTTTCTAACATGCAGGAATTTGTGAATCCTGTGGTAATGGGGGCGGGGAGGTGAAACGGAGGGCAATCCTGCAAAAGCCGGCTGCGATCGCACCACCGCGGTGTTATCACTGCCGGCTTTTGCACCCAATAGCGCCACCGTGAAAGGTGGTGCTATTGGGTGCGCTACTGGCGGCGATAAAGTGGCCTACCTTATTGCTGCCAGCGAAGACGTCGCGGAGTCTGCCCCTACTCTGCCCCGACTCCTCCTCTTCCGGTGCGGACTCTGCCCCTAGTAAGGTATCGCATGCAATCCCGTTAGAAAATGACCCCCTTAGTTAGCCAGATAAGTTTATTTTCCTAACTTTAGAACAGGTGTACAGGCCAACCAGAGTTAGCCAGATAGTTTATTCGGCTAATCAAACTTCTCCCAATTATGTCCCTAGAATGCCCCTGACTTATCAGGCAAAAGGTTAGCTGGATAAAAAGTTATCT
The DNA here is from genome assembly GCF_901001135.1 of Rhinatrema bivittatum. NCBI lineage: Eukaryota > Metazoa > Chordata > Amphibia > Gymnophiona > Rhinatrematidae > Rhinatrema > Rhinatrema bivittatum. The sequence goes on from NC_042629.1 coordinate 19,693,344, forward strand.
GGCTAGAATATAGCTGCATATGTGCCCAAGTATTCATTTAGCTGGATAACTTCTGAGTTATCTAACTGAATGCTTCTGAATATGAACCTCATCATTTATTAAAAAGATAAATTTGTGGTTGGATACCAGTTGTAGGATAGCTGTAACAAACCCAATGGAGGGTTTTTAAAAAGACATAGCAAAAAGGAAAGCTGGTTATGCTATGACAATACAAAACCTGTGCAGAATAAACAACATGAATAGATATAACCTCTTTATAAATGCCTAATAAAACTGTAAAAGTATGGGCAATCATTTTACAAACTTTATAATAAGGATCTGTTCTTCAAAGGGCCCTTCTTGTGCTGTGCTTATGACTCAAATGTATACCAAACTGTGGTCTATTGTGGGATAATATTGTCTTTTATGAGGTGAAAATGGAAGACACTATCATTTGTGATATTTAAATTGTAGGTAATATATTTTAATACTAAATGCAGTAAGAGAAAGGACTGTTTGCAGAGTTTAAATGAATAGCTGATTTCCATTAAGGAACAACGCTCCTTATATGCAAAAGAGCATGAAGTTTGGTATAGCCCAAGTGAGATTTGCGTATGTTTCAAACCAGACACAGACACCTTGTTATTCCTCTTGTCCTGAAATATTTCAGTTCACTTACTTCTAAAATAAAACTGCTTCTGTAAACACTACTTGTTCCTTCCTAACACATGGCTTATTGACTTTTCCTAATTAATCATGATATCCTGTGTAGGATAGGGATGGGACTTTCTATGCCCAGGAAACCAAGGCAGCTGTGGTCACCACCTGTTCACCATCTTCAAGCACCATTTAATTAGCTTTGGTAGTTGTTATTTTCCATTCTCTGAAAGGGAGAGCAATGGGAGCAGATGTGAGCACCAGAGAGCAAAGACTGGAGAAAGCCAGAGGGAAGAGAGGACCAGGGCCAGATTTAAGATTAAGGATCCCATAGATGAAGAACCTGGGACCCCCAGAAATCAGCAGGGGAAGGTCCCAGTTTTTGGATGCCTTCAGAATTTGTGCCCTAGGCATATGCCCATATTGCTTATACCTAAATCCAGCCTTGGAGAAGGCATGCAATGAAAGAGGGCAAAGGGACGAGAAGAAATGCTGAGGTGAAGTGAAGTGGATAGCTAATGCAGCACAGTATTCCAGCAGCTCATGATCCTAGCCAGCACCTACTCACCATGGGTGTGAGTTCTAAAAGGGTTTCACCATAGTTAGAATAGGAAAACTCATTAATAAAGCAGACACTGAGCATTGTAAATAAAAGTCTATATTTTAAAATTGGGCTTTTTTCAAACTTTATTGTTTTGCATTGGTTATCTTATCCATTTAATTTATTTTGTTATGTTATTTATTTATCATCCTAAAAGAGATTTCTTTCTATGCATAAATCGTTTTAGCTGGTAAAAGAAGATTGGAAAGGGGAGGAGAATGAAAAGAAAGGGATACTCAGGGAGCTGTGTACCATGTTTTCTCCCACTTTGTATCTATGGTGAAAATGCTTAGGGCCAGATTTTCAAAAGCATTTATATGCTTAAAACTGGGTTTTACACGTGTAAATATACTTTACTTGAGTAAATAGCTTTTGAAAATTGCTACGATAGTATGTTACATTAACAAGTGTAACTCCTTTGAAAATTATTTCCTATGTGCATAGGGCCCTCAGTGTGAAAAATATCATTACTAATGGATAATCAAAGTGTACTGTTGGACAAGTGATATTTGGTGAGTACTTGCCCACTGGCACAGAAAAATTACTTGTATTGCTAAAATCATCTATCCAAGTGTGGGTGAGAGAAAACACTGGACAACTAACCATCTCTCGACTGATCACTTGCCCCATGCTTAGACTTTTTCCTTGATATTGTTAACAAATTGGACACACCAAATAATTTTAGAGGAAATGTATTTGTGCTATTCAAAATGAGCGTAATGTGTAATAGACAGCCTATATTTTGGGGTATGCAAATAGTCGGTATAGGGATGAGGAGCAGAGAACCCGCTGGGGCTTCACCACTACCGGCCCACATTCCCCTTAGGTTGAGCCCTCGGATGCCGGGGCTGGCTGGATTTATGTGGGGCCTCTGCGAAGATGGAAGAACAGAAGAAGGGCAAGAAGTGTAGCACTGGCCAGGTCTGGAGTTGGGAAAGGAGCCCGAAGTGATCCATGCAAGGATCGAGATGGCAGTGGACTCACAGCCAATGTTCAGGCAGAGATCAAGACAGGCAGGGTAGCTCATAGTCAGTATCCAGGCAAGGGTCATAGCAGGCAGCAGAACTCGTAGTTGGTATCCAGGTAAAGATCATGGCAGACGGCGGAACTTGTAGTCCAGTCCAATCCAAACTCAAAGCCAAAGACAGACGAAATGAAGAGGGTAGGACCAACTCAGGAACTCAGGCAAAGCACGTCTCAGGAGAGAGAAGACCTAGTGCCAAGGCAAAAACTGGAAGCAGGGTCCAGCCTTATATAGCGCTGAAGGGCTGATGTCATTATGGAAGGCCGGTGGCATTTTCCCGCCGCAGACCCTTTAAATGTCCGAAAAAGGCATGTGCGCATGCCTAGGAGGAAGTCCCACACAGGAGAAAGTCGGCAGCATCCCAGCTGCGGAGGAGGAGAAATCTGCAGCATTGGCACGACGGCTCAAGCCTGCCGAGCCCGCTGCGTCGTGTTAGGAGCTTGGGCCTGAAGGAGGTACTCCCACCTCCAGCCACATCTTCTCACATCTAGCACCACGCACCTGGTACATAGTATCACTCTCTGCGACTATCTCCCATGGTTCAGGCACCTTCCAAGAGGGCCAGTAGAGAACCAGGGCTTTCAGGAGAGAGACATGGAAGGAGTTATGAATCTTTAGTGAAGTGTGCAACTAAAGCTGCTAGGTCACTGAACCTAATTGGCAGAGTACCTTGAAGAGACCAATATACCATAGAGCCAGCCACATAGATGGAAGTCAGAGCTGGATGTACCGGGTACTGTGCCATACTTTCTCTCCCGGTTTTAATTGGGGTGAAGCTCTTTGATGAAGACCAGCGAATCTTTTAGCTTTCCAGCTAGCCTCCTGCAGCATCTGTTGCTTGTGGGTCCATAGTCTTGTCAATTCCTCTGCAGTCAACTGAACTGCTGGAGAAGTAACATCGGGAGCGATAGGGGAGGTAGAGGTTGCTTGCCATACACTATTTGGAATAGAGACGTCCCCGTGGCGGAGCAGGGATGGGAATTATGAGAGAATTCTGCCCAGGGAAGCAGAGCGACCCAGTCATCCTGTCGGGTAGTGACATAAGCCCGGAGGAAATGCTTCAGGGTCCAGTTGGTCCGTTTGTACTGCCCATTTGCTTGTGGATGGTCCGCAGTGGTGAAATCTAGTTGGATACTGAATTTTTTAGAGGGCCTTCCAGTATATTGCTATAAATTGAGTGCCATGGTGTGACCTTGGAGACGGAACAAGTGCTGAATGAAGAGTTGTGCAAGCTGCAGAGCAGAAGGAAGACCAGGCAGTGCAGTGAAATGTGACAGAGAATTAGTCAACTACCACCCAGATGACCATGTTGCCATTAGAGATGAGTAAGTCCACGATGAAGTAGGTGGAGATGTCAGTCCAAGGTTCCTTGGGGGCTGGCAATGACAGTTACAGCCCCCACTAGAGGCTTCTGCTGTGTGCAGATGGGACATGAGTCTACATAAGCCTGGACTTCCTTTCACATATTGGGCCACCAGTAGAATTACTGGAGCAATTCAAGTGTCTGGGCTTGTCCCTGGTGGCCTGCAACATGGGAGTTGTGGGACCAACTTAGCACTTTTGTTACGGAGTTTATATGGAATGGCCATCTTCCCTGGAGGGACGGACATGGTGGCTGTGAGGAGAACCCGGGCTGGGTCTATGATATGCAGGGGAAGTAGAACCGAATCCTCGGTCTCGAAGGAGCGAGAGAGTGTGTTGGCTTGGAGGTTTTTAGCTGCAGGCCTGTACCTGAGTTTGAAATCAAAATGGGTGAACAAGAGTGCCCAACGGGCCTGCCGTGGATTCAGATGCTGGGCCTGGTGGAGGTGCTCAAGGTTCTTGTGATCCATATAGATAGTAATACGGTGCTGAGCCCCTTCTAGCCATTGGATCCATTCCTCCAATAGCGATGTGCAGCAGGGACGGATTTGTCCTATTCGGTATTCGTATTCGTGGGGAACCAAATCCGTTGCATCCATTCTTGATCTGTTTATTAGTTACGTATGATTTTGTTTCCCAAAAAAACCCCCCATCCCAACCCTTTAAATTTAATTAACTACAACCCCCCACCCTCCTGATCCCCCCAAGACTTACCAAAAGTCCCTGGTGGACCAGCAGGGGTCCTGGTGCGATCTCCTGAACTCGGGCTGTCGGCTGCCAGTATTCAAAATGGCACCGATAGCCTTTGCCCTCACTATGTCACAGGGGCTACTGGTGCCATTGGTCAGCCCCTGTCACATGGTAGGAGCAATGGATGGCCGGTGCCATCTTGTGCTCCTACCATGAGATGGGCCGACCAATGGTACCAGTAGCCCCTGTGACATAGTAAGGGCAAAGGCTATTGGTGCCATTTTGAATACTGGCAGCCGACAACCCGAGTGCAGGAGATGCTCCAGGACCCCCGCTGGACCACCAGGGACTTTTGGTAAGTCTTGGGGGGGGGGGGGTCAGGAGGGTGGGGGGTTTATTCATTAGATACATTGTATTCGTTAGGGTTCGCCATATGTTTTGTGACCCCATGAATACAACAAATAGGGACATATACATTGCAGATTGCCAATACGTCAAAAACGAATGCACACCCCTATCCTCCAATGGCCAATAGCTCCTTGTTGCTGATATAATAGTTCTGCTAGCCAGGGGTAAGAGAAAAAGGAGCATGGGTGAAGTTTCCCCGAGGTTGAGTATTGACTCGGGATGGCTCCTACTCCCTCAGAAGAGGGATCTACCTCCACAATGAAAGGACATTGAGGATTGGGATGCTGAAGACAGGGTATCTGGAGGAAAGCCATCTTAAGATCCTGAAAATCTGCCACTGCCTCAGGAGGCCACAATTTAGGATTGGCCCCTTTTCGAGTCAGAGCCATGAGAGGTACTGCCAGCTTCAAATAGTTCTTAATAAAGTATGATAGAAACCTCTGGAGGGCTCTTAAACCAGTAGGCTGATGCCAATCTTGGATACACTTAAGTTTGACAGGGTCCATATGAAACCCCTGCTGGGAAACTATGTACCCCAAAAACGGGAGGCTCTCCTTTTCAAATAAGAATTTTTCAATCTTCGCATAGAGTCGATGGTCACAGAGGCCTGGAATAACCAGGAGACGTCTCTATGATGAGAAAGCAGGTCCTTAGAGAAAACCAAAATGTCATCCAAGTAAATAATGACAGAGTTGTGAAGAATGTCCCTGAAGATTTTGTTTATCATGTTTGGAAGATGGCTGGGGCATTGCAGAGGCCAAATGGTATGACCAGGTACTCATAATGACCATCTTTGGTGTTGAAAGCTGTCTTCCATTCGTCACCTTCTTTGATCTGGATTAGGATGTATGCCCCCTGGAGGTTCAATTTGGTGAAGTCCCTCTCCCCCTGCAGGCGATCAAATAGTTCCAAGATTAGTGGCAGGGGGGTAGTGACCTTTCTGAGTAATGCATTCAAGCTACGGTAATCGATACATTGTTGGAGGGCTCCATCTTTCTTCATTATAAAGAAGAAGCCTGGGAACAACGCAGCTTGAAGGCTGAAGTGCATGTTACACTAGTTGAGGAACCCTTGACAGAGCTGAGGCTCCCCAGAATAGCAGTGTGGAGCCGGAAGAGGTATGACCGGGTGCATTGGGGACACAATATTGGTCTGTGCTAGTGTAGAGGCGTACAACCTGCCCACTGGAATGATGGAGTCAAAGCGAGCACTGAGATGCTCCATGGAGGCTGCTAGAGCTTCATGACTCTGTTGCTGCTCCAGAATTTTCATGACTCTGTTGCTGCTCCAGAATTTTCTGGACTAAGCCTGGAATGGCCTGCAGGGTGGAAGCCTCCGCCAGGCCCATGCTCTTGGCAACCTGTTATGATGGTGGACCCTTGGGCTGAGGGGGAGTTGGCGCTGCCTGTGGGTGAGTTAGGCCAGCTGTGATAACCCGTAGCTGGCGAGCATAACACCTTCTTGGCTGTTCAACCAGCACTAACAGTGTGAGCTGAATTTATTGATCTGATTGACTGACTCAGACAAGAATCAAGTTTAGCCTGTTCTCTGTATTAACTGGGTTCTCTTGTTAAATCAAGCACAAAATCAGAGAGAAAATGATAGGGATGTGAATCGTTTTTTGACGATTTAAAATATCGTCCGATATATTTTAAATCGTCAAAAATCGTTAGGGCCACGATACAATACCAATTCCCCCGATTTATCATCAAAAAATCGTAAATCGGGGGAAGGGGGAGGGCAGGAAAACCGGCACACTAAAACACCCTAAAACCCACCCCCGACCCTTTAAATTAAATCCCCCACCCTCCCGAACCCCCCCCCCAAATGCCTTAAATTACCTGGGGGTCCAGCGGCACACTAAACACAGCACACTAAAACCCCCTAAAACCCACCCCGACCCTTTAAATTAAATCCCCCACCCTCCCGAACCCCCCCCAAATGCCTTAAATTACCTGGGGGTCCGTAGCTTAAATTACCTCCGTAGCCTTAAATTACCTCCGTAGCGGCGGTCCGTAGCTAAATCGGGGGAAGGGGGAGAGCAGGAAACCGGCACACTAAATCGTGTAGTCTTCAGCCGGCGCCATTTTGCAAAATGGCCGCCGCAAAATGGCGGCAGCCATAGACCAAAACGATTCAATGCAGGAGGTCATTCCGGACCCCCGCTGGACTTTTGGCAAGTCTTGTGGGGGTCAGGAGGCCCCCCCAAGCTGGCCAAAAGTTCCTGGGGGTCCAGCGGGGGTCCGGGAGCGATCTCCTGCCGTGAATCGTTTTCCGTACGGAAAATGGCGCCGGCAGGAGATCGACTGCAGGAGGTCGTTCAGCGGGGGTCCTCACTGAACGACCTCCTGCAGTCGATCTCCTGCCGGCGCCATTTTCCGTACGGAAAACGATTCACGGCAGGAGATCGCTCCCGGACCCCTGCTGGACCCCCAGGAACTTTTGGCCAGCTTGGGGGGGCCTCCTGACCCCCACAAGACTTGCCAAAAGTCCAGCGGGGGTCCGGAACGACCTCCTGCGTCGAATCGTTTTGGTCTATGGCCGCCGCCATTTTGCGGCGGCCATTTTGCAAAATGGCGCCGGCTGAAGACTACACGATTTAGTGTGCCGGTTTCCTGCTCTCCCCCTTCCCCCGATTTAGCTACGGACCGCCGCTACGGAGGTAATTTAAGGCTACGGAGGTAATTTAAGCTACGGACCGCCGCTACGGACCCCAGGTAATTTAAGGCATTTGGGGGGGGGGTTCAGGAGGGTGGGGGATTTAATTTAAAGGGTCGGGGTGGGTTTTAGGGGGTTTTAGTGTGCCGTGTTTTAGTGTGCCGCTGGACCCCCAGGTAATTTAAGGCATTTGGGGGGGGGTTCGGGAGGGTGGGGGATTTAATTTAAAGGGTCGGGGTGGGTTTTAGGGGGTTTTAGTGTGCCGGCTCACGATTTTCACGATACTTTACACACCCAAACGGCAACAATACGATTCCCTCCCCCTCCCAGCCGAAATCGATCGTTAAGACGATCGAGGACACGATTCACATCTCTAGAAAATGAATCCTTTGCCTCTTTTTACTTACAAATTCTTCATATCTTATTAGCTTCCTAAAAATGTTTGGGCTGGCTTTTATTTGGTTCATTTCTATGGCTTTAGCTAACTAATTATAACAGCTAACAGAAATTGCTTGCAAATGAGTTTGTATTACTGTAAGAGCATTGATAGTGCTAATGACAGCAAAATGCTAACATAGTAGATGACGGTAAAAAAAAATTACCAACTTACATATCCAATCTGCCCAGTTATTCTGTCCACACTGCTGATTTATCCCAGCTGCAGAGCCTGATTGCTTGTAAGGTATCACTCTTTATCCAAGACAGTTTTTGTTGTCTTTATTGTAATCCACTGTAGACAAGCATGCAAGATCCTCCCGTTATGTTTATACCCAGCACCTCCCACAAGGTCCCACAATAATCCAGACAGCCAACAATACCAGTGGGGCTGTATATTAGTGTGTATAATTATGACTTTTATGAGAGAAAAATACTGTCATATAGTTATAATTATTGTATGCACCCTTAAAAAAACAGTTCATGTGTCACGGCCATCACTTTTCCCCCAGTATTATAGGAAGTAGATAACACAGATACATAATACTGCTTCCAGGTTGTGGGCTGGGGGTAGCTCCCTTGCTCTTTTACCCCTCCCTTCTCTCCCTTTGCTAGTAGTAGCTTAGACACATAGTTCCCCCCCCCACCCTCCCTTCTTCTAATTTGAAGCCAGCAGAGCGTCAAGGTCACGGAGGTTTTGTATCCAAGATATACTAGTGCTGAGTGCTGAAGCACCTAGCATCCAGATTAGTTTCAGTAAACTTTTATTAATTGCTTTCATTTATACGAATGAAGATATTATTTGGTGATAGATTATGTGGTTTAAAGAATATTTTAGTTATAGTAACACATATGAGAAATAGGGAATATGCACAAAACATATGCAGTAGTTTTTTCTTATCAGTGGTTGTCAAAACTTCAGGAGTTATACACAAAGAGGATTGTTCTGGGCATGCAGAAGCCAGGGACATAATATGCAGATACAAGGTGGGATGGGTGGGACTGCACCCGATAAGAGCTGAACAGAGACAGTGAAAAATTCAGCATCTCCAGTATTGTATATCTGTTTGTTATCTTTCTTGTAATTTGTCTCAGATGTTCTTATAAACACTTTGTTGTACATATATTATATAGAAAATATAGCTTTTCATTATTTCACATGAATATAGTAAGTCTTGTAATTTTCTTAGTCTGACTATGTGATACAGATCACAGGGCAAATACAAAGCAGAACCCACTACTACTAATACATCCAGCCTCCAAGGTCTTTGTGGCCTGCCTGGATTAATCCCTGCCACTACCAATCAGCTGCATTGCTCTGGTATACATGCGGATCATGCAAAGTTAGGCCTAACAGATAACAAAGCATGAAAGTATTGTGAAGGTAGGAGTTATGATCCAGTGGTTAGAACATCACACTGTGATTTGGTAGAAGTGCTGGGACATGAGTACCAGATTTCCTCTGCCATGATACTGTGAGGCCTTAAGCAAATATGTTTATCTCCTTGTGTCTTCAGGACCCAATTGACATCATAATGTTTGTCGTACATCTGTATTTCGCAGTCAGTGGTTTAAGTTTGCTAACTTCATGAAGAGTCTTACTGTTGGTTAGGCCATGAAATATATGTGCAAGGAAATAATGTTGACTCATGACCATATGATATTGTCCTACTAAATAAGGCCCTACCAAATATTATTTAAATGCCAAATATGAATATGAATGTAACAGATCCAAGAATTGGCTGAGAATTACTAAATATCAACGATATAAAAGATCCAGCTCAAAGAGAGGGAGTGTTTGTAGAACTCTGGGAATACCTCATATAGAGCCACTAAAGGCTACAAGCTTGTGCATACAGCTCTAGAAGGCGCTAGGGCTTTTTAATCATTGGAATCCCAGAGTTGATGATTCTTAGAGAAGCTATCATATGCGTAGGAGCAAGCAGGACCTTACTGATTTTATATTACCAGTCCTGTAGAATTCAAGTCTAATGCTGCCGGTGTATTGTAGCATAGAATATCTTATGCGTTCTGCGTGCTGTCCGACATTGCAATGTTTCGGATAGAGCCTTCTTCAGGGAAACCGGATTGCTGGATGCCGGCAGATGCGACTGGTGAACAACCTAAAGCAATGAAAATGACAAACAGTCCTTTTAGAGATGAATAACATCTTTACTGAAGGCGGGAGCAGATATGTGTCAGGACACCTACTTGTTGTTATGTGGAGCGGTCATTGCGTTGGTGCAATAAAGCCTTTAAACATGCTGATGAAATATAGGCATAAAATGGTAAGTATTTGTGCGAATTGAGGCACTTGTTTTAAAAAACGGGGCTCTGAAATCCAAGAAAATTACATGCGCAGTGAAATCCTTCTGCATACACCCAGTCCGTCATTGACAGCGATCTAATGTAGGATGCTGACATTTGAAGCCAACCGAAGCCCGCCAATTTGGGTGATTGACGGGCGGATGTGACGTCAATGTGTCCAAAAAAGGATGTGCGTCATGCAGCGGCCATTTTGGAAAGGCTGGGGTAGCCTATCTATCCTTAAATGGATGTGTAAGTCATCGAGCAGCCAGTTGTCCACTAGCAAGAATAATTAGTGGGCAGAGGAGACATCGAAGTGTCCAAAAAAGGACATATGCGTCATAGGGCAGCCATTTTGGTTAGGCTGGGAAAGCCTAACTTTGCTCAAAAAAGATGTTTATATAGAAGCCAAATTGTAGCAAATGGGGTATACGATATGGTGTTAAATTAAAGAGAACCATTCGATTTTTTCATTCAAGCCTGTCGGTTCTATACATTGAAGACAGAAGATCCATTAATTCTCCTTTAAATTGAGTGTGGATTGTCTGTTCCCACCACGCCATGGGTGGGGAACATGCTCCAGAATTGCAGCCACTCGTTTGAAGATTTTAGGTGGTTCATTCTGTTTTTGTCTCCATCACCTCCACTGGGAGGATGCTCCGCACATCCACCACCCACTCTGTAAAGAAATTTTTCCTGATTACCTGAGTTTACCCCTTCACCCTCATCACACACCCTCATCACACACCCTCATCTTATTCTAAAGTCTCCTTTCCATTGAAAGAGGCTCACCTCCTGTGCATGGAAATCTTTGAGATATTTGAATGTCTTTATCATGTCTCCCGTGTCTTGCCTTTCCTCCAGGATATACATATTTAGATCCCCATGTACTTTAGAATGAAGCCCCATGCAGTCTCCAGAATTGTACACAGTATTCCAAGTGAGGTCTCACCAGGAACCTCTATGGGGTAATTTTACCTTTATCGTTATTCAGATTTATGAATTGCCTAAAACAAAACACTAGGCAATGTACAAACAAAACATAAAATGTTTACAGACACAAACTCATAAAATACATATAATGGGACTAGCTCAATTAAGGCTCACAGAAATCCTGATGTCTAGTAATATGCCTGTTTGAACAGGCAAGTTTTCAGTAAAGTTTAAAAGTTTTTAAACCTTCGACCAGACTTAAAGCCTTTGGAAGGGCATTCCAAAGGGTTGGGGCAACCACAGAGAAAGCAGTGTCTAGTGCAACATAATCTCGCGTGATGCACAGATGATACATCCAAAAGGCCTCTTTGAGAGGAATGCAGTTGGTGTGTTGGACAATACATATGTAGCAACACATTTGCCCCAAGGTGTCATAAGTGAGGAAATCTATTTAAAGCTAATGACAATGATTTTGTTTTTAATCCGTTCCATAATGGGAAGCCAATGAAGGTCCATAAGCATGAGAGTAATGTGATCATGTCTTTTGCAACCCAAGATCAGACAGGCAGCAGCATTAAGCAATAATTGCAGAGGTTTTGTCATCGCAGCGGGTAAACCAAGGAGGATGGAATTACAGTAATCAACCATTGGTAAAATTGAAGTTTGAACCACTGTCCTAAAGTCTGGTTTCTCTAAAAGATGTTTGAGACCACAAAGAACCCTTTTTTCTATTGATCATTCCTTTCCCTATGCAGCCAAGCATCTTTCTGTCTTTTTCCATCGCTTTGTCTACCTGTTTAACTACTTTAAGATCATCAGTTACAATTACATCCAGATCCCACTCTTCCTTTGTGCTTAGAATTATTTCACCTCCAATAGTACCTTTCCCTTGGTTTTTCCATCCTAAATTCATTGCTTTGCATTTTTAGCATGCAGTCTTAGCTTCCAGACCTTATACCATTCCTCAAGCTTCACTAGATCCCTCCTCGTGTTTTCCACACCTTCTTGGTTGAGCCCTATTACAGATTTTGGTATCATTGGCAAAAAGACAAATCTTTCCCCACAATCCTTCTGTTATGGCACTCACAAAAATGTTGAAAAGAACCAGTCCAAGGACCAATCCCTGAGGCAACATCCCCCTCCTCAGAGAAAACTTCTTTTATCACTACCCTTTGTCACCTCTTTCTCAGCCAGTTTCTAACCCAGTCAGTTCTGTGCAGAGCTGTGTCAAAGGCCTTGCTGAAATCCATGTACTACGACTAGCTCTCTTCCTTGATCCATCTCTCTGCCCATCCTCACAGAAATTGATCAGATTTGTCTGACAAGATTTACCTCTAATAAAGCCATGTTGTCTCCAATCTTAAGAACATAAGAACATAAGACATTGCCATGCTGGGTCAGACCAAGGGTCCATCAAGCCCAGCATCCTGTTTCCAACAGAGGTCAAAAACCAGGCCACAAGAACCTGGCAATTACCCAAACACTAAGAAGAACCCATGCTACTGATGCAATTAATAGCAGTGGCTATTCCCTAAGTATAATTGATTAATAGCCATTAATGGACTTCTCCTCCAAGAACTTATCCAAACCTTTTTTGAACCCAGCTACACTAACTGCACTAACTACCTTCTCTGGCAACAAATTCCAGAGCTTTATTGTGCGTTGAGTGAAAAAGAATTTTCTCCAATTAGTCTTAAATGTGTTACTTGCTAACTTCATGGAATGCCCCTAGTCCTTCTATTATTCGAAAGTGTAAATAACCGAGTCACATCTACTCGTTCAAGACCTCTCATGATCTTAAAGACCTCTATCATATCCCCCCTCAGCCGTCTCTTCTCCAAGCTGAACAGCCCTAACCTCTTCAGCCTTTCCTCATAGGGGAGCTGTTCCATCCCCTTTATCATTTTGGTTGCCCTTCTCTGTACCTTCTCCATCGCAACTATATCTTTTTTGAGATGCGGCGACCAGAATTGTACACAGTATTCAAGGTGTGGTCTCACCATGGAGCGATACAGAGCCATTATGACATTTTCCGTTCTATTAACCATTCCCTTCCTAATAATTCCTAACATTCTATTTGCTTTTTTGACTGCTGCAGCACACTGAGCCGACGATTTTAAAGTATTATCCTGTTACGCTTGGGCTCCGGTCAGGAGTCGTGAACACCACCCAGCAGGGTGGCTCCAGGTGGAGAGAGACAGGAAGCTAGAAACAGTGTCTGGTTCCAGGCTGGGTCAGGGTAGGCGGCAAGTAGCAGTGTCTGGGTTCAGGCTGGGTCAGGGCAGGCGGCAAGTAGCAGTGTCTGGGTCCAGGCTGGGTCAGGGCAGGCGGCAAGTAGCAGTGTCTGGGTCCAGGCTGGGTCAGGGCAGGCAGCAGAGCAAGGCAGGTCAGAAGGCCCGTAGGCCACACACACACAGAAGGCCCGTAGGCCACACACCCAGCAAGCAGGGCAAGGCAGGTCAGAAGGCCCGTAGGCCACACACAGTAAGCAGGGCAAGGCAGGTCAGAAGGCCCGTAGGCTACACACACACACAGAAGGCCCGTAGGCCACACACAGTAAGCAGGGCAAGGCAGGTCAGAAGGCCCGTAGGCTACACACACGCACAGAAGGCCCGTAGGCCACACACAGTAAGCAGGGCAAGGCAGGTCAGAAGGCCCGTAGGCTACACACACGCACAGAAGGCCCGTAGGCCACACACAGTAAGCAGGGCAAGGCAGGTCAGAAGGCCCGTAGGCCACACACACACAGAAGGCCCGTAGGCCACACACAGTAAGCAGGGCAAGGCAGGTCAGAAGGCCCGTAGGCCACACACACACACACAGAAGGCCCGTAGGCCACACACAGTAAGCAGAGCAAGGCAGGTCAGAAGGCCCATAGGCCACGCAAGGCAAGGCAAGGCAAAGAATAAGGCCCAAAGGCAAGGCAAGGCAAGGAATAAGGCCCGAAGGCCACGCAAGGCAAGGTAAGGAATAAGGCCCAAAGGCCGCGCAAGGCAAGGCAAGGAATAAGGCCCGAAGGCCGCGCAAGGCAAGGCAAGGCCCGGCCCGAAGGCCGCGCAAGGCAAGGGAAGGTCCAGGGACCAAATGCACAGCAAGCAAGGAAGGCTAGAGCAGGGAGCCCAGGCGAGCTCGATGCTGAAGCACAGAGGGAACTGTCAGGCAGGGTTATAAGGGACAGCCCAGAACATAGAGAGGAGAAGGGAGATGGACTGGGCCTGTCAGGAGATCCAGCTCTAGAGGGACCCCTGGTGGTGAGGCGGTTGCACAGCAGCCATAGCCGTAACAGTACCCCCCCCTCAAGGCCTCCCCCTCCTCCTGGATCCCATCTGTGCAGGAGGTAATTAATAATAACGTGAGACCACTCCGGGGATGATGCGGCAGGTTCAACTCCTTCCCGAGGCAGTAAGGCAGTCCATACCCCCACCTGGGGTGATAAGGCGGCAGGGTTAGATCCCTCCTGGGGTAGCAGAGGCGGTGCAGATGTCCATAACCCCTCCTGGGGTGACAAGGGGAACACAAACCCTACCTGGGGCAGAGAAATAGTCCGTAACCCTTCTTGAGGCGACAGTAGGGCCGGTCAGGACCCTTCCAAGGTCGGCATCAGGACCGGTACAGACCACTCCAAGGGCGGCAGCTGGACCAGTACAGCAGGCTCAGATAGTTGAGTAACAAAGTCAGTTGGCAGGCCCGGTTCTGACCCCTCCGGGGGCCGCAGCAGGACCGGTACGGACCCCTCCAGGGGCAGCAGCAGGACCGGTACGGATTCTTCTCGGGGAGGCAGCTGGACCGGTATGGACCCCTCCGGGGGTGGCAGCAGGCCCGGTTCGGACCCCTCCAGGGATGGCAGCAGGACCGGCTCGAGCCCTTCCGGGGGCGGCAGCAGGACCGGCTCGGACCCCTCCGAGGACGGCAGCAGGACCGGCTCGGCAGGCTCAGATGGCTGAGTCAGAAAGTCTGTCAGTAGGACCGGTTCGGACCCCTCCAGGGGCGGCAGCAGGACCGGTTCGAGCCCCTCCAGGGGCGGCAGCAGGACCGGATCAGCAGGCTCAGATGGCTGAGTCAGAAAGTCTGTCAGTAGGACCGGTTCGGACCCCTCCAGGGGTGGCAGCAGGACCGGTTCGAGCCCCTCCAGGGGCGGCAGCAGGACCGGTTCGAGCCCCTCCAGGGGCGGCAGCAGGACCGGATCAGCAGGCTCAGATGGCTGAGTCAGAAAGTCTGTCAGTAGGACCGGTTCGGACCCCTCCAGGGGCGGCAGCAGGACCGGTTCGAGCCCCTCCAGGGGCGGCAGCAGGACCGGTTCGGACCCCTCCAGGGGCGGCAGCAGGACCAGTTCGAGCCCCTCCAGGGGCGGCAGCAGGGCCGGTTCGGACCCCTCCGGGGATGACAGCAGGACCGGTTCAGCAGACTCAGGCTCTTCTCGGGGTAGTGCAGGAGACTCGGACCCCTCTTGGGGCGAAACAACAGCCCCAGACTCTTCTTGGGGTTGTGCAGCAGGTTCAGATGGCAGAGTAGCAAGGTTAGAAGTAGTGTGCATGGAAGACACAGATTGTACTGCCGTGGGCTTGATACCTCGAGCCAAAGTCTGACGCTCCTGATTTTGTTTCTGGAGGAACAGTTTAGAGAAGGCACAGGCAGTTCTAGGACGTCTAGGGAAGGTGCTCGTTAGTGTCCACTTGGCAGCTGTGGGAAGCAGAGCCCTGCTAGAGTTAATTACTTCCCTCTGCTTCTGTTTCTGGTGCTCTAGTGTGGAAGTTATCGAAGGCTTCTTAACCCGGTGAGTTCTGAGATTTTCAGAGCAAGTTTTTTCCAAAGTGTCCAGAGATGAAGTGCTAGAATGCTTAATCCATAAACTGTTACATGAAATAATGTTGTTAACTGGGCCAGAAGCTGAACGCACGGTAGTAGAGCTGACTGTTCTCCCTAATGAAGCAGCTGGTCCTGTAGCTGAACAACAGGAGCACGGTTTGCCTGGTGGTAATAGGCTGGGAATACATGAACATTTCCACCATCCTGGCTTTGGAGTAGAACTGTTTAAACACTCTTGGTAGACAGAGACATTTCTCTTATTGCAGTTACTGCATGTCCAGTGTTCCTGACCAGCAAGTTGACAGGCTAGGCAGTTCTGATAGCTTGGGTAATTCAAGGTCTGACAGGAATTGCAGGTATAAAACTTTGAAGAAGGAGGCATCTTGTAATAGTGAAAAGTTGACTCACCGGATTAGCACACAGACCTATCTCTTCCCCTGGAAATTTGGTGGCTTCGGCATACTGTTACGCTTGGGCTCCGGTCAGGAGTCGTGAACACCACCCAGCAGGGTGGCTCCAGGTGGAGAGAGACAGGAAGCTAGAAACAGTGTCTGGTTCCAGGCTGGGTCAGGGTAGGCGGCAAGTAGCAGTGTCTGGGTTCAGGCTGGGTCAGGGCAGGCGGCAAGTAGCAGTGTCTGGGTCCAGGCTGGGTCAGGGCAGGCGGCAAGTAGCAATGTCTGGGTCCAGGCTGGGTCAGGGCAGGCGGCAAGTAGCAGTGTCTGGGTCCAGGCTGGGTCAGGGCAGGCGGCAGAGCAAGGCAGGTCAGAAGGCCCGTAGGCCACACACACACAGAAGGCCCGTAGGCCACACACACAGCAAGCAGGGCAAGGCAGGTCAGAAGGCCCATAGGCCACACACACACAGAAGGCCCGTAGGCCACACACAGTAAGCAGGGCAAGGCAGGTCAGAAGGCCCGTAGGCTACACACACGCACAGAAGGCCCGTAGGCCACACACAGTAAGCAGGGCAAGGCAGGTCAGAAGGCCCGTAGGCTACACACACGCACAGAAGGCCCGTAGGCCACACACAGTAAGCAGGGTAAGGCAGGTCAGAAGGCCCGTAGGCTACACACACGCACAGAAGGCCCGTAGGCCACACACAGTAAGCAGGGCAAGGCAGGTCAGAAGGCCCGTAGGCCACACACACACAGAAGGCCCGTAGGCCACACACAGTAAGCAGGGCAAGGCAGGTCAGAAGGCCCGTAGGCCACGAACATAGAGAGGAGAAGGGAGATGGACTGGGCCTGTCAGGAGATCCAGCTCTAGAGGGACCCCTGGTGGTGAGGCGGTTGCACAGCAGCCATAGCCGTAACATATCCACTATGATGCCTAGATCTTTTTCCTGGGTGGTAGCTCCTAACATGGAACCAAACATCATGTAACTACAGCAAGGGTTATTTTTCCCTATGTGCATCACCTTGCACTTGTCCACATTAAATTTCATCTGCCATTTGGATGCCCAATCTTCCAGTCTTGCAAGGTCCTCCTGTAATGTATCACAGTCTGCCTGTGATTTAACTACTCTGAATAATTTTGTAACATCCGCAAATTTGATAACCTCACTCGTTGTATTCCTTTCCAGATCATTTATATATATATTGAAAAGCATCGGTCCCAATACAGATCCCTGAGGTACTCCACTGTTTACCCTTTTCCACTGAGAATATTGACCATTTAATCCTACTCTCTGTTTCCTGTCTTTTAACCAGTTTGTAATCCACGAAAGGACATCGCCTCCTATCCCATGATTTTTTAGTTTTCGTAGAAGCCTCTCATGAGGGACTTTGTCAAACGCCTTCTGAAAATCCAAATACACTACATCTACCGGTTCACCTTTATCCACATGTTTATTAACCCTTTCAAAAAAATGAAGCAGATTTGTTAGGCAAGACTTCCCTTGGGTAAATCCATGTTGACTGTGTCCCATTAAATCATGTCTTTCTATATGCTCTACAATTTTGATCTTGAGAATAGTTTCCTCTATTTTTCCCGGCACTGAAGTCAGGCTCACTGGTCTATAATTACCCGGATCGCCCCTGGAGCCTTTTTTAAATATTGGGGTTACATTGGCCACCCTCCAGTCTTCAGGTACAATGGATGATTTTAATGATAGGTTACAAATTTTAACTAATAGATCAGAAATTTCATTTTTTAGTTCCTCCAGAACCCTAGGATGCATACCATCCGGTCCAGGTGATTTGCTACTCTTTAGTTTGTCAATCTGGCCTACTACATCTTCCAGGTTCACAGTGATTTCGTTCAGTTCGTCTGAGTCATCACCCCTGAAAACCATCTCCGGAACTGGTATCTCCCCAACATCCTCATTAGTAAACATGGAGGCAAAGAATTCATTTAGTCTTTCTGCAATGGCCTTATCTTCCCTAAGAGCCCCTTTAAACCCTCTGTCATCTAATGGTCCAACCGACTCCCTCACAGGTTTCTTGCTTTGGATATATTTAAAAAAGTTTGTATTATGAGTTTTTGCCTCTATGGCCAACTTCATTTCAAATTCTCTCTTCGCCTGTCTTATCAATGTTTTACACTTACCTTGACAATGCTTATGTTTTATCCTATTTTCTTCAGATGGATCCTTCTTCCAATTTTTGAAGGATGTTTTTTTGGCTAAAATAGCCTCTTTCACCTCACCTTTTAACCATGACGGTAATCGTTTTGCCTTCCTTCCACCTTTCTTAATGCGCGGAATACATATGGACTGCGCCTCTAGGATTGTATTTTTAAACAATGTCCAAGCCTGTTGAACACTTTTAACCTTTGCAGCTGCACCTTTCAGGTTTTTTCTAACTATTTTCCTCATCAAAGTTTCCCTTTTTAAAATTTAGTGTTAGAGCTGCAGATTTACTTATTGTCCCCCTTCCAGTTATTAGTTTAAATTTGATCATGTTATGATCACTGTTGCCAAGTGGCCCCACCACCGTTACTTCTTTCACCAAATCTTGCGTTCCACTAAGAATTAAATCTAAAATGGCTCCCTCTCTTGTAGGTTCCTGAACCAATTGCTCCATGAAGCAGTCATTTATTACATCTAGGAACTTTATGTCTCTAGCAAGTCCTGATGTTACATTTACCCAGTCAATATTGGGGTAATTGAAATCTAAACACGAGAGTGCAGAAGAAAGTAAGTCCAAACCGCAGGGTAAATCAAAACAGCTCTAAGGAGCCAAAAGTTTTAATTCTTTTTTAAACGGCAACTCCACTGACTTGCAATCACACCACAGTATAGACCGCGTCCCCCGACACGGTCCCGTGTTTCGCCAAGGGCTGCATCGGGGGGGAGCAACAAGGTTATCAAGGCACTGTAAATAAACATACAAAGGTTAGGACATAAACTGGACAAAGCCGACATATTAATGCTATTTCAGATTCAAACAAATCGCATACCTGAATGCAGAGCATTACCTAAAGTGCATAAAACTCTAGATAAACCCCCAGGTCGACCCATTGTGGCTGGAATTGGGTCAGCCCTTGAGCCATTATCACAGTTTGTGAATCTATTTTTAAAACCTTGGGTCCCGCAAATTTCATCATACATTCGTGATTCTTCCCATCTGATCACTATTCTAGACAATACACCTGTTCCACCTACCGGATTTTTCTTTGTAACTTTGGACATAGTCTCCCTGTATACAAACATTCCACAGGTAGAGGCACTAAGGATTGTTGAAGAAACTCTAAATCACCGTCAAGCCCCTTATCGGGTTCCCACGTCCTTTTTAATCACTCTGGCAGAATTGGCCCTCACCAAAAACTATTTTCGGTTCAAGGATTCTTTTTTCCAACAAATAAAAGGTACTGCAATGGGGGCTACAATGGCTCTGAGCCTGGCGTGCCTCTTTGTGGCTCATTTTGAGGAAACCTTTGTATACCCATCAGATGGTTTTCAGCATATATCCTTATGGCGTCGATTTATTGACGATATTTTTCTAATATGGCGGGGTACCGATATACAGTTTTTTCTTTTCTTTGACTGGCTTAACTCCTGTGACCCGAATATACAGTTCAATTTTGTAATACATCCACGTCAAATCCCTTTTTTAGATATACTGATATCTGTCCATGAAAACCAGTTCATCACAACGATTTACCGGAAAGACACTGATCGCAATACTTTGCTTTCATTTCAAAGCTGTCATCCGCGTAATTTACGTCATAACATCCCCACTGGGCAATTCTTGCGTCTACGCAGATTGTGTACAACCCGGGTGGAATTCTTGTCCCAGGCTAAGTTAATGACAGGGCGGTTATTGTCCAGGGGTTACCCTTCGTCAGTAGTAAAGAGGGCCTTTAAACGGGCTCTCTTTGCGAATCGGGATTTTCTTTTTCTCCCACGTCCTGAATCATCCGAGAGTATTACCAACTGTATCTTACCATTTTCTATCTTGAGCCGGCAGGTCACGAATATTATTCGTAGACATTGGCAGTCCCTCTCTCTGAATCGACTTTTTCAAGGTCCTTTAAGGTTCACCTATCGGAGGGGCCGTAACCTCCGTGACAGACTGATTCATGCGGACTTACAGTCGGAATTGAGGGTCCTCCCACCCTCAATTGGACATCAGCCCTGTGGGCGTTGTACTATGTGTAAACACACTGTAACTTGTACGTCTTTTATAAATCCGCTCACTCAAGAGGTTTTCCCTCTCCGGGCTTTTTCGGACTGCACTTCAAAAGGGGTGATTTATACCATCATCTGCCCTTGTCCCTTAATCTATGTAGGAAAAACCACTAGAATGATAAAAACACGCATTATTGAGCACTGCTCAAATATACGTAACTCTCGGGAGAATGAACCCTTAGTAACACACTGGGCTCAACATTCACACTCTCTTTCCGACTTAGTCTTCTTTATTATTGAGGTTGTTCCTCGCTCTCCGCGCGGTGGTAACTATAATGAACAGCTGGGTAGAATTGAGCAGAGGTGGATTTTCCGCCTCGATACAGTAGCCCCGAAAGGGCTCAATCGAGAATTGGAATGGCATCTATTCACATAAAGAGTGTGGGGTCACCAGAGATGGCTTGTTGTATGCACTGCTAGTTGCGCCTCAGGAACGGGGGCCACGTTGATTGGCCCCTAGTGACCATGTGATCTGTCAACCTGAGTTTCGCGCTCACTCCGGTAGGTTTAAATACCTGTCTGCAGTCAAGATGGACGCGCTCCCTGCCATTTTTGAAACTGCTCTGCATTCAGGTATGCGATTTGTTTGAATCTGAAATAGCATTAATATGTCGGCTTTGTCCAGTTTATGTCCTAACCTTTGTATGTTTATTTACAGTGCCTTGATAACCTTGTTGCTCCCCCCCGATGCAGCCCTTGGCGAAACACGGGACCGTGTCGGGGGACGCGGTCTATACTGTGGTGTGATTGCAAGTCAGTGGAGTTGCCGTTTAAAAAAGAATTAAAACTTTTGGCTCCTTAGAGCTGTTTTGATTTACCCTGCGGTTTGGACTTACTTTCTTCTGCACTCTCGTGTTTGGATATTATTGAAGTGCAGTTCTCCTGCTCTGTGGTGTTTTTGGTAATTGAAATCTCCCATTATTATTGCACTGCCAAATTGGTTTGCTTCCCTGATTTCTCTTAGCATTTCATCATCTGTCTGACCATTTTGTACAGGTGGACGGTAGTATACTCCTATCACTATACTCTTACCCAACACACATGGGATTTCTACCCATATAGATTCTACTGAGCATTTACTCTCTTGTATGATCTTTATCCTGTTGGACTCTTTACTCTCCCGGACATAAAGTGCCACACCCCCACCAAGTTGATCCTCCCTATCATTGCGATATAATTTGTACCCTGATATAGCACTGTCCCATTGGTTATCCTCCTTCCACCAAGTCTCTGATGCCAATTATGTCAGTCTCATCATTTGCTGCTAAACACTCTAACTCTCCCATCTTACTTCTTAGACTTCTGGCATTGGCATACAGACATTTCAAAGTGTGGTTTTTGCTTGGTTTAACAACCTGCTTTTCAGTTGTTTGGGATAATTCGGTAATCATTAGCTTTGGTGATTTTTTACATATAGGCATATGAACTATGTTTGCTTTTGATGGAACCTCTCTGTTGGGATGCCCTAACTCTCCTGTTTCATTAGTATCCTTCAAGGATACATTTCTCCGAACCATGCGCTGCTGAGTGACTGTCGGCTTTCCCCCTTGTTCTAGTTTAAAAGCTGCTCTATCTCCTTTTTGAAAGTTAGTGCCAGCAGCTTGGTTCCACTCTGGTTAAGGTGGAGCCCGTCCTTTCGGAAAAGGCTCCCCTTTCCCCAAAAGTTTCCCCAGTTCCTTACAAAGCTGAATCCCTCTTCCCTGCACCATCGTCTCATCCACGCATTGAAACTCTGGAGCTCTGCCTGCTTTGGGGACCTGCACGTGGAACAGGAAGCATTTCAGAGAATGCCACCCTGGAGGTTCTGGATTTCAGCTTCCTACCTAAAATCCTAAATTTGGCTTCCAGAACCTCTCTCCCACATTTTCATATGTCGTTGGTGCCCACATGTACCACGACAGCCGGCTCCTCCCCAGCACTGTCTATAATCCTATCTAGGTGACGCGTGAGGTCTGCCACCTTCGCACCAGGCAGGCAAGTTACCAGGCGGTCCTGGATTCCAAAAATTGCACTATTCTCTGTTTAGCAGCAATTCCATTAGTTTGCTAACTTCAGAGATCAGACTAAATAAACTATAGTCCCCAGCTTTGTTCTTGCTTTTCTACACCTCTGGGACTACTTCAGACTCTAAAGAAGCATTGAAAAGGTCAGCCAGTGGAGCTAGCAGGACATCTTTAAGCTCCTTTAATACCCTCAGATGATTCTTTAAAACAGTGGTTCTCAACCCTGTCCTGGGGACCCCCCCAGTCAGTCGGGTTTTCAGGATATCCACAATGAATATGCATGAGAGAAAATTTGCATGTTATGGAGGCAGTGTATGCAAATTTTCTCTCATGCATATTCATTGTGGATATCCTGAAAACCCGACTGGCTGGTGGGGTCCCAGGACAGGGTTGAGAACCACTGCTTTAAAGTATCTAAATGCCTTTCGGCAATAAAAGAGTGGTTCTTTGTAAATAAACTTTTGCTTTATATGAACAGAACCGAGATCCTCTATGTCTCACGTTATCCAGTACATACTGTTTCTTGCTTCCTATTGGTGGAAGGAACTCAGATTCCAATAGTCACTCAAGTGCAGAATCTTGGGGTTATCATGGGTGCAACTTTGTTGCTTAAACATATTAGTCAAGTGGTTAAAGGGTCATACTTCAAGCTGCACATGTTAAGCTGCCTCAAACCTTTTATAAATGAATCTGATTTTAAAACTGTTGTTCGCCCAACTATTGAAATTCCTTGCATCGTGGACTTCTACAGTCTAGTGACCTTGTAATGTGTGCAATAGTGATGAAATGTCATTATCTCCCAATTAGTTGGCAAATTAAATTTAAAATTTCAATGCTGGTGTTCAAGGGTCTTAAAGGTCTTGTGCCTGACAGTTTTAATGTTTCTTTGAAACTTTACTGATCTGCAAGGCCTTTGAGATTTGCGACACAATACCTACTAGATGTTCCATCTTTTAGACAAGTTATACTTGATGAGTTTCAGGAGCAATTATTTTGTATTCAAGGCCCAGAACTGTGGAACTCCCTACCCCATCCAATAAAGAAAGAGAGTTTTTATCTTATGTTATGAAAGATGGTAAAAGGTTTTCTTTTTCAAAAGGCTTATCTGGATTACAGTTGAAGAGTAATAGCAGTTTACAGAATATCAGAAGTGTTTTAGCCAAAATGTGGTGATTAGCAGTAAAAGACAAGTTTTGTGGTGTTTTATGATTTTAATATGTTTTATATTGTTTGATTTTTTTATGTTTATTCTGTTTGGTTTGTAATGACTGATTTGTTTTATGTTCATTTTTTAACTATTTATGTTTTCTGTTTACTGATTTTATGAATGTTTATGTGGAAACTGCTTAGAAACTCTGATTTGTGGTATATAAGCTTTAAATAATTAAAACCCATCTGTCCCCATCGCCTTGTCTACTCTGTTTAGTTAGCTCCTCATAAATACACAGTTCCAAAAATTGTTTGAGGTTTACCTCACTTCCAATCTTATTTGTGTTTATTTTATGTGGTCCTGCTCCAGGCCCTTCCACAGTGAACACCGACCAGAAATATTTGTTAACTAATTTTGCTTTTTTCCTCATCAGACTCCACACTGAATATTCTTCCTCTTCATCTTTGAGTCTCACAGTGCCACTTTTGCACTTTTATAAGTACATAAGATTTCCCATACTGGGTCAGACCAAAGGTCCATCAAGTCCAGTATCCTTTTTCCAACAGTGGCCAATCCAAGTCACAAGTACCTGGCAGGATCCCAAGGGGTAAACAGATTCCTTGCTGCTTATCCCAGGGATAAGACGTGGATTTCTGCAACTCTACCTTAATCATTGTTTATGGACTTTTTCACCAGGAACTTGTCCAAACCTTTATTAAATGCAGCTATACTAAAAAAGGTAAATTTTAAAATCCCAGCACATGCAACAATAAGAGGATGCATGCACCAGTTAGGCTCGCACACACTCACCCTATTTTAAAAGTTGCCTAGATATGTGAGTATCTCCTCTGCTGCATGCACATTTCGCTCCAATTCAAAAAGGGGCATAATCTGGGCAGTCTGGGGTGGGTGTGAGAGACGTACATGCAAATACTATCATGCCTGGGCGCGCACCCAGGTCTAGTGCCATGTACGTTCACTTCTCCTATGGAGGAGATGTTTTAAAAAAAGAAAACTAGACATATTTCAGTTTTAAGGATCTGGGCTAACTGGGGGGAAGTGAAGGCTATTAAACTAGGGGTTTTGAGGGACCTAGCTCTTAACTGGGCAAATTGGTGGATGAATTGGTGAAACTGGCAATGGTGTGGATGCGTACCCTTTTAAAATCTCCGACCCATACCCTAGACGCAGGATTTGTGCACAGATGCGTGCACCCACTTAATATTAGATGCACATGTGCACACGGCCAGGATATTTTATAATATGCGCACATATCCGGGCGCATGTTATAAAATGGTGGCGTCCCTGGGCGCCCGCTGATGCACATGCACTAATGAGTGACCATGCCTGGTTTGAATGTGACTGTCATAGCATTCACCATATCCTCTGGCTACGAATTCCAGAGCTTAATTAGTGTTGAGTAAAAAAATATTTTCTCTTTATTTTTAAAAGTATCACCTGGTGACTTCGTTATTGCTCCTAGTTTTTGAGTTAACACCTGATAGACCTCTATCATATGTTCTCTCAGCAGTCTCTTCTTCAGGCTGAAGAGTCCTAATCTCTTTAGCCATTCCTCACAGGAGAATCATTCCATTGCCTTTCTATCTTTTCTAATTCTGCTATATCTTTTTAAAGATGTGGTGACCAGAATCGCACACAATACTCAAGATGATATTACACTATGGAGCGATACAGAGGCAATATATGATTTTTATTCTCCATTCTTTTCATATAATTCCTAGTCTGTTTGCTTTCTTGGCTGCTGCTACACAGTGAGCAGAACATTTCAATGTACGTATAATCAACGATGATGCCTAGATCCTTTTCCTGAATAGTGACTATGTGGAACCTTTGATTGTGTAGCTATAATTTGGGTTACTCTTCTCTATGGGGTTGATTTTAAAAGGCGCATGTGCAGTT
Source organism: Rhinatrema bivittatum (assembly GCF_901001135.1). Lineage (NCBI taxonomy): Eukaryota > Metazoa > Chordata > Amphibia > Gymnophiona > Rhinatrematidae > Rhinatrema > Rhinatrema bivittatum. The sequence continues at coordinate 19,718,906 of NC_042629.1, forward strand.
CCCAGCCACGCGCACATGGACATGCCAATTTTATAAGATGTGCGCGTCGTGCACGCATGTTATAAAATATGTTCCTACGCCCACATGCGTGCCGGATTTTAGTGTCTGCATGGGGGGGGGGGGGTGGAATTTTGAAATAATATGCACGGTGACACGATCGGGCCTAAATCAGTTCCCTAACCCTAACCCTACCTTTCCTACCTTTTCTCCTCTCCTCCCCAACCCCTAAACCTACCCTAGCTAACCCAAATTTTATTTTAATACTTACTGCTCCTCTGGAGCAGAAGTAAACTTCGCTCACCGGCTGGCTGCCAGCACGCACTTTCCGGCCCGCCCCCCACCCGCCCTTCTCTGCCCAGACACCACCCCCAGCCCGCCCCTTTCTTTTGGCTTGTCCCTTCTGCGCGTACTGGGATTACGCACCTGGACAGGCCTTTTCTAAAATGCGCTCGGTGTGCGCAGGGCTCAGCTATGCTCATTACCCCAGGTTTTTACGCGCCCAGGGCTTTTACAATCCAGGCTTAGGTGCATCATTTTGCACTTGTCCACATTAGATTTCACTTGCCATTTGCATGCCCAGTCTCCCAGTTTTGTAAGGTCCTCTTACAATTTCTCACAAACCTCTTGTATTTTAACAACTTTGAATAATTTTGTGTCACGGGAAATTTGATCACCTCACTCCTTCCCATTTTCAGGTCGTTTATAAATATATTAAAAAAACAGTTCCAGAATGGATCCCTAGATCCATTATTCAACTTTCTCCACTGGGAAAATTTATCATTTAGACTTACTCTCTGTTTTCTATCTTTTAACCATTTCCCAGTCCACAATAGGTCACTGCCCCCTATCCCATGACTTTTTAATTTCCTAAGAAGTTGCTCATGAGGGACTTTGTCAAATGCTTTCTGGAATTTCAGGTACACTATATCAACCGGCTCACCTATAGCCACAGGCTTATTTAAGGCGTCAAAAAAAATGTAGCAGATTGGTGAAGCAAGACTTCCCTTAGTTAAATCCATGTTGGCTTTCTCCCATTAAATGATGCTTTTCTATATGTCGCTACCATTTTACATGGCACAGTTTTCAGATTCACTGGTCTGTAGTTTCCTGGATCACCCCTTGATCTCTCTTTAAAAATTGGTGTTACATTGGCAACCCTCCAGGTACCATAGATGACTTTAATGATAGTTTACAAATTGCTAATAGCAGGTCCGTAATTTCATTTTTCTGTTCTTTCAGCACTCTGGGGTGTATCCCATCTGGTCCAGGTGATTTGCTATTCTTTAGTTTGTCAGTTTGCCCTAGCAGATCTTCCAGGTACATTGAGATTTGTTTCAGTTCTGCTAAATCATCAGCTTTGAATATCATTTCTGGCATGGATATCTCTCTTATGTCTTTTTCAGTGAAGACTGAAGCAAAGAATTTATTTAGTCTCTTTCTCATCCCTAAGAGCCTTTTTTACCCTTTGATCATCCAAAGGTCCAGCTGACTCCCTCGCAGGCTTTTTACTATGAATGTACCTAAGACAGGTTTTATAAGATTTTTCCTCCACAGCAAGTTTCTTTTCAAATTCTCTCTTTGCCTTAATACTTTACATCTAACTTGCCAGTGCTTCAGCTGTTTTCTGTTTTCCTCATTTGAATCCCTTTTCCATTTCCTGAAGGATATTCTTTTAGCTAATATAGCCTTTCTCACTTCACCTTTTAACCATGCTGGTAGTCATTTATTCTTCCTTCCATCTTTTCTAATGCATGGAATACATCTGGTCTGGGCTTCCAAGATTGTATTTTTAAACAAGGACCATGCCTAATGTAAATTCTTAACTTTTGCATCTGCTCCTTTAAGTTTTTTCAAACCATTTTCCTTGTTTTATCATAGTTACCCATCTGAAAGTTAAATGCTGTTACAGTAGATTTCTTTAGTGGCCTCCCTCCAGTTATTGTCAAATTTGATCATGTTGTGATCACTATTGCCAAGTGGCTTCAACACTGTTACCTCTTACACAAAATCCTGTGTTCCACTAAGCACTAGGTCTAAAATAGTTTTGCCTCTTGATATTTCTTGTACCAGCTGCTCCATGAAGCATTCATTTCATCTTGGAACTTGACATCTTTAGAATGTCCTGATGTAACATTCACCCAGTCGATACTGAGGTAATTGAAATCACCCATTATTATTAATGTCTGCTAATTTTGTTAGCTTGATAGCTACCCTGATTTCTTTTAGCATTTCATTGTCTGTAGTTCATTCTGGCCAGGTGGACAGTAATACACCCCCACTGCTATTTTATTCCCCTTTTCACCTAGAATTTCTATCCATAAAGATTCAGCGTTGCATTTTCTTTTATCCTGTTTGACTCAACGCCATCTTTCCACCAATTTGAGCCTTCCTAATATTTTGATATAATTTGTACCCTGATATCGCAGTGTCCCATAGGTTATCCTCCTTCCATCAGATTTCTGTAATGCCAATTATTAGGGATGTGCAGAGCAAAAGTTTATGTTCATAAGTCCATAATTCGAAAGGGGGTCCCATTTGCGGTCAATATGGACATATGGAGAATTCCATAAGTTGAGTCTATGTCCATACGTGCAAATAAAAATTTAAACCCCTCACCCTCCTTAATCCCCCCCCCAAGACTTACCACAACTCCCTGGTGATCCAGCGGGGAGTCAGGACGCCATTTCTGAACTCCTTTGCGAGGAGCACGTGACATCGGCGCCACGTCGGAGTGACGCGGCGTCACGTGATTCCCCGCGGGTTCGCTCCGGGACCCTCGTTGGGCCCAAAAGGAACTTTTGGCCAGCTTGGGGGGGGGTCAAGCTGGCCAAAAGTTCCTTTTGGGCCCAACGAGGGTCCCGGAGCAAACCCACCGGGAATCACGTGACACCGCGTCACTCCGACGTGGCGCCGACGTCACGTGCTCCTCGCAAAGGAGTTCAGAAATGGCGTCCTGACTCCCCGCTGGATCACCAGGGAGTTGTGGTAAGTCTTGGGGGGGGGGGGATTAAGGAGGGTGAGGGGTTTAAATTTTTATTTAGGATCAACAATCGCGATTTCCAACGTATTCAACATAGCTATGTTGAATAAGTTGGAAATCCGCTCGTTTTCGCTTCATCACTTTAAGTTAAAAAAAAAAAAAGTTGCGTTTTACATTTAAGTTCAAAACGAATGCACACCCCTACCAATTATATCAACCTTTTCATCCAGTGCTGTACACTCTAATTCTTTTATCTTATTTTATAGACTTCTAGCATTTGTATGCACACATTTCAAAGTATGTTTTTTGTTTGTATTAACAATCTGCTTATTAGTTAACTGGTAATTTGAAATCTTTCTGTTCTGTTTGCTCTTTACTTAAAGGCACCTGGTCCACTTTAGCATTTATTGCAACCTCTCTACTGGGATGCCCTAAATTCCCTGTTCTCTAAGGTGCAGATTTTTAAAGTTACGTGCGTGGGGTACATTTGTGCGCGCTACCTGGCACGCACAAATGTACACCCAATTTTATAGCATGCGCGCGCTACCGTGCGCATGTTATAAAATCCGGGGTCAGCACACACAAAGGGGGTGCACGCGTGCACCTTGCAATCGCTGATCCCGAGGGGAGCCCCGATGGCTTTCCCCATTCCCTCCAAGGCCGCTCCAATTTTGGAGCGGCCTTGGAGGGAATTTTTTTGGACCCCCCCCCACCTTCCCCTCCCTCCCCCTATCTAACCCACCCCCCAGTCTTAACTAAATCTCCTCCTACCTTTGTTCCAAAAGTTACGCCTGCCCATAGGCCACTGTGCCGGAGCACTTGGGACCACCCCGGACGGCCCCCGGACTGCTGCCATGCCCCTGGTCCCGCCCCCGGTCCACCACCACGCCCCCGGCCCACCCATTTTGGAAAGCCCAGGGACATACGCGCGTCCCGGGGCTTGCGCATGCCACCGAGCCTATGCAAAATAAGCTTGGCACTCGCAGGCGTAGATTTTGGGGGGTTACGCGCGTAACCCTTTGAAAATCTACCCCTTAGTATCCTCCAAAGATACATCATTCTGAACCATGCGCTGCTGAGCGACTGTTGGCTTTCCCCCTTGTTCTAGTTTAAAAGCTGCTCTGTCTCCTTTTTAAAGGTTAGCACCAACAGCCTGAGTCCACTCTGGTTAAAGTGGAGCCTTTTTTTTTTTCTTGGAAAAAGCTGTCCCTTCCCTAAAATGATTCCCAGTTTCCCTCTTCCTTGCACCATCATCTCACCCACACATTGAGACTTTGCCTGCCTCTTGGGTCCTGCTCGTGGAACGAGCACTTCCTTCTAGCACTGACATAGCTACAAAAAAGTATTGTACCCCCCATTTAACCGTATTTGCTATGAATTTTTCCATTCCTGACTACATTCCCAGCTTTTTTTCTAGGTGTTTGTCACCTGTCTTCCTTTTCTGTGATCTCTTGTAGTTTCTGAACACTAACCTTTTTCCCCTTGCCTTTTCAGCTACATCTTTAAAAAAACATAATGGCCTCTTTTAACTCTTCCCTTTATTTACTTTGTTGCCCCTTTGGTATCTCCTTTTAGTTTTGCCCTTCTATTTCTCTTGGATTTTCCCATCCAGCTAATGATTACTTGAGGTACTCTCTATTGTAAGAAGAAGTCTTACAATAGAGAGTACAACCTGCGATTCACTATCCCTTTTAACCCATCCTTACCGCTTCTTTAAATCAACGGGAAACCCTTTCCGCCTGCAGCATGTATATGATATGTAAATGATCGGATTAGCTATTCCCTCCCATAGTAATGTGCGCCCTGATTATCGCCTTTCTAATCTGTAGTTTTGCCGCCCATTTAACCTGCTAATTTACGCCTACCCTTACCCCTGCGTTAGTGTGAGCATTAGGCAAGCCCGGCAGAGAGAGACAGCAATAGGCAGGCTCCGGTCAAAATCGACTCGACATGTTATTAAAGCAAATGTGAATAAAGTACAACAAAAGTAAACTTACTGTATTTGAATGACAAACAGTCCTCTCTCCCCCCCTCCCAAGGCACGCACCGCGGCTCCCCTGCCTCCCGGGGGCAGCTGGCGGCGAAAGCCGCTTCCAGCAGCCCCGGCCGGCGAAGGTGGATGAACGCACGCCTGTACATGCAATTTGGGCGCTCAAGCCAGCGAAAGTGCATGACCGAATGCCGTGACGTCACGGCGTTCGGTCATGCACTTTTGCTGCCTTCAGCGCCCGCCTGTACATTCAATTTGGGCGCTCAAGCCAGCGTATTGATGTCAGAGGTCACGGCGTGCGCCCATTCACCATCGCTGGCGAGGGCTGCTGGAAGCCGCCTCGCGATCCACCCTGGGCTGCTCTCGCTCTCGCCGCCGGCTACCCCCGGGAGGATGGGATAGAGGACTGGGGCTGCCCCGGAGACCGGCACCCATGGACGCGGCCAGGGCAGGTGAGCGGGGACTGGGGGATAGGATTAGTCGCAATCTGAAGAGTGGCTTTCCCGGTGCGTTGGATTTTAGGTTTTTAGATTTTCTTTTGCTTAAAGTTGTGATCCACTTCCTGGTATCTGTCATTTTAAATGCCATTTGAAATGACATTTGAAATGACAAGTACCAGCGCACCCAGGATACTGTATAGGCGCTGTATAGCGCCTATACAGTAAAATGGATTGCGCTTCTTGGATGTGCGTTGGACGCGGCTTGCATTTGCATGCCATTTAAATACAGTATCGAGCGGTATGTGATCCAGACTGTGCGTGCGGCAAACGCGAGTGCACCCGGCACTAACGCACCTCTTTCTACCGCACCTTACTGTATCGGCCTGTTAGTTTGTTACTTGTTTTCAGTTATATGTTCCATGTAATGGATGTGCCTCCTCTCTGTGGCCTTCCATATTGTTTTATGTAAACCGGTACGCTATGTAAATGGCAATCGGTATATAAAATGTTAAAATAAATAAATAAGTCTAATATTCTTGCCTTGGAATGAACCTTCAACTTTTGAATCCTAATATTGAACCACACTGGTGGTTGCTGGATCCAAGACAGATAAGAAAAATCTCAAGGCAGAAATCTGTATCCTAATGTCTATGTTTTAATGATTTTTCAAATTTTCCACTTTCTTGTTATATTGTTATATTTCTGCTTTGTTGTTTTATTGATTTAGAAGCCCACATGGATCATTCTGTGCAGAGTATCTGATATGTCATTTCCATTTCAGCAAAATTGTCTAATTCAGAATGGTTCGGGGGCAACAAAACCCAAAAAGAATTTTTCCGAAATTTTGGAAAAATTCATATTTCGGGTTAGTGCGTACTAACAGGGTTTAGTGCGCACTAGCAGTGCACTAACCCAAAAATTGGGGGCCCACAAAAAAAAAACAAACCTAAACCACGGGAAAAACAAAGTTTCCTGTGGTTCACCAAAAGCCTGAAACGAAATTTCTTTTTTTTTTCAATTATCTCTTTATTAAATCTTTTCAAAAACTTACAAGCATAAATCATATTCTCCAACATGCATAGGCAATCTTAATAAGAAATAACATATATTCTTTCCAGATAATAACCTTAACATAATTTTAATCTCAAACCTTTCTTATTAAGAACTAATAATGGTGAGGGCTCAAATTAATCAAATACATTTTCAAAATAATTCAATTTGAGAAAGGACACTAACTTTTCTCTATCTCTTGTGCCATTTCTGTTGGTATAACCTAGCTTTCTATTGGACTTGACTTATCTTTTAGGAAATTATCCAAATGAAGTGGCTCAGTAAATATAAACTTTTTACTCTGATAGTTAATAAAACATTTCGAAGGGTACTTCAAATAAAACGTTGCACCAATTTCCAGAGTCTTATTTTTAAGTGCCAGAAATTGTCTCCTACAAACCTGCGTAGATTTTGAGACATCTGGAAAAATAAACACCTTTTGGCCACAAAATTTAAGGTCTTTATTCCTAAAAAAACTTCTCCAATAATAATTCCTTCTCTCTCTCTAGGGCAAAGGATACAAAAAGTGTTGTTCTATTATTTATGATGAAGACAATAGGAATCGGATGATGAAAACAAGCCTTTTATTAAAATGGGCATTTTAATAAAGGGCTTGTTTTCATCATCCGATTCCTATTGTCTTCACTGTTAGGGCATTTTAATAAAGGGCTTGTTTTCATCATCCGATTCCTATTGTCTTCACTGTTACACAGCCTACTGGATTGGCTACCACTTTGTTTTTTGGGTTCGTCCCTATTATTTATGATGTCTGTTGATTCTTCTAAGAAAGTTGATATGCCGATAGAATTTTCCTCAATCAAACCAATACCTTTAATGGACCTTGATGTAAAATAATATATTTTAGAAATAGATGGTATATCTTTATCATCATACATCAATATCTCTTAAATATTTTACCAGCATTTCTTTAGGTGACAGTAACCTTGTAACAGGAAAATTAACTAGTCTCAAATTCTTGATTCTTAGTAAATTTTCCACATTTTCTAGTTTGAGATGTAACGTTTTACTTTCTCCTATAAACATACTTTCTATATTTTGAACAGTACTAACCTTTACAGACAATTCTTTCAGAGATGTTTCCACCTCACTCAATCTTTTACCCTGATTTACTATAGATATTCTATTAACATTTACCAAAGCAGAGAGAGAGGAATTAACTTGAGTTAAATTAGAGTCCAATTTTACCAGAACTCTCTACAAGTCCCCGATTCACATTGGCAGGATCCACAGAATCTATCTGAGAGCTACCAATGTTAACAATGACATTTTCCTCCCCTGCCTCTATGCAGGTAGTTGATAAAGCATCTGCCAATGACTGTTGTGACTCAAGACCACTCACATTTAGCGGTGCAGTCCTAGATTGAAGTACTTCTCTCGCAGCTCCTGGAGGTTGTGGAGGTATAGGCGCATTGCCTGGACTTAGCGATGCATCCGAAGTGCTATGCAAACTGTCCATTACTGGCGTGCCCTGCCATGCCAATTTACATGGGCGTCCATTGGGCCCACCCTGGTTGCAGATGGCGAGGAGGTGACAAACCTTGCTTTTCTCTTTCGTCCCATTCCAGGATTAAATCCAGACAGCACGTTGTTAATTGCGCTCATTCGCAATCAAACGTGGTCAAAGCCGGTCTAAGCCGCGCGCGCCTTTGGCACGTGTGGCCTAGGCAGCACGCTGGCGTCAGCTGCGTGCTGACGTGCCTCGGGATTTAAAAATCCCGGGCCCTGGTGATGACGTTGAGCACTCCGGGTCAGCTGTTCTCTCGCTTCTCCTCCCACTCCTTAGCGACTTTTGATGGTATTCAGCTGAGATTTCAATCACTCAGTCTCTTACCAGGACGGCTCAATATCCTTTTCTCATCCACAGCCAGCCCCACTGAAATACCGGCATGCCTTGGGATTTAAAGATCCTAGGCCCTGGTGATGACGTTGAGCACTCCGGGTCAGCTGTTCTCTCGCTTCTCCTCCCATTCCTTAGCGATGTTTGATGGTATTCAGCTGAGATTTCAATCACTCAGAGTCTTACCAGGACGGCTTGATATCCTTTTCTCATCCACAGCCAGCCCCACTGAAATGCCGGCGTGCCTCGGGATTTAAAGATTCTGGGCCCTGGTGATGACATTGAGCACTCCGGGTCAGCTGTTCTCTTGCTTCTCCTCCCACTCCTTAGTGACTTTTGATGGTATTCAGCTGAGATTTCAATCACTCAGAGTCTCTTATCAGGACAGCTCGATATCCTTTTCTCATCCACAGCCAGTCCCACTGAAATGAAATTTCTAAACTATGCACATCTCTATTCAATAGTGACAGTGTGGCCAAAACATTGTATGGTTTGGGTCTGATTATTCCCTATAGGTGGAGATGGAAACATTGTCTGGAAGTTATGCCTTGTTTGTCGCCCTCTGAGATGTTAGTATCTGGCATTAATGCTGTCAGCAGTCGTTAAGTTGGTACAACAAAAGGCACTATATGAGTCATCTTTTATCCAGATCTAATAAACTAAAAGAGCCATGGGGTTATTTTCCCTATTAATTATGATAAAAAATATATATACATGCATATATGACCTGGAATGATGCTTTGCCATCCTCAGACAATTACGGTGACACATCATAACAACCTCCAGTACAATAGGAAGAAACTGTAGTGGATTCTGTTTCCTGCATTATTAGAGATGTAGCTGCATATACATGTACTTTACTAATTTACTAATAAATGATTTTCTTGTATAGTACAGAGTGATTATATTTGTCCACAAATGAGGGAAGCAGAGAGGCTAAAAGGTTAATGTTAAGCTTGCACTGACTAGATTCAGCCAATGGGACAATTGTTCAAATCATTTGACATCAATGAGAAATTAAGGAAATTATTACAATATCATGGGATTCAGTGTATCAAACAAGGGCCCTTCTGTGTAGATTGGGAATGCTATTTTAGGATGCTATTTTCAGGCCCCTTCCTCCACACACATTACTTGCAGGCCTAGGGATACTTTATACCAGTGAGCCTGCAAGTTGAATTTCAAAGGAAAGCTCTCCATGGAGCTTTCCTTTGAAAATTCCATAGCGACCAATTCTGTGGGGATTTCTTTACACCATGAACTTTAAAAATAAAATTGCCTCTGGCACTTCCCCCCTTTTCCATATAGAAAGGTTAGGTGGGGGGTATTTCCTGTGGATAAACACTCATTTACCCATAGAAAACCCTTTGATTATAGCTTCCTTAAAACGTACAATAGCAATATGCGTTTTGCTCTGCCTTGTCTGTCTTGTCTTGACTTTTTTGTCAAGATGGTTCCACACCAGCTGAAGGACTGACTACATGCAGTTTACATAAGAGCAGGGCCGGTGCAAGGGGATTAGGTGCCCTAGGCACCTTTTGCCTTGTACCACCCACTCCCCCCCCCCCCCCCCCCCCCCCGCTGGTCATGCCTCCTTCCCCGGTCACAGCCCCGACGCCTACCTCTTGCAAGCGGCGGCAGCGAAAAGGAGTTGAGATTTGAATCCTACTTCTTTGCCGCCGCCACTCGCACCCCCTAATGGTCGGCACCCTAGGCTCCAGCCTAGCTCGCCTAGTGCTTCCGCCAGCCCTGTATAAGAAATTCTTATTCTGTTTACAGTGAATTGTGTTGATCATGAAAGGTACAGGATAGGAAAGCACAAGCCAGCAATCCCTCTGGTGACCACAGATGAGGCAGAGCCTAGATAGTGGCAGTGTAGCATTCCCCCAAGTTCGCTTTGCCTGGGAGCCCCCATCCTATTCTATTCTGTCTTTGGCATACATACGTAATTTAATAGGAGCTCCTTCTTCTCTAATGCACAGATTAGCCATGGACTCGTTTTCTTTAGCATGCCTCAAATCCAAATTGTCATAAATGTTTTTCAATGATTTCTGTGTCCAGTGCTCCATCACCCCCATTCCTCTCAATTACTGAGAAGGGATCAATGGGTATTGATCCAATTTGTAGGACACAGTTCTAATATTGATAGCAGTTTATATCCATTTGCTTTGCCTAATCTTTTATTAATGGTCATCCTCAAAATGTCAATTAATGCTACTATTACCCAGCAACTGCATAACATGAGCCTTGAGGAAGAGAATGGAAAAGTTCAAGTGAAAAATATCCCCCCCTCCAAAAAAAATAAAATAAATAAAACAAATGAAACAAAGATCTAGCTATAGAATACATTGAAATTTTGCCTGGCCATAATTTCCATTAGACCCATTTATTTTAGTTGCACAGAATAATTTAGTCATTACGGTTTTAGAAAATCCTTTTTTCTACTGCAAAATATTTCTTATTTCTCTGTGAGACTTTGTACCTCCTCCAGAAGATTATCAAACTACTGATTTTCCTTTCTTAAAAATGACATGTTACGGCCTTGAAAAAAAGAATGCAGACAAGTGAAACCTATCTCTCTCTCTCTTCCTCTTCCAATACACAGCATACGATGACTAAGAACAGTATCTACTACCTTGTTCAAGTACAGCAAATGAACACGACGTGAGCTCAGAACCAGCATAAGCATTCATAAGCTCATGATCTGGTTTACTTTGATATTGCCATGATCTCATCACACCAGTATGCCTGTGTCCCATCATGGCTTTCAACTTATTGTGTATGAGCAAAGGCAAGCTGATGTGCCTCACTGTTTCAGACTGTCTCGTAGATGTGCCAAACGTCCAAAGCTAAACTTGATCCAGAAATTCAACACCACCTGCAGGCCCTGGTACGGATCTATGGATTAGGGATGTGCATTCGTTTAGGAAGAATTAAGCAATTTCAATGAAATGTCCTAATTCGTCCTGGTTTGGGGACCCTGAACTAATTTTTCCTGAAATTCGTTTTTGGGTTAGTGCGCACTAATGGGAGTTAGTGCACGCTAACTTTAAAATGTTAGCGCACACTAATGGGAGTTAGTGTGCACTAACCTGAAATTCGGGTCCCCCCAAATTTCAAAGGCCCAAATACAATATTTCCCGCGGTGGGCCAAAAACGAAGCTCGAACCAAAAAAGTTCAGGCTTTGCACATCCCTATTGTGGATATCCAAGGCGGATCAACTGACCCCTGCAAATCTGGACAGATTTTGCTGTGATCCACAGAAGATGTCTGCAAATCCATAGCAGATTTAGTCAGCAAAAGTCTCTCTACTCGTAAAGAAAAACACCTGCAGGACTTTCTGCAGGTTTGTTGAATTAGTTCACAGATCCAAGGAGGTTCAAGCCTCTGTAGCCATAGTCACCACTCAGTTCCGTTTCTGATCAGACAGTGGTTTTTCACCTTTACAAAGATGTCTAATGTTTCATTTTATTCTGCTCCTCCTTACTACTATATTAAAGTTTTCAATCAGTGTGAAACCAGACTGGGGAAAGAGGGCAGTAGACAGATAGATCCCAGCCAAATTCAACACTGTTACTGTAGCAGCAGCAAAATGTGATCTCATAAAAAAATTAAAGTTTCTAGGATTTTACCCTCGGCCATACAAAGAATAATATACATGAGAGCAAAAAATAAAAGAAATGTTTAATGGTAGTTTGAATAAAAGAAATAAAATGGCATTTATGCTGTCAATAAATAATATAGGTAATTATTTGAGAAATATATTTTGGATGGCTTTGGGACAAACTACATTCAGCAATCTTTTGAATGGCCTGGAATGGGCTGGTTATTGGTATTGTACAAGAGAACCTAGATGCAAACATCAGCCTCAACTCCACAGAACACCTGAGCCAGGTGAAGGATAAATATCTGCAGATATTTGCACCCCACAAAAAATAAAGATTTGGACTCCATCCAGTAGAGCAGTGATTCTCAACCTTTTTCCCATCGTGACACACCTGACAGGCCACGCTCACATGTGTGACACACTGCTCATTACAATTCACGGCGGAAATAAAAAGTAAAGGTCCGGTAATTATTTTTATTGTTTAAAATGACACAAGGAAAAGATACATATTCTGTCTGAACAGAAATTGCATAAATAGTAAACATCCCACACCAAAACAGCACCAATTTTCAGCACTTAAACAGTAACCACCTTACCTAAGAAAAGGCAACACTGAAATATTACACCAGGCCTTAAGACACTAATACATCTCCTATTAGGAAAACGGACCAAGTCAGGCTGCTATAGAGCCCTACACAGAAACTACACGCCAGCAGAGAACCTCACCTGAATCACATGTGCTGACCCTCACCTAACAAAGAATAAAGAGACCAAAACGCATAACTAGAAGCATGCAGACAAAAACTGAATTGGAAACTGCAGCAAGCCAGAGTCTCTGTATGCAGTGTAATAAAGGAAAAAAGAAACATCACCCATCCTTATAAAACAAATCAAGAAATATAAAATCAGTAGCAGTAAAACCATACTAACAAAAAGAACAGATTATTTCAAAACAGCTGATGAATGGAATATCCAATAATTAAAAAATCATATAAAAAATGTCTAGATACCAATAAAATATTTCAAAATAGCAGACACAAAGACCCAGTAATGAAAAATAAGGATACAAAATTTTTTTTGCTCTGCATACCTGGGAACATTTGATATCCAGGTGTCCTGAGATTGTTCTGAATTAGCAGGAGGAGGGGTGGTTTGCTTAGAACTTTCTCCTCTCTCAGTCACATACCAGCGCTCTCTCTCACACTGGCTCTCAATTACACACCTATACACACATGCTCTCAGTCACTCACATATACACGTGCTTTTTCTCTCACTTATATAGGCTCTTAATTACACATTTACACACATGCTGTCTATCTTTTCACGCTTACACACACAGGCTTTCAATCACACACATACATGCTGTCTTTTTCTCTCACACACAGACTCTCATTCACATGCTTACAAACATGCTCTCTCTCTTTCTCTCATTTACACACAGGCTCTCAATCACATATTCACATGCTCCCTCACCTAAACCAGCTCTCAATCACACAGACACACATGCTCTCTCTCTTACTTATACACACAGGCTCTTAATCATACATACACATGATCTCTCTCACACACAAAGGATCTCAATCATACACACATACTCTTTCACACAAACAGGTTTTCAATCACAAACTTACACATATAGGTTCCCAATCGTAAACTTTCATTCATGCTCTCTCTCACAGGCAGGCTCTCAATCACAGACATACTCTCTTTCACATATACAGGCTCTCAATCACACACATACATCCTATCTCACTCACACACACAGGATCTCAAACACACATGCTTGCTCATTCAGTCTCTCTCTCTCTCTCTCTCCCTTCCTCCCCCCCCCCCCCCGAACTAGCGGCAGCAGCAGCCTCCTCCCAACCCTAACCTCTTTCATTTTCAGCCTTCGCGGAGGAGGAGTCCCATCGGCGGTGGGGGTTGACGCTCTTCTTCATTTTCCTCCTAGCCGCGCTGCACATTCTTCAGACCGTGCCTCTCTTCTGTTCTTCAGGCCGACGCTGACCACACTAGCATAGTTTCTTCTTCCTGCGCACGCAGCCGCTGCTCACCACTTCCTCTTCCGGGCCACCGGGGGGGGGGGGGGGGGGGTGGCGGCGGGAAGAAGAGACCATGCCGGTGCTGCTGACTCCAGCTGTCCTGCCGCATTCTGCCCTGGCTGACAGCATTTTAAGCCCGGGCGGAGGAGGACCGGGGAGCAGCTGGGTCAGCGGGCGACCAGGAAGTGTGGTGACACACCTGCGTGTTCTTGGCAACACACTGGTGTGTTGCGACACACCGGTTGAGAACCACTGCAGTAGAGAATTGAGGCCTAAGTCACTAGTTACTGCACTTGGCAATGGTGTAACAATCCCTGTAACAATTATTAGATGTTGGTATTCTAAGGTTTTCTTCTCACAGTTGAATAGCTTAGGGCAAAAAGAAGCAATATTTAAAATGTGTCCTCATTAATTGTTCTGTAGTTTTCACTTCCTTCCATAACATAAGAAAAAAGTTATCGTTTTCAAAATCCTAAATTTTTTGAGGGTAACTTTCAAACTTTTCCACATGGTGGCAAATACACACTTATATTGGCAGAGTGTTGATCTACAATATTATTTAATAACCTTCTCATAATATAAAATACGTGTATCTCTGCCCTGCAACATATGTGCATATGTATGCTTGTGTATGAATAAATGCTATGCCTTGAAAGCGAGTATATCAATGCATTGAACGTGCACACTTTTCCTACCTGTTTTAAAAATATATGTGCATATATTTTATGTGTGAAAATAAAGCAGGACATGTGCATGCAAAATCTGATTTACACTCCGAAGCTGGTATATTTTAAAGCATGCATGCATAATTGAAATTACATTTTACCCATTCTTTATTTAATTATAAAATGTATAGCCCACCTCCTCCAAAACAATCGTTCAGCGTGGCTAACCACTGAAACATTCTCAATTACTTCACCAGTTCACCCAGTCAGCAAGACCTCCTGGTTCTTCAGTTCATTCAGACCTCTCACCTGGCCAGTAATACACAATAAAGAAGTCTGATATCAATTAAACAAGCTAATTAGCAGGTGTAACATCATACATGTAAGTTACCAAATGTACATGTGTAAGTCTCATAAAATAGCAACTTACACACGACACGACCCTGGCCCAAAATGACGCTAGACTGCCTTTTTTTTCTCTGCATATATGTACGTGTGAAACGTGCAGTGCACACATACTTTTAACTTTTATACAATAGTGATTACGCAAGTACAGGCTACTTACATAACTCTTTGAAAATTCACTCCTTTGTTTTTAGATGGAGAAAATAAACCAGCAATCCCAGCTTTTAAAATGTCTTTTCTAAGCATAACGGATTTAGAAATTCGCTTTGCCTGTGATGAGACAAGAAAAATATATTGCTGCCTCTCAGTACAATAAACTGTTGCCTTCTACAGATGTGGTAGTGTCCCCTCCTGCAGAGAAGGTGAGGGCACTTACCTCCTCCTCCCTCCCCCTTGTTTGAGAAGACACTGTGTCCTGCCCTGCCACCCCCCACCCCCACAATGAGGTGAAGTCCCTAGAGTCTGTAATTGCTAGGAGATGAAGCGATGATGGGGAGCGATCACAGTCAATAGCTTTGATTAACAATACGATGGGAAATTAGCAATCCTAGCAGTCAACTACCCTGCCTTCCCTCTCCATATGCTCATCAGAGCCTGTGCCGGCTGCCTCACGGAGAGCGTGAGTTCAGAGCACTTTTGCAGCCTGGCAGAGAGTAGAAAAGGTGCAGACATATTAAGGAAATAGGCAGCAAACAGAAAAAGAATCTGTGTGGCAAGATGTTCTCAGGGTGTATTCATAACAGGCTGTGCAGGAAGGAAGTTTGCTGTCTGTGCCTGCTGTATGTTTTTCTGTCGTGCGTGGCTCCATCTGTGTCTGGACACTTTCTGCTAAAAATGGCAACCTCTCTGACCACTGTGACCCCTTCAGCAGCTTTGGTGTTGTTTCCGACAGACTCCGAGGACGCCGAGAGGGGGAGCGACAGCGGGACACCACTTCCTGCCTCTGATAATGATGACAATTCTCTGGGCTACACAGGTAGAGTGCAATTTTTTTTTTTTTTTACAGATGCAGACTGTCCCTTTCACTCCCCTTTCACGTTCCCACCTTCATCAGCTATCACCACCTGCACAGAAACCTTTGATGGTCTCTGCCACCAGCAGCAGCTACCATCCCCATGCCTCATTGTCCCTCACCAGTGTTCATGCCACAGCTCAGAAACATTGCCATGGGATAAGAGCGGATTGCTTTCAGCTCTTAAGACAATTTCTTATTATTATCTTTCTTAATAGCAGGAGAAGACTTGCTTTTCTTTGTTTCTGTGTTTTGTTTTGTGATTTTTTGCAAACCTTTCCTCCCTTGAAGTAACTATCTACCATACCACTTGAATATCTGTGCACGCAGGAGGAGAGAGATGAGGGTTTTTTTTGCCCCCAATAGCCAGTAAATGATTTATCCGGGAAGACAAAAAAAAAAACTGTTCCCCTTTGTGGTTGTTTATTTAGGCTTGTCTGAGATAAACCATTCTATACAAGCAGTAAATAGTTCAAATATATCAGAGTGCTGTATGTGTGATTTCTCTGCTGCATCCTTACAGAAATGTCATGACCGTAGGCCAGGTGAATGAAAGAAGAAATACAAACTAAACAAGGATGACTGAAAACAAACGAATGATCGGTATTGACTTATTCTTGTCAAAATGTAAATCACTGGCATGGATGACTTTTGTTGCATCACGGCCTGGAAAATGAATCAGATCTTACTTGTATTGCTTCCTGCACAATTCAGCATTTTACTATTCTTCTATTAGAGCAGCTGTCTGCCTGCTAAAGGAAAAACTGCATTCTGCAGCCTACAAAGAGCATGGTGTCTCACTTTAGAATTAAAACGGTTGCTTATTTGACTGCTACCTCTACGATCTTGATACTGCACAGTTCAAAGTTCAGATTTAGAAGCAGCTGGCATTAAAAAAATACACAAAGCTTGTTCCATTTTGTTTTAGGAAATCTTATTGCATATTTACCCTTGCTTGAAGTGAACGGAGCTGGTGGGATGAGAGGTATGACTTGCTAAGCAAACAGTTTATTCGAGGCATAGACATTACCACCCAGAAGTATTTGGTCATTAATAGCATAGCATTGGCGCAATTCAAGTAAATATGTCTATTTAAGCAAAACGGTTATTGTACCTTAGTTTTATATACATAAATAGGGTGAGCTCTATATAGTGTTTGCTATTCACAGGAAAAAAAAAGTCTTTACATACTCAGACAAAAATAACGTGAATATGTTTGATTTGAAACCAGACATAAAGTCTAGAGTGGAGAGCACGTCACTGCAGCACAGCACTAGAGCCCACTGCCCTATTCGTTAAAATGCTTACCCTTCCATATTGTACATCAGAGTTCTTCAAGGTATTTTGGATGGCTTGGTGCCAACACTGTGTGCTGCCATGTCGGGATGTGCATGAGAGAAATGTCTGTTTCTTTATGCTTTTCATTTTGTTTACAAGAGATTTTTTTGAGGGGGTTGCTTTTGTTTTGGTGCATTTCATTTCTGAATTTTAGCACTCGCTAAATCGTTTTAGCATGCGCTAAAATGGAGAAACCAGGGGGAGGGAGGTTGTGCTATTTCAAACAGGAAACACAACAAAATAAGATAACAAATGTTTTGATTTCCCTGTCATTTCAAATCAAATCAAGTGTACATCCCTACTGCTATTTAAGAGTTCAGGATTTGATCCCCTGTGCTTCGCTTCTGCTGCCAGGCCAGCCAGGGCTGTGGAGGTAGCACTCACAGACCCTAGGTATAAGGAAGTCTAACCTGTTGTGCAATAGCAACATCTAATTATCAGTGCGCACATGCGTTGCTACCAGAGGGAGTCTGTGGCCCCCCGACGAAAGGATAGGAGGTTGAATTTAAAATGGTGGGAGAGGAGTAGTTATGAATGATGACCAAGGGCAGTGTAACCCAGCGAAATGAGTCAGACATCCAAACAAGCAGGAGGAAACTGCCAATCCCCCAAAAAGATCCTTTCATATAATAGTTTAAAAG
This sequence comes from Rhinatrema bivittatum, assembly GCF_901001135.1. Classification (NCBI taxonomy): domain Eukaryota; kingdom Metazoa; phylum Chordata; class Amphibia; order Gymnophiona; family Rhinatrematidae; genus Rhinatrema; species Rhinatrema bivittatum. The sequence continues at coordinate 19,736,935 of NC_042629.1, forward strand.
GAAAAATGGCACCTTTTATTGTTACTCTCAGAAACTTAGAGCAGAAACACTGATCCATTACTCAGAAGAGAAAACTATAACTAAAATTATTTCAAAATAAAATATGTAGTAGGCATGCCTAGATTGTTCCACAGCAGTATGCTTTTGGATACTCTCTTTCCAAATTCAAACATCTTAGGGTGACCAGAGAGCTCATATATTCATTAAATATTTCAAACAAAAGATGTTGGCAGATAAGAACCACTTGCTCCAGCCAAGCTGCTCATGTGTGCCTGCTGATCTGTGGCTTGTTCTTCCTCCCCTTGCCACTGGGAGCCTTAATGGAGTTACCAAATGCCTGCTGCTCATTGGGAACAGGCTGAGCCAGTCCTGGTTTTGCCTCTTTGCATCTAGGGGACTTGCGGTTGCAAAATCTCAGAGAAAGGCTGGAACTACAAGTCCACAGATGCAGCAGAACAAGACCAGAACTGTGCCTGCCTGTCCCCGATGACCTGGCACCATCTGGTAATCATACTATAGCTCTTTTTTTCCTACCCTGCACAATTCTTCAGGGTCTGTATAAAAAAAACAACATGTTTCATCCTGTTTTATATATTTTTTTTCATTTTGGTGTTTTGTTCCTTTTTTTTTTTTATTTTCATGTATGCTAAACAATAATTGAAACATTAAAAATATATGTCTAGAGTTTTCTTGGTTCCAACAATAGGCAAAAATTCAAGTTTTCTTTTGCATATGAAGTTGTTTACAAAATGGGTAAACTTTCTGACATTTACAGAAAACCTGGGCATGTGGGGATCTGCTGGTTTCTGAACTTTTGCTGAATCTCAAAAATTAAAATAAAAACATCAACAAAAAAAAGGTTATTTGATCACATATTCCAGAAATCTAAAAGCAGAAGAGACATAAGGGACAGTTGTAGCAAATCTTCCTCCAGTGTGGGTTTCTTCAAAGGCTCACTGGTGTATTTTCACTGATGCTTCTGGACCAGCCTTTTGCATGGTAGAAAACATTGATATAGGTGCTACTGCTAGTAGGGTTGTGCAGAGAAAAGAAATTGGTTTGGTTTATTCCATTTCAGTTTTGGCTCGTTTCTAGCTAAATTAGATGGGGTTTATTTGTTGTTTTTGTTTTTGATTTTTTTTTAGTTTTTCAGATCATCCATTTAAAACAAATAATCCGAAACATTTACAGACATTTTTTGGCTGAGGTTTGATTCAGTCGCAATGAATGAACCAAAAATTGACTCATTTGATGCATTTTTCACATTAGGCTCATCCAAATGCGCATCCCTAATAGCCTAAAATCACTTTAAAAATGAGTTCTTCACTCTGGTCCTCCAGGGCCGAAAAACTGATCTGGTTCTGAATCTATCCACAAGGAATATTCCTCAGGGACTTACTTGCATATATTTGCTTTAAGAAATCTGCTAAATTACATGAAAACCACATAGAGCTCAGAGTCCCTGAATTAAACTATTAGATAGGAAGGTTGGTTAAAAGGCCTTATCCTTAGAGTTCATAATTTGATATTCTATGAGGTTAAAACCATCAACACTGTGTGAAAATTGCTATGTTCTGCCTTTGAACAAATTTATATTTTCTCCTTTCACATGTGTTATATTGTTATTTCAATATGCTGAATTTTGTCATGGCTTACAAAGGATTGTACCTGGGTAGAAATGAAACGACCCTCAATAGGCCTCCATATGCATTTTGTACAGGTTTTCTTTCACCTTGTTTCAGAAATACGTTTCCCAGCATATTAAACTTTTCCAGAGGTTCTTCTGGCAAACTGAAATTCCTATTCTCTGAAGGGAGCTTAGACTGTAAAAGTCATTGCTTCTGAAGTGAAAAACACCTGATAAAATGTTGAAAGGACACTTCTTGTGAAGAATTGCTGTAGTCTACACGCAGTGGTATGCCGGTTTTGTCATTTAAATACTTTCTTCAGTACTGGAATCTATAAACAACTCATATAATTATGAGACCCAAGCTCCAAAATCATAATATACATAGAACTCTTAATTAAAATGGACAAACTTCCATGTTGCCCATTTTCCCACTTTCCGTCAGCCACATATCCAATTTCCACCCTCATCTATCAGTTTATTACTAAGATTTACTTAACCGTTGCACTGCCTATCCACTGGTGACTTCTCTACAGGGGAAACCAGGAATTCCTGGCACACCCCCTTTTAGTGTGCACAAAGATCTCAAGAACCTTTCTCTTTACTCTTCTGACTTAAGAATGCCCACAGAGCAGGGCAACTTTCATTAACTCTGCTGAGGTCTAAAAATTAAGTACTATATCAGAGTCTTTCAGATGTTCAATCTGCATTTCTGTGTAAAATCAAACCTCGCAGGTGCACATGTGCGCATGTTTGTCAGGCCACGCCCACAGATGTGGCCATTTTATAACATATGCACATATATGCATGCATGTTATTTAATAGACTGACCACATGCACATGTGTGCTCAATTTTAAATGGACGCACACCTATGCGCACAAATGCCACTTCTATCACACAAGTGGGGGAGTTTTAATAGACACCCACGCAGACGCATTTGCCAATTTTCCTAGTTCATTCCCAGTTACCGCAGGTAAGGGATAGGACTTCCAAACCCCCCTAGTTTAATAGCCGCTCTTCTCCCCTGTTAGCCTCAATTTCTTAAAACCCTGCTGATTTAACTAAATTTGCACCTTTTTTTATTACTTACACGTCCTCCATAGCAGAAGTATCAGGTGGCAGGGGACCCCGGCACATGCCTAGGCATGTATTTGCACGCAGAATTGAAGTTGAAATCCAGGACACCCATGCCCCTCTCAGACCATTGGCCCGCCCTGCCCCTTTTTTGGAACATTTAATTTTTGTGTGTAGCGGGAGAGATGCATGTATGCAGCACCTTTTAAAATATGGTCATCGTGTGCCGACCCAACATATTCATGTATCTCCTGGTTTTGGCATGTGCTGGGGTTTTAAAATTCACTTTTTATTCGCCAGCAAGTGACAGTATAGCATGTACTCATTATATCCTAACATGATATTGAGGTGTGCAATAAAAAATATTCCATTTTGTTTTTTGTTTTATTTTTTCATAGGGTTTTCATTTTATTTGATATTTATTTCTGTTTATTTTATTTCAAAGAAAATGAACATCAAAAAGGACAATAAGCATGGAAAAATAAAAATCTAAAGGAAAATAAGTCTGTGTTCCCACTTCCCCTGCAGAAACAAAACTTAATGCCACTGAAATTTAAAAAACGAAACTCTTCCCTTTCGCAGGCTTTCCCCTGTACCCAATGCCCTTCCCCCAGATGCCCTTACTCCTTTCTTTGGGGGCTTCAAAGTCCAAATGGGGAAGAAGCAATCTCCAATTGCTCCTGCCTTGCTTGGTCCTGCTTTGAAAGTGTCACCAGCTGGTGCCATTTTGTTATGTAGCTGTATAGCATATGGGGCACCTCTAGAGTCACTGCCCTTTTAAGGAGGAATGAAGAAGAATCCCCAGTTCACTACCCATTTTGAAAGTGAGAAGGGATTCCCTTGCCATGGATCTATTTTGACAAGTACAGTGGAAGGGAGGGAGGCAAAGATGCCACTACTGCATTAGGACATTTATTTCAATTTTGAATAGTGGAAGGAGAGAAAGGGGTGCTGCACGTGGAGCCATGATTTTATTCATGTACGGCTTTAAAACAAAAGTGCCAGCATCATTTTAGACCCAGAAGCCAGCAGGGCAGGAGCAACTGGTGATTGCTCCTGTCTCATTCTTTATCAGATACCCCCCACAGTAGGAGTAAGTGGGCTACAGGGCTGTGCTGAGGGGGTGGGATATTTCTTTTTGTTTTATATCAATTTAATTATTGGCAAACAATATGCTCTATCATCAAATAAGGCAAACTTCTGAAAATAAATGATCTGAATGTTTTAGATTTTTCAGATGGATTAGGGTTTCGATTCAGTTGAAAATGAACCGATAGAAAACTCAACTCATTCATCATATTTTACCATTCTTTTTTAAATGAACATACATCTTTATTACCAGATGAATTCAGCATTTTTTTTCAGGATAGGTTGATCTACTCCTGGTTATATCTCACTGCATATATGGATGGCTATGTAGCTCAGATTTCCCTAAAGAAAGGCAGGAACTGCAAGTTCTAACAAACACTGGAGGGAAAAAACCATGGCTGGCCTAGTCTGTGCTATTAAAAAGCATCCTTTTGGTATTCCTCCTAGTGGACAAACGGCATTGCTGTTACCACACATGCATGACATCAAATATCAATTACTAATCACCTTTCCAATCCCATATTTTGTCATCAAACCCACTGTTCTATTTTTTTCCCTAAACAAAATGGCCAGTCTATTTATTTGAATTCTGTTAATGATGAAAAATAATTATCACTGCACCCTGATTCATTAGATGAGATGAATGAAATGGCATTGCTCAGTGATTAGTTGATTGCTTCCAGGAAAGACTGAGTGATGACCCATCCTGTGTGCGCTTGTCCATACTGTGAGGACAATTTATTGTGTTTGGTCAACTCGCTACCACTCCACTAATTCAAAGTGTTGCACTTTTTGAGTTTCTTGCTGACAGTTGACTTTTCCCCTGACTGCACTAGCTGAGCACTGTTTTATAGGAATTGGCTGACAAAGAAATGAATCTGATATCAATGAAAATAGCACACTGATTACAATTTGATATAGCTGCCTCAAGATGCCTTTGTTTTCATTATGCACCAATGTTTTTTAATGTTATCCATTACACGTGCATGAGTATCCCATACAATCAGTTGTGCTAAGTTCTCACATTAGCATGAGCTCATTGTGCTACAGTGAAAGAAAAGAACATTTTCTTTGGTTAACAAATGATTATTATTTACTTAAAGGTGAATTTTTAAAGCCTAACCCGTGCATTAATTAGGGGATGCGCAAATATGTCAGGTTTGTCGTGCTGAGTGGATTCTAAAGGCCGCCCAGATATGCATGTACATGCCTCAGTGTGTATATCTCTGTTTTCAAAAAGGGGTGAGGTATGGGTGTGGTCTGGGTGAGGCATGGCATTTTGGGGCATGACGCTGAGATGTGTACATAAAACATGTAAGCAAACCGAGGTGCACAAAGGCTCTCTGTCACATAACTTTATTCTATAACTTACACGGCATCCATAGCAGAAGTAAAGATAAATAGGCAGATTTGTGGGGTTTTAAGGGTAAGGGATAACTGGTAGGGGTGTGCATTCGTTTTGAACTTAAATGGAAAACGCAACTTATTTATTTTTTTAAACTTAAAAAAAAGATGAGGCTTAAACGATCGGATTTCCAACTTTTTCAACATAGCTATGTTGAATACGTTGGAAATCGCGATTGTTGATCTAAATAAAAATTTAAACCCCTCACCCTCCTTAATCCCCCCCCAAGACTTACCAAAGCTGGCCAAAAGTTCCGTGAGGGTCCGGGAGCGGACGCGTGGGGAATCACGTGATGTCCGCGTCACGTCGGAGTGACGCGGCATCACGTGATTCCCCTCGGGTTTGCTCCCGGACCCCTCGTTGGGCCCAAAAGGCACTTTTGGCCAGCTTGGGGGGGTCAGGAGGCCCCCCCAAGCTGGCCAAAAGTTCCTTTTGGGCCCAACGAGGGGTCCGGGAGCGAACCCGAGGGGAATCACGTGACGCCGCGTCACTCTGACGTGGCGCCGACGTCACGTGATTCCCCTCGGGTTCGCTCCCGGAACCCTCGTTGGGCCCAAAAGGCACTTTTGGCCAGCTTGGGGGGGTCAGGAGGCCCCCCCAAGCTGGCCAAAAGTTCCTTTTGAGCCCAACGAGGGGTCCGGGAGCGAACCCGAGGGGAATCACGTGACGCCGCGTCACTCTGACGTGGCGCCGACGTCACGTGATTCCCCTCGGGTTCGCTCCCGGAACCCTCGTTGGGCCCAAAAGGCACTTTTGGCCAGCTTGGGGGGGTCAGGAGGCCCCCCCAAGCTGGGGGGGCACTTTTGGCCAGCTTGGGGGGGTCAGGAGGCCCCCCCCAGCTTGGGGGGGTCAGGAGGCCCCCCCAAGCTGGCCAAAAGTTCCTTTTGAGCCCAACGAGGGGTCCGGGAGCGAACCCGAGGGGAATCACGTGACGCCGACGTCACGTGCTCCTTGCAAAGGAGTTCAGGAATGGCGTCCTGACCCCGCTGGACCACCAGGGAGTTTTGGTAAGTCTTGGGGGGGGGGGGATTAAGGCGGGTGAGGGGTTTAAATTTTTATTTGCACATATGGACATAGACTCAACTTATGGAATTCTCCATATGTCCATATTGACCGCAAATGGGACCCCCTTTCGACTTATGGACTTATGAACTTAAACCTTTGGTCTGCACATCCCTAATAACTGGGGGGAGTGAAGGCTATTAAACCAGGGGTTTTAGAAGACCTAACTGGGCGAACTGGGGATGAACTGGTAAAGCTGGAAATGGTGTCAGTGCTGAAATTCCCCAATTTACACAGTGGAAGCACAGCATTTGAGCACAATTGTGCGTGTCCACTTAAAATTAGAGCACATGTATGCATGGCCAGGCTATTTTACAAATATACGTGCAAGTTATAAAATAGTTGCGTCCCTGGGTGCAAGCCAACAAACGTGCCACATGTGCGCCTGCGTGCTAGTTTGAAAGTTACCATCCCTTAGTTTAAAAAAAAAAAAAAATCGGAATTTGTTTGCAGTGAAACGTCACCTATCAGATATATGCAAGACCATGCTTCATATTAGTGTATCAGACTGATGCTTATTCAATTACGGATGAACAAACAAGCTTGGATTAAATCTAAATCCCATCTAAATTGGAGAGGGGGTGTTCAGATGAAATTAGTCTCTCTAGGCTCATCCCAAACATCTGGGATACCTCACGTGTAACAGATGTGTGTGGCCCCCCCCTGCTTGCATACATTTCAGTTAATAATTGTCAGCTATAGTCAGAGTTCAGGCTCAGTTAACGTATTTACCATCTACCCATAGGGGTTTTCTATAAACATTAAAGCATTTTTTGACTGCCAGACAGTGAAAGGCTCTCCAGGCCACAAGTAACAATTAATCCTCTTTGCTAATGGCAATCATGAAGCTTTTCTTTTCTTTTTTTTCTTTTTTTTTAATACTGTAAGCCTTTTGGCAGCTCAAAGTGGACAAAAGTCCAAAATAATTTCAGCTTCTTTAATCTCCTGCCAAATGTCTCGTAGCCACAGTCTGCAGATTGCACAGGTAGGAGGAGTTCCTTCTATCAAGGCAGGAAAGAAGGCATTTACCTGATTGAGGAATTTCAGCACCAGCTTGGCTTGCTATGCTCTGAGAAGACGCTGGGAAGATTAAAACTGGATTACATCTTTAATAACCTGAAAAAAAAGTGTAATTTATTAGGAACAGAGCAACTTACCCAATGAAAATGGATAAGATCCTAGCAAGGCATTCAGAATCAGATAGCAACTTAATTAGGAAAGGAGGTAGCTGGTTACATCATCAAATCACAATATATAATTTGGCAGAATAATGTGCTTGAAAGAGGCCAGAGAATATGAATAATCTTTTTCTATTATTGATTTCTTGCATCAGAACTGGCATTACAGGCTTGCACACGCTCGGGGTTATTGTGAATCCATCCTGTTTTGGGAGAGGGGGGTGGCTTTTATAAAAGTGATGGTGGGATGCGGCAGCAGCAGCAATTATTGGCCAACTAATTGTCCCTTCGTACTGATATCCTCACCTGTTTACACTTTCTGTGCTTGGGATGGTTTTTTTTATAAATGGCATCGATTAGGGGAAATAAAGTAGCAGGTGTGGCCGCTTCTGCCGTCTTCCTCTCATGCCTGAATCCAACCTCAGAAAGGTGATGTTTGAGAACGCTCAGACATACTCATGCTGTGGAGCAGAAAATCTCAATATAAGCAGTGGAAGAAGAGAGTAACATCAGAAATTAGGCACACAGTTTTAGATGATACTGATGATTATTATTTGAAAATATATTCATATGAAAGAGCATTACACAAATATCCAGGAATCAGTACCTCAACTTCTGGTAATACATAAATATTAAAACTTATCTATCCTATAAAGAGTTGAAGCTTGCTTCTTATTATATTCCTGGACCTTAAAACAGGAGGGCTTGGAGCACTCTAGAGACAGAGTTTACAACCTCTCAAGAAAGAATCCCCTGTAGGTGCACCTACTGCTTGTCTCCTGATCTATCTGATGACCGGCAGTCACGAGTGAAGTCTCGTGTGAGGATACCTCGCTTTCAGGCCTCCTCTGACAACAAAGTAATGCATGTGTGGCCAGAATACATGTCAGATGGGCTAAAAGCCCAAGAGGAAGAAAACCTGCCCAGAAAAGAAAATCTTCACAGTTTTGTTTTGTTTTTTAACCTTTATGCTATTTTAGAAGCTTCTCTGGATTGGAAGTCTCTTAATATTGTTCCTTCTCACCTTTAGAAGCTATGAAGAAGTGTTTCTGCTGAAAAAACACATTTAATACAGTATAATCATTATCCAATTGCATTCAAGTAAATGTAAAAACAATACAATACAATATAAAAAATGTAATACAAGGAAAAGACCCAAGGAGAAGCTCTTGACTCATGGTCCCTTATTCTAATCAAGAGATAGATACATAGACAGACAGATAAGCATGAACATAATTATTTCAAGGGTGCCTCATTGACATTTTGATGTAGTAAAAACCTCTAAATCAGAATATCAAAATACTTTCTTAAATAGAATTTAGATGCTTGGTTTAGCCTTATTCTTCAATCTATGGAAAATCTATGATACATATATGAACTACTTTTTGGTTGTCACCCTCTAGTGGAGAATCATGTGTCTGCATATGACACAAATAAGCATTTGCTTTGATCTGCTTATTTTCCATAGGAGTATAGCAGCAATACAGGATCATACCACCGACATGTGTTTCCAGTAATACACACAGATGGAGAATTAGCATCTTTTTTTTTTTTTCACCACTGTAAAAGGCCAAAGTGTGCTTGCACCCCCTCCCAGAAATGAAGACGCATAGGATTGTGATCCACCTTTGGCTCTATTGATAATGCTGCCTGCAGACGAGGCGATCCAAAGGTTCATGCAAATTAGGAGGCAGCATTTTAATTTGAGCTGTGCCATTTCTCTTTGATTCTTTTTTAAGATATTGAATGACTGTATGTCATTGGGCAGCACACTATGAAAATGTTGTGGTCTGTACACAACTACAGTCTGGAGCAGAATATAAAGGCACGATGGAAATATGTGCGCTTTGGTTTATTTCTACAGATGTAAAGCATTATAGCTGTATAGGAAGTTCTGTAGACACATATGCTTTGGGTTTGGGGAAGTTTTTTTTATTATTATTTGGCAGAGAAGAGAAACCACCTCGTGTCATTCTGCCTTTTTACATTAAGAAGGTTTCACTTTGAAAGCGGTGAATCTCTCCCACAAAAAAATTAGGAGCAAAGCTCTCAAAAGCTAAAATGAGTGTGAAGCGAGGTTCAGTTTTTTTTTCCAAACCAGGCTTTGCTTAACTCTTTATGCTGAAGCATTTGAAAACTGATTCCGAAAACCTCAAATGAGATTCATCATCAGCCAATAAGGAATTCATTCATGACTGTTTTGAAACTGTTTTTTAAATATATTGCTACTGCTGGAAGGAAAGATGGAGGTGCATGACCCAAGGTTCACCTAGAGCGCCAAATACTCTTCCATCAGCTCTGCTTTACAAGAAAGAATGAGATCAAACTTTCAGGCTGAGTAATACAATCTACCAAAACAGTTTATACATATGTAGCAAGTTGTTTAAGAAGTCAGCCTAATGACAGTGATAGTATTATGTGAGGCCTGAGATTTGACGAGAAGTGGGGAAGGAAAAGGATGGGAGGGAAGTTTTAATTCTTGGGCTGACCAGAAATAGGAAGACTAAGAGATGAATTCTAAAAGCCCGACATGCGCATTAATTAGGGGATCTGCGAATAAGTTGGCCTTGCGTGCAGATTTTAAAAGCTGCTGAGATACGCGCGTATCTCCTGCAATCGCACATCTCGAAGGTCTTCAAAAAGGGGGCGGGGCGTGAACCTAATGTGCAATTAAATACTGATGTGGCCAAGTGTGTACCAAGGCCCCCTGCCAGGTAACTTTACTTCTGTTATGGATGACTTGTAACTTAAAAATAAAGGCTGATCTGCAAGGTTTTAAGGGTTGGTGCTAACTGGGGGGAGGGGAAGGCTATTAAACTAGGGGGGGGGGGGGGGGTTTGGAGGACCTATCTCTTAACTTGGCAAAATGGGGACAACGGTAAAACTGGGAATGGCGTCAGCACGCGCCCCTTTTAAAATGCCCCGATTTACGTGGTAGAAGCAGGATTTGCGTGCCCATGCATGCACCCACTTAAAATTAGGTGCACATGTGTGCATGGCCAAGCTATTTTATAACATGTGCTCATATGCGCACGTATATTATAAAGTGGCTGTATCCCTGGGCATAGGCTGACGTTTGTGCCGGTTTCAAAGTTAATGTCTAAAGAAGCAACAAACATTGTCCTCTAAAGATAGGGAACTCCTGCTCCCTTCCCAGTGGAAAGATGGCTTCTTCAAAATGCCTCCTGATTTCCATTCCTCCAAAAAATTTTGGAATGATTAAGAATATTGAGCAGCTATAAGGCCCAGTTGTTTACTGATAGTCTTACCACCCCTGGGTCCTGAGAAAGTGCTCTGGACCTCTCTTATCCTAAATTGTTTTATGTAAATTGTGAAGGCTCATCTATACCATTCAATATCCCATGTATTCCAATGTTGGTTTCTTCTGGTTATCTCAAGAAGCTTTGATGGTACTCCTGATACTTCATCTTAGGCAGTGGTGAAAACTAGTCAATTGGACAAACTCAAAGTCCATTGGTAGAGAGCCAGATTATTATTATAGTTTAGATGCCCAACCAAAGTTCATTGCAAACATTGAGGGCAATTTGTAAACAGCCCACCTAGATACAAATTCCTCAGGTACTTTGTATCTGTGGACCTTGCACCTAATTTTCAAAAGGGAAAATACATGCCTGTGCACTTGCTTTTTCTGCTGTATGTTTTACAGTCCACACCCCCCCCCCACACACCCCAGCAGCACCCCCCCCCCCCAGGAATGTCTTTCTCAATCCAGCTATGAGTTTACGCACAATGCACCTCCAAGTGTAATTTAGGAAGATAGAGGAAAGGTAATTTTCAGACACCCAATTTACTTAGCTAAATTGCTATTTCTTCAGGTAAGAGGCCTTGAAAATTGCCCTTTGTGTGGTCTGGGAATGCTGTTAATATAGAAGGGAGAGAACAGGTTTGAGCAGAAATAAGCCACTCCCACTGAACCACAATCGAAAATGTAAAAATAAATAAATAAATAAAATGGAAGCATATTTGGAAGGCTTTAAGCAGATACGCATTTGCAAGTCCTGTTAGTAATGGAGAAACACTGTAAATACATGTAAATCTCTGTATGTTGTAGATTCATGTGTTGTCTTTCTTCCCCCAAAAAACATTCCAGTTTTACTACTGCAACTGCAAGCTGAGTCACCCTGTCAGCTGAATGGCTGGAAGTTCCTGAGATAAGTACATTTTTTGCTTAGTGCTCCAGGGATTTTCCAAGACAAGGTCCTTTTTACCAGGCTTTCAAATGAATAAAACAGACTGAGTGAAGGCAAATATTTCATCTGTGCTGTCAACCTTTAGGTTTGCCAGTGATTTGCAAAATTCAACAACTCTTTTCTGGTTTGTAAAACAAAAGATGGTTCAGGCCACTAGAGGAATTAAAAAAAAAGTGACATCCTTCCCTCCATCTGAATACTGGCTAGTAGCCAAAGTGAAACATACAAAGAGCAGATAGCCAAAATCATTCAGAGCGCAAAGAGTGTTAGCAGAAGAATTCTTATTTACTATTATGTTGAAAAAGTTCAATTAAAGAGTATACGTTTTAGTGCAAAAACAAACCCACATCACATTCCTAAAAACCACAAAATCAAGTGGGATAAATAAAAAACATAATTGTGCTCAATAGGTGGCATATACATTGCCTATAATGTACTATAAGATCTTTACAGAGTCATATGCACATCTGTTACAGTCCTGACGCTGGCGTTTCAGCAATTGACAGTGTAGCCTGCTAAGGAGAGTGTCACTCGTATCATTGCTTCTTCCACAGATGTAGAAACTCAGAATAAATAACTTTCAAGTGTGGAGACAAGATGTTAATTATTTTGAGTTTCTACATCTGTGGAAGATGCAATAATGTAAGAGACACTCCCCTAAAGCAAGCAGCATTGTCAGTTGCCGAAATAGTAGCATCGGGACTTCTTACCATCTTGCTGCAACCTTTCCCACCCAGTTGAAACCTTTTAGACTTTTCTTCAGTTATCGGGTCAGTGTTTTTATATGTACTTTTTTTGAAGAGTAAATTGATTTCCCTATTGGATATTTTAATATTGTTTTTCAATAGACTGATTTTCAAGGTGTATAATTCTAACAGATGTGGATATGACTGTGAATATCTTATAGTGGCACTGTAGATGTTATGGTTCTGAAAGGTAGACCCCTTGCCGAGGTGTTGGTGCCACCTGTGGAAGAAACCCCCACAGGTCTCTACCGTCGAAAGGCGAGGCTGGGATGAAGCAGAGACCCTGCAGGAGCTTCACCACTACCAGCCCACGTTCCCCTTGGGCTGAGCCCTTGGGTACCAGGGCCGACCGCACTTACAAGAGGTCTCTGAGTGAAGAGAAGCTGGAATGGATCCCAGGCCCGGGGTCAGAGGTGGACCGAAGGCTGGAGTGTAGAGTGAGAGCCGAAGCAGACCGCAACCCTGAAGCAGGAGACCAGGCGTGGATCAGGACAGGAGACAATTCTCATAGACAAACTCCCAGGCACCGGGTCGGGACAGGCGGCAGTATTCGGAGTCGAGGTTCCAGGCGAAAGGTCGGGACAGGCGGCAATCTTCAGAGTCAAGGTTCCAAGCGAGGGTCAGGTTCCGGGGAACATCAGGCAGATCAGTAACAGGTAATATCCTCTGTGGAGGAACAGATACGAAGCCGAGAAGCCAAGGCAAGGTCTGTGGAGCAGACCTTGCCTTAAATGAAAAAGAGCCAGGTGGGGTCAGTAGGAGGGGCAGCGGCAATTCCTACCGTGGTTCCTTTAAATATAGTAGGGAGACACGCGCGCGCAGCTCTAAGAAGGCCCAGTGAGGGAGGAGCCTGCACACGAAGCAGCAGGTATGTCGGCAGGCCCTGGAATGCGGCCTAGCTGCGCGGCAGCCGGAACAGCCAAGACGAGGAGTGCCAAAGGCGGGTGACCTCCGCAGCCAGTGAGCCCGGGGAAGTGGCTCTGCGCCGGTAAGTGGCGGGCGCCAGTCGCGGGAAGCTGCGGCTGGCAGCCATAACAGTATATGCCATCTATTGATTTTAGGATGGTTTTATTAATCTCACTTTATGTATTGTTTTTGTTTTAAATAATCCAATATTGTTCAGCATTTTCCCCCTTGATAGGTATTTGTAAATGAAGTGACAATATTTGTCACCATTTCATTACCTAAAAGAATCTGTTTTAACTAAAACAATACCTTGTCCCTTGGATCAATGAGTAACTTAATAATGTGCTCTTTAAAACAACTTTAATATTCACACAAACCTTTCTGCAGATTATACTGTTAGAAGAGCAGGTATATTGGTGGATCAACCCCTGACCTTTTGACCTGGGGATCATGGGTCCATCCATCCTCTCCCTGCTGACTGTGCTCTATGACCATTAGTTGATTAAGGAAGGGCAAAGGAATACTCAGCAAAATGCACCTTGTCTGCTAGGAAATTGTTGCGATTCAGCCCATGGCAGGAGCCACGAGCCGCCTCTTACCTTCGTGACCCGGAGGCCACAGAAGCCGGGGCCTTTCCCGTCACAGGAGCCGCCCCGGACCACCCAAGTAACTCCTCTTCTTCGCAGCAGGAGCCACCACTTTGTCCTTGCTCCACGGCCCGAGAGGGCCTCGTCCCCGACTTCTGCTGTGGCCGCCCCCAGCCTGTCTTCAGCGGCAGGACGCTGCCACTCCTGCGTCAGGGCCTGCTTGCGGCCCTTCTCCAGCTCCTCTTGCTCCCCTGCTGTGGCCGGCAGCATGGCCACTGTCCAGGGTCCTGGACTTCCTGTTCCTGCTCCCCCCCCCCCCCCCCGAAAGGGTGAGGCCACGCCTCTCTCCCCTTCTTAAAGGGACAGGGAAGTATGGTCCACCTGGTAGCTCCTCCCAGGGAGTTGCCACGTCAGCCCAACAAAAGGGCTCTTCATCCATTCTTTCCAGACCTTGGCAAGAAGCTAGTCATCTGGGACTAGTCCTCCCTAGGACTCCTCCGCTCCCTGTTCCTGCCTGGTGTTCCTGATCTCAGAATTCCATGTCTCATCTTCCAAGTGGTCCTCATGTTTCGTCTTCCAAGTGGTCCTGATGCTTCGTCTTCCAAGTGGTCCTGATGTTCCATCTTCCAAGTGTTCCTGACGCAAGTCTCCTGTTGATCCCGGCTTTTAACCTCCCTTCTACTGAGGCCCGCCTCAGTGCTCCGGCTCAGAGTCCCACACATGGGAATGGTCCACACAATGCTGGACTATCGGTCCTTGTAATTTACCCTTGGTAAGACAGCTATGATGTTCTATAATCCATTTATTAATAGGACGCGAATGCGACCAATATATTTCTTCTGTTATGGAGTCTCAGTATAGTGGACCCTTTGGCCGAACTGCAGGAGAATGGGAAAGGGGTTCAATGTCTCTGGTACACCACAGGCCGGGAGGCAGATGTTCAGGCAGGATGTAGTGGTGCTCTTCACCCTGGAAGCTGGTGCTCCCCCGGGAGGAGCCCGTAGGAGCCCAGCCACTGGGACTTAGGTGAGGCTTCACCCTTGGAAGCCGAAGCCCACCAGGGAGGAGCCTGTAGGAGACCGGCCGCTGGGACTTAGGCAAGCTGATGAAATTGAGACTAGAACGAGCAGGCTGATGAACAGGACTGGGAACTGGAACCAGACTAGAACAGTAGACAGGAACTGTAGCAAGACTCGGGTACTGGAACCAGACTAGGACAGTAGACAGGAACTGTAGCAGGCAAGCAGGAACCAAGCAGGTACTGTAGCAGGCAAGCAGGAACCAAGCAAGTTCCAAGGCAGCTCACTCCGGAGCAACAGGGGACCAGTAGGTAAGCCCGTTGCAAGGCAAAGACTGAATGTCCACGGCCGGCTTATCAAGGCCGCGGCGTCTGATGTCAAGAACTGGGCGGAGTCACCACTGGCGGGAAACGGCCTAGAAAAGCACCCAAGTGGCGCGCGTGCGCCTAGAGGCAGGGCGTCCATGGGAAGCTTCCCGGCGGTGTGGGCCCCGTGGGGACGCCGCTGAACAGGCCATGAACTAGGCCACCCGAAGTGGGAACAGGTCCAGGAGCCCGGAGGTAAGGGTCTGGTCACGGCGCTCGAGGCCAGAACCGTAACAGTACCTCCTCTCTTACGCCCCCTTTTAGCCGGTCCAGGTTTACTTGGGTGATCCAGATGGAACTGCCGTAATAAGTCTTTGTCGAGGATGTTACGGGCAGGTTCTCACGAATTATCCTCGGGACCGCAATCCTCCCAGGAACCGAACATCCAGGATCTCACGTACTTGATATGTAGTATCGTTTGGTACTGAAGGATCCGATGGTTCAGGAGCCTGGGAGTGGTATCTAGACAAAACAAGAGGCTTCAGCAATGACACATGGAACACGTCATGTATGCGCATGGAAGAGGTAGGCGTAGTCATTACGAGACTGCTCCCACTCGTTCGGCGACTCGGAAAAGCCCACAGAATCTCGGGGCTAGTCTTCGGGACGTGATTCGTAGCTGTAGATTTTTAGTACTAAGCCAGACGCAGTCTCCTGGAAGGAAGTCGGGTGCTGGCTGACGATGCCTATCCGCCCATTTCTTGGTGGACTGGGTGGCCTTACGGAGCTTTCCCTGGATAGAAGTCCATAAGGAAAGAAGCTGGCGGGCTGAAAGTTGCACTGCCGGGAGTGCACTAAGTTCAGGCGAAGGCAAGGGTAGTCGAAGTTGCTTCCCATAGACAACGAGAAACGGTGAACTTCCAGTAGCGGCATGCGTATGATTATTATATGAAAACTCCGCCCACGGGAGTAACTTGGCCCAATTATCTTGTCGTTCATTCACGAATGAACGGAGAAAGGTCTTTAAGGTTCGGTTAGTCCGTTCCTTTTGCCCATTACTCTGGGGATGGAACGCAGATGAAAGACTAAGTTGCACACTGAAGTGTTTGCAAAGTGCTTTCCAATATCGAGCAGTAAACTGTGGTCCTCGATCTGAGACTATATCCTGTGGAAGGCCGTGAAGTCTGAAGATATGTTGAGTGAAGAGATTGGCTAAGTCAGGTGCAGAAGGCAACTGGCAAGGGGACAAAGTGCGCCATCGCGGAAAATCGGTCTATGGTCACCCAAATGACCACAACAGTCGGTGGAGATGTGTGTCCAGGGCTCCACCGGGATAGGTAATGGTTGTAACAGGCCCCTGGGCCTTCTGATGAGTGGCTTCTTTACGGCGCAGGTCCCTACCTGCACAATTTTAGGTTGTATCTCCTGTCTCACCGTCGGCCACCAGTCAGCCACCGTCGGCCACCAGTAGAATCGATTCAGCAGGTCCAAGGTCCCTTTACAGCCCGAATGGCCCCCAGTTAGGGAGTCATGGGCCCACGTGAGGACCGCTCTTCGAGAGCGACATGGAACGACGGTCTTTCCTTGGGAGGACACCAAGGTTGCTGCGAGGCTCACTTTCACGGGATCCAAGATATACTGGGGAGAATCAGAAGTCTCTTCAACCTCAGAGGAGCACGAGAGCGCTCAAACATTCTTAGAGCTGGGTCAGTAGTGTAGAGTAAAGTTAAACCGATCAAAAAACAGCGACCACCAGGCTTGCCTCGGATTTAGGCGTTGGGTTTGCTTCAAAAATGCTAAGTTTTTGTGGTCAGTGTACATCGTCACTGGATGGTTGGCCCCCTCCAACCACTGTCTCCATTCCTCCAGGGCAAGTTTCACGGCTAGCAACTCTTTATCACCAACACAGTAGTTGCTCTCTGCTGGCGAGAATTTCTACGAGAAATATGAACAGGGTAGCAATTGTCCAGAATCGGAGTACTAGCTCAGCACGGCCCCCACAGCCACATTGGAGGCATCGACTTCCACCACAAAGGGCTGGCTGGGGTCAGGATGACGAAGGCAGGTGTCCAACAAGAATGCTTCCTTGAGAGCCTCAAAGGCTTGGCAAGCGGGAACAGGCTAATCCACCGCGTTGGCTCCCTTTCGGGTGAGGGCAGTCAACGGGGCCACAATACGGGAGTAATTAGGAATAAAGTGACGGTAGAAATTGGAAAAGCCGAGGAAGCGTTGCGCTTTGAGACCCCTTGGCCGGGGCCAATTCTTAATTTCTGCCACTTTCTCAGGATCCATTTGGAAGCCTGTTGCAGAGATTATATAGCCCAGGAACAGCAGGGACATCTTCCCGAAACTACATTTTTCAAGTTTCGCGTAGACTATGCTCCCTGAATATTTGGAGCACTTGACGGACATGCTGATGGTGTGAAGGCAGGTCCTGGGAGTAAACTAACACATCGTCGAGGTAAACGATTACGCAGGTGTTCATAAGGTCCCGTAACACCTCATTCATTAGGTGCTGGAGCAGCGCCGGAGCATTACATAAGCCGAAAGGCATCACAAGATATTCGTAATGCCTGTCTCTGGTATTAAAAGCAGTTTTCCACTCGTCTGCGGGATGAATTCTGACTAAGTTGTAAGCACCTTGTAGGTCCAACTTTGTGAAAATCTTTGCTCCCTGGAGCCTATCGAGAAGCTCCGGGATTAGCGGGAGTGGGTAGCGATCCCGCTTGGTAATAGAATTGAGGCCTCTATAGTCTATACACGGTCTCAGCGAGCCGTCCTTCTTGCTGACAAAGAAGAAGCCTGCCCCTGCAGGCAACTTGGACGGGCGAATAAACCCCTTGGCCAGATTCTCTGAGATATACTCAGACATGGCCCGGGTTTCAGGTAATAAGGGGTATACCCTTCCTCGGGGGGGCATAGTTCCAGGTAGCAGGTCAATAGCACAGTCATACGGGTGATGCTGCGGAAGGATTTCCACCTTGGACTTGGAAAAACCATCCGTGAAGTCCTCATAGGGTGCCGGAGGACCTAGAGCAGAGTGCATCAACTGAAGTTTGGGAGCCTTAGGCACCTTCATACAATGGGCTAGACAGAAAGGGCTCCACTTGACAATCTGTAGGGTATCCCACTGAATCATGGGCAAGTGCTTCTGTAACCACGGCAACACTAGCACCACAGGGTGGACAGCCTTATCCAACACTAGGAAGGCTATCTCCTCCAAATGGATTGCCCCGGTGCAGACAGTAATGGGTGCCGTGGACATCACAATGGGTCCTGGAAGGAGCGTCCCCTGGATGGAGGTAATTCGTAACGGGACCTCCCGTCTATGTGTAGGAATTTGCAACTGGGAGACTAAGTCCTGCAGGATAAAATTACCCCCAGCTCCAGAATCCAGGAACGCGATCGCCTCCATGGATCCTCCAGGGTATTCCAAGGTAACAGGCACGGTACATTGAAGAGCTGTAGCACAGCCTAGGAGGAGCTCCTCCCAACCTCCTAGGCTTTGGCGTTTTCCGCCCGCTCCTGGCAGCATGCCAGGAAATGGCTCTTCTGGCCACAATACAAGCACAACTTCAACGTACGGCGAATTTGCCTCTCTTCAGCAGAGAGTGGGGCTCGTCCCAGCTGCATGGGTTCGCAGGTGGGAACGTCTGGACGAGAAGTCTTAGGAGAAGACATGGATTTTGACGACACAGAAGCAGGACTGTGGCGGGAAGAGTGCTGCTCCTTGGCCCGTTGTTGTAGGCGGCGATCAATGCGGGCAGCCATCTTTATTAAGGCATTGAGGTCTTCCAGAAGATCTCGGGCAGCAATCTCATCCTTTATGCGTCCAGAAAGGCCCTCCAAGAAGATGGCCTTAAGATTACCATCCTGCCAACCTACTTCTTTGGCTAAAGTCCGAAATTCCATAGCATAGTCTGCCAAGGAGCGAGCCCCCTGACGAAGCTGTAGCAGTTCAGATGTAGCAGTAGCTACTCAGGCTGGCTCATCAAAAGCCTGTCGGAAGTTCGAGATGAACCGTTGTAAGTCTATTAGCGAGGGATCATTGTGTTCCCAAAGGGGCGAGGCCCATATTAAGGCCTTCCCGTCCAGCAGGGACAGGATATACGCTACTTTCACCGCATCCAAGGGGAACTGCCGAGGCAACAGGGAGAACCGTATGAAACATTGGTTCAGAAAGCCGCGGCAGGTCCTTAAATCTCCAGCGTAGTGAGAGGGTGCCGGTAGCTGAGTCACAGAAGAGCTGTGTCCCTCGGGGACTGTGCCAGCAGGGGGCAAGGACTCCAGACGAGAGGACAGCCGTTCCACCGTAGCTGCCAGGGTATCGATGCAGATCTGGTGCTGTAGCATCTGCTGGACCATCCCAGACAGGTCCGAGGGAGCAGAGGCATCTGCCGAGTCCATGGCCTTGTAATCTGTTATGGAGTCTCAATTTAGTGGACCCTTGGGCCAACCTGCAGGACTGGGAAAGGGGTTCAATGTCTCTGGTACACCACAGGCCAGGAGGCAGATGTTCAGGCAGGACATAATGGTGCTCTTCACCCTGGAAGCTGGTGCTCCCCCGGGAGCAGCCAGTAGGAGCCCAGCCACTGGGACTTAGGTGAGGCTTCACCATTGGAAGCTGAAGCCCCCCCAGGAGGAGCCCGTAGGAGCCCAGCCACTGGGACTTAGGCGAGCTGATGAACTTGAGACTGGAACGAGCAGGCTGATGAACAGGACTGGGAACTGGAACCAGACTAGAAGTGTAGACAGGAACTGTAGCAGGCAAGCAGGAACCAAGTAGGTACTGTAGCAGGCAAGCAGGAACCAAGCGAGTTCCAAGGCAGCTCACTCCAGGGCACGGAGCAACAGGGGACCAGTAGGCAAGCCCGTTGCAAGGCAAAGACTGAATGTCCGCGGCCGGCTTATCAAGGTACTAAATTCCGGCAAAACTGAACTCCTGCTCATCACCTCTGAGAACAGCACCTTTTCACCAACACAAGACACACCAACAATCACACAAGTGAGAGACCTAGGAGTCCTAATTGACAATCGCCTGAATTTCAAAGCCACCATTAACAAAACAACCAAAGACTGTTTCTACCAACTACAGGTGCTGAAAAGAATTAGACCTCTTTTCCATGCCCAAGATTTCAGAACCATCCTGCAAGCAATCATTTTTTCAAAATTAGACTATTGTAACACCATCCTACTTGGTCTTCCCGCTTCTTATACTAAACCGCTTCAGATGGTACAAAATACAGCTGCACGAATACTGACAAACTCCAGGAGAAGGGATCACATAACCCCCATCCTAAAGAGCCTCCATTGGTTACCTATACACTTTAGAATTATTTACAAGGCCATCCTTACCACATACAAAAATATCCACCTACTGGCTCCCATCGACATACAGATCCCTCTCCAACTACATAATTCAACAAGACCAACAAGAGATGCATACAAAGGATCGCTACAGGTATCACCGTCCAAATCTACCAGACACATCACACTAAGAGATCGGGCATTCTCTACAGCCATTCCACCGTTATGGAACTCCATCCCTTCAAACCTCAGACTTGAAACATGCATCTCAACCTTCAAAAAAAGACTAAAGACATGGATATTCACACAAGCATTCCCGGATTCAAACTGATCTACCTTCCACGCCAATCCTTACCTTCACATACACCATGACTAACCTTCTTGTTTGAATTTTATATTATTTTACACTATCGTTACATGTTTGAATTAATAACCTGTCCTTTCTCTTCTCTCTCTGCCAAGTTCTAATCTCCCTGTTATTTGTAACTGCCTTTTTCCGCACCATTGTTTTAGTTTTGTTTACGATGCACACTTGTTTTAATGTGAACCAGCATGATGGGACTGCGTTCTCGAATGCCGGTATATAAAAACCCTAAATAAATAAATATAAATATAAGGCCACAGCGTCTGACGTCAAGAACTGGGCGGAGTCACCACTGGCGGGAAACGGCCTAGAAAAGCGCTCAAGTGGCGCGCACGCCTAGAGGCAGGGCGTCCATGGGAAGTTTCCCGGCGGTGTGGGCCCCGCGGGGATGCCGCCGAACAGGCCGTGAACTAGGCCACCCAAAGCGGGAACAGGTCCAGGAGCCCAGAGGGAAGGGTCTGGTTACAGCGCTCGCGGCCAGAACCTTAACATCTTCTTGCAAGGGCACACAATCATATATACAACATTAGCTGTCTTACAATCCATATAGCACTGTGCAGTAAATATTCTCTCATTCAAATCATCACACCATGTAGGTCCTGTCAGTGTCTATGCACATGAAGAATTGAGTGAGTAGAACCAAACAGTCTATTACCATAAATATGTATGGTAACTACATAGCTAGATGATGGTATTCCACAGGTTGGTGAGCAGTAGTTACCTGGATAAAGTTACTTGGGGTAACTATTAGGGATGTGAATCGTTTTTTGACGATTTAAAATATCGTCCGATATATTTTAAATCGTCAAAAATCGTTAGGGCCACGATACAATACCAATTCCCCCGATTTATCGTTAAAAAATTGTAAATCAGGGGAAGGGGGAGGGCAGGAAAACCGGCACACTAAAACCCCCTAAAACCCACCCCCGACCCTTTAAATTAAATCCCCCACCCTCCCGAACCCCCCCCCCCAAATGCTTTAAATTACCTGGGGATCCAGCGGTGGTCCAGAACGGCGGCGGTCCGGAACGGCCCCCTCAATTGAATCCTGTTGTCTTCAGCCGGCGCCATTTTGCAAAATGGCCGCCGCAAAATGGCGGCGGCCATAGACAAAAACGATTCGACGCAGGAGGTCGTTCCGGACCCCCGCTGGACTTTGGCAAGTCTTGTGGGGGTCAGGAGGCCCCCCCAAGCTGGCCAAAAGTTCCTGGGAGTCCAGCGGGGTTCAGGAAGCGATTTCTTGCCGCGAATCGTTTTCCGTACGGAAAATGGCGCCGGCAGGAGATCGACAGCAGGAGGTCGTTCAGCGGCGGTCTGGAACCCCCGCTGAATGACCTCCTGCAGTCGATCTCCTGCCGGCGCCATTTTCCGTACGGAAAACGATTTGCGGCAAGAAATCGCTTCCTGAACCCCGCTGGACTCCCAGGAACTTTTGGCCAGCTTGGGGGGGCCTCCTGACCCCCACAAGACTTGCCAAAAGTCCAGCGGGGGTCCGGAACGACCTCCTGCATCGAATCGTTTTTGTCTATGGCCGCCGCCATTTTGCGGCAGCCATTTTGCAAAATGGCGCCGGCTGAAGACAACAGGATTCAATTGAGGGGGCCGTTCCGGACCTCCACCGTTCTGGACCACCGCTGGATCCCCAGGTAATTTAAAGCATTTGGGGGGGGGGTTCGGGAGGGTGGGGGATTTAATTTAAAGGGTCGGGGGTGGGTTTTAGGGGGTTTTAGTGTGTCTGCTCACGATTTTAACGATTTTCACGATAGTTTACACACCCAAACGGCAACAATACAATTCCCTCCCCCTCCCAGCCGAAATCGATCGTTAAGACGATCGAGGACACGATTCACATCTCTAGTAACTATAGCCAGATATTCAGCAGAAGATAAACATTTCCATTGTATGGTTAAATCCTGGCTCTTTCACCAACATATAGAAGTTTACAGGGAAATTTCATTACATATATGACAAATGAGGACTGACAGTCAGATATTTCTGTTGTATAAAAGGATGAATAAATACTGTGAAGTGTGATGAAAGCAAACACGCAGAACAATGTCCACATGCATTATGACTTGAGAAGTTTTCTGAGATGATAATTCTTGCCCCTAGTGTAGGCTGTCCGTGGTGTCTTATTTAAAGAAGTATATAAGAACATAAGAAATTGCCATACTGGATCATACCAAAGGTCCATCAAGCCCAGCATCCTGTCTACAACAGTGGCTAATCCAGGCCATAAGAACCTGGCAAGTAGAGGGCAGTTGGAGAGACTTTTATTCTTTGAGAATTATCTGCTTGAATTGGTGAGACTCTTATCTTCTTGAGTAACTAAAGTTTCTTCCTGAACTGGACTTGCTGCTGTGCCTTAGGTCAGAGGGAGGTGCCTTTTAAGACCGGTACTTCTGAGGAGAGACCAGGGCAGGTGGAGAGACTTTTATTCTTTGAGAATTACCTGCTTGAATTGGTGAGACTCTTATCTTCTTGAGTAAAGAAAGTTTCTTCCTGAATGGGACTTGCTGCTGTGCCTGACGTCAGAGGGAGGTGCCTTTTTAAGTCTGGTACTTCTGTGGCGCGTTGCAGCTACTGGCA
Organism: Rhinatrema bivittatum; assembly: GCF_901001135.1. Lineage (NCBI taxonomy): Eukaryota > Metazoa > Chordata > Amphibia > Gymnophiona > Rhinatrematidae > Rhinatrema > Rhinatrema bivittatum. The sequence goes on from NC_042629.1 coordinate 19,760,405, forward strand.
CGTCGCCAAAGCCATGCGCGCCTAAGGGGTGCGCGGTTTTGCCCGGCTTAGCCCAGGTTTGCCCGGTTCGCCCGGTCCCACTAGTTTATTTTCCGGAATCTCTGGAAAAAAGGATAAGAGAGCAACATAGAAGCATCAATAAGCATAAGAGTTTGTATTTTGTTTGTTTTTCTGATATTAATAATTCCCTGACCATGCCGGCCAAAAGGAAAGGGAAAATAAGGGGTTTTCCCTCTGAACCCTTACCTTCCCTAATGCAACTCGAAATAGATCATTTTTTGACTCAGCTGGAAATGCAGGGAGCCTGTGAATCCGTTGGAAGTTTGTGGGAAGGAGACCGTGAAGCTTCCCAGGATGAAGCATCCCTGAGCCCAGACCAACGTCCGCCTCCTGCCCAGCGTGGCCCCGGTGAGATGGCAGTCCTGTCGCCCTCCAATAAAGTGGAAGGAGCAACAGGGCAGGGGGTTGGCCACTCCCAGAATAGTACCAGAAGGAAGGAGTTCCTTAGAGGCTGGAGAGGGACGAGATGGGGGAACATCTGTGATACAGAGCCAGGAACCTATAGCCTCTGGACAATCAGAAGAGCTGCTGTGGAATAAACACGGCTGGAGACAGTTACTCTAGAGGCGATTTGGGAAGTGATTACTGGACTGAGCTAAACCATAAACAGACTGGAAAAAAAATAGATATTGTTTCTTCAAATTTCCAAGAAAAAATTCAGAATATTCAACATCAGAATAATGAAATTTCCAATAGAGTTGGGGAGACCAAGAGTAATATCAGGTCTCTCCAAAAGCTCAATGTTTTGCTAGTTAAAGATCAGATTGCTAATTCTCGTCATCTTGACATGATTGAAAATAACATAAGACATCTAAATGTTAGAATTTTGAATACCCTAAGGTAGCAGGTGAAATCCCTTTTATTTCTTTAAAGAGATTCTTAATAGAAGTATTAAGATTTTCTGAACAAGATATTCCTTCAGTAAATACTTATTTCCTAACAAAAAGAGCTTCGGCTCCTACAGTCTCTAGTCCCGCAAACTTAACAAGTTTTCTGGAGAGCTCTAGTTTAGATGTCATAGATCAAAATACCCTAATAGTCTCATTTATTACTACACAAGATATAAACAAACTTATGAGAAGGTATTTCCAAAAGTTTCCTGTATTATTTCATGCTCAACCAATTAAGATATATCCTGATCTTGCTCCAGTTACTTGGGTTAAAAGAAGGGAATTTTTGTCCTTAAGACAAAAGGTTGTTTCTCTGGGATTTTCTTTTTTATTACGGTACCCTTGTTGGTGCGAAACTAAGAATAAAGAAGATACTTTTGTATTTTTTCAGATAGATCAGTTACGTCAGTTTTTGGAGGCTCGACTACCCAGTACTTTCTCCCCTGTGCCTGTTAATGAGTAGGCTTAAATAAGTATGAATACCAGCTGATGTTCTATGTTAATGCTCATTACCCTGTTAATTTTTTCTTTTGATTATCTCCTTAAATAATATTTCTATCCTTTCTGCCCATATATTACATAGAAACATAGAAATGACGGCAGAAGAAGACCAAACGGTCCATCCAGTCTGCCCAGCAAGCTTTCACACTCCCCCCCCCCCCCCATACTTATCTGTTTTTCTTGTCCCTTGTAAGTGACTTTTTGGTTCCATTTCCCTTCCACCCCCGCCATCAATCTATTTCCCTTCTACCCCGCCGTCGATCTATTTCCCTTCCACCCCTGCCATCGATGTAGTTAGCAGTGCTGGAGCTGCATCTAAGTGAAGTATCTAGCTAATTGTTTAGGGGGAGTAACCGCCGTCATAGCAAGCTACTCCCACGCATGTTTATCCAGCTTGGGCAACTCAGTCCTTGTTGGTTGTTGTCTGAATATAAATCATCTTTTCCTCATTCCCCCTGCCGTTGAAGCAGAGAGCTAAGTTGGATATCATTGAAATTGAAGTAACAGGCTTATTTGGTTTGGGGTAGTAACTGCCGTATCAAGCAAGCTACTCCCCTGCTTTTTTGTGGATGCAAATCCTTTTTTTTTCACATTTCCTCTTGCTGTTGAAGCATAGAGCAATTTTGGAGTCGCATTAACCGTGTGTATGTTTATTGAATAAAGATATTAATCTCCAGGTAGTAGCCTTCATTCCCGCAAGCCGCCCCCATGCGTCTTCACTTCATTCACATTCATGTTCTGAATATACAAATTTAATTAGCCAAGATGAATGTAATAATGTTTTTTTTTCCTTTTACTAAATTCTATACTGGGATAAATGTAATACCAAATGAATAGATCAAACTATTTCTGAAAAATTTTGTCAATATTTGTAAATTCAAAAATTATAAATAAAGAATGAAAAAAAAAAGAACCTGGCAAGTAACCAAAAACTAAATCTATCCCATGTTACTAGTAATAGCAGTGGCTATTTTCTAAGTCAACTTAATTAATAGCAGGTAATGGACTTCTCCTCCAAGAACTTATCTAATCCTTTTTTAAAAACAGCTACACTAACTGCACTAACCACATCCTCTGGCAACAAATTCCAGAGTTTAATTGTGCGTTGAGTGAAAAAGAACTTTCTCCAATTATTTTTAAATGTGCTACTTGCTAACTTCATGGAGTGCCCCCTAGTCTTTCTATTATCCGAAAGCGTAAATAACTGATTCACATCTACCCATTCTAGACTTCTCATGATTTTAAACACCTCTATCATATCCCCCCTCAGCCATCTCTTCTCCAAGCTGAACAGTCCTAACCTCTGTAGTCTTTCCTCATAGGGGAGCTGTTCCATCCCCTGTACAATGTGCCAGTGACAATGAGTAATCTTTCTGATCTCAATCACAAATGAGGAAAAAGGCAATACACAAGTCAGCCTATCATTCTCATCTATAACATTATTCTTCTGCTATATCAATAAAGAAGAGCAATCTGAAAATAATGGGGTAGATTTTCAAAGGTTGTGCGCGTAAGATACTCACGTAACCCCCGAAAACCTACCCCTGACTCCCCCTGCGCGCGCCGAGCCTATCTTGCCCAGGGACATTCCGAGGGCGGGACCGAGGCCTCCGGAACAGCCACCGGGCCGGGGGATGGAGAGACGGCGTGCACAAGTTATGCCTGCCCAGAGGCAGGTGTAACTTCTTCGACAAAGGTCGGGGGGGGGGGGGGGTTAGATAGGGGAAGGGAGGGGAAGGGGCGGGGGGGGGGGGGGGGGGCGGAAGGATAGTTCCTTCCGAGGCCGCTCCCATTTCGGAGCAGCCTCGGAGGGAACGGAGGAAGGCTGCTCGGCTCAGCGCGCACAAGTTGCACAATTGTGCAACCCCTTACGTGTGCCTACCCTGGATTTTATAACATGCGTGCGGCTGCACGAGCATGTATCTAGGTATAGTACGACAGTTATGCTGTCTGAGGGGGATAGGTATGTATTTTCTCAATAGATTGGTAGAATGTTATTGTGACATGATTCATAGAATAGGGTTTAAATGGGGAAAACTGGGAAATATTAGAAGGAAAAAGGGGAGGGACTGATTGGTATGCTATCATGGTTAATTGAGGGTGTAGAGTGAGTGTGATTTGTAATTTATAAGTGCCAGGGGGTATCATTAGTGCTTAGTATATTAGATGTTATGCATGTTGTGTTTCGTAGTTTAGAGTTGATTATCCGATGCTTGTTGGAAAAGCCATGTTTTGAGTAGTTTTTTGAATAGTTTTGTATTGTTTTGCAGCCTTATGTTTTCTGGTAGTGTGTTCCATATCTGGGGTTCAGCTATCGAGATCACTCTCTTGATATAAACTCTCTCGATATAAAGTTTTAGAGACCACTTTATACACCTGTACCTCGCTTTGAGTACTTCTGATAGGAGAGCAAGTGATTAATCTTTATTATCCAAATAACTTAAGAACAGGTATTTCTCTGAGTAAACCTACCTGGCTAAATTTAGCCAAGTTGCACTGAATGTCAGCACTTGCCAGCTAAAAAAGATCAATCAGTGACTCTTTTTATCTGGATAAATTATGTGTGGGTACTGAGTCACACACACAAAATTTAGCTGAGGAGCAGGGGGAAACTTTCAATTTTCAGATTTTGTCTGGGTGACTCCAAATGTTACCTGTTCAATGCCTTGTAATATTGACCTCTCAGATAGTTATGGGCCCACTTGAATTTCTCTGTTAATTAAAGATAATCAGATTTTTGAATATAAATACCAGCTACAGGAATTTCATGTTTGGTGTCAGAAGTCAGATTTCTGCAAAACAATTCGGAAAGTTAATTCCTTTGGTAGGAATGGCACAAAACCCAAGACATGGTAGATGTAGAAACATATCTAGGCCTTCGTTGTGCTTGTTGGTAGAATTGCTGTCTTAGCTCTCCTGGGCCTGATTTGCTAAGCTTTTTTCCTATAGACAAGAGATAAGCCTTTGTAAATCAGGCCCTCTGTTGGCAGCTTTTGGTTTATACTAGGCAGGACCTAGGGGGAAACTGCTACCAGCTCGCACAGGCTTTCATTCAGGGCATATTTAAGCAGTCAGAATCCCCAGGGCAAATGAAGAGATTAAGTGGCTTTCTTTCTCAACAAAATCCTGGGGGAGACAAAGCCTGGCATTGTGCATTCATCACGCTATCTCTTTCTAAATGGGGAGATTGGCCATTGTCCTCCCAGATTCCAGTTTGCAAAGGGTTTAGGGGGCTTTGCGTAACGGTTCACTGGCACCGTCACTGACAGCCGTGCGAGTGTGGGAACACTCTGAAAGGACATGACGCCTCCCCAAATGACTGGCCTATTATGTCAAACCATTAGCAGATGACAGCGGCAAACACGTAGCCTGAGGAAGGACGCACGGTGCTAGGGGTTTGTTGGGGAGGGGGTGGGGGGGGGGGCGATTGTGGAATTTCCTGTTCCTTCACAAGATTAAGAAATGGAATAGAAACCACCTCTCCTGCAGCAAGTCAGGATCATTTGTTGCCTCGGAGATTAAATAAAATCCACTCTCTTATATCCGCAACACTCTTCTTTTATAGAAAACAGTGGCAGTTTTTCCATAATTTCTGCATGATGTCACCGTGTTGTCTGTAAAAGTAAATGCGGTAGGGTGACTTTATCAAGCGGCTGCTCCAGTATGAAAAATATGTTCCACATTTATCAATTAAATCATTCCACTATTTTCTCCGTTAGTAGCAACGATACAAATATTGAAACAGAATTGAATGTTGAATAATGGAGGTCTGGTTTAGGGCAGAACACTTCTTGATCATTATATTAATTGATTGTTATTGTTTGCCCTCTTTTAGAGTAGAATAGATAATTTAGATCTGTGGTTTCTCTGTGGTAATATCCCATAATCCAAACAAGCAGGTCAGTCTGTGATGTGGTATTTCCTGTTATGGCTTAGCACTCTGATAGGCCACTATAGCATTTACCCGACCGATGGCTTCCATTTTTAAAGGTTAGCCCCATAATCTCATTGGGTAACAAGTAAGCGCAAAACAACCTTCAACTTAGTTTGCTATGCACAGTTTTGAAATAGTATACTAGGATTTCTCACAAAATGTGGGACTATTAAAGGCAGAATTTACTGTGATAATTTTTAAAGATGGTGCCGGCTGTCCATTGCTCCTACCATGTGACAGGGGCCGGCCAATGGCACCGATAGCCCCTGTCACATGGTAAGGGCAAAGGGCCATCGGTGCCATTTTGATTAGTGGCAGCCGACGGCCTGAGAGTGGGAGATCGCTCCCGGGACCCCCACTGGACCAGGTACTTTTAAAAAGTTTGGGGGGGGGGTCGGGAGGGTGGGGGATGCAAAAGGATGTGTTTTAAAGGGTCGGGTGGGTTTAGGGGTTGTTTTTGTGTGCCATTTTTCCTGCCCTCCCCCAAAACGATAAGAGAACTCCACGAACAACTTCGTGGGGTTTTCCTATCATACGATATTTTCAATCGTCAGAAAAACGATTCACATCCCTACTTCCTGATACTTTCTAGTGTGTGATCATCCAAGCCCAAAATGGGACGGCAAATGCCAGGACTCTTTCTAGGAACTTTTGACTGTTCCACTTTTGGTTCTAGAAATGGAGATAAAAGGAGGAGGAGGTTGCAGCCTAGTGGGACCCAGGACAACACCTCTATTTCACGTTATGAGATCTTCAGAAGAACGATCTCTTGACTGGTTTATAGATAAGAAAAATAAAGTTATCCTATCCTCTCTGACCTTGAAATAGGTTCCTCTGTATGGCTGCAGCCTAGGGAAGCGCTGCATGGCCTTCTTTAACAGGGCATAGTGCATATGAAATAGTTAAAATTTCACGTTGCATCTCAATAGAGTTAAGAAGCTGTGCTGGAGTCTTTTAGGGAAAAAGATTAATTATTCCCAGTTTAGAAATATAGAAATGATGGCAGAAAAGGAGCAAATGGGCCATCCAGTCTGCCCAGCAAGCTTAAGGTAGTAACTGCCACTCTTTGCAGGTACCCCCATGTTTCTCTTAAGGGCAGTAAGTGCCACTCCGTGCAGTTATCCCCAAGCCTTATGATACCCATAAAAATTGCAGCTAGCAACATTTTTTCTTGGGTGATAAGCTTCCTTGAAAATTCAGACAGTGTTCCTTGACGTGCTTTGCTTATGGAGTTGGCCGTAGAAACAGTCCTGTGCTTTTTTCCTTATGTCTGCGTATCAGTACCCCAGACATAGAAGTTGAGCCTTCTTGGTTGTTATCTGTATCCAATTCCCCTTTTCTCCTGCCATTGAAGTGTGGACCAGTGTTGCAGTTGCCTTAAAAACATCAAGGAGTATTAGTTGAGTGCATTAATCTCCATGCCTTCTGTTAAGGGTTGTAACCACTGCATCAGCAAGTTGCCCCTCTGCACCCTTTCCTCATTTGTGTCCTCTAGCCTTTAGTGATCCACAGTGTTTATCCCTTGCCCCTTTGACTATTTTCTTCTTCACCACTTGGAATGCCCTTCCGGAGGAGGTGGTGAAGGATTGCAGGAGGAGAATAAGGATATTTGAGCTTTAAAATGTTTCTACAGAGGAAGTAATTCCTAAGACTAATTGTAATCTTGTTCCTTTCCTTTAATTGGACAGCCATTTACTGCTCCTAAACCTGGCAGGCATCTGCCTTGGCAGGAAACAACCTCTCCTGACAGAATAGGCCCCATCATTATGGATCTTCCATTGTTGCCATGATCAGGTCTGCCAGGATACTTTGGAGAAGCCTGTGACTTGGTGGTGTGGCCCCTGACTGGGTCTGTAAAAAACAAATCAATGTCTGTAACTTTGTAAGGTGTAAGACACACACTGAGTGCTGCCAGAGAAAGCAAGCTATGGATGCAAATCTTTCTGATACAAAAATGAGTCACACACTCTAAATGCATATTGTCTGAAATAAACGGAACCTGCTGTGGTCCAAGAAAAGTCATTTTCCTAACTATGCGCTAACATGACCCCACCATAGTGATATGTTTGCTGCTTGTAGTCCTCTGATGAGCTCTCCTTAGCACTTTTGTCTCTGGCACAGAATGGTGTGCACATGTTCCCAGTTCATTTCCATTGCATGTGATCAAGAGCCTTCTATGACAAACAGATGGTGGTTGCATGCTCTTCTCTGTTACATTTTCATCCTTGGACTTGCTAGTAATGGTATTTGCTAATAGAAATGTCAGTTCCAAAGTGACTTTTCCATGCAACATGTTGAGAGAGAGAGAGAGAATATCCTCAATTACCAAATGATGCACTCATAGACCAAGAAAATTTGGCAGAAAGATATAGAAATAGGCCCAACTGTGTTGGGCATCACAAGCCTGATTAAAAGAATTTCCAAGCATATCTTGATATATAGCTTGTACATATTACATCTTACAAACTCCAAAAGGAAGTTCTCTTTGGCGCAATGCAAGTATTGAGGCAAGCATTAGCAGTAAACGAGAGACTGATATCATGTCTACCATACCCTGGCTTACGAGTGGGGCTCATTCTCGTCATGGTGAGCAAAACCCATTTGGAGATATTACCCTGGTAGATAAAGACTTTCTATAGTGATATCTCAAGGAAGCCAAATGGGATGCAGTTAAGAAAAGTGGCCAGCAGGGGAGAATAAAAAAAATTCAGAGAATCCCAAGTGTATGTTATTGGGGATCTCCATAGTGAATATGCAAGTATGTGTCACTTACATTTTTCTCCATTTGTTGACTGAGTAGATACAGAATAATACATCTCAAATTTATTTTTCAAATTCATTTTTTATTGTTTAGTGATATTCTTTTACCTTTCACTTTTTATTACTATATTAATAGTTACAATTATAATTTCTATATATAGAGCAGAGATATCCAGTCCTCAAGGTTCATAAACTGCACTGATATCTATGTGGTTTAACACTTTCAGAAATGATCTGAAAAGGGGAGGTGATCAAATTTTCAGGTGACAAAAAATTATTTAAAGGTAAATCCACAAATAGATAGGCATAGTTTAATGGGACAAAGCCAACATGGATTTAGCTAAGGGAAGTCTTGCCTCACCAATCTGCTACATTTTTTTCAGGGGGTAAATAAACATGGATAAAGCTGAGCCAGTTCATATACAGTAGTGTATCTGGATTTCCAGAAAGCAATTGATAATTCCCTCATTTTCCCAGTGGAAAAAGGTGAATAGTGGAGTGCCCCAGGGATCTATTCTGGGACAGCTGCTTTTTACTATATTTATAAACGACCTGGGAATGGGAACAACGAGTGCGGGGATCAGAATTGCCGATGACACAGTTATTTAAAGTTAAATCACAAGAGGATTGTGAGAAATTGAAAAACTGGGAGACTGGGCTTGCAAATGGCAAATGAAATTTTAATGTGGACAAGTGCAAAGTGATGCACAGGGAAGAATAACCCAAATTATAGCTACATAATGAAGGTTCAACATTAGGAGTCACCACTCAGGAAAAGGATCTAGGCATCATTTTTGATAATATGTTGAAATATTCTGCTCAGTGTGTAGCAGCAGCAAAGATACCAAACAGAATGCTACAGATTATTGGGAAAGGAATGGAGAATAAAACAGAGCATATCATTATGCTTCTGTTTCGCTCCATGGTGTGACCTCATCTTGAATATTGTGTGCAGTTCTGGTCATCACATCTCAAAATAGATATAGCAAAATTAGAAAGATACAGAGAAGGATAAGCAAAATGATAAAGAGGATGGAACAATTCCCTATAAGGCTAAAGAGATTAGAACTCTTCAGCCTGGAGAAGAGACTACTGAGAGGAGATATGATAGAGGTCTATAAATTAATGAGTGGAGTGGAGCGAATAAACATTAATTGGTTGTATACTCTTTCAAATAATTCAAAGACTAGGGGATATAATATGAAATTACTAGGTGATACATTTAAAATTAATAAGAGAAAATATTTTTATACTCCATGCCTAATTAAGCTCTGAAATTCATCGCCAGAGGATGTGATGAAAGCTTTAAGTGTAGCTGCATTAAAAAAAATTTGAATAGGCTCCTGGAGTTGCAGAAATTTACTTCTTATCCCTAAGATAAGCAGCAGGGAGCCTATCTACTCTTTAGAATCCTGCCAGGTACTTATGATCTAGATTAGCCCCTGTTGGACCTTTAGTCTGATCCAGTATGCAAATCTTATGTAACAGAAGCACCTTGTAAGACTTGGAGACTGGGCATCTAAATGGCAGATAAAGTGGACAATTGCAAAGTGATGCACATAGGGAAAGATAAACTCTAGTGCAGGTACATAATGCTGGATTCCTTATTTGGAATCAACATCCAGGCAAAGGACCTTGGAGTTGATATATTGAAATCTTCAGCTCAGTGTGAGACAGCAGTCAAAAAAGTAAATAGAATGTTAGGAATTATTTGGAAAGAAATAAAGAATAAAATGGAGAATATCATAATGCCTCTGTATTGATCCATGGTGCAATCACACCTTGAGTATTGTGTGCATCATCTAAAAAATGACAGAGCAGAACTAGAACAGATTAGAGCTGTTTGACTTGGAAAAGAAATGACTGAGAGGGGATATAATAGAAGTTTATAAAATCATGGATGGAGACAGTTATTTACATTTTCAAGTGATACTAAAACAATGGGACACTCCATGAAACTAGCAACCAGCAGATTAAAGCAAATTATAGAAAGCACTTTTACACTCAGCAGATAATCAAATTGTGGAATTTGTTTGCTGAAGGACATGGTCAAGTCTTCTAACACAGCAGGGTTTAAAAGAGGCCTGAGTGAGTTCCCGGAGGAAAAGTCTATAAACAATTATATTAGCTAGGTAGACTTGGGAACGCCATCACTTATCCCTCGGGATGAGGAACAAAAAATAGATCTACTTTTTGAGATCTACCAGGTACTTGTGACCCAAACTGGCCACTGTCATAGCATGCTGAAGTAAATGGACCTTGGTCTGACTCAGCATGGCATTTCTTATGTTCTAGGATATCCCTAATAAAAAATATGCATGACATACATTTGCATGTACTCCCTCAGCCATATGCATGTTCATTAGGAATTGGTTTTTGCCTCTCAAGAACTGGAGTTGAACAACCCTGCTACAGATCCTAATTTGTTAAACTTTTTTCCCCCCAGATAGCGACAGAGGTGAGAAAAGCCTTAGAAAATTAGACCTAGAAATAGATATAATTGCAGTAACCCTAACTGCCTTTGCAGGTTACATGAGGTGTTTAGGAGTAGTCCTAATGCAGGCTTCAAATGATGAGCTTCAGTTTACTAATGGTGAGAAATTTGAGAATGTCTTATTACAAGGTGCTTTCAAAAGGCTTCAGGCTGCCTTGTCATTAAGCTTGAGAGACAGCAGGATAGACAAATGTTTCTATTGGTTCTAACTGCTGACTGGATTACAGTATATTTAAAAATAACTATAATTGCCCGACTGCTTGATGTCATGAGCTATTGTAGTCGCATTTATGGTTTGGAGTCAGGGATCCATATCTGCTCACTCCCTCTGCTGTTCTGATGACACAAATCCACTCAAAGGAGATTTTTACTGACAATTCTTTCTTCCATTAGTCCAATAAAAATCACATTGTTGGTGGTCAGTAATCATTTGAAAGAAAAATCCCCAAGATTTGAAAAAGAAGTGCATTCAAGCCCTGTGGATATCACCATGGTTTAATTTAAAAGTTGATAGATTTCTGACACAATAGGTCTTTGTTTGACCAGTTTAGCAGTGGGCTGGTTGGTAAGTAAATTTCTTTGCATAAAAGCTATCAACACAGTTTGACAACATAAATGTACCATAATGATGCTGAAATCTAAACAACAGTTAATGTGTTTTGCTTTGAAACAGAAGTTTCCTTTTTTTGGGGGGGGGGGGGAAGGGGAGGTATTTGACTTAAGAATTTGGCAAGTTAAGGATTGTCAAGTCTGAGGGGAACTGAATGTCATCTGATATCACATTATACTTCAAGTAGCTCTGTCTGACATACTGTTTGGGTTACCTTTCAGTTAAATGCTGAGATGGAGGTTTTACCCTGGAATGACCTCTAGAACCTTATAGCAAATTGGTATAGTGAACCAATAAACAATTTGACATAAAAAAGAGAGAAATTTTTATTTATGGTAGATCTGCAAATCATTTCTATGACTGGGAAGAGAAAATTCTAAAAGCCTGAGGTCTGAAAACGCTATTGAAGTTAGAAGCTGACATGAAATTGCACTGATAGTGTTTTGGTTTATTTAATGTGATTTATGCTTTGTGACCCAATAAACCCAACAGCACAAAGACTTTTAATAATTTCTTAGACATCATGTATTTTTCACGTGTTGTCTTTAGTTCCCATGTAAAGCATGATATTAAGGACAGTATGATCCTGTTTGGGGTCTAGCATATTAAACACATCATCCAAAAAGCAGCAGCTTACTCTTTGTTATCCCAGAGTTTCTGCCATTGTAGGAACAGTCTTCTGAATAGGTGCTGCAGGCCACGGCTGTTTGGAAGTTAGCATGCATGCCTGCACGCAGAGCTTGCCCAGCAGGTGTTACTGTTCTGCACCACTGGGACCCTCTTTCTCCCCAAGGAGAGGCGGGAAAGGGGAGATGGTCTGAAAAACATTCTCTCTTTCTTATCCCAGTCGTAATTTCCACAGATTGATTGTCCTGTTGATGGACATGAAACTGTCCAACTGTAGAAAGGAAAGCCATAATCATGGGCTTTTGTATCCTGTACTTCTGATGTGCTGAAATGTAAATTATTACTAAACTTTCTCTCATGGCTACTGTGGTCTTTCCATATACGACTGCGACTCTCTCTTCTCATACTTGGATGCTGGGGTCAGTTTTCATGCTCTGTTCCATTATTTTCCATTAAATAATACTTGGCACAGCAAACGGATTCTTCCACAAAGAAGACTATGCAAGAAGGAATCATGCAACAGCTAGCAGTAATTAGTTTTAAAAAATTCTCTCATGCCACTAAGAAAGAATCTGCTCTTTATGATAGCTCTTGACCCATGTTCCATAAACATTTACCTTGTTGGGCTAAACCAATGACTTTACATTAAGAATTTGAACATAATTTATTTGGCAGTTAAATCAAGCAAAATTATTACATTTCCTGGCATGTAGCAGATGGACTCAGGACCAGTGGGTTTATGCTCTCCTGCCAGCAGATGGAGACGGAGCAAGCTGACGTCACAGTATATATAACCCTGCAGTGACCCCAGCCTGCCAGTATTCTGTCTCCAGCAGATGGTGACCGTGCATCTCCTTATGGGGATTGCTTTGAGCTTTTTGAAAGGAGAAATTTGAAATTCTAAATTCAGAAATAGAAAGCCCCGCTCGACTGCGGTGATCCCTAAAGGTCCCTCCCCCAGTTGAGAATTCCTGAGGCGATTTCCGTTGTCCCTCAGAGATGTACCTTGGTCCGGTAGCTGGATTTCCCGGCGTGGACTTAGATGCTAGTTCAGCTGAAAGGTAGGAGGTGCAGGAGTCCGAGTGCGGCGGTGATGGCAGATGCCCTCTCCCCCCACAGCTGGAAACCATCTCTGTACTCAACCAGTAAGCGCTGAGTTCAGGTAAGGTTTAAAAAAAAAAAAGGAAAAGTTTTACCTGAATCAGAGACTGTTAGAGGGATTTCAATACTTCCTCTGGTTTCTGTTCTCAGCGCACCGTGCTGACGTTTGTTCCCGCTTTTGTTTGGGTTGGGGAACTGGGCAGCCTGGTGGGTTGAGCAGCCCCTGGTGGGCTTGGCCCCGCACTTAGGCTTTTTCTTGCACACCGCGTGGTAGGCCACGGCAGCCGTTTTCGCGCGCTCTTGTATGTGTTCTGCTGCTCTCTATAGGCTGTCAGTGTGCACAGTGTGTTGGCACTGCGCTCATATTGTGCGCTCGGTTTTTGGGTGCACTTTTTATGCGCACAAACATTTATATGCACTTAACTTGGCGTACAGGTTGTGCGTGTGCCTTGCCACGCTTTCTTCTAGGTGTTATATTTTGGGCGCATTTCATTTTTGAGCGCGAGCCGTTCCGACACACGTTTACCACAGTGATGGAGCTGGTAAGCAAGAAGCCTAAGCATCTCCCTATTTGTGTTGCCTGTCATATTAGGGCTTCTCAGCCTGACCTAATCTGAGTCAGCACTGTTGTTGTCCTTGGATTTTGCTAAGCCTGGCTCTTCCCATTCTGATGATGGGTTGGTCACCACCTTGACTGGGGGATACAAGATCTTGGTTCTCTTTTGACTGGCTTCTCCGCTGGTGAGGGTAGTTCTCTGGGACCAGCTCCAGTTCTTTTTGGGCTTGGTCTAGACACAGCTACGTTTTCTTGGGTGGAATTTTTTCAAGGCTTACAAGCCTTTCTTCAGGCATAGTCCTCCGCTTCCCCCATTTTTGTTGGACTCTCAGCTGGTGGCTCCTCCCTCTTCCAGTCCTATGCTTAAGTGCCAGGGCTCACCCCAGCTACCTGCGGGTGTTCCTGACAGGAATCCATTTGGCACTGATGATGAGGTTGATCCGGATTCCCTGGAAGATGGAGAAATTCCTCCAGGGCTGGAACCATATCTAACCATGTTGCAGTTCTTTCATAGGAATGAACTGCTTACCCTGATTTCCCAGACCTTGAAACAGCTGGGTGTTCCTGGTTTGGATGCTATGTCAGAGCCGAGGAAGAATCCCATTTTGGTTTCCTTAACTAAAGTTTCTTGTTTTTTCCCAGTGATGGATGCCATCCAGGAATTGATTGATCTGGAATGGGATGCCCCAGAGGCAAAATTGAAATGGGGTTGGACACTGGTGTTGCGCCCTAGTTGTGAAATCTTGTCTGTTCTCTCAGGAGTTTGATGAGTCTGGAGGGAATTCCACAGTGGTTATGGAGCTTGCTGCCGCCTTTTTAGCAGACAGAGGATGTGATTTGGTCCGGACCTGGGCCAGAGGAGTGGCTTCAGTGACAGACTCCGGAGGATAAGAAACAGTTATAGCACCCCTTTGGTATGAGGGGTCATTTCCAGGGTTCCAGGCGTTTTTGTCCCTACAGATGAACGACGTTTCAGCGGACTCAGCCTTTCAGTAGGTCTCAGTCCTTTCATCCCTGGCAGCCCAAGAGAGGAGCAGGCTCAGGTGGTGAACCTTCCCGAGCTTCCCAGTGAAGGTTTGCCGATTCACCTTCCAGAATAGGAAATAGGGGAACATCTCTCTGTCTTTTATCGGAGGTGGGTTGAGATCATGTCAGATCAGTGGGTCCTGGAGGTGATACACGAAGGGTATGCACTGAAATTTTGCAGTATTCCTCAGGACGTGTTCATGGTGTCCCCCTGCTACTCCCCACAGAAGAAGCAGGCAGTGGAGTTCATGCTTCAAAGGCTCCTCGGACTAAGGGCTGAGGTTCTGGTGCCTATGTCTCAAGAAAGTATGGGGGGCAACATTCCATTTATTTTGTTGTGCCCAATAAGGAGGGCTCCTTTCATCCCATCTTAGCTCTCAAGAGGGTCAACTGTCACTTGAAGGTGACTCATTTTCGAATGGAAACCTTATGCTCTGTAATAATGGCAATGCAGTCGGGGGAATTTCTGACCTTCTTGGATCTGTCAGAGGCTTACCTTCATATTCCCATCCGATTGAACACCAATGCTTTCTACCCTTTGTGGTGTTGGGGCACCATTATCAGTTTCGGGCGTTGCCTTTTGGTCTCGCCACTGCTCCCAGAACATTTTGCAAGATTATGGTGGTGGTAGTGGCGGCCTTGCAAAAAGAAGGAATCTTGGTGTACCCATATTTGGACAACTGGGTGATTTGAGCTAAGTCTTAGGAAGAAAACCGCCTGGTGACACACAAAGGGATCTCCTTATTGCAGGAGCTTGGTTGGGTGGTGAACCTGACCAACAGCAATCTTCAATCATCCGAATCATTGGAATATCTGGGGGTCTGGTTCGACATGGGATAGGACAGAATTTTCCTACCGGATCCAGTGATGTCTCAAGTACATCAGTTGATGAACACCATACGCCCAATGGTGTGGTCCTACCTACAGGTACTCAGTTTGATGGCAGCTACTCTGGAAATGGTGCTGTGGGCAAGGGCACATTTGCATCCTCTTCAGTGCTCTCTGCTATCACATTGGAACCTGTAGTCTCAGGATTATGCGGTTAGGCTCCACTTGCCAATGGAAATCTGCACCTGCTTCCAGTGGTGGTTGCAGGAGGATTATCTGAGAAAGGGAGTTCCCTTGTCCTCTCCGGCCTGGTTGGTATCACAACAGATGCAAGTCTCCATGGTTGGGGGCCTCACTGTCTGGAGTTAACAGCCCAGAGGTGCTGGAATGCCGAAGTTCCCGCTGGAACATCAATCACTTGGAGGCCCAGGTGGTACAGCTAGCATGCTTGCAGTTCAGCCACAGGCTGTGGAATCAAGCAGCTCACATGATGTTGGACAATGCAATGATGGTGGCCTATATCATAGAAACATAGAAACATAGAAATGACGGCAGAAGAAGACCAACCGGTCCATCCAGTCTGCCCAGCAAGCTTCACACATTTGTTCTCATACTTAACTGTTTCTCTTGGCTCTTAGTAACCTTATGTTCTAATTCCCTTTTCACCCCCACCATTAATGTAGAGAGCAGTGCTGGAGCTGCTTCCAAGTGAAATATTAAGTTTGATTAGTTGGGTAAGCGGCAGCATAGCTCTCTGCCAAGAAGCAGAGGGCAATGCTGGAAATGTGTGAAGTATCAGTTTTTCTTTTCCCCTGTCATTGAAGCAAGGAGTCATGCCGGACATGCACCGAAAGTGAAGAATGCCTTGAAAGTCACATTAACTATCATCAAATATTGAAAAGCCTAATAATTAGTAATACCTATAAGCCCATGAACCCATCCCTGTTTTTTTTTTCTTTTTTTCTTTTCTTTTTTTAATTGGGAGATGGATGCCCTTCATCCTTCTACTCTGTGAAGGTGGACACCTACCACCGGCCACTGGCATCCCGCTCCGTTAATGCCTCTGTGGCTACTGCCGCTCCATGCAGTGTTTTACTACCTGCTCTTTATATGCGTCCTCTAGAACTGATGGATCCCATCCCTGGGTTTTTTTATTATTTATTTAATTGGGAGATGACAGCCCTCCATCCTTCCGCTCCGTGAAGGTGGACACCTACCACTGGCCACTGGCATCCCGCTCCGTGAATGCCTCTGTGGCTACTGCCGCTCTGTGCAGTATTTTACTACCTGCTCTTTATATGGACACCTACCACTGGCCACTGGCATCCCGCTCCGTGAATGCCTCTGTGGCTACTGCCGCTCCGTGCAGTAGCCACAGAGGCATATCAATCGCCTAGGTAGGTAGGTAGGTACCTGTTGTCAGCTGAGGCATTTCAGCTGATTGTGGATTGCTGGGGCCTTCCATTTCTAGACCTGCTGGCGACTTCTCAAAATGCGAAGGTTCCTTGCTTCTACAGTCACAGGAGAGATCCATGGTCTCTTAGAATAGATGCTGTTGTACAGGTCTGGCTGGAAGACAGATTGCTTTATGCATTTCCTCTGTGGCCCTTGCTGGGCAGGATAATTTGCAAGATCAATGGCCACAGGGGGCTAGTACTCCTGGTGGCACCAGACTGGCCCAGGTGTCCATAGTATGCGGATTTGTGATGACTCCTGGTGGAGGCCCCCCTTTGTTTTTCGCTGCACATGGATCTGCTTCAGCAGGGACTGGATCGTCACAAGGATCCTACTCGATTCTGTCTTACGGTTTGGCCCTTGAGAGGACTCGCCTGTTAAAGCGTGGTTATTCCTCTGTGATGATTGCCACTTTACTCCACGCTCGCAAGTTTTCTACTTCCTTGGCTTATGTGCGGGTTTGTAGAGTTTTTTAGGCCTGTTGTCAGGAGCGGGGTGTTCTTCCTCGTTCAGTTAAGATTCCTCTCATTCTGAATTTTTTGCAGGATGGATTGAATAAAGGCTTGGACCTTAATTCCTTGAAGGTGCAGGTTGCGGCTCTTGCCTGTTTCAGAGGCCTGGTGAATGGTGTTTCCTTGTCATCTCGTCCTGATGTGGCCCATTTTTTGAAGGGCGTGAAGCACCTTAGGCCTCCCTTGAGGTTACCAGTTCCGTTGTGGAGGCTTAATTTGGTGCTGGACCTGTTGGCAGGTCCTACATTCTGGCCACTGCATAGTCTTTCCTTACGGTTGTTAACTTTGAAGACTGTGTTACTGGTGGATATATGTTCTGCGCATTGGATTTCTGAGCTGCAGGCATTGTCTTGCTGGGACCTGTTCCTTCGGGTGACTCTGGGGGCATTACAGCTGCATGCTGTTCCATCCTTCTTGTCCAAGGTAGTCTCGGACTTTCATTTGAATCAGTCCATCTTCTTGCCATCCCTAAATGAGGTCAGGGATACAGAGGAGTTTCACCTTTTGCACTCCTTGGATGTTAAGCATCTTTTCGTGTGGTATCTGGAGGTCTTTTTGAAAGATGGATTGCCTGTTTGTTCTCCATGGCGGGAGTAAGCAGGGTTCTCTGGCTTCATGGGCTCCATCGCTCATTGGATTAAGGAGCTGGTCATGCCACATATGTGGATGCTGGAAAGCTGTTGCCTACTCAGGTTAGGGCTCATTCCACTAGGGCTCAGGCAGTGTCATGTGCGGAGGTTAGTCTGTTGTCTCCCATCAATATCTGCTGAGCTATGACGTGGTCCTCACACACTTTTTCCAGGTTTTATCGTCTGGATGTGCAGGCCCGGGAGAATGCAGCCTTTGCACGTGCTGTGTTGACTAGACTGTGGGCAGCTTTAGTACATCCCACTGGTCCTGAGTCCATCTGACTGCACGCTAGGAAATGGAGAAATTACTTACCTGATAATTTTGTTTTCCTTAGTGTAGACAGATGGACTCAGCTTCCCGCCCTCGGCTGCCGCATGATTGTGTCAATAATCCTCCTGTGGGGCTCTGGGGACAAAGTGATTACTGGTAAGTGTTAATCCAGTCCCTAACTTGGGGTTCCTAGAATCTTACATGAGTTCAGTGTTTAGGTTGGTTTTTTGCTAGTCTGTCCACAGTTGCTTTTGAAGAGAATACTGGCACATGGGGGTCACTGCACGGTTATGTATACTGTGACATCAGCTTGCTCCTTCTCCATCCACTGGCAGGGGAGTATAAACCCACTGGTCCTGAGTCCATCTGTCTACACTAAGGAAAACAAAATTATCAGGTAAGTAATTTCTCCATTCTCTCGCATAATTTGGAATTTAGTTCCTGAGGATATTAGCTTGTAATATAGAAAGGCTTATCTAGGCTGGCCTGGTGGCTCAGTGGCAGTGATGTGCACTGCCATGCAGAGAGGTTGTTGGTTCAATCCCTGAGTTAGGTCTCCCTGAGTTGGTTGTTTGGAGCTGGAGATGCTAGAGGAGGATTCACAGCCCCATGTTTGGGGGTGCATCAGGTTCAGAGTGTGGAAGGGAAGTCATGGAAATCAACAAAGGTCACACTTGATGGCCTGATATAGAGGCAATGATACACAGTTCCAGAAGGAGCCCTAGTACACAACTCCTGGCCTCAAGGCTGTTGCTGCAATGACCAGGCTAGCAATAGTGGGAGGGTGGGTGTGGTCTATTAAAATAGGGAGGATAATCCTTGGGTAGTTGTGAAGGAACTCATGATGACAGTCCCAGAACTGAATCAGATTGAGCTGGAAGCAAAAGAAGAAAGGATGGGGTGTGATGGGGTCTATATGCTGGCCCAGGGAGGAAGGTTAAAACCCCAGGAACTAAACCCCCCTGAAACTAAAACCCCCAGGGAAGGAAAACCAGGAGACAAAGAGCCAAGGAGTCATGCCTAGTTCCTTCCCCCAGAAGTAGAGAGGCAAGAGACACAGGTGTGGGAGGGTGGAGACCCGGGACCCAATTCTTGGCCATGAGGGGAGCAGCCTCCACCTTATAAAAACAAGCCTCAGCCAGAGCAGTCTCAGTCTCCTTCCGGGGACTGAAGAAGATGGATCCCGAAGCGTGATGCTTGTCCCTTTGAAGAACTCTGTTTTCAGGAAGCTGCTTATACAGGGGAGACTGAAGGAAAAAAGATTGCAACTGTGGTGGCAGGGAAGGTGAGCATGGGAATTCAGAGACCTCCATTTGTTTTTGGATTGTTTTTCTCTGCTGGTGAACTATTTTTTAAACTGCCAAGTGGGTGGAGTTATCTCTGGGAAAGTTGTAGAAGCCCAGAGATATGAGGGAGGTGGAAGATAGGCCAGCAGGGCCGGACTTTAATTTCTTTGTTGGATTGTTTTGGGACATTGTTTTGTTTGGTTGGGACGTGTTTGGTACAAAGAAGAGGACTATGATGTAAAGGCTGAGATTCAGGTACAAAGCCAGCTCCACCAGTAGCTGGCTGGAGCTGGTGGCTCACCAGGGAGAGCTTCTACCTCCCAGCCAGACATTGCGGGTTCAAGTCCTGCCAGGGGAACCTCCTGGGAAGTGGAGGATGGATTTACAATTGACCTCCATTGGAGTTTTGTAATTGCATGGGAGTGTCCCTACCAGTACTGGACCCAGAAAAGCCAATCGAGGGTCAAAACTATAAAATAAAAGAGAGAGGCTCTTCTGACTATTATGAATCTAGCTATATTAGGGCTTCATTGTACTTGATATTTTTTGACATATAAAAAGCAAAATGATTTTTATGGCAAAATAATTTAAAGAAAAGATAAAGTGATTAATATATTGAAGCATTCATCCTTTGGATGCAATAAATGTAGATGGCTAGATTTAAGATTTTGGCACCCATAGACAAAGTGCCACAACATAGTAACACAGAAATGACTCTAGAAAAGGACCAAAATGACCCATCCAGTCTGCTCAGCAAGCTTCCTATGTTAGTATCTGACATGCTGTGCAGGTTACCCCATGTTTCTCTTAATGGTAGCAACTGCTGCTCCATGCAGTTATCCCAAGCCTTATGATAACCCATAAAATATTTACTGCTAGCGACAATTTTTCTGGGTGATGAACCTTTTTGAAAAGTCAGACAATGCTGCTTGATGTGCTTTGCTTATGGACTTGGCTATAGTAGCAGCCCTGTGTTTTTTTCCCTTATGTCTGCATGTCATTTCCCTAGATTGTAAAAGTTGGGGTCGTCATTGGTTGTTGTTTGAATCCAAATTCCCCTTTTCCCCTTGCCATCGAAACAAAGAACAGCGTTGGAGTTGCATCAACAGTATCAAGGCTTATTGGTTAAGGGTAGTAACAGCCACAGCAGCAAGTTACCACCATGCACACTTTTCTTCATTTCCATCTGACATTGGTTCTGAGACATCCCTCCTGGAGTTTCATTTCGTGATGCCTAATTCTACTGATTTTTTTTCCAAAGGAAAAGGTTTGATATTTGTACATCATTAAAACGTTTCAGGTATCTGAAGATCTGTATCACATCTCCCCTGCATCTCCTCTCTTCCAGGGAATACATATTCAGATCCTTCAGCCTCTCCTCATAGATATTCCTATACTGACCCCACACTATTTTGGTCTCCCTTCTCTGAACCACCTCCATCCTGTCTCTGTTCCTTTTGAGATAAGGGCTCCAGAACTGAACACCAAGGACCTCTACAAGGGCATTTTTCTTACTGGTTATTCCTCTCTCTGTGCAGCTCAGCATTCTTCTGACTTTTATTGCCTTATCACATTGTTTTACCATCTTCAGATCACCAGATATTATCACCCCAAGATCCCACTCTTGGTCCGTGCACATCAGTCTTTCACCCCCCCCATCACAAACATATCTATTGGATTACTGCATCCCAGATGCATGACTCTGCACTTTTTAGTATTGAATCCCAGCTGCCAAAACCTTGACCACTCTTCAAGCTTTCATAAATCACTTTTCATTGTCTTTAGTTCTTCAATTGTTTCCACTCTGTTGCAGATCTTAGTATCATCTGCAAATAGACAAACTTTGGCTTCCATCCCTTCCGCAAGAACAGAATCGGACCCAATACCGATCCCTGTGGCACTCCACTTAACACAACTCTCTCTGCAGAGTAGGTTCCAGATACACTGTTTCCTATCAGCCAACCAGTTTGTAATCTATGCCATCACCTTAGCATTCCCAAGCTTCTCATTTTATTCACAAGCCTCCTATGGAGGACTATCAAAAGCTTTGTTGAAATCTAAGTAGATCACATCAAGTGCTCTTGCTTGATTCAATTCTCTAGTCACCCAATCAAACAAATCAATCAGATTTGTCTAACAGGACCTTCCTCTGGTGAATCCACGCTGCCTCGGGTCCAGCAACTGGATTGCAGATAGTTCAGTATCCTTTTTCTCAGCAGTGTCTCCTTCAATTTTCCTACCACCAAGGTGAGGCTAACTGGCCTGTAGTCTCCAGCCTCCTCTCTGCTATCACTCTTATGAAGCGCTCTTCTCCAATCTCATGGCACCATTCCTGTTTCCAGAGATCTATTGAACAAGTAATTCAGCAGACCCACCAAGGCAGCTCCTGAGTTCCCATAATATGCTGGGATGAACCTCATCCATCCCCACGGCCTCATCCACTTTCAGTTTACCTAGGCCATGGGGCCATGGTGATGTCCATTTGAATTTTTTTTTTAACTTTATATACTGCCTGTAAAATGTGCTGGCACATGGCCTTAACAGGATCCTCTACCCTGGATATTTGCCTATACCTATTCCTAAATCTAGGCCTGTTTGTAGATTTAGTTATCAAGATTTTCAATTGCTTTACAGATAAAAATTGCCCTAGCAAATTATTTCTAGCCCATTGGTAGTCACTTCCTATCCTCAAGGGCCACAAATGGGTCTAGTTTTCAGAATATCCCTAATCAAAATACATTAGTTACTTGCATACAATTGAAGCAGTGTGCATGTAAATCTATCTCATGCATATTCATTAGGGATAGCATGAAACCCTGAACTCCTTATGGCCTCAAACTCTGGAAGTGAATACCACCATTATAGTCAATCATGGTGTTGTCTCCCAGGAGATTTTCTGAATTGTTTTGAGAAGCTATATAAGACAGTAACATAACCATTACACTCAAAATGGTTTCATTTCTAGCACATTTCATAACAAAAAAGTTAATTTTTGATTCATTAAGAATGGAATGAATCAAAAATCTACTTTTCCTGAACTAACTGTATTTTTGGATATTTTATTTTAAAAATATAATGGGGCCTCCCAGGAGCTGAAATGGGGGCTTCTTCAGCCTTCACTAACTTCTAATACAAGGTTTTCAATATAGAAAATGGCAAGAGCCAGCTCCCACTATACAATGCAGGCCAGTGCCATTTTGTTTTATAGCTGTATGCTTCACAGCCATAAAACACTGGTACCAATCCCTCAGCTGGCTGGTGACGTTAAGTAGCACAAGCCAGCAGAGAAGGAATGGTGAGGAATTGATTCTGCCCCTTTCTACATTGAAGACCCCATGGAAGAGTCTAGTGGAGGCTAGGGAGTTCCTGACTCCAAAGAACTTATTTGGCTGGGGGAGGGAAGGAGGCAATATAAGTTATTGCTTATTTTAAGCAGTAGCAGAGGGGGATTGGAGAGACCTGATTTCCTTTTACTTTTTGTTTTTGTATTTATAATTTCGGTTTTGTAAACAAACTGAACCAAAATAACATTAAATGAAGCAGAAGCAAAATTAAAAGGAAAAAATGAGCCAAAATGAACATCTTTGCTCTGCACCTCTCTATTCATTTCATTTATGCTTTTTGGTAGTGTACAGTGTACACAGGCCATGTCCGCTTTGCTTCTATGATAGGGAACATTAAAATGCTGGAGGAATTCCTTATGTAAAATATACATCTGGGTTTAGGTTTTTTTTTAATGCAACACAAAACATCTAGTGGTGCTTCACCTAGACCTTCAGAAATAAGGCAGAATTCTCCATGTAAGAGAGCTGGTACTAATTTTCTGCAATCATATTTTGCATATCCTTGTGATTTTTTTTTTTTTTTTTAGTCTGGTGAGTTTCCATTCTCTCCTGGTTTAAAGCCCAGACTGGAACCTAAATCAGTCCTGTTTGTCATGTTGACAGTAGTCCTCTAGCAGTCACATAGGCAGCACTGACAAAATTTAGGAGCAGAAGTCTTGCCCAAAAATTAGTCTCTGGTCACCTCCATAACAACACCTAGTGTAGTGTGTCTGACAAAATTATGAGGACAAATAACCTTTAAAATTTGGAGACACTCAAGCCAAAATGCAACCCCAAACATTCTGTAAATACTGCCTTGCTCCCAAGGTCACAGCTATTGACATTTTTCTAATTCACTTTTGAGACTCAGCTATTCATTTATACTTGATTATTTTGTACCTAAAGCAAAGAAAAAATTGCCTAGGTGAATCTAATGATGAAGTAGCATTGTGAGGTGCCACCTGAGTGTCTTAATTGCCTTTTCGAATAATGGCCACCTTAGTAGGTAGCATGCAAACAACAACAGTATCATTTATAAATCCTGGACATCTACAGCATTCAGTCAAATTCCATGCAATCTCTGCAAGGAAAATCTCTTTCAACGACCTCATGAAACTTATGGGGCAAAACATTTTTCAGGAAAACAAAACCAGATTTCATTTTGGGTTTGTATAAGTGATGAGAGATTCTCATGACAGAAAATGAATTCCAGAATAAAATGAAACATTGGAGGCAGGAGCCAGAAGACCAGAAAGAATGTGCACTCTTATTATATCCTGCAGTTTTGACAGTGAATGAGGTGACGTGCACAAAGGAGGTAATTTTCAAGGAGTTACACGCATCAGAATTATCCTGTACTCATGTAATCGCTATTTTAAAAAAGTTGCAAGTAGCATACTTTACATTTTGTGTGCACACATACATGCATAAATAAGAGAAGATTAGGAGCATTATGTGGCAGAATCAACAGTCACATATGTAAATTGCTATCTTAAAAGACACATGTGTGCATTTGGCAATTTACTTGCATCATTTTTATACCTGCTAATTATCTTGCACAATTATCAGACTTGTTTATAGTGTAGTATTGGCTAGGTGGGAGGTCTGAGTGAACTGCAGGCTGAAGAACCAGGAGGGTCTCGATGAGTTGCAGAAGGGCTGAGCGAACTGGTGTAGTAATTGGTAAACTAGTTAATTTAAATTACACTCACATGTTTAAAGTATGCCAACTTACATGTGTAAATCAGGTTTTATGCAGGCAAGTCCTACTATATTTTCATGCGTAGAATATCCTCATGTATATTTTTAAAATAGGTAGGAAAAGTACGCACGTTTATTTATTTAATTTATAGACCACCTAGCAATGCATTGCATGTATTCATGCACAAGCATACATATGCGTGAATGTTCTGGGGTAAAGAAATGCATGTTTTATGATACGCACAGGCTATAAAATACTATCATAAATCTATGTGCAGCCATATATGCGCGTATATGCCGCAGTGTGTAGTTGTTCGAAAGTTATCCTCAACATGTCATTCTGAAAAAGTGATAAGCGTATGTAAGAAGAATGTTATTTAGATCGTTTTACGATGTTGTAATTGTATAGTACTAGAGGAATAAACTTGGTCTATTTGTTATTCACCAAGACGGTAACTTTTAAACAGGCACATGGGCACAATTGTACGCATGTTTGCTCGCTCGTGTTCAGAGACACGTCCATTGTATAACAACCGTGGGTATATAAATACATAAAACAGACTGGATGCACATACACGTGCATGTAATTTTAAATGGATGTGCGCATGTGTGCGGTATTTTATAAGGGACGTGCGCCAACGCCATCGATAGTTTTCCCAGTTCATTTCCACTTCACCCAGTTAAGGAATAGGACTTCCCAACTCCCCTAGTTTAATAGTCGCTTTTCCTTTTGTTAGCCCTGACCCTTAAAACCCCACTGATGAGCCTAGATTTTGTAATTATTAATATTTAATGCCATTCTTAGTAGTAATAAAAGCTCCGTGGCAGGGGACCCCAGCACGCACCTGTACTCAAAAGTATTTACACGCATGTCTCTTGGTCTTCCTCCAACCTGCCCAGACCACACCCAGTGCCCCACTCCTTTTTAAAACCTTTCGACTTGTGCACATAGCGGGAGATATACACGTACACGGGCAGCTTATCAAATCTGCTTGGCGTCTGCTGGCCTGACGTGTGCGCATACCTCCCGGCATTGGCGCGCACAGGGCTTTTACATTCACTTTCAAGTGTTTGAAAATAATCGTGTCCTGCCTATATGGCTGCAATTATACGCTTGTCTCATTCTTGGCTCTGAGGGTGTCTCATTTAGATCCAGTTCTGAAGGCAACCTTTCTTTTTATGTCAACATATTTATTTTTACAGTTTGGAAAATAAAAGGGCCTGTGCCTTTCATTAGGATCATTCCCGAATCTGTTCTTCAGATGTTTGCAGGGATGCGATGTCCACATGGTGTCCTGATGAGAATAAACACAACAGCAGCACTCTGGATCACGTAGGTTCAGCACGGCCAGAGCAGATAAGCAGGAAGAGCTTTGAGAAAATCTTTCAGATGTAACTCTCCTCGGGGCAAAAAGGGACCCGCTGTAATGACTTTTGTACTGTGAATGCCTTAAGAGACTGTTTGCCTATTTCTTTTTGTTTTGTTTTTCTTTTATCAGTTAGGGTGTGAACATCATTCCTTCAATGGTCTCTTCACTGAAGAGATGCCGTGGCCAAGATAAACAGGCCCGGGTTTGACAAATGCTGCAAGGACTTGTAGCCAAACATTCAAACTGGGTTTCTTTCTTCCTCCACTTAATCTAAACACGAGATTCTTCTCAGCTGTTTCAAACAGCTTCTCCATTCCAGGGTTTGCTCCTAACCACAACTAGACAAAAGATAACAAAAGAACATTGGAAGTCAGAGATTCCTTGGTAACCTCATTTAGCAATGCTAGAGATGGGTGAGAACATTCTTATCTGATCCTGTATCTCCTTCCTCCCTCTGCCTAGCCCAGTAAGATCTTTTTTCTCTCCCTCACCCCTCTAGCTTTTGCCCTGAATGTAATGCTATGGGACACCAACCGAATGCAAACCTTGGTAGCCATGTCTACCAACAACAACCAGAGTAAAAACGAATTGATTGTGAATCATTTATTTAATTCACACATGAAAGACTTCACATATATATCATTGTTCAAATCTTGTAGATATAATTACATAAGATGTTGAAATAAGGAGTAGAAAGACCTCAGAGCCTCAATACCTGTTCTAGCTAGAACAATATGGTATTTTAAGAGGTTATTCCAATCATCGGTCTTAAAAACCACCAACCACCTAACTCAATTTTTATTCAAAAATATTTTTGTTGTTTTTCTGTGTTTTTATAAAAAAAAATGTTTCAAGAGATACACAGCACCATGGATGAAAGGATAATGCGTGTTATATCCAGAATAATTTAGAACTTCGTAACTTCTGAATATGATGTTTTGAAAAAATGTCACTTCTCTGAATCTGGGTATATTTTTATTTTATGACCCTCTTCTTCACATCTGTAACCAGCTATGCACATATGTAGCCGTCTGTGTCTCACAGTCGTTCTTGTCGGTGGCTATTTCAACCAAATCAAAAGCCTCAAATCGGCTTGAACATGTTGGAGCCAGGAAATCGCTTCCTCCAGATAGGAGCCGACGTCAGCTAACATTTCGCCATTATGGCTGTCTCAAGGCTCAAATTCAGTGATCGGTTACAACGTCCTCATCTTTTTCTTCAGCGGAAAAAGATGAGGACGTTGTAGCCGATCACTTTGATCACTTTGATCACTTTGAGCCTTGAGACAGCCACATTGGCGAAACGTTAGCTGACGTCGGCTTCTGTCTGGAGGAAGCGATTTCCTGGCTCCAACATGTTCAAGCCAATTTGAGGCTTTTGATTTGGTTGAAATAGCCACCGACAAGAACGACTGTGAAACAGATGGCTACATATGTGCATAGCTGGTTACAGATGTGAAGAAGAGGGTCATAAAATAAAAATATACCCAGATTCAGAGAAGTGACATTTTTTCAAAACATATTCAGAAGTTACGAAGTTCTAAATTATTCTGGATATAACACGCATTATCCTTTCATCCGTGGTGCTGTGTATCTTTTGAAAGTGGGAAATTGACTAAAAAATTTTTTTTTATAAAAACACAGAAAAGCAACAAAAATATTTTTGAAAAAAATTGAGTTAGGTGGTTGGTGGTTTTTAAGATCGATGATTGGAATAACCTCTTAAAATACCATATTGTTCTGGTTAGAACAGGTATTGAGGCTCTGAGGTCTTTCTACTCCTTATTTCAACATATCTTGTAATTATATCTACAAAATTTGAACAATGTTCAAATTTTGTAGATATAATTACATGTGATCTTTCATGTGTGAATTTGGTTTTGGTATCTTCACATTTACCTGCCTTATTTTGGAATCATTTATTTAAGCTATTTTTTATTTAGCATTTCAAAGTCTTTTGACTAGATGAGGGATAATGGAGCCTAGCTTCTGCCAACTGAGGGTGAACTGTGATAGGAGGACATTTTGTCAGAGCCAACTTGCAAAAAATGTCACACATTTAACTGGAATCCACCCCATTTTGCAGGTTAAAAACTAAGGGGGTCCATTTTCAACTGCTGTCTGGCCAGCAAAGTTAGCTGGATAAACTTATCAAACTAAGGGGGTCATTTATCAAAGTGCTATATAGCGTTTTCGCATGCATTAAGGTGTTTTTGCATGAAAAAAACGCCTTTAACGCATGTGAGAAACCCATAAAGCAAAGTGTGATGCAAATTAGAAAAATTTTCACTCAATGCACAATTAAACTCTGGAATTTGTTGCCAGAGGATGTGGTTAGTGCAGTTAGTATAGCTGTGTTTAAAAAGGATTGAATAAGTTCATTACCTGCTATTAATTAAGTTGACTTAGAAAATAGCCACTGCTATTACTAGCAACAGTAACATGGAATAGACTAAGTTTTTGGGTACTTGCCAGGTTCTTATGACCTGGATTGGCCACTGTTGGAAACAGGATGCTGGGCTTGATGGACCCTTGGTCTGACCCAGTATGGCATGTTCTTATGGGGATGACTTTGGGGTGGGATTTGTGACCAAGTGGGCTGGCTTCATAATTTAACCACAGGAGAGAGGGAGAGAATAGCCATAAAGCCTTTATACTAGGTAGGTATTTATACATCTATATGAGGCATACCTGGTCACTCGAGGTGAGGTTTAGTGTAGGTGTTAGGGGCCACTTTGACATTCAAAGTGAGATGTATGAACAGAACAGTGCTCTCTTGTGACGATTTGATGACCTTCGGAGTGAGGAAACTCGCCCAAAGATGAGATTTGTGCAATGTTCTCTCAACCTAGCTTGATGGACTCTCTACATGGGTAACATCAAGCTAGGTTGAGGTCATCAAACCTTCATGAGAGAGGACTGTTCTGTTCGTACATCTCATTTTGAATGTCAACGTGGCCCCTAACCCCTACACTTATACCTAAACCTCTCCTCGAGTGACTAGGTAGGCCTCATATAGATGTATAAATACCTACCTAGAATGAGGGCATTATGACTAGGTGCTCTCTCTCTCTCTCCACCCCCCCCCCCCCCCCCCCCCCGGTGGTTGTAGAAGGGCCCTGATAGCTAGGCTGGATCACCAGCAGCTTAAAATGGTCCCTCTCAGTGGGTGTATGTAGGAAATACAACAATTCTGGCACTTATCGCACAGTGCGAAAAAGTTATCGCAGTTTGCGATAGACTGCCTATTACCATAAAACACTCCCCTTTTCCTATCGCATGCGATATTTAGTGCATTTTGATAAATTCAGGCATAACTCTGTTGAGATATTTAATAGTTCTGTATTGCTATTGAATATACCCAACTATCTTAAAAATAGCTGGATAACAATCTGGTGAACTTTAGGACTGCTCTATGGCATGACCACAGTTATCCAGATAAGATATTTGGTTAACTGAGTATTGGAGTTAGTTGGATATCTAACTAATTAAACTCTGCCCCAAAATATCTCCAAGTTTCCAGTTAAGTTTTATCTGGCTAATTACTTACAGGCCGATACAGTAAAGTTCGCGGGAGAGCGGGCGAGCACCCACTCTCCCGGCGTGCGCACAGGCCAGTGTCCTGTGCATGCGATACAGTAAAACAAAATATTTAAATTAGGGCCCGCGGTAAAAAGAGGCGCTAGGGACACTAGCACGTCCCTAGCGCCTCTTTTTGGACAGGAATGGCGGCTGTCAGCGAGTTTGACAGCTGACGCTCAATTTTTCTGGCATCGGTTCTCGAGACCTCTGATAGCCACGGGTTCGGAAACCAGACGCCGGCAAAATTGAGTGTCCGGTTTTCAACCCGCGAGCTGCGGGCTGATTTTAATTTTTAATTTTTTTTTATTTTTAACTTTTTTTAACTTTTGGGACCTCCGACTTAATATCACCATGATATTAAGTCAGAGGGTGCACAGAAAAGCAGTTTTTAGCCATGTTACAGCACATTTGGCTCCCGGATCAGTTCCCCCTCACATTCAGTATACCTTCCAGAAAGACCATTTCTTGCAGGCTGGGAACTTTGCACAGTGACTGTGTTTTGAATCTAGGCTGTTCCTATAACAAGGAGAACAAATTCAAGAAATATCTCTCTCACTAGCCTACTCCTTTTTGCTGGAGTGCTGTAAAAAATCTAATTTCCCCAGCCCAGAAGGATCAGGCTTACTTTCTCTGGACTCCGCTCTGCCAACCACACCTCCCACATCAAGACGTTACGTCTGCATGTATTTGGAGAGCGGGTTGTACAGAAGCATCTTTGGGTAGCTTTGGGGATTTACTTTCTCCTCTGTAGTTTATGTAATGCCAGTTTCATCCAAATTCAGGAACCCACAATTCAGTCTAAAATGAACAAAACAAGAGATGGATGAGTATCATTTTTGTTGAAGCAGAAAGTCTCATCTGTGGTTGGATTATAATCACATGTTCTATTTTCCAACTAATAACTCTGACTCGTGGAGTGCTGGGTTTGATGGTCTGCTGAAGACTCAGAGGTTTTTGTTTTCTAGCTGTGTCCTACTGATGAAAGTTTTCTGTTAACTGTTAGGTAAAGGAGACAGATTTTTCTGAAAAATACAAATAAACAAACAAAAATTAAAAACAAACAAACAAACCCCTGTCTACAGGATTATAGCTGATCCTGCTATGGGAATACTGAAGCAGCATTCTAGTAGCATGGACACAAACATCACTTGAGTCAAATTTCTTCCCTCACTGTTAAGATGGATACTTGGTATAAGAGATCTAACAAAACAATTTTTCCAAGAGCCATTTGCTTTCTCCTTAACACTCTGTACTCACTGTGGCATTCTTTTAACCACCAGATCAATCTCTCCCTGAGCAGTTCCCTGATCAGCCCCCAGCAGAACATCTGAAGGCAACTGAGGAGAAGCTTAGAAATAATTAGTGAGGATAACTTTTATTGACTCATCATTAACACAGCAGCCAATCAGTTTTTAAATGTGGTGTGCACTTTGGAGTAAGTTGTGTGCACATCTACTACCCCCCCTACCCCCTCCCATACCAAAAGGAATTTGGGCAGGACCAACAGTAAGTTTCCGAGTTGTAACCGCAAGTATCTTCTGAGCAACACTTGCCCACTCTTTGTAATAAAATGTATGCATAAGTAGAACGTGTAATATGTCCAGGCAAAGGTGTCTTACATAGCATAGTAACCCTCCAGTGCGTGTAGTATACACTTTCAGGATGCAGGTTAATTGTAGATTATCACTCCTTTGTCTTAAATGTTCTAATTAACCCGTATTCTAATTGAGGTTTTATGATTAATACGGGTGTGCAGGCCAAAAAAAGGCCACTGTGTTTGGGGGCTGTTTTCATTCATTTTATCGGGAGGCTTTTTTCCCTTTTTTGGGGCAAATAGTGCACACTAAAAATGAAAGAAAACAAATGTACATTTTTTTCTATTGTTTCTTTTTAAAAATGATAAACTATATAGACAATGTCTTTTATTATTTATTTATTTAGTGCTTTTTTATACCGACATTCATGATACCAATCATATCATATCGGTTTACAAGAAACAATGGGGCAATAACATTAACATCAACATGAACAATAAGGCAAAAAGTGAAAAGTTACAATAAAACAGGAGCACTCGAACTGGGAGGAGGAAGAGCCAGAGGCAAGTGTAACTCAGGACTAAATAATATCAGGTCATATACTCAGGACTATAATAATAATAACATGTACTCAAGACTGAATACTATCAAATATATAAATAATATCATATACTCAGAACTGTAAAATATCGTATATTCATGACTAAATAGTATCAGGTCATAAAACTCAGATCTAACTACGGTGGGCACATTTTACCCTGATATTTTGTTATGAAGAAAATTTCATAGACTACGACAACAGATAAAGACCACAAAAACCATCTAAGTCTGCCTGTTTTTCCTTCCCATTAAAATATTATCAACCCTACTTGATCGCCGACTTTATCCTAAATTTCCTACAGCTAAGATTCTTCATTGCTTATCCCAGACTTGCTTGAATTCTGTTACAAGTTTTGCCTCCATCACCTCTACTGTTCTGTATATCTACCCCCTTTCAGCCTCATATTCTGGACTCCCTATTCTAAGACTTACCCGCTCCCTGTGAATTCCTTACACCTGTGAGGCATTTGACTATCTGTATCATATCCACCCCAATCTTCTACTCTCTGAATTAGGTCTTTAGATGTTACCTCTTGATTCTATTCAGTGCTGTTCATGGAGAAAGTTCTGACTGGATGCCCGTGATATAGTGAACAGATAAACGGTGAGGATGAGACATCTTAAACGTTTGCCATCTTTTCTGCCATTACTTGGAAACATAAAGCACTGAATTTACAGAATTAACATAGATGTGATTGCTATTTAGTATGTGTTTACTTTATCCACTAGAGACCATGGTCCTGATTCAGTGACCTCTCTTCTAAATAGTAACACTTAGCACTACTTTTATATAAAAAGCTTATAAAACCATGATACAAACTATGTACAGTGTCTCCCACTGTGAAATTACAATATAAGTATGGTTAGATGTGAAGAAGAACCAAATCAATACAAAGTAAGTTTCGTAGAGTCTTTGTCTGTGGGAAAACTGTCTTCAAAAATGAGCATCACATGAACATCAAACGCAAGAACTATTGTAGATTTAAATGGTTATATATAAAGAATAAAATAATCTGACTTCTAAGTGCAATGATCTCAGGAACAGAAAGCAAACAAGCTCAGACTAACAGTTTCACTTGTAGTGATGGCAAGAAAATTCTGTCCTCTAAACTGGCACCTGTCCCTTTCGTCATTTATTCCCTCAGTGCTGTACCTTTATTATTGAAGATCTCCTTTATCCACTAGGTGACACCCTAATACTCCCCAATGCTGCAGTACCCAGAGACAAGCAGATAATACAGAAGACTCTGAATGGGCTACTTGTTAAAATTATGCACAGGAATAAATCTCCTTGGGACAGAATCAAATATTCCTGAGTCAACCCAAACTGTTTTTCTTTTTTTTTTTTTTTGCAGTATGACAAAAAAAAAAAAAGCCAAATATCCAGATGTTTGACCATTTACATTACTCAGGATTTTTTCAGAACAGAGACATTGATGTCTAACAAATAGACCATTCAGGATCTTCTTTGTGTTGTTTTTTCTTTTTCCTGTATTAGTGCCGCGGTAGAGGATGGAGTGATAATTTGGCATCTGGTGCATGCATAGTAAAGCTTTAAAAGACAGGAATGAGCCCTACTGAATTTGTGTGTGAGAAAAAGATCCACCAGGACATTTGACAACATCACAAAAGAGCTACTTATGCATTTACCCATAAGAGTAAACAACCGATTCACATTTACTCATTCTAGACCTCGGATAATAGAAGGACTAGGGAGCACTTCATGAAGTTA
This sequence comes from Rhinatrema bivittatum, assembly GCF_901001135.1. Classification (NCBI taxonomy): domain Eukaryota; kingdom Metazoa; phylum Chordata; class Amphibia; order Gymnophiona; family Rhinatrematidae; genus Rhinatrema; species Rhinatrema bivittatum. The sequence continues at coordinate 19,793,787 of NC_042629.1, forward strand.
GCATGTGGCACATTTAAAACTAATAGGAGAAAATTCTTTTTCACTCAATGCACAATTAAACTCTGGAATTTGTTGCCAGAGGATGTGGTTAGTGCAGTTAGTGTAGCTGGGTTTAAAAAAGATTTGGATAAGTTCTTGGAAGTGAAGCCCATTAACTGCTATTAATCAAGATGTCTTAAAGAATAGCCACTGCTATTAATCGCATCAGTAGCATGAGATATACTTGGAGTTTGGGTACTTGCCTGGTACTTGTAGTCTGGGAGGATACTGGGCTTGATGGGCCCTTGGTCTGACCCAGTATGGCAATTTCTTAATGCTTTTAAGTGGTTCACGTCAACATCTAATTCTCATCATGAACCTTATTAAGAGTAACATGATTTTTTTTTGTTGCTGTTTCCTTAAAATATATTTTCATCTAAGGAGGGTGGGAATTATCTTCCTTTCTCAGAAATGTGCTCCAGCTGAAAAGGGGTTTGCATTTGCTTAAATAAAAGTGGAAAAGGATGTGACTCTGAGAAGATCATGGACCGAAAGATCTCCTTCCTATACACACACAAGGAGAAATTCCTGGCCCTGGATTCAGCTTTCACTGTACTCGAGTGATGCTCTCTGACTGCACGGAGTTCAGGACAACCAACATGTGCTGAAGGTCAGAGCAGTGCCCCGATGATAAGGGTCCTACATTCCTGGGGTTACGGAATCATATCAATGCCCATTCATTAGGTTATCCATGTGTGCCCGGAGGTTACCCATGGATAAGATAATTGCTTCTTCATTACAAGCAAGAGAGTGCGTATCCTAGGGGGCAACTAGGGATCAAATCCTTGACTCTTCTTTGAGTGGTTATTCTCCATGTAACAGAGGTTATATCACTTCCTGCTGAAGTTCTCCTTTATCACATATTGAAAAAGCTATGAAAAAAGTTAATAATAACACTTAATGGACTATAATACAGTGTGATACAAACACAATGTTTTGGGCCTGGCAGTTTCTTCCTGCTCCTCTGAGCTTCTAGCCTAGAAGAAACTAAGCCTCTAATAGGCTATGCTGCCCTGAACTTTCGTTCACAAATACCTGAGGGGGGGGGGGGGAGTTTGTTTCACCATATCTTTGTTTTGACCCCTTCTCTTGCCTCGTCCAGGTATCACAATAACAGTCAGAAGTCAGAGGGCACCCATTGCGAGCGCCCCTGAACGTGCAATGGATGAGACTCACTCCGCTGGGGTTGCGGGTGCTATCAAATGCTGCCTGTGCGGGGATCCTCACTCTACCAACCTCAGGAGGTGCAGGCAAGTCAGGCTCGCGAATCCAACCCAGGTCTTGGCCATGTTTGCCACCCCGAGCCACCAGGCCGGACTTCAGGATCTGCCAGAGCACATCTTTATTTTTCACTGTTTAGTGAAAAGAGCCTCATGGTCCGTTGTGCTGAAAGAGAGACATGACTGCGAAATATAATGTCAGGGGCTATGGCAGATACAATGGGCAGAAACAGAAGACAATAAAAAAGCATGCTAGCACCGCACTTCAGCAGGATTAACCAGGGCCTAGGGAACCCATCTTGTTAATTTTACTGGACAAGTTTCTAGAGTCACTGTTGCTTTAATTCTTTGCCTTTGGAGTCAAGATATCAAAATTTAGGTAGAAATAAAGGTCAACTAAGAAGGGGAAGCAGGGTCTCCGCTGCGGTCTGTTGCAGTACTCCGGGAGGAAGGTGAAGACGACAGATGCCAGGAACAGAGTTTAAAAAAAACCCCACCCTCTCAGGTAGAGGCAGGAGGAGAGTAGATGGGGACTGAAGAAACAGAGGGATGAAGGAAGCATGACGTGAAGGTCGTAGGGATGTGCATTTCTTTGTTTCATTTCATTTTTATTGTGTGCAATAAAATGAAACAAAACAAATCAAAACAAAATATGTTTTGTCTGTACACCCCTAAATATTACTGCAGCTCATGGACTGACTGTTGTGATACCAGCAGGCTTCAGCTCCCTAAAAATCAACCGGATTACCGCCAGCAGGTTGTTGCTGGCGGGCAGCTGTCCAGTGAGAGCACAGGACTCTAGGAAGCTGGATTTTCGGACAAGAGCCAGGAGCTGTTAGATTACTACAGAGTTTGTAGGTCAGACCTGGTGAGTGCTAAACGCTAGGGATGTGCATTCGTTTTCAACGAATGCACAATCTGCAACGTATAGGTCCCTATTCGTTGCATTCGTGGGTCCACGAAACGTATGGTGAACCCCCATGAATGCAACATATCATTAACGAATAAAAGCCCCACCCTCCTGATCCCCCCAAGACTTGCCAAAAGTCCCTGGTGGTCCAGCAGGGGTCCTGGAGCGATCTCCTGCACTCGGGCTGTCGGCTGCCAGTATTCAAAATGGTGCCAATAGTCTTTGCCCTTACTGTCTTACAGGGGCTACCGGTGCCATTGGTCGGCCCCTGTCACATGGTAGGAGCACAAGATGGCGCCGGCCATCCATTGCACAAGATGGCACTGGCTGTCCATTGCTCCTACCATGTGACAGGGGCTGACCAATGGCACCGGTATCCCCTGTGACATAGTAAGGGCAAAGGCTATCTGCGCCATTTTGAATACTGGCAGCTGATGGCCCGAGTACAGGAGATTGCTCCAGGACCCTCGCTGGACCACCAGGGACTTTTGGCAAGTCGGGGGGGGGAGGGGTCAGGAGGGTGGGGGGTTGTAGTTAATTAAATTTAAAGGGTTGGGATGGGTTTTTTTTGTTTTGTTTTGTTTTTCCAACTAATGGAAAACGAGAGTACCGAATGCAACTAATGGACGAATCGGGCTTCCCCAAAAACGGATGCAACGGATTTGGGTCCCAGCACAACGCATACCAAATAGCAACACATTTTTTCCTTCTGCACATCCCTACTAAGCGCTGGATTAAGTATGGTACCTTAATGCTCATATACCCAGGATTGTAGACTGTGATAAGGCCTGGTACCCTATAAACAGTTTTGTTTCAACAGCTGGTGTAACTAGGAAGGCTGGATGGGCCAAGCTGTAATTTTTTACTATCATTCATTTTTTCTGAACTAACAATATATTTGTGACCAGATTTCAATATGGATATTACCTAGGGATGTGCAGGAGAAAAAAAAATTAATTTTTGTTTTTGGTTCATTTTCGGGAGGGGGTTTTTTTCCTACGAATTTCGGTTCCTGGATTGTTTCATTCATGAGAAAAACAAATCAAACAATTAAAAAATAAAACAAACTGAAACAAAAAATGGCCAAAAAACAAAAATAAGACCTCCCAGGACATCCCGCCTGAAAAAATGCCAGGGCCATGAACCCCCCAGCCCACACTTATCCGGTCCAGTGGAGATCCACCGGCTTCGGCCTCGGCCTTGCGTAGGCCGAACGAGCAGTAGGTCGCTGTGACCTCGGCCTTTGCAAGGCTGAGGTTTAGCCCTGAACGGGAGGCAGGGTCCCGACACCGGGGCCTCAGCCTGGACCCAGGCCTGAAACGGCAATTCGATCCAGAGACTGGGTTCCAACCCAACAATGTACATATATCAAAATGTTACCGAATGCATTGCCATGCATCAAAATGGTGCTGTCTGCAGGAGAGAATGCTCCGGAGTTAATTAACTCTGGCACGACCCCAGTGGATAGCATCATTTGGCTTGCAAGTGACCAAGAAGAGGCTCCAAGGCCTGGGCCTGACCCTGGGCTGAGGCCCCAGAGACAGGACAATATGGCATTGAGCCTGGACCCCGGCCACAGGACAGCCTCCAGGCCGGGTTGCAGTGTTGGGCCTGGGTCTAGGCTCGGCCTAGGCCGAGGCCTCAGTATTGAGACCCAGCCTCCAGATCAGGTCATGGCCTGGGTCTGGGCCCCGACCTAGGCTCTGGGTTTGGGACCCAACCTTGGGATCGGTCTCGGCATTGGGCCTGGGTCCAGGCCTAGGCCTGGCATCGGGACCCAGCCTTTGTTGGATACCCGACAGATAAGGTAAGTTTTTGTTTTCTTTTTGTTTAATTTTTGGGGGTCTTAGCAAAGGCCCTGGAGTTAGCCTGTACCTCCGCCGAAACCCCAACATCGTGCTTGGGCCTGAGCCTAGGCCATGGCCCCTGCTTTAGGCCTCAGCCTATGCTATAGACGAGGCACCAGCTTCGGGCCTAGGTAGAGGTGCCGGCGTCGCGCTCAGGCGTAGGCCATGGCCCCTGCTTTAGGCCTCAGCCTATGCTATAGACGAGGCACCAGCTTCGGGCCTAGGTAGAGGTGCCGGCGTCGCGCTCAGGCGTAGGCCATGGCCCCTGCTTTAGGCCTCAGCCTATGCTATAGACGAGGCACCAGCTTCGGGCCTAGGTAGAGGTGCCGGCGTCGCGCTCAGGCGTAGGCCATGGCCCCTGCTTTAGGCCTCAGCCTATGCTATAGACGAGGCACCAGCTTCGGGCCTAGGTAGAGGTGCCGGCGTCGCGCTCAGGCGTAGGCCATGGCCCCTGCTTTAGGCCTCAGCCTATGCTATAGACGAGGCACCAGCTTCGGGCCTAGGTAGAGCTGCCGGCGTCGCGCTCAGGCGTAGGCCATGGCCCCTGCTTTAGGCCTCAGCCTATGCTATAGACGAGGCACCAGCTTCGGGCCTAGGTAGAGGTGCCGGCGTCGCGCTCAGGCGTAGGCCATGGCCCCTGCTTTGGTCTTTGTCCTACGTCCTAGCCGTGGCTCTGGCTTCAGGCCTAGACGTAGGCTTGAATGATTAGATTAAAACAAAACAAATAAATAAGATTTGTTTCGTTTGGGGGCCCCTGATTTGTTTTGGGGCCCTCGAATGAAACAAATTAGCCTTATTTGTCACGTTTTGCAGTTTTGTTTTAAAACAAATGTACATCCCTAATATTCCCCTGCAGGATGGAGATGTCTGAATTACACAAGTAAATTATAGGGCTGGATTGTGACATATGTATTACTTTTCAAATTTTTGAACATAAAAGGCTCTCATGACACCTCACAGAAATATTAGACTTTCTTTTGACATGGAAGCATACGTCTCTCATTTCCAAAGTATGAAAAGAAGCAGAAATAGCAAGCCACCGCACACAACGTGACTTTGATAGATGCAAGTGGTAAAATAGGAAAGAGAGCAAGTTAAACAAAAAATTCTGAAATACCCTCTTGAGTTATATGTCATGCATCCTGTCTGCAGTTAAATTACACAGCTATAAAAGGGTTTTTTATTTCACGCCGCTCTTCAGCTATTGTGTTTCATCAGAATTTAAGTGTGTTAAAATGGCATATTCGAGCAGCATACGGCGAATCCTTGCGATATCCGGGATTATGACTGCAAACAGAATTAAAAGCTGCAAAGCACAAAAGGGTTTGTGACCTCTTTGTTTTATCAGCTGCTGTGAGATTGAAGAGAACTTTCCTTTCTGAGATAGGAGTGTCTGTTAATTTTAAACTAAGCTATGGACACAGTACCATATGAGCAGGCCCTGCATTACGAAGTTTAAAGATGATATTCAAAGAAATGACGGCAGAACAAAACAAGGAAACACTCCAGCTAGGCAGCACACTAACTCGAGCTTATGAAGGATCAGGGTGTGAGGAATTAAGAACATAAGAGAAATCATACTGGGTCAGACCAAGCATCCAACAAGCCCAGCATCCTGTTTCCAACAGTGGCCCATCCAAGTCACAAGTGCCTGGCAAGTACCCAAGCATGAAATAAATCACAAGCTACTATTGCTTATTAATTAATAGCAGTTTATGGATTTTTCCTCTAGGAACTTATGCAAATCTGTTTTAAACCCAGTTAAACTAACTGCTGTAACCGCATCCTCTGGCAATGAATTCCAGAACTTAACTATGAGCTGAGTGACAAAATAATTTTCGTCTTCTTTATTGGTCTTACATTCTCTACAACAACTTCTGTCCTCCAAAGCTACAATTTCAGAATGTTGAATATTGTGGCCAGTAGTTACATGTGGACTGTTTGTTCCCTTGGTAAATTTGCACATGGAAGGATGTGCTCTATGAAGTAAATTTGCAGGATGTAGGGTCTGTCAGCATATTACAGTAGTAGTGGTTTATTGCAAGAGCTGTTGTCTATGTGTATTTTGCAAGCCACTGGACCTTCTGCACAGTCGTGGATCCGTGGTCTATGGGTATGGAATTTGGGTTGCCCCTACATATTGAACTCACATATTATCAGCAAGAAACAAACGATTGCAGCTTATGTTTTCCCAGCCTGCTTTTCAAAGCTAACCGTGATGTCATTAACTAGAGATAACATGCTCTTTTTATGAAGGCAAAGGTGAAGTGTTGACAAATCTGTTCATACTTTTAGAATCATTATAGGATCCTGAAACTGTCCTTGCGGATATATAGGCAGACTTGTACCTTTGGGAGAAAGGTGAGCGTTTACCTCTAACATTCATAGAACTTCCGGGTGAAATTCTGACCTCTTGCCAGAATGTCCTAGAAATAATAAATAACATTCACATAGTTATAGTACATCTTGAGTGCATCTTGAGGTTTTCAGCACTTGTGAATGTGATTAACTAATTTCCTTAATTAATAATCTTTTGCATACATGATTGCAATTTAATCAAAAGTGCCCTAGGTGAACTGAGCTCTACTTCCTCTCCCTTCATGAAAAACCTTACTGAACAATAGAAAGTAATTCATTGCCTTGAGGAGAAAAGTCTCTAGTTTCTGCCTCAAACATGAAAACGTATTTTGAGAGCATGATGTATGGAATAAAGAAGCGATGCCTACAAGGGTATCTGTTTGATCCTCCCTTCCTAAGAGAATTGTAAAGTACATGTGGTTTATCCATCCCAAAGGGACCAGATCCTTGTTTTGAAACATTTTACCCAAAATGTGTGTCTTCACCAGTGTTGATGAAGCTGCTGGAGTTAAATGGTCAAACTGGGACCTTCCAACTTGAAAATGTTAAGAGAGTTCTTGAAAAATACACAACTAAAATGCAATGCAAATCAAATCAAATTTCCTTCGATTATGGTAAATTTCGACAGACCTGGCAGGCTGCAAATCACTCTTTCTTAGCAATTTTTTGTGAACAGTTCTGGGCAATTAAAAAGACACCAGCATGGAGCAGAAAGTGAAGAGCCAGGACAAGGGGTGGGCGAGCAAGGCACCTGTGAAAGGCGCAGCACGAGTGCTGTTGTGCACTGCTTAGAGAGCCTTCTTTTACATATAGCAGGCAGTAATTCAAACTGAACGACGGAATAAATAAATAAATATCATAATCACAATTAAATTTGCAATTGTACAGGAAGGGCTGAATTTTCAAAAGGTTTTAGGCACATAACTGGGCTAAAACCCTGGGGGCAATAGAAATACACATGTAACTCATATGTGTATTATTTTATGTGCAAAAAAAGAGAGGTGATTGGGGGGTGGACTTGATGACGGGAAAATCATTTATACCACTAAAGCAGATTTTGAAAAGTGCACGGGTAAATGAATGCGCACACATTTGACATCTGCGCTGTAGCATTTGTGTGTGCACTTTGGAAAATCCACATTACCGCTGTAAGCCTGCCCCAATCCTAACTTTCAAAGCAGATTTACACACATAAATACTCTGAAACTTCGGGCTACAGTTTGCAAGAACTTTTTACTCACCTGCTTTGGCCCTTCGCGCAGAGTTATAAAATGAACCTCTGTGCCTATTTTCTTTGGCTTCTCTCTTATAAATCAACAACTGTTTTGCCAGCTAAAATTGTGCTCCATAGGCTTCAATTGGAAGGGGGGGGGGGGGTCTAATCTTCCAATCTTGTTTAGGGCGCAAAACTAGCATGCGCCCTACATTTTACTTTATTGTTAGGGACCTTCATTTTCAGTTTTGATTTTTCTCAGGAATTTATCGGTGTTTACTGTAACAAACAAAAATGGGAGAAAATCAGTGGAATAAAACTTTTTTCCTTCAGTGGAATAAAACTTTTTTTCCTTCTTTTTTTGTTCTGTACAATAAACACCAAGAAATCCCTGAGAAAAAGAAAAACTGAAACTAAAGGCTCCACGCTTTCCAGCCTTCCACCTGTAGAAGCCGCAGGATAATGGATGTGGCGCCACATTATAATGCTGATCCCAGTTTCTATTTGTTTTGAACTGGAAGGGGAACAGGTCTCATGGAGTATGCATGAGTTTTTATTTTATATACCCGGGCTCTCCGTTACTGGAATCACTCTGCCTAAAGATCGTTCTAGTTTCCTGCCAGTAATTCAGAAAAACTGCAGGCTTCCCACTCTCCCTCTCTCCCCCCCATTCTGAAAACTCCTTGCGGGGTGGCTAAGGATCGTAAGCCGCTGCAGGACAATTAAACGCAGCCCGGGAGCCTTTTCAAATCCCCCTTTAGGATGTTCCAGTGCAAAACCTGGGGAGGAGAGCACCAGGGAGTGAGACATCCTGGATCTTTCTTAGCTGCCTAACGGGGTACTTCAATCTGGGAGTTTAAAAGAGTTCAGGGGGACAGAAGCTGTGTGTATGAGTGCGTTTAGCTCTCACAGTTTGTGTGTATTGCTGTTTTTGCATGTGTGCTTGGCTCAGTGTGTGCATGATATATGTAATGTGTGTACATATTTGTGTGTGCCTGGCTTTCACTGTCTCTGTGTTATCTGTGTACATGCATGTATTGTGTGTATGTATGTGTGCCTAGCTCTCAGTCTGTGTTATGGGTGTACATGTATGTATTGTATTTGTGCGCCTAGCTCTCAGTCTGTGTTGTGTGTACATGTATGTATTGTGTGTATTTATGTGTGCCTAGCTCTGTCTGTGTTGTGTGTACATGTATGTATGTGTGTATATATGTCTGCCTAGCTCTCAGTCTGTCTGAGTGCCTGTGTGCATTATGAGTGCCTGACTCTGTCTGTTATGTGTGTACATGTATGTATTGTGTGTATTTATGTATGCCTAGCTCTCAGTCTGTGTTATGTGTGTACATGTATGTATTGTATTTGTGTGCCTAGCTCTCAGTCTGTGTTATGTATGTACATGTATGTATTGTGTGTATTTATGTGTGCCTAGCTTTCAGTCTGTGTTGTGTGTACATGTATGTATTGTGTGTATTTATGTGTGCCTAGCTCTCAGTCTGTGTTGTGTGTACATGTATGTATGTGTGTATATATGTCTGCCTAGCTCTCAGTCTGTCTGAGTGCCTGTGTGCATTATGAGTGCCTGACTCTGTCTGTTATGTGTGTACATGTATGTATTGTGTGTATTTATGTATGCCTAGCTCTGTCTGTGTTATGTGTGTACATGTATGTATTGTGTGTATATATGTCTGCCTAGCTCTCAGGCTGTCTGAGTGCCTGTGTGCATTATGAGTGCCTGACTCTCAGTCTGTTATGTGTGTACATGTATGTATTGTGTGTATTTATGTATGCCTAGCGCTCAGTCTGTGTTGTGTGTACATGTATTTATGTGTGCCTAGCTCTCAGTCTGTGTTATGTGTGTACATGTATGTATTGTATTTATGTGTGCCTAGCTCTCAGTCTGTGTTATGTATGTACATGTATGTATTGTGTGTATTTATGTGTGCCTAGCTTTCAGTCTGTGTTGTGTGTACATGTATTTATGTGTGCCTAGCTCTGTCTGTGTTATGTGTGTACATGCATGTATTGTATTTGTGTGCCTAGCTCTCAGTCTGTGTTATGTATGTACATGTATGTATTGTGTGTATTTATGTGTGCCTAGCTCTGTCTGTGTTATGTATGTACATGTATGTATTGTGTGTATTTATGTGTGCCTAGCTCTCAGTCTGTGTTATGTATGTACATGTATGTATTGTGTGTATTTATGTGTGCCTAGCTTTCAGTCTGTGTTGTGTGTACATGTATTTATGTGTGCACATGTGTGTATGTGTGTATGTATGTATGTCTGCCTAGCTCTCAGTCTGTGTTATGTATGTATTGTGTGTATTTATGTGTGCCTAGCTCTCAGTCTGTGTTATGTATGTACATGTATGTATTGTGTGTATTTATGTGTGCCTAGCTTTCAGTCTGTGTTGTGTGTACATGTATTTATGTGTGCACATGTGTGTATGTATGTATGTCTGCCTAGCTCTCAGTCTGTGTTATGTATGTACATGTATGTATTGTGTGTATTTATGTGTGCCTAGCTTTCAGTCTGTGTTGTGTGTACATGTATTTATGTGTGCACATGTGTGTATGTATGTATGTCTGCCTAGCTCTCAGTCTGTGCAGGGCTGGGGCCCCATTAAGGGGATCCCGTGGCTGGGGGTGCAGCCCTTGCTCCCTCCCCATCGCCTCAGCCCGGGGGAGGATCAGAGCAGGGAGGAGCAGCAGCAGCAGCAGGAGGAGGAGGATGCTGGCGTGTGCACGCTGGGGCTGCCCGAGCAGCGAGTGCGGCGCCCCCAGCTCCGGGGCTCGGGGCCAGCAGCACTGATCGGCGGGCACTGCCTTTCGCTTGCTCCCCCCTCCACGTGCTCTCCGGCCCCTCCTCCTGCTCGGCCCCGGGAATCCCGCAGCAGTCGCCGCCACCGCCCTTCTGCCGCTCCGGCTCGCTGGATTTACAAGTTGCAGGGCGGATTTCCCCTGCCCGGCCGGAGAGGATGTGCAGCAGCCACCTGGATACAATGATCGCCGAGTTGGCTCACTTTTATCTCCTCTGTGGAATAATCTGCCTCGCGTCAGGTAAATGCATTCAACTTTCCCCGCCGGGGTCTCGGGCTAGCCCGGAGCCGGCGGGCGGCAGCAGCAGCAGCAGCTGGGGCGGGGGTGGCTGGCCTTCTGGTGCCCTGCTGGAAGTGCATCCCGGACTTCTTTCTTCATCACGTCCACGGCTCCCGGAGCTTGCCTGGCTGTTTAGTCCTTGTTTGATGTAACCCAAGGTTGTAATTAAAGTTTATTATAAGGAACCGGCCGGAAATCTGGGATGTGATTTGGGGGGGGGGCGCAGTGTTTTGCTTCTTGGTTGGGTTTAGACTGGATGTTAATGGTCCTGGAAAGCGTTCAGCAGGGGGACGCAAGTAAAATAGTTTGCTGTATGCCCCCTCCCTCACAAAAATTTCTTGTATAGATTTGATAGATAAGCAAGCAAGCAAACAAGTCAGTCAGTTCTTGGATATAAAGTCTGGGTTAGTGCATATTATTTACAGATGGAGTTTAGCCGAGCCCTTAATGTTAGCCAGAAAGTACATCACAAGAGCCTGGGGAAGGGATCGTGTGACTCTGCTCTGAGCACTTAATCCACCCCAGACTAGAGAAAGACAGTCCTTTTCTTCTGTGCCACTTAAAAGTACACCCCAAACACAAGGAATTGGTTTAATATATCAATACAATGTGGATTTTTGTAGTTACATATAGTTTGTGATTTACCTTCTCCCAGACTGCAGTGGGATCTTACACATTACCAGGACAAAAGCTTTTTCAACTTGGTTCGATCCTTTTTTTTTTTTCACCAGTATTAAGATCTGTTTAGAACAAACTATTCATTAGCTTGAAGATGTGTTGGGTTTTAAGAAGCATCTGAAATCAGTGAATGCTCATACATATGTGTATATTACAAGGGATTAAAAACAAAAACGGGCATGAACGGGACAAAAGCAGACATTTCACAGGAAGAAATGTTATTCCCCTCCTTGTACTTGTTCAAGCTTCTGCTATTCCTTAAAATCGGCCAACTGTGCTGATCAGGACCCAGCAAAGGCAGGTGAGTGGCTTAGACCATGGATAAACAAGGCTGGTTTTTTTTTCTTCTTTAAGGAATAGAACTATAAGATAGCGCTTTGAATGTTTGGTTGATTAAGTGCACTTTGTCAGGATGGATGCAAATAGGACAAACTTAAGAGGGAGACAGAAATTGCTTTCTGTCAGCCTTGGCCCTCTTTCCAAGTTTAATTTATAGCCTCAGATTGCTTGGAGATTATTTTTGATTCACCTTCTCCAGGGGAAAGTTTATTCAAATGTGTAAAGTGAGGTGTCAGTGTGTGATAACAAATGGAGGAAAAAGAGATTACTGAAGGAGGGGGAGATGGGTTTAATAGCCATTAGTCACTGCTTGAGCTTGGTTCCTTTTATTGTGGCATTTTATCATGCCTATTGATGAAAGATAGGGCCATGTTAATAGGGTATTACTGATAGCCGGACCTGTTAACGCTTTGCATTTTCTGCCATCTCTATCTGGTATAGGTAATTGTTTAAACTAAGACTGAAGTCGTGCAGTTCTGAAGTTAGAAACCTAGAAATAGAGGTTGATGCTCAAACATTGATTTGTCTGATATGGCTTTTTGCTCTCTTTAGTAATATATTTTGTACGACTGAAATAATTTCTTCTCCCAAGATGTCTTGGATTCATTGTAATTATGCATAAATTATGCATGAAAGCTACTTATACATGAATTTAGTCAAGCATAAAAGTATCGCCTAGTTTCTGGACCTTTAATTCTCTATGGAAATATGCTTTTTCATTTGATATCCCATATAGTCAAACATTTTTTCCCCCCTAAGGGTGCATTACACATTTAAAAAAAAATGCAGACTGTGGAACTGTTTCATTTGGAGCTCTTTTGTTGAGAATTCCAACGTGGCAGGATTTTCCCCCATGCGTGAGTATGTTTGAAACCTGAGACAGCTGCGTGGGGTACGTGGAAAGATCAGTTACACAAACTGGACCTAGCAGTCCAAAGACGCAATGTGGTAAAACCAGGTCAGACTGAGGCTAGCCCTTCTCCTATGGAACCGCGTGATCAGCCTATGACTGTGCTGCCAAGCTAACCTGAATCTTTTTATTAATAGCGTGACGAAAGAGATATCCTAATCACCTTCTAGAAGCAATTTTTTACAATACCTTATTGTAAAGTAAAGGATCATCATATGTGAAACCGCTAAAGAATGTTCGCATCAATGGCTTACTAAATTTTATGTTTAAATCTGTTTTATTAGATCTTCAAGCACAAACAATCAATGAAGTAAACACAAGCTTTCTAAATTTTAATCATCAGTCCTTAATCTTCTATATTCATCCAACTGTCCATATCATACATAATTTCTATGCTTATTTTTTATATATGCCTGTAGAAATGAAGCTAGGCCAAAATAGAGGTAGCAGAGATCTTTCAGAATTGCAAAGCATATGGCATACCCCTAACAAGTCAAACCCGCAGCTTCCATGTCCATCGGACAGCTTCAGTTATCAGTGTTGGGAAAAATAAAAGTATATTTCAAATGATAGTTGCATGATCTGATAATTTGCCTTTATTGCTCGTCCCTATTGGTGCTTTGAAGGCATTTTGGTCCCTATTGGTGCTTTGAAGGCATTTTGTTCCGGGTTGTGCATTTCTGCATTAAGAAATAGCATGCAGGTAGACACTCACAGGTCACGAAATGAAGCCAGACACATGACCTCTCAAACACCTTTCTGCTGTGCCCTCATCTTCCCTGGGAGCACCAGTAAAGAAAATGAATTCATTGAATGCTGATGTTAATTGGCCATTTGAACTTTAGAAAAACAAAACAAAAATAATTGTATTTTATATTTGAAACATCTTGCTTATTATGTATACCTGGTGCCTACTGCTCTACACAGACAGTAGAGACCAGGTATACAAAGCATTGGACTAAGGGAAATCCTCCCACCTCAGTGTCTTGTCCTGAATAAATACTTTGCATATGGCTTGTCAGACGTGATATCATCTGTCCTCATGTTAGTGATGACCTGTTAATTCACAAGTGATGGAGCATCCAAGAGCATGTGTTGGCTGTCGCCATGCTTGCCAAATCATTGTGTAGGTTGTGATGCCTCTTATTAATCCAGGGAAAAAACAGAGGAGGTAGCAAGACCACAGTGCTCCTGTTTTCAGGCGTGCAAGGGTTTATTTATTTATGTATTTATTTATTTTTCCTGCTTTGTTGCTTTTGGATTTTTTATATTGCAGTTTCTCTCTCAAACTATGGGTCTCTTTGTTAAGGGCAGCTCTGACAAGTCAGGAGGGTCGCCAGAAGAACAGGAATGCTGCCATGCTGATCCAGTGGGCACGTGCTTTGGAGAAAATGGTTTTGTCATTAATGTGCAACCAGGAAAGTGTTTGGCTAAACACTTTCATTGGCAGCTTAGGCAAAAAGATTTGATTTGGGATTTCCCCTGAATCTCTGCTCTGTGTGTGTTTATAAAATATGCATGATTAGCGCTGAGTGAGATATGAGTAAGGGGAAGGCTTATAACTCGAGAGAAATGTATAGTGGGGATAAAAAGGCAATTGTAGCAAATTTCCATTGTGCATATTTTTCAATTTACATCCTGTAGGGCTAGTTGAGACTGAGGACTGACCTTAGCTTGCCTCCAAATTCAAATATCTGCATTATTTTTTATGATTCTCTCTCTGTGATTTCACTGAATCTGCTTTGAGTGATCTTGGATCCCCTATCGTAAATACATTAGTTTTGGAGAAGATAGGGTGTGAAGTTGGTTAAAACACTGACAACTTTTAAAGTTTTGTTTCATGTTGTTATGCCTCACATTTTTATTTTGTTTTGCATTTTAGCGCATGCTAAACTGTTTTTAGCATATGTTGAATGATTTTGTGCATGCTAAAATGCAGAAACATATTGATAAATAAAACGGAAAAGGTAGTAATCATTTTTCCCATGCATACCTTTAGTTCAGAATAGCAATTCAGAATCCTGACTTTTTTTTTTATCCATCTTTATTTTCTCTTCTTCCTCTGCTATGTTATTGGCAGCTACATACAACCATAGAAACTTAGTTGTCATGGAATGCTTTTAAGGTATTAGAGCACATTAAATAAATGTTCTTCTGGGGTAATTTAGGTACAGTGGGCCTCAGCTTATGACAGGGAAATGGCCTACAAAACCTCATGAGGTTTTGTAGGCCATTTCCGATCCTGACTTTCTAAAATTCCGATCCTGACTTTCTAAAATTCTGACTTATCTCCCTAGCACAGCGTATTCATGTGTGCCCAAAGAAGAAGTTGTGAATATCTAAACAACTAAAACTTGAATAAAACATTTGTTGCTGCTTCTTAATAATTGTGAGGTCTGATTCTCCCCTTGTGGTGCACGTTGGGTTGTTCCTTGCCCTCCATTACTATACCTCTGTAGCATTTTTTCCTTTTGATTATTCTGTTGGCATCCCCTACAAGGTTTCCCCATATTCTTGATATTCAGCTGGTGCTCTGACGGCATCTGTGGCAAGGAGATGTTCCACTCATGTTCCCTGACAATCGATGTTAGAAGTTTGCAGAACTAATCGTTAGAATTCAAGGAGTAAGAAAATGTATAGGAAGCAATGTGTTTTGTTTTGTTTTTTCAGAGAGCCATCTTAACTCTGAACAGGACAGCATTTCAAAGACTGAATTAATTTCAAGGTGCAAAACAGAGACAGATAAATCAATGATGCAATAAACAAATAATTAGCACAAGCAATCCAAGCATAGTTCTTCCCTTGAAGAGCTTACAGACTAGGTGATAACCGGTATTAAGTGAACATTTTACTTTGTCTTTTGTTTTGCCATTGTTTTGGGGGAAGAAATGAGACACCCCCCCCCCCCCCCCCACACACACACACACCCATGCTGCCTGTGTCAGGGAGGGCATGTATAACCCAGGCTGCCATGCACTGAATCTCGTGGTAGCTGGAGAACCAGTTTCCCCCATGGGAGCTGGATGGACAATGGGGCAGTTGAGGTTATGGTTTGAGTGGGACCATAAAGCAGATGAGAGTCAAGAGTTTCTCCCATCTGCCAGGCACTCTCCCACCGGAGGGTAAAGTATAGCGAGGCTGGAAGTAGGGTATACGTCACAGCTGGGGGAGAGGGGTGGGATACCTGAGCTATTAGAACCTAGTGGGGGATGGGGGAAGGGGCTGGCTAGATACAGAAGGACAGAACATCAAAGATCGATACAAAGAGTGCAAGACTGAATCTCTTGCAGGGTATCAGGCACCTGGTTGCCAGACAGGCTGGGATGCAACTATGGGGTGACTGCCATGATGCCGTCAGTTAGATCAGTGTGGCCTGGAAAGATCCAGGGGCTGCACCAGATGATCTCATCAGAAATTAACCAGTTTAAGGGGGTAGAAAGTTGTGAAGGCTTAGGTGAGATTGATTTGGCTATGTTTGCTTTCTATTTCATCCATCTGTTCCTAATAAAGCTGCAGCCCACTATGTGTCCATTATCTGCTTTTGTTAAAGAAATCAGTGTGCGCATTTGTTTAATTGTGAGGTTGGGAGGGAGTGGGCATTTATGGCTGCCAGGCTTAGTCCTCAGTGAACTACGAGCATCCCTGGCACCCACCTCTCCTTTTGGCATCCTTCATTCTGACTCTTCTCTGCATTACCATCACTTGGGGCAATTTTCAAAAGGATTTGCATTCCTAAGGCTGCGTTTTACATGTGTAAATATACTATACACACATAAATGAGCTTTTGCAAATTATTAGGATAGTATGTTACATTTACACACATAAATAAGCTTTTGCAAATTATTATGATAGTAGGATACATTTACACACATAAATGAGCTTTTGCAAATTATTACGATAGGTTACATTTACACACATAAATGAGCTTTTGCAAATTATTAGGATAGTAGGATACATTTACACACATAAATAAGCTTTTGCAAAATATTATGATAGGATACATTTACACACATAAATGAGCTTTTGCAAATTATTACGATAGTAGGATACATTTACACACATAAATGAGCTTTTGCAAATTATTACGATAGTAGGATACATTTACACACATAAATGAGCTTTTGCAAATTATTACGATAGTAGGTTACATTTACACACATAAATGAGCTTTTGCAAATTATTAGGATAGTATGTTACATTTTGAAAATTACCTCCCTTGTGTTGCCAAGCTGCGCCTAGTTCCTGCTGCTTATTTAGGTATTGATATAAACTAATCTTACACATTTACACACACAGGTACACACATCACATTTTTTCTTGATGGGCGTTGGCTTCTTTATCTTGGTCTTTTTTCTGAGGTACCACATCTACCAGCTTCAAGAAGCTTACCAGGCTATGATCCATTAGCCATAATTTTCCCATTCTGATAGCAAGAAACTCGGATTGCTTTATTTTTTCCTTATGTAATCTTGAGCTTTTAAAACATTTCTTGTTTTCTTGCTTTGGTTGGTCAAGATTTTATTAATGACTTTTTGCATTCTTTCTTTCCCTTAGGTAGATGGTCACAGTAGTGTGTGTGTGTGTAAGGATTTGTACTAAAATGTTCCTGGTGACTTTCATGTGTTTGCTTGTGCCACTTCCCCCCTCGCATCTGACTTGCGGCCTTTCCTGCCATGACAAATAGGATCTTCTGTCTGTTGACGTGACACGGGATTTAGCCACATCTGGAATGCTTCAACACGGTGCAACATACAACATGCAGAAGAATTAGCCAGCTCTTGTCTGAGGGTCCCAGAGAAATAGCCAGGCACCAGTTTGACTTAGGAGGTCTTGTGAGCATAGAACAGAAATGTTATTGATTTATAAAACTGCGGAGGGCCCAGATGAGCAATTAAGTTATGGGAATGCAAGACACCTGGCAGGGGAATGAATGAAGGTTTTGAAAGATTGAGTTTCATACAAAGCCTGAATCACTAAATCACAATTCTATCACTTTTGAATGTAATAACATAAGAGAACTAAAGATTTCTTTATTCTGTTTTTAATAGGTTAGGGAGCTGTAATATGATAAAGTGTTTTGCTTACTGTTCACATTTATAATGAGTCTTTGCAAATTAACCTTGCTGCCAATCATGTGGCTTTTTTTTTTTATTTGTTGTAGTTGAAAAATATGCATGAAGAAAGTGAACAGAATAAATAAGGCTATACTGCATATAAGTGAGAGATGTGTGTTTTGTGGTGCCCAGCTGTACAATCATTTAATTGTATAGATATTTTGAGTGTTAAATATTTGTAACACTGTCCTTTACAGAAGTAGGTCAGATCAGAGTCTAGGTTTTGCTTTCTGCAGAAAACGCTTTTATTTGTTCGTGCAGCTGGTGAGCATCTTTCTTTATGTTGAACTCTGTTGTGATAAGAAACTGTCTCATTGTTGACATCAGGGCTCATTTTCTGCACTGGCCTTTCATACTGTCAAGGTGTGCGGCAGACTTTAAACAGGGGTCCACCTGGTCAGAGGCCAGTACCCTGCTTGTGAGGCCACACAGTGGCTGAAAGGGAGGCAGGCTCAACCTGTTGTAGGCCCGGAGCATGGCCCCACCCTCAGGGATTCCGAAAGGGGATGCTGGGAAAGGCCCAGTGTGCAGGCACAGGCTGAGGGGGGGGAAACTCGGCCGCTGCAGGGGAAAGAGAAGTACCAGAGAAGCAGCCCGGTATGGTGAGAGCTGGACAGTGACACCTGTACACAAACCCTTGCATTGCAGCCCAGAGGAGACCTGAGTGGTGTCATGGATGGGGAGGAGGGGATGGCATAAGCGGATGAAACCGTTTCTGCTTGAGGAGAGGGAGTGCTGTGGTACAGTTTATTTTATAGTTAGGACGGGAAGGAGGCAGAAGGACCCAGCAATGCACGTTGAGAATTAGAATGTGGGCTCTGGGGCCGCAGATTTACAGGGGTGAGCGCTGGGGAGCACAGCGGGGGTGAAGCCGGGCTTCCTTCTTGAACCTCACATTGTGACCAACTGAGAATGGGGCCTGGAAGGAAGGGGAAGATGAATTGGGCATGAACGTGATACAGGGTTCCGAAAATAAACCTCGTTTTTATGTCATAATAATGTTAGAGGCTCCCAGCTGGGGACAGGATCATGAAACAAAAGCAAAAAAACTTTTGTTTAAAAAAAAAAAAAAATTAAGAATTTTCTCCTCAAGGTGTAAAGTGCAATTTTTAACAGCTTTCAGAGCTGTGATCTTAGGGAAGGGTGTTTGAAGTGTTGCCTGATTATTTTCTCTTTCTGGTAAACTTTAAACACAGATGTTCATAATTTAAGGATTAATAGAAATATTTTACTGCTGCTCCAGTTTGCATTTTCTTTCCCAGAAAACTGATGCCTCGGATTCTTTATAAATGAGGCTCCCTTTGGATTGGAAGGCTCCTTTTTTTTGTTGTTTAAGCAGTTGCTTTATTCTAATTATTATTCTTGTAAAGTACAGATGTGCTTTCAGAGGAGATGATATTTTATCCCTGTAATATGAATTCCAGTTTCTGTCTCTTTTCTGTAGAAGAATAGAGTGACTGACGAGTCTGAAGGGCTAGAAAGGACCCTACCTTTTTGAGTTACATCTGGCAGTATCAGTTTGTTTCCATCCCAGATACAGATAGTGACTTGGGAATTGACCCAAACATTTCCCCCGCTGGTAAGGCCTGGAAGCCAGTGGTAGCACTCCTTGCAGGCAGGCTGGCTGCTTCAGCCGTCCTCTTTTCTTCCAGCGCCAGTGCGGTGCCCCAGTGTCTATGCAGATCTCGCGAGACTGTGAGACGGCGGCACGTCGTGACATTTATAGTAGGGGATCCAGTCTCGCTCTCTCTCTCTCTCAGCCCCCCCACTCCAGTCATAGGCAGTCTCGCTCCCTCCAGGTCTCTAGCAATCTGGTTTCCTCAATTCCCTCTCCCCAAGAATCCATATGGCATTTGACCTATTGTAACATATATTGGGTGTGGGTTTGGCCCTCAAAAGCCATGAATAAACAATTCAAATATAGTAAACCCAAAAGAGCACTAACTGCCAACAAACAACAGCCCTACCTATGAAAAGGCAGCACTGTAAATATAACCTCAGGCTGTAAAGCACCCATACACATCTATCAGGGAAACAGAACAAAGCTACCTAAAAATATTTTTAAAATAAGAAAAGCCTGTACCTAAAAATATTGCACAAAACCTACATAGGTCTCTTCTTAGAAACATTCGCATCTAAAGATGCCGGTCCTATATTGTCTCAATAACTCACATACACTTTACCCCAAGAGACAAATCTGCCATATCAAAACAACACTAACTCCCAGGACTCAAACAGCAAAAACCCTACCCAGGAAAGAGCAGCCCTGAACATATTGCATTAGGCCCTAAAAGACCAATATATCTCCTTTTGAAAACATAAAAAGCCGAATTGCTGTAGACCTCTACCCAGGAACCATACAGTAGCAGAATCCCTCACCTCAGTTGCACATACAGACCAAATGCAGAATAAGGGAGCACAAATTTGGAATAGAAACGTGCAAACAAAAAGTGAACTGGAAACCCCAAGGTCAGACTGCACAGTACAATGCTGGGAAAATAGAAATCTAAGCACTCCCCAACACTGCTGGCCCCTTCCCCCACCCGTCCTATATGCTGGTGAGCCTCTCATCCCTCTCCTCTGCCCAGCACCTCCCTGACTGCCCCTCCCCGCCTCTCTTGCTAAACATCCCCGTGAGCACGCTCTCCCTCCACTCTCTGCTCAGCATGCCCCTGAACCCCCTTTCTTCCCCAGCCCCCTCTCTCCCACCCTCTTCCCACCATCCCTCTGAATTCCTCTCTCCTAGGCTCCTCACCCCAGTCTCAGCCCATCATCCCTTGACCTTTTTCCCAGCAGTCTTTCCTCTCTACCTCCCCACTTCCCTGCCCAGGAATATGAGCATCCTCATCTCCCCACTTCTCCCATCTCCCAGGCTACAGTGCCTCCCTCGTTACTGGTTTCATATCTCTTCTTCGGGCCTGTCAGAGGAGATGGCAGCAGGGGGTGGCAGCACTCTCTCTCCTTTGGGCAGGCCACGCAGCCTGGGTCATGGATGAGATGGCAGTGGGAGGCACCGAGCCGGGTCCGCCACAAAGCAGTGGCAGTGGGAGGTGGCTGTTCTTTCAGGCTGGGCTGCCGAACCAAAGTAGGAGAAGGAGATGGTAGTAGAGGTGGCAGCAGCGGCTCCATAAACCGCCACTGCATGTACCTCTCTCCTGCCTTCTTTCTGAGTCTGTGCAGAGAAAGTAATGCGGGAGCCACAAGGGCCAATGGGAGGCAGGGGGTGCAGTCTCCGACCCCCAGTTTCCTTCCCTTCCTCTACTCGACTGCACATTGTACAAAACAGGGAACATTGGATAGCTCGCAGCCCTATTGGAAATTGGGGAACCCGGGCAGAGGCTGCTATTTCCATTGTCCCCTCTGGGCACAGCACTGAGAAGCAAACTGCAGCTGAAATATGAAATGCAAAAGTAAAAAAAAAAAAAAGAAAATTGATTAGGACTGGGGCTTCAGTAAATCCCTTGAAGGCCCTGACTGCACACTACTGCTGTGAGATGAGCACAGGAATTCAGGATCCACGTGGTGGTGATGGGAAAAGTGGGGAGAGAGCCGTCGGTGCGGGAGTGGGGAGGCTGACTGGGGGTTGAGATTGGCTGGGATGGGTGAGGAGAGTGGTATTGGGGGGGGGCGTTGAGAGAGTGAGTAAGTGGCTCTGGCCGAGCAGCCGAGTTCGCATATCATCGCAAAGGAAACCCCCCTCAGCCCATGGCACCTGGTTCTGGCTCTCATATTGAAGGTTTTTTCTTCTTTTTTTTTGACAAAGTGGCGCCTGCTTGGAAAATAGTGAAGCTCACTGTGCTCCTTGCTTTGGCTGCCATGCTTTTTTTGCTATGCTTTTAACTTGTATGTTTAGCCACCTTTTGCTGGGAGCTACTTGTGTTTGGACCTGAGGAAGGGAGGGTTTAATACATTTCTTGATTAGCATATACAGTAATTACAGTTTTCAGTCAGTGGATCAGCGAAGCACATCCTCCTCCTCCTCCAGTGTGCTGAATTGAGTACTCCTGACCTGGATGGTTGACTGTTTGTGTTTGTCCCAGAGGTGAAAAGATTTCAACTGGAGCCTAGAGGAGTTGAAACATGCCACGAAGGGTTGCCAACTGGCTCCAGATGTTCAGGACTGATTGATCCAGTCCTGGTTTTTACTCCATTGCATGCTGGGCTTTATTCTGATTTCCCTCAGAAAATCAAGACTATAAGTACCCGCATGCAGGAGAGTAAAACCAGGACCGGATCAAGCTGTCCTGAAAATGTGGAGCCAGTTGGCAACCTTAATCCAATGCCTGTTTGCAGACAATTTATAAGAACATAGGAAATTGCTATACTGGGTCAGACCAAGGGTCCATCAAGCCCAGCATCCTGTTTCCAACAGTGGCCAATCCAGGCCATAAGCACCTGGCAAGTACTAAGTCTATTCCATGTTACTGTTGCTAGTAATAGTGGCTATTTTGTAACTCAACTTGATTAATAGCAGTTTTGGATTAATCCAATCCTTTTTTAAACCCAGCTACACTAACTGCACTAACCACTTCCTCTGGCAACAAATTCCAGAGCTTAATTGTGCGTTGAGTGAAAAAGAACTTTCTCCGATTAGTTTTTAATGTGCTACTTGACCTTGATTTCTGTGCTATACATTTGAAAGCTTATCCTTTTATTTCCAATAAACAATTCCTTAGAGTGATTTCCCAGTTTTCTTTGATGGAGGTGAGCAATTGAAGATTTTTTTTTTTGGGGGGGGGGGAGGGAGAACGTGTGAATCAAGTCTCCTTTTTTAGATTTAGGTTGCCTTAAATTCATGCTGCACCTCCGTGTATGCCCATCATTGGGGAAAGTAGTGACACATGACTGCTTTCATAACTCTTCCTTCATAGCAGAGTGAAAAACCCCTGGGTGACCTGGGGACTCCTACTGCCCATTAAGGTGCCACCCTGCTGCGATAAACCTCAGCCCATTTTTATTTCGGGGAGGTCGTGGGGAGAGCTTGTGTGTATCTGCTGTGTTCTAGAGTGAGGGGCCAGCACTGCTCTCCTGCTTTAGATAGAGGAGCCTGGGGATCAACTTTATTAATAGCCACATTGTCGGTCTTCTTTGTTCTCTCTATTTACAATATTACTTTTATAGTCCTTTGTGCTTAGCAGGAGCCTGACATGTTTTACAGTTTATTACTTCTGGAACATATGAACTGGCACCTCTGGAATGGTCAGGGAGAAGGGTTGGCCTGATGGCTACTGTAGTGATCTGGGAACCAGGAGATTAGGCTACAAATTCTCCATCTCCCATTCACACTTTGTGACCTTTGGAAAGTCACTTCACCTTCTTTTCCCTTAAGTATCCACTGAAAGGTGAATTTTAAAAGCCTGGCGCACACCATTGGGAGATGTGTGCACAAGTCATGCCCACCATATTTTAAAAGCCACTAGAACTCCTGTGCATGCATATCTCACTCTGGTTCATAAAGGGACGTGGTGTGAGCATAGCTTGGGTGGGCGTGACCAAGAGATGTGCGTGGACATAATTATGCGCCTGGTGCGCACCCAGATCCAGTGCCGTGTAAGTTTACTTCTGCTAGGGACAAGGGGTAAGTTTAACAAATTTTATCTGAGGGGGTTTAAGGGTCTGGGTGGAACTGGCAATGGTGTGGGCATACGTCCCTTTTAAAATCTCCAAACTTACATGGTAGAAGTGGGATTTGTGCAGCCAGACCTGCGCCTATTTAAAATTAGGCACACATGTCCGTGCGTCCAGGCTGTTTTATAAACATTCACACAAGTTATAAAATTGCATCCCTAGGAGTGCGCTGATGCACATGTACCAATGTGTGCCCATGCGCTGGTCTGGAAGTTACCATCTTAGGCCTAGATTTATCAAAATGCTATAAATATAGAGGAAATAGCGCCTGCAATAAAATAAAAAAAAAAGGGGATATGGATAGGCTAATTTCCCTGCTCCTGCATAGGTAATTTCCACAAGCTGGATTAATCCACCATAGATGCGGGAGTGAGTGGCACCAATATGTAACTTTACTATTTATTCCACTGTAAGAGGGGGCACTTTAACTCAGGATGGGGTTTGAGGGGGGGGCAGTTTTACATACATAGTCGGTATGAACTGCAGAGTTGACATCACTGAAGATTTTCTGTCATTTGGCGTGACGAAAGGTAAAAGAGGAATTGATTTGTACAATGTACTCTCTATAGCATGACTGAAACTAGATAGAGAGTGCATCAAGCTGGGTAGGGAGTACATTGTACAAATTAACTCCTCTTTTACCTTTTGTCGCTCCAAATGACAGAAAACCTTCAGTGATGTCAACTCTGCTGTTTCATACCTCTGACTGTATATGTAATTCTGAAGCCCCCCCAAACCACACCCTGAGTTAAAAGTGCCCCCTCTTACAGTGGTATAAATAGTAAAGTTACATATTGGAATCTCTCCTTCTCTCTCTCTCCCGCCCAACTTTTGTCAGCTGCAGTTAGAAAAGACACACACATTTTGCATGGGTAAAAGTGCACACAGTTGCATTGCCCCGAGGCCAGACAATGTTCCAAATCATGTTTTTCACATGTATACATGTGCACACCAATGGGAAACATAGAACATTGCCTATATTGTGTTTAATTAAGGTTAATGGACAGTTTTGGTTGGATACTGAGAGTAGACCCTAAGGAAATGAAATTATTTGTTAAATCTCCCAAGAACCCAATGTAAGAATGGTTTTTGGAGCATGACATGCAGAGTGACCAGCATTCAGACAGTAAATTATATACAGAAAGATCTTTTGTGGTCTAGAAAACCCAGATTAAGACAAATGCCTTGTTTTCAACTGGATCCTGGAGGCACAGGGAGATTAGAAGATGTACCCAAGATCACAGAGTGAGTTCCTGAACTCATAACTCAGGACTTCTCCTGTATCATCAGACAGTGCTGTAATTACTCCTCATTTTGGTATTTGGTTTGTACTAAAGCCCCTAAATGAGAGGGAGATGGCTTGTCAATGCTATTATATTTTACCCAACTTAACTTGTATCCAAGGCAAAGGCAGATAAAGTCACAATTATTTAACATTTTGTCTGTAAGGCCAAGTAGGGATATTATTGCCTCATAGATTGACAGAATGGTCAGTAAAAGATATGGCAGTCCTTGCTTTTTTAGCTGTATAGTATTTATTGTTCAAAGGGGGGATTATGTAGCTGAGTCATGCAGAGGAATGCTAGAACCAGTACTAAAGTTCCATGCGCCAAGGCTTCTGATTCAACATGACACGCTAGTAAGAAAAATATGTGATGCTGTAAACCCTGGGGTTATCAGTAGCAGGCATACTGGTTTTGTGTTGAGTAGGGCTACGAGATGGCCCCATGTCAGGAAGACAAGACTGAGTTGATCTCCTGGAGGTCCATATTCAAAGGCATTTAGCTGGCTAACTCAGAAGTTAACAACCCAAAAAAAGAGCAACTAAGATCCCCACGCAATCACAACAAAATACAAAAAAGGGGATCCACAATATTAATAGCTCATAATACCACTCCCCCAAATTTTTTTATAATATTATTTTTATAATAAATTTTTTATTTAAAGTATTATTGTAGAAAAAATCGCATCAGCAAGCCTGACGACGTGCCTTATATCCTTAAAAGGCCGTCCAGACTACTCAATCATTTGCGATTTCACATTATATTTTAATGTTTAGATTTTAACAAATTCTTATTGCTCTTAGTATAAGGGATATATTTTCTTAGTTTTCAAATGACTGTCAGAGCAATAAGAATTTGTTGAAAATCTAAACATTTAAAAATTTTGAGAAATCTATAATGTGAAACCGCAAATGATTGAGTAGTCCGGACGGCCTTTTAAGGATACAAGGCACATCGTCAGGCTTGCTGATGTGATTTTTTTCTACAATAATACTTAAAATAAAAAATTAATTATAAAAATAATATTATAAAACATATTTTAGGAGTGGTATTATGAGCTATTAATATTGTGGATCCCTTTTTTGTATTTAGCTCAATTAATATTTGGGCACATATCTGGCTAACTTCTAGCCGCCTTTGTGTATCTTTTCTCACGCCAAATCACATCAGATCTTCACTTGTGTGTACTGTGCTGTTTGTATCTCTGACTGTGCATGTAAAACTGCCTCCCAAACCCTAGGTCACCACCAAAACCTCACCACAAGTTACTAGTTGATCCGTCTTTAGTGATATAAATAGTTGACTACCACAGGTGTGATAAATTTCACTTGCGTTGTGGTAAAATACCTATGCAAAGCAGTGATATCTCAAAAATTAATCTAACCATGCCCCCCCCCCCCTTTTTTTTTTAATCACAGGTGCTATTCATGCAAAATTTATAGTAAAATGATGAATCTAGGTCTACCTTAACTGGCTAACACCAATATTCAGAGTTAGCAGGATGACTTAGCCAGCTAAGGGCCTGATTCATCTAGTATTCATCAGGCAGTAAGTTTGGTCAGGCCAAAGAGCTGTCCTAAAATTAGGCGGCTATAATTAGGAAGCTAACTTTGATAGACAGCTATATGCAATAGTGCAGTTTCACTATTAAATAATTCTCCAAAGTTAGCCAGATAAGTTCATCCAGCTAACTTTGCTAGCCAGACTGTATCTGAATATGGATCTCATGATACTTAATGTGATTATTATTTTTCCTAATCTCATTAAATTCTAGGATATGTAGCCTTGATGCCTTAATCACTCCATGGTGAGACTGCACCTTAAGTACAATTCTGATCACCGCACCTCAAAAAAGATATAGTTGCAGAAGATAGAGAAAAGGATGACCAAAATGGTAAAGGGGATGGAACAGCTTCCCTATGAGGAAAGGCTAGAGGCTAGGGCTGTTCAGCTTGGAGAAGAGACGACTGAGAGGGAATATGATAGAGGTCTTTAAAATCATGAGAGATCTAGAATGGGTAGATGTCAATCGATTATTTACTCTTTTGGATAATAGAAGTACTAGGGAACACTCCATGAAGTTAGCAAGTAGCACATTTAAAACTAATCAAAGAAAATTATTTTTCACTCAACGCACAGCTCAGCTCTGGAATTTGCTGCCAGAGGATGTGGTTAGTGCAGTTTGTGTAGCTGGGTTTGAAAAAGGTTTGGAGAAGTCCATTAACTGATATTAATCAAGTTGACTTGGGGAATAGCCACTGCTATTACTGACATCAGTAGCATGGGATCTACTTAGTGTTTGGGTACTTGCCAGGTTCTTGTAGCCTGGTTTGGTCACTATTGGAAAGAGGATGCAGGGCTTGATGGACCCTTGGTCTGACCCAGTATGGCAGTTTCTTATGTTCTTATGTACTTTACAGTTTAAACTGGGAGGAGGAGTTGCTAATGATCTAGTACTCACCAAGGGCCTTATTTTCTAAGGCTATTGCAGGCTTGCGCTAACAGCACAAGCCTGCGATAGCTAGCGAAGGTAGCGCACGCCTGCGCTACCTACATCGGGGCGCAGTTGGCCCTGGAAGAGGAGGAGTCGGGGCGTCACGGGGCCAACTCTGCGAGGACGGCACGGACAGTGAAAAGGTAAGGAGCCTTTTCACTGCCTATTTCGCGCCCAATAACTACACCTTTTATGGTGTACTTATTCAGCGCGACGCCGGCAGCGATCGCACCGCCCCTTGTGACCACCAGATTTTCTAAGTTCTGCGAATGTAGAAAATCCAGCCCAAAGTTTGTTATTAGTTACCTGGAAATGACTGCTCACTGTAGTGTGATGGGGATGAGGGGAGTCCTGTTCCTGCATTTGGTAGTTGTATGGAATATAATTTGGGTCAGTGTGGTTTTTGTCTTGGGGTAGAATCTGTTATGATGGATATAGAAAGCCACTCAAAAACATCCCGATCAAATTTTAAACAAAAGGGACTTTCCTTCTATGACAATATTCTAAAAAAATGCCAGTATTGAACAAACATCTTCTGAATAAGAAAGAATATTTCCCATTCACCAGTCAACCAAAGCTGTAGATATTGGTGATGACTCATCTAATGTTCGTGAAGAACCACTGTGATTTGAAAAGCTGCAGGGTTTGTTGGCTCGGCATTGTTTGGTTCTTCTTCTCCCACCTTCAAACAGATAACGTTCCAAACCCAATTCCCAATCTTAATCTTATTTCGAAGGGAGAGCTTGATTGATACTCTTGCAATAGAATTTTTTCTACTGGGGTTTTTTTTTTATTCCACATCTTGTGACATTCTGAATTTGGGAGCACTTACACCAGGCCTGATTTACCAAGGCGATTATTCCATTCTGTGCCTATGGGGGAAAAAAAAAAAAGCATAGTAAAATCACACCTTTAATATTGGACTGAATAGATGAGATCTATTTGCTAAAAAAAAAAAAAAAAAAAAGCCAAAACAGCATGTTTGTAAATATGTATTTATTTATTTAGAATCGTTTATGCCACACAAATAAGATTGTCTCATTCTAGGCGGATTTTGGCTCAGTGCCCTTTGCTGAATTACCAACACATTAGTGATCACTCGCATTCTGATGCTCGCTCTCTCTCTCTTCCTTAACCTTCTCCAATGTACTTGTTGGTTCCATTGCTGGCGGTCTAAAAAGGGCTGACCTGGCTATAAAGAATACTTTCAGTGGCAGAGAAATGGTGCTTCATTACAAAAGGCCTGGTGTTAGTACATTTTAACTTGTCACTGTTGTGGATGCTGAACCGGCGTGTACCAACAGAATGACTTCATCTTCTGAAGTGAAAGGCGCTCATTCTCTTGGTTGCAAAGGTAAAATTGTGATCGTTGCTGAAATCACTGCTTAAATAGTGATTGGAGATCAAAGCTCACTGTATGCTTTAGAAGATGAATGTTCAAAGCCATCCCTTACCATTATTATTTCAGTACGCCTTGCTAGCTCTGCAGTTTGTAGGGGAACGGTTGTATTTTTCTTTCTCCTCAAATCTGCAGTTTCCTGAATGGGAGGTGCACAGCTTTCTGTTGTGGATTCTCAGGGATTGGGTATGGAGGGATGGCCATCCCTTGAGTGCATAGCTCTGAGACTGGATAATAACCACATCTGTCTGGTTGCAGTCAGCTTAAGTTTAGGAGCAACAAATGTTGTTAAAGATCAGGTTAAGGTTTAAAGATGAGATAATACTGATGCTTGGATGAATGACTTTTAGGGCTCTCAGTTAAGTACACAAACAAAGCAACCCTTGTTTTCTCCCTGGTTATGTGTACAGTCAACACACATCCTGCCTGTCAGAAAATGAAAAATGTGAATTATTCTGTTCCAACAAAGCATTGCAAAGCTGGTGCAGTTGTTAATTTTACATTTTGGGATCTCAAGTTGATTTATTTTTCGTTACGATTTTGTTGAGTGTTACAGTCATGTGAAAAGTCAGAAAGGAGAGATGCATTGGTAAAGGAGACCTTAACCAAAAAGTGAGATCAAGAAATTAAGAACAACACCTATATTATTGTTAGGGGCAGAATTTTCTAATATTCATATGACAAAGGCAGTGGCAGCATAACCTTCATTTTTTTATTGTAAGCCACACAGAACATTGGATACGCGGCATAGAAGTTTCTCTAAATAAATAAATACATTTTAAGTTTCTCAATGAAGAAGCATTAAATATGCTAATCATGGGACCAAATACAAGTTTAGAACCAATTTCAAACAGACTTTAAATGCATTATTTGGGGATAATTAAATGTAGACTCTAAAGTGGAAGGGGGCTAGAATAGGGTCTGCACAGGTGCCACTTTATTTGCCAATGTGACACAAATCCTCAAATGTGTAGGTAAATGATTAACTTTTATTTTTTACCTGGAATTTATGGGAGTTTATTTAAGAACAAAGCAAAGTGAGCCAGCTCAGTAGCAGTGATGTGGCCTCTCGTGCAAAGGACCTTGATTTGATTCCTGGGTCAGGTCTTCATTCCCTGGGTCAGCTGGGAATGCCACAGAGATAATGTTCACTGCCTCTGGGAGGACAGGAGAGGAAGCCCAGTCATTGCTCCGCGGTTACATCAGTGCGTGAGGCTTCTAACATAATCACAGTAACAATGGCAGAAAAACACCATCCGATCCATCCTGTCTGCCCCGCAAGTTTCTTATGGTAGTAACTGCTGCTCCGTGCCAGTTACCCACATGCCTTATGGGCAGTAAAACCAAGCAACTTTCAAACCCATAATAAAATTACCGCTGGCAACATTTTTACAGGGCGAGCGGCCTTCCTGACAATTCAGACAATGCTGGTTGAATGAGCTTTGCTTTTGGATTTGGCCATAGACGCAGATCTGCGCTTTATTCCTAATGTCAGTGTATCAGTTCTCCAGACTGTAAAAGTCAGGGCCCGGCATTGGCTGGCTTCTGATTTTAATTTTTCTCTCCTGCCCAGTTCAAAGCAGAGAGTGATGTTGCAGTGCATCAAATCATGAAAACAAACTGGTTAAGGGTAGTAATCCCCATGCCTTCTGTTAGGGGGAATAGCAGCGGCTCCTTGCAGGTTATCCCCGTGCCCCCTTCTTCATTCCACCTTCAGCCTTTAGGGATCCACTGTGTTCATCCCATGGCCTTTTTGAATTTGTTTACTGTTTTCATCTTCACCACCTCTTCCGGCAGGTTCTAAAGTGAACTTCAGCCTATAGCCCCCTGACGAAAGAGCATCACTACAGTGGCGGGGCTTAAATGGACGGGTCTGGAAAACCAAAAAGGAAAAAACCCTATGCAGTTGTGCATGAAGGCTAAAGGCCCCAGATTCCAGCCCTGCTTCCGATTGAGCTGGGAGAGCTCAATAATAGTTCTTGACTGAGAAACAAAGGCCAGGATTCATCATTCCGTGCGGAATGATGAATCCTGCACTACAGGGGGGTGGGGGTTGAAGCAGGGGGCGGTCGGGCGATAGCCTGCAGCCGGCCGCATTGCGGCTGGCGAAACCGCACCGCTGTGGCGTGGCCGGCTGCAGGCTATCGTGGGCATAGCGCCACCATAAAAGATGGTGCTATTCCCCGCTCTTCTGCCGGCGATAATGTTCGAAACATTATTGCCGGCAGTGGTGCCACCGCCGCTTAGCATAGTTCCCTCCCTAACTCCGCCCCAACTCCTCCCCTACCCCTAATTTAAATCTTATCGCGCGCGATAAGGCCCTAACGCACGCGATAAGGGCCTATCACGGCTTGGAAAATAACCCCAATAGTTTGCTGGTCGCTCTGGAACCTGGTACAAGTGTGCCTTTGAGGTATGAGTAGGTGTCACTGTTGCACCGTGAGTGGGTGGTCCTTCCCAGAAGCCATGAATGCCTCTTTCCCAGATGTCCTCAGGTCTGGCTGCCCTAAAATGAAGGACTCGGGGCTGGAAATCAAATTAGCTTTGAAATTCTTTAAGCAACACCTCTGAAAAATGCAGTGAAACCTTAGGAACAGTCATGGTCAGAATGGCACCGGAGATTGCCTCGCTTTTTCTGTCGGCTGACATCATGAATGACATAAACCCATCAGATCTTATTCCATGGTTTACTGTGTAAGATTTTTTTTTTTTAACTTAGTCTGGGGTTCAGATCAATTTTAAAATTTTGTAACTGTTGCAAACACAGACCTGGGAAAATTAGACAATCTATCCCAGATGTCTAACTAGAAGGCTTGAGTACTTATTTTAAAGCATTTAGTTTCTATTTCATCAATTGAAATCAGAAATCTACTGCAGTTCTTAAGTATTAAATTGCCATTCAGCACTTTAAAACAAGGTTTATATTATATTTTTTGTTTTAGGAGTCATAATGTGTTTTGTCTATCTTGGTACTATTAATTTTTGTCTTGATTTGTATACATAACTTTGATTGCCATTGTTTCTATCAATGCTTCTTTCACTCCTTGGGCTATTGACAATACACTGATAACATCACAGCATATTATTTTGTTAAAAAGTACTCTGTCATTAATGCTCAGTTATCCTTTCCATATGGTATGACATTATTCATTGCTGCCCTTCATGTCTACCCTTGTGTGCAACATTTATTTGGATCCATGCTGTGTGTGTGACCTAACATGCACCACATCTGTTTGATATGCTTTATGATTATTCAAACATAGACTGTTCATGTTTTTATGCTGTTCATCTGCTAATACACATAATGTGGCTGGTGTTGGATAAAAGAAATGTTACATTGAATAGCTTTTCATTGCAGTGCAACTCTGTCACTGCATCGTGTTCAAAGGAAATACAGAACTGATTTATTTCTTCATTTGAAATGGTTTAGATTCCTGGGATAACATAATCCAGCGTAGCCTCCCCTACTGAGAAAATTTTTTTTTTTTTTTTGGGGGGGGGGGAGTTTGGTTCTTTTTGATATTTCATTTTGTTAAGGAATAACTCTAAAGTTGAAATTTAAAAGCCCTCAGTTGGGGAACGTGTGCACAAGCTGGGTCGGTGCACACTGACCGAATTTGAAAAGCCCCCCAGACACATGCATATTTCCCACTTGGCACACATGGCAAAAGTGTTCAGAAAGGGGTGGGGCATGGGCATGTCAGGGCCTGGCCGTGTACGTAAATACTTGCGTGCCTGGTTGCGCACCCGAGTCCAGTGGTGTGTAAGTTAACATCTGCTAAGGAGGAGGTGCAGGTTAAATCACCTCAGTTATGGCTAGTTTTTATTTTTATTTTTGCTAGGATCTTGAGTAAGTGGAGGGGGGGGGAGTGAAGGCTTATTAAACTAGGGGTTTTGTCGGACATAGTGGTGAACTGGTGGACGAATTGGTGGAACTGGCAGTGGTGTGGGCACACGCCCCTTTTAATGTCCTCCGACATGCAGTAGGAACCGTATTTGTGTGCCCACTTAAAATTAGGCACACGTGTGCGTTCAGACAGGCTATTTTATAACATGCGCATGTTCTAAAATGGCTGCGTATCTGGGTGCCACGCACACGTGCCACAGTGCGCCTGCACACCAGCATGAAAGTTACTGCCCATGTGTGAAAAGGGGGGCCCTGATTGTTCTGGTGCAGTAAAAGTAATCATGGAAACGGATGAATGTGGCACTCGCTAACATAAATGTATTATACTATCGCAGAAATTTTCAAAAGCCTATTTACATGTGTAAAAACCTATGGACAATTCAGTGGTGTTTCTTGTAGCAATTCTGAAGAGCTCACTTACTCGCATGAAGTGCATTTATAGGTGTAAAACCCAGTTCTAAGCATGGAAATGCTTTTGGAAGATACCCCCATAGGAAATTGCAAAGCTGGAAAATGCCCCGATACTTTGCTAAACTGCCCTTGGAAGAATGAAATCAGTGTTCCTTACATGAGGAAGAAAGCCTGTAACAGGCAGGTAGACTGTTTGATTGGCCATTACCCTGCTCTCTCTTCCAGCTGTCACTGGCCAAGTGTCTTCTCCTCCTGCAGCTCTTGCTAGGAAGCTTGCCACCGTCCCCCATTATATCTGACACTGCATTTCACGTTGGTTGACCCTGATGCAGTCCTACGTCTTCTACCCCTTCTGACCCTCTGCTCGTTCCAGTGACTGAACACAAAGGATTTTTTGTAACTAGCTCAGCATCCATTGCCCTCTGTATCTTTTGGCCTTGGTTGCTGCTGCTCCTACTGACAGGCTAGTCTAGGCACCATCTACCCGCTCAGGAAAAGAGCATTTCCTCTGAGCCTCCTTCCATCTTCACCCCGGCACTCCTTGTCTTTGAATCTTTCTTTTCTGGGACATACGTCCTCCTTGTACATTAGTGAAGCATGTTTCTGTCATCGCCCCCCTTATCCACCTCTCTTCCAGATACTGCATTTTGAGTTCCTTAAGCCTCTCCCAAATAAGAATCAGATCAAACGTAAGAAAACAATCAAATCAACAATTTTTTTTTACTTTATTCAAAATGATCAGTTTTGAGTATTCGGGGTATGCCTTAATGGGATTTGGTAATATGAATTTATAAACTGGGGCTGAAGAATACACATATATTTTAATTCAGAAAGGTGTGTTATTTAATATCCCAGCAAACACAAAGGCTGCAGACTTGGGAGAAGGCTTTCTTCTCAGAGCTGAGGGTAGTAATGTGGAGGTCGTGCCTTTGTATTTGACCTTGTGTAAACAAGGCAGTGCCCTAGCAGGCACACGAACTGATTAAAAGAGTTGGTTAGCTTTTTTGCTGAACCCTCGCACCCCTCATTTTAATATCACATGTACGAACATTGATCATGGAATCTCTGGTTAATGCAAACACAAGGTGTCACGGTGGAGAATGGCACACCAAGCAAGAATAAGTGGTAAAGTTGAACTTTTCCTGCAGTATTTAATCCATGGAAAGTTTATCATTTTAAAAAGATACAGTGCTAGAAAGAGGAAGAAATCCCTGACGCATGACTCATGGATGGGTGAAGATTTTCATGTTAGATGCTGTCGTATGTGTTTAAACTTGAAACTTATTGAAAAGCCTCAGTAAAAGCATATAATCATGTTTTAAATAAAACAAACAAACACACCTGGAAAAATAGTTATGTAAAATTGTGAAAGATTCAGTCATTCCAGAGAATAAGTGACTCTGCTCAAACCACACACAACTATGAGATGTGCATGCCGGTGTTTTTTCTTTTTTTCTTTTTAATTTGGTTCTCAGCGATTCCCCCAATTTAATTTAATACTTCCTTGTGACTCCTTGATCTGTGAAGAATCTTATTTTTGGAGCAAACCATCTTGGTATTCAGAAGCAAAGAGCTAATGAGGGAATGGGGATTGTGTCTGAGAATTCCCTTCTCTCCTCATTCTACCCAAAACGCATCCAAGGATAACATAGCAGAGGATTAAAGGTTAAACGGTATGAGAGAATTCTTGGATTTTCTTCATTATTACCAAGTATTATTTATGACGGTAACTTTCAAATGGGCGCACAGGTGCTCATTTACATGTGGGTATGGACACATGGCCAGATATGCAGCAATTTTATATCCTGCGTGCATGTTATAAAATAGCCTTGGCATGCATATATGTGCTCCTAATTTTACAAGTGTGCACGCACAGACGTGTAATATCGGGTTTGAGCTGCTCAAGTGAAGGAATTTTACAACGTGCGCATGTCCATGCCATGACCATTTTCACCAGTTCATGCACCAGTTTGCCCAGTCGAGAACTAAGTCCTCCAAACCCCCCCAGTTAACCAGGACCCCTCTAACACGTCATAAAGGCCTGGAAATAGTTTAAGACTTACACTTCCTCCATAGCAGAAGTACATTTGCACTCAAATACATCTGGGTGTGCGCCCAGGCGAGTAGGTACTTCAACGCCCATCTCTTGGCTCTGCCCTGGAATACCTCCACATTAGGGATGTGAATCGGTTTTCTGATGATTGAAAATATTGTACGATATTTTCAAACTCATCAAGAATCGGGGGGTCCCCGAAAGCGATAGGGAAATGGCATGAAATTTTTGTGGGGTTCTCTTATTGTTTTGGGGGGGCGGGAAGAAAGGACACACAAAAACAACCCCCAAACCCACCCTGACCCTTTAAATCTAATTAGAATCCCCCACCCTCCCGACCCCCAAAAAAGTTTCTTAAAATACATGGTGGTCCGGCGGGGGTCCTGGGAGTGATCTCCCGCTCTCGGGCCGCCGGCTGCCAGTAAACAAAATGGCGCCGATGGCCCTTTGCCCTTACTACATGACAGGGGCTATTGGTGCCATTGTCCAGCCCCTGTCACATGGTAGGAGCAATGGACGGCCGGCGCCATTTTGTTTACTGGCAGCCGACGGCCCGAGAGCGGGAGATCGCTCCCGGG
Source organism: Rhinatrema bivittatum (assembly GCF_901001135.1). NCBI lineage: Eukaryota > Metazoa > Chordata > Amphibia > Gymnophiona > Rhinatrematidae > Rhinatrema > Rhinatrema bivittatum. Next base: position 19,829,264 of record NC_042629.1, read on the forward strand.
ACTCCCGCTGGACCATCATGTACTTTAAGAAAGTTTTAGGGGGGTCGGGAGGGTGGGGGATTGTAAAGAATTAGATTTAAAGGGTCGGGGTGGGTTTTTTGTTTATCAGCTCAAGCTCAGCCGATTTAAAAAAAACAAAAAACATTCGGACCGCAGGAAACAGAATTTCCCGATGGTCCACGAAACCGGAACCGATTCCGGTTCCAATTCACATCTCTACTCCACATAGTGATGTGCAATTGTTTTTGCAGAACTGGAAAATTTCAAAGAAATAGTCCAATTCGGCATGGGTCGGAGGACCCGAATCCCAAGATGGATTTTCCCCAAACTTCGGGGAAAATTTGTTGTTCGGGTTAACGCGGGGGGGGGGGGGGGAGGAGGGACAAATGTATTAAAAAAAACAAAAAAACCCCCACCTCAACCCTTCAAATTTAGTTATTTACAACCCCCCAAAACTTGCCTGGTCTCTGGTGGTCCAGCGGGGGTCCCAGGAGCGATCTCCCACTCTCGGGCCATCAGCTGCCAGTAAACAAAATGGTGCTGGTGGCCCTTTGCCCTTACCATGTGACAGGGGCTACCGATGCCATTGGTCGGCCCCTGTCACATGGAAGGAGCAATAGATGTGATTGTAGGTGGCTTCTAAAATCAGGTGGACATGCGCCTGTGCCAGATGACAACACATCTCCCGATTTTGACATGCACCTACCTTTCAAAATTCACCTTTAAGTGTAAAAATTCTTCTGTGAAAAGAGAGAACTTAAGTACAAATATGTTGTCAGAATTCATGTAAACCTTTTAAAGGCAATTTTGTGGGTTTTAGAGATGTTGAAGAAAAAGATCTCGATGAATAGGCATACTTCTTGAGGATTTCACACTTGACAAAAATCCCAGAGAATTGCCATGGTGGAATGATAAAAGAATGCCAAGGTATATTGTTGTGAGTTTTGGCCATCAGAAATTAAAAATGCTTTGGCCTTTTCAGTATATTTTCCTAGTCAGACAATGGTATATGTTTGGGGCTCTTATTCAAGCTTTTCACTGGTTTCACTCCAGTGCTAAACGGGCCAGATTTGTTAACAAACCCCACCACCACCCGAAGTCCTGTTATTTTCAATGGGAAAACAGTGGCTCGATTTTTTTTTTTTTTTTTTGCTTTCGAGCAAAATGGATGGAAAACAAATCAGCCTCTTCTTGTTAGATACAAAAGGCGGAGGGGAATTAAGCATTCCTTTAACAGAATCCTTGGCTCCTCCTTTCCATGCTTTAGTGCTGTTTTGAAAGTCTGACAATAGCTGCACAGCCCGTCTGATTGCCACAAGCCCTTTCTCCTGGCCTGGGCTTGCCACTAAGGAGAACTCCAAAAACATCAACAAGCTAATGTCCTCCCTTCTCTCTTTCTTTTCTTTCTGTGCCCTCATCATCACCAGCATCTTTCTCGCTGGGTGCAGGATGAGTAAGTGGATGTTTTGTAGTTGGTGCTAATGGCAGGCCTTGGGAGCATTTAACTTTTTTTTTTTCCCTCTCATGCTGAATAGATCACATCTGGGATACGCCCAGTCTGCATTGACCCACTGTCTGGGACCAGAGCTTATTCCCAAAAGTGGGTCTCTTGAATCCTAGAGAAGTGTTGTGTTTTCTTGTCACCAGGCCATCCATCAAAGCCAACTGAATCATCCTTTCAAATAAAAGTGACCTGTACTGAAATGAGTCACTGTCTGAATAGTGTTTCAAGACCGTGATCAAGGCCTGCTGGAGCCTCTGAATGGGAAGGAGGGGTGAAACATACTTTTATTTGGAACGCAGGAAAAGAAAGAAGGAAGTAAGAACCAAGGGGACTAATTCATTGCCCTTTTATTTCAGTCAACACGATTCAAATGCTTACAAACTTTCCTCTATGAGCAGAGTAACCGTGTATTGTATCTTGGAGCGCCAAGGCAAAGACCAGTCTCGTCAAAGCACATACAGCAGCCCCAGCAAATTGTGGTCTCAGCTCCAGTGAGCAATATTGTGTAGAATAGATCCCACAGTCACCATTTGTCTTTGAACCCAATCACCATAATTAACTATTTCTTCCCATCAGAGAGCACGAGCTGCTTCAAATAGATCTCTGTATCATTTTCCTCTCCATCCCCAACCATAGATTGCTGGAGAACAGTGAGTACGGACAGTACTGAATCTTCTCTACTGAGAAAACAGACTTCAGAGCCATATGCAAAAAGACCTTTGTTTTTGTACTCGCAAAATAAGGAAATCTTTATTGAATATAAGGTCCTCTGATAGAGTTTAGGTTGCATGAGTGTCATTGGTAAAAACATTGCATGATCCTAGAAGATTTATTTATTTTATTTAGATATTGTATGTACCGTCGTTCCATATGAAGATCACAAAAGTTTACAAGTGACATTCATAATTGTAACTCAACCTGCAAACTTAGAATGGTGAATCCAGCTAAAATGGGGGGTGGGGGGGTGAAGGGGGGGGGCGGGCCTGTGAAAGCCAGCAGCCTTCGCACCACCGCGGTGTTTTCGCTGCTGGCTTTCGCACCCAATAGCGCCACCAGCGACGCTAATGTTACTAACCTTATCGCTGCCAGTAAAGACACCGATGGGTCCGCCTCCTTGCCGCCCCGACTCCACCCCCAGCATGCTATCGCACATGAAAAGTGCCTTTTTGCGTGCGATAGAGGCTTATCGCACGTGATAAGCCTTTGAAAATGACCCCATTAGTTTGGTTTACAGAGGAGGTATTCAGGGTCAGGCATTGATATCTATCAATAGAAATTTACTAGTACGTATTCAAATTGATCTAGTACATGAGGCAAATGAAATGGTAGTTTTCATGTCTTAGTGTGTTGTTTTGAGTCTTCCATTCTGTCATTTGATTGATTTATTCTTCATGATTCTGTTATTATTTTGTTTATTTTTGTGATTCTGTATATTTTGATGTTTTTAAGTTAAATTATATGTGTTTTTGAAGAGCCATGTTTTTAGTTCACGTTTAAATCTTTTTCTTTCTGGTAGAATGTGTAGTGCCTTGGGTAGGGAATTCCAGAGCTTTGGACCCGCTATGGAAAACATGTGATCTCATATTTGCGTCTGTTGTGTGCCCCATATTGTGGGAATAGACAGTAGTCCTTTATTTTGGGATCTTAATGTTCGTTGAGGGTTATAAGGTTGTTGTGTCACTCCTAATAAGCCGGTGTTATTGTAGTGAATGATGTTGAATATTATTGTTATTACTTTGTAATAGATTCTGGATTGTACTGGTAACAAATGTAGTGTTATCAGCAAGGGTGTAATGTGATCATATTTTCTAGATCCTAATAATAGTCTTGCTGCTGCATTTTGTAGTAGTTGTAGTGGTTTTAAGTGACATGCTGGAAGACCTAGTTGTAAGGAGTTACAATAGTCAAGGTTTGAGAAGATAGAATTTGCAATATAGTATGGAAGACCACAAAAGTTAATAATGGTTTCAGCTGATGTAGTATACATAACTTGGCATAACCTGTCTAAATTAATTTACTGTTGTGTATTTTCATTGAGAAGTTCTCATCGAGCTGTACTTCTAAATCTCGTACTTGATTTGAGGGGGTAATTTGAAAATTATTCAGGTCAAGGGCAGGTGACTTAACTGTTGCTGAGTTTCTACTTAGCCAAATGATTTCAATCTTTTTAGGGTTTAGTGTCAGTTTAAGTTGCGATAGTTTGTGTTGTATTGCTTTCATGTAATTAGAGAGTATTGATGCTGTGTTTTCAAATGATCTGGAGAGTGGGCTATAAAACCATAAGTCGTCAGTGTACAAGAAGAAAGGTATTCCTAGATTTGTCAGTAATTTATACAGTGGAAGCATGTAAATGTGAATAGTGTTGCTGAGAGGGCTGAGTCTTGGGGGACCCCTGTATCACATTGGAATGTGTCAGATACATGGTTGCCTAGTTTGACTTGGAATGTTCTGTTAGATAGAAATGAAGTGAACTATCTGATATCTATGCTGTCGATCCCTATGTTTCTTATCTGATGGCATAATATGTTATGGTCCACAGTGTCAAAGGTGGCTGTTAGGTCAATTAGCACAAGGCAATACGATTCATCTGCGTCAAACCCTCGTAAAACCGAGTCTGTTAATGAGAGGAGAAATGTCTCATGTTTCCTGAATCCAAATTGGTTTGGATAGAGAATATTATGATCTTCCAGGTGATTTACAAGTTGGGATAAAACAGCTTTCTCAAGAACTTTTGTGAGAATCAGCGAGTTGGATATTGGACGGTAATTGTCCCAATCGTCATTTCTACCAGTCTTATTTTTTAGGATTGGCTTTATTACTGCTTGTTTTAATTCATGTGATATAGTTCCTTCTGATAGTGATGATTAATTAAGGTTGTGATTGTCGGAGTTATAACATGATGTACTTGTTTCAAGGAACTGGCTGGTATAGGGTCACGTGGGTGAGTAGCAGGTTTAATTTTGGTAATGATTTAGTAAAGATGCAGTAACACATTGTATTGTGATCTCCCTAAGAAATATATTCAAGTTCTTCACTTAGTCCAAAAAACCACTGCTCGGATGATTGAGGGTGTTGATAGAAGGGAGCATATCACTCCAGTTTTAAGAATGCTTCATTGGCTACCTATAGCCTCACCAGCAAAGTTTAATGATAGTGTTTAAGGTATTGCAGGATGGGGAACCGGACTATCTTAGTAGAGTTTTACTTCTTTATACTTCATTCCACAGCCTACATTCATCCAACCAAAATAAGTTAGTTATCCCCTCAATTACAGCCAAATGTTTAATCGCTGGTGCGTGCAAAAACTGGGAGATATGCGCATGGCCGAGCCGTGCGCACGCCACATGCATTTTCCAAGCAGCCGGAAGAGCTGGAAGAGCTGGGTTTGCAAGAAGGGGCAAGTCTGGAGCAATCTGGGGGCGGGGAATGTGGCAGGGCCTTGGAGCCGGCAAGGTCATGTGGAGAGCAAACCTTTTATCGTAGTTACCATAAACACAAAAACCACACAATGAAAGGACACTACCAGAGAGGTCAGCTTTCCAATAGTAAGCACTATATTAGCAAACACATGTAGTGCACTGTTTGAAATAAATCCAATGTCTTAGGTAATCCCATTCTGTAAGGACGATAGCAAATCGCACAAAACAATGTACATTTCAAGGACAGTACATTCAATGTAAACCTGTACATTAATACCAGGAAACAGCATCATGACATATACAGGTATTGCATGTTATCCTTAATGCAGAATCATGATTACAACTAAGAACATAGAAACAGGAAGTGGCACCCCAAAAGCTGGAGTAGTGCTGTACAGTTACAGCTACATAAAGCAATACTATGTATGTAAATGCAAAGGCCCCAGACAGTCCATGTTGAAAGAGTGCACTCAAAAAGGACAGCCTAAGTGTCACGGCAGCAAACAGTTCAGCATGTAGGCAGCAAGAGAACGAGCAAACAGTTCAGCATGTAGGTAGCAGGAGTAGGACCGCAGAGTGCTGCACCACCACCGCAGGAGGAGCACAAGACCCAGCAGCATGGAGGCAGGAGGCCCAGGATGAGACCCAGCAGCATGGAAGCAGGAAGCTCAGGACAAGAGCCAGCAGCATGGAGCCAGCACTTGCAGGAGATGAGATGACACCCCACAGCATGGAGCAGGAGATGGGACAGCCTCACAATAGACAGCATCTACAAAGAGATTGTAGGCTACTTAAAGTAGGTAGTAATAGGCCCAGAGGCCGAAAGACAGCTTGTTAGTGAGTGTGCTGCTTGAAAACGCTTGACATAAGAGTATCCATTGTGCGTGATGGTACAGCAACTCTGTAGTGAGCACATGCTGACCATGTAGACAACACAGTAACTCTGAGAAGAGCCTGTCCCTGTTTTATGTCAAAGATTGTCTTCTTGCCCCTTATGGGCTATTTTCTGCCTTCTTTCAAGGCCCCTTGCCACGCTGTGGCTTCCCACGGGGGGGGGGGGGCATATTTTTTGGGGGCCTACCCCTGCAGCATTGTGAATTGCCCAGACTGCTGCAGGGGGTTGAGCTAAGAAATGTACCTGAGGATTCAGCTGTTGGCTCCAGCATCCGCTGAAGGATTTGGGTCATGACATTAGTTAGCTTGCTGATGGTTGCAGCTATTGTGTTGGCATTTTGTGTGCTGGCTGCCATACTTTGCTGCAGGAACCTGTTTTAATGCTGTACACATCTTTGCAGAAGCCTTATTTCTCCAAGCAACTGCCTGACTTCTCCTGTTGAGATTGCTGTTGCAGATGCTGTGGCTGGTTCTGGTCCTCACGGCGGTCTGGGTGCTGCCAGTGGTGGCCCCGATGGTGGCAGTGTGGATGCTGCTGGCAGTTGGGCAGATGGTGGCAGTGTGGGTGCCGGTGCTGAAGATGCAGGTGGTGTCAGAGGGTGCAACATTGGCATATCCGAGCTTGTGCCCATCATGTGGTATGGGGTGTTGGTTCCTGCCAACTGTTCATCAGAAGGTTGCCAGTCCATCCCTGACTCCATTAAGGTCTCCAGATCCAGGCTGACATTAAGTGGGCTTCTTGTACTTGGGGACTGCATCAGAAACGGGCTGTGATCACTGTGCCTCCTGCAGCTGCTCCTCCTCCTCCTCCCACTGGGCCTCTGCACCCATCTGTAATGGCCTGTAGAGCATAGCTATTGGGCGGCTGGTCCCACGAGCATTCCGGCTGGTCCCTGGGGCTTCCAATCTGGGCATTCCTGGCTGGGACCGGCAGCTTGCTGCTCGAGAGCTGCGGAAACAGAGAAGACAAGAAAAAAACACATATGCAAGAAAATATGGTTTATTTGTTTGTCATCAGAGGTGCACTTTGGTTCTTTGTCAAGTGATCATCTAATACCAATTTCTGGGGCCTATTTACTAAAGGGTTTTTCATATTCTGTTTCAATGGGAAAAACACCTAGTAAATCATCCGTTATGTCTATTCCTGTTGCTGTCTGGCCATTTATGGGTGAGGTGAACTTACAGGTGGCAGCTCAGGTGGTGCTAGCCCCTCATTCAAGCCCTTGAACACGTCCAATCCCAGCCTTTCAATCAGTCGCTGCTCCATGTCTGTGATTACAGTTGGACAGGGGCCCCTCCTCCAGTCTGCCTGTGATATTTAGATCTCACTGCAAGTCTGGCCTTCAGTTGGGCTTTGACATCCCTGTAGCGATGGGCAACCTGTTCCTCACTTCTTTGCACTCCACTGTGCTGGCTGATGGCCTGGGCAATGGTCTGCCAGATTTGCCCTTTAGCTGCTTTTGATGTCTTGGCTGCTTGGTTTCCAAACAAACTGGCGTAGTGCTGCAGGACACCAGCGATGAGAAGCTCGTTCTCTGCCACACTGATATTTATGGCCCAGAGTCTCTCCTGTGGTGCTGCGCGGCTTCCAGGAGGGTTGCCACTTCCTGCTTGGAGAGATGTCCTCTCTGCCCCCCTCACTCTCCGTCCCGCTCTCCTTCCGTCCCTACCTCCCCCTCACCCTGGCCTACAAACTCCCTTCCCTTCTGCCCTCTCTCTCTATGCCTATGCTGCCCTACTCCTCCCACCACTCTTCCTGCCTAACCCCTTCCCCACCCCTTCCCTCCTCCCCTGTCCCTACTCCTACTCCTACTTCCCTTGGTACTCCTGCCTCCTCCTCCCACTGCTATCCTCACCCCTCTTCTCTCTTCTCTTCCCAGGCCTATCACGCTCCATGCTTTCCTCCTCACACACACTCCTCTGTTCTTTACACTCCTTCTCCACTCCTCACACTCCTCCTCTACTCCTCCACTCCTCTTCCACGTCTCCGCTCCTCCTCCTCTCCACAGAAAAAGACAAACTGGACTTACAATATTTCACTCCAACAAATATCACGAAAGACAAATGGAAAGGGAAACAAATGACAACACAAAACAGCACAACTCAGTCAGAAACCTCTCCTCTCACTCCAACACCTGACACACCCTCAAAGAAGGATGGGCAGGAAGTGAGTATTTATACTAGGAAAAAATATTGCGGTGTGCGATGACTTACCACGCACCACGATGATGCATCGCAGCGTCCATTATCTCATTGCGCAATATGGCAAGCAGGCGATTTAAATAAACACAGGGTAGGCGCGCGATAAACAAAGCATTTTGATGAATCTAGGCCTAAGTTTGTACCTCACGCAATGGAGGGTAAAGTGACTTGCCCAAGGCTTACATAATTTTTTTATCGCGCGTATCCTTTCAATGTATTGCAAATGTTCGTGTGTACCGAAACTTACATGCAGTGCTGTCAGAGCTGAGCTACACTGTATTTTATAAACTGTTCAGCAACTTGCTGTGCAGTTTTATAAAATATTAGGACAAATCTCCACATAACCGCTTATGCGCACAAATCCAGTAATGCGAATAGGTTTGAAAGTTATGCCCCCTGCGTGTAAGTGAAATGAGACTTTTGGACACCGTTAGACTTGGTCAGTAGGCACAAAGTAGTCTAAATTAAGACCTAATTTACTGAGCTTTTTCCCCGTAGACAGAAAATGGGGGGAGGGAGAAAGCCTTAGTGAATCAGGCTCTTATGCTTAAGACTTCCGGCACAAAATTTCATTTGAAATAAAGGTCAAACAAACAAAACAACAGTATATGGTGATACCTTCTTATTGGACTAACAATACATTTCTGGACTTTTCTTTTGGAAGCTGAAACTTCCTCAGGACTGAAAACGGAATGAGGAAAATAGCAATGGTAGAAAATATATTCTAATCATAATGTCGATGTGTTGGGGTGATCAGAAGGTGACTGGCAGTGGAATTTTATGGCTAGTAGTGAGTTCCAAACTTCAGTTCTTTAAATTCATTCTTGTCCAACCTGACGTGTCAGATTTGGAAATTCCACCAAAGTGGATGCATGCTGGATTGTAAAAGAGGTGTGTAGATTATAAAACCGATTTATTTCCACCTGGTTCAATTTCACATAAATATGTCACTCTCTGATGGGATGGGTAGGAGATATGTTGCCATGGACCTGATGGACTGGTAAAGCTCATTAATATCTAATTGGAAACAAAAATATATTGCTCTTATTTTCTTTCTAAATATAACATTTGTCCATGCTGCCTTCGACCTCAATGTTTTAACTTGAGTGTTTCTGGTTTATTCTGATCCAGGCACCCTGAACTGGGGTAGTCGTCTTCATCCGGGAAAGCTTACAGCAAATGGGACAGAAGTACTCTTCAATCATAGGACCCTTCTTTGCAATACAAAAGAAGGAAAACGTTTTCATATGTGTGTGCGAAGTATTGTAGCAAAAGTACTTAGCTATGCAGTGTAATATAACTGTGAGTTATTTTAACGTAACGGAATGGAAATCTGTACAGATTTTTAACATCCCACAATGTAACCTTAACCATGTCATGGAGGAGAGGCTCAGAGGGATTCATTTAGTCTGTTTTATATACTATCCTGTATCCTGTTAGGCATCACTGAATGGGATTAGGTAAAATACAGATCTATTAATCATTCTCAAGTCACATTTGTGCAGAGGATGACCTTACTTGTATGAAACTATCCGAAAGCCTCATTTCACTGGGATGCAGATTGGGTAAACAATAAAAACCAGATTCCAAAGTATTACTTCTATTAAAATGTAGGAAATTGCAAATGTGTGTGTGTTATTCTTGGGCTGGATACCCTTAGCTACATTTTAAGGAGAAAAACGTTAAATAAGTATGAATTAAGCTCTTTGAAATAATGTATGATCCCGAGCTTGCTCTGTGTAGGAGGTTTTCATGTTGTTCCACTGTTTGCTTACTTATATTTTGCTTTTAATAACATGGAAATTACTTGGTGGTCTGCAGCCTTTAGTTGTGGGATGAACTGGGCAGGGTTCTCTTTCAGACTCCCACTCCTCAAACTTAAGCTTTTTCTGTTTATTGTGTGAGTGCATCGGACTCTTTCACGGATCAAGTCAGAATAGCAGAGCCCCTGGCCCCTGGGGACGGGATTCAGCAGGAGAAGGTGGTAGTGTTTCAACAATTCTGTTCTGAAGTGGGGGTGGAAAACTGAAACAGGAGAACATACAATACCACGGCCTTCCTACAGACAACAGGTTAGCTCCTGAAGCTGCTGCACTTGATTTATGCAGTTTTTGCTTTGTTTTCAGAGAAAAAAATATAAGGAGGATAAGCAACTTTGGGCCACTTTTTCAATGGCTTTTTCTGAACTGGAGCTTCCCAGAATGGTGGTGGTGGGGGTTGCCGTTCTTACACTATAAATTTCAGCTCAGGTTTTGTTCACTGCTTTCAGCACTTTTTTTTGTGAGCTTATTAGTGCAGAGAAGAAGAGCGGAGCTGTAGTGTAAATCCAAGCCTTGTGCATTTTAATTAGTTTAAAAGCCGGCGCCAGATAAAGGGCTGGCATTTTCCTTACCCCCTCATTCTTATTTCATGTTGACTGATTACAGATGCTTTTGTGGACTGCTCTGGCCTGACCTAGTCTAAGTGACCATCCATTTGCCGAATGGAAAGGGGGGGGGGGGGGGGATTGCGAGAGCTTGCTTCAGTTGCTTGAAGGGGATTAAAAAGGAAATAGGAGGCCCTAATTAGCAAAGCATTTGAAAGCTGTGAAGCATGGGGAGGAACACGGCACCCATCCATAGGAAACAAACGTAGTCAGGGGAAACATTCACCAATTGGACCAATTAATGCTTGCATATATTAGCCACTTGCTGATGTGATGGCCAAATTTAATTACTCCAGTATGAATAAGAGCCTGGCGCTTCTTGAGTTGTACTTGTTGATTAAATAAATACTTTGATAGTATGAAGTGTTGCATTGGAGGGTCTGGAGAGTACTGGTGTGGATTAAGAGGTATCTAAATGGCCTCAGAGGGGTTTTTGTTTTTGTTTTTCTTAATATCCCTTAAACTTCACCTAAAAACAGAAATGCACTTTCTAGCTTATATTTAATATTGTGGTCATGCTGGGCTAAGTGTCTGTTGGTGTTTTCCTTATTGGAATTTAATGGAAACTATAGTTGTAGAAACTATAGTTGTAGTTGTATAGTTGTAGGACACCCATCCCAAGTTCTGGGTGTCCTACAATATTTACATTCATAATTTATTGACATAACACATTAACATAAAATAACAAAACACAAAAATCATACATCAAAAACTTTACATCAACTAAAGTTTTTGATGTATGATTTTTGTGTTTTGTTATTTTATGTTAATGTGTTATGTCAATAAATTATGAATGTAAATATTGTAGGACACCCAGAACTTGGGATGGTGCGGCCTAGAAATATTTGAAGTAAAATAAAATCAGTAAATAAACAGTTTGCAGCTGATAATAACTCCTAGGAACTGTTTCACAATGCTCTTGTTTGTGTGTGTGAGCAGCACACTTTCTGATCCTGAGAATTTAAAAATAAAGGCTCTGCAGTCAGTGGAGATGGGTGCCTAATACCCTGGGGGGTTTATTTGCTACATCTTGATGCTACGCTTGGTACATTCCACCTTTTTTTATCCATAGCTGAATACAAATGTGAGCTCAACAGAAAAATCAATAATTTTTTAAAGCCAGAAACTTTGCAGGCAAAAATGCCAAATAAAAGCATTTTTTTTACTTTGATTTATGCAGAAGAAATATGTTCCTTTTTTATTAGGAAAGTTGTTGGTAGGAAATACAAAGATATTTCTGTTTTCTTCCAATTAATGATTTCTGGTTTGTTTGTTTTTTTCAAATGACTGTGTTTGCTATCAAAGTCAGGCTCCCCTTGCTGTTTCATATCATTTTTAATTTGTTCTCCCTCACCCCCTCACCCCCCACCTCACACACACACTCCCTTTCCCTTTGGCATGTTTTATTCAGGTGAGCATCTTGCCTAGAATTAATTTGTGTTATTACTTATGTATACATTTTTTTCTTATTTAATCAGGAAATCACTTGAGATTTAAATCTGGTTCCTGAGAATTCAGGCTGAGCTGCAGGCATGGAGATGTGGAATGATAGAAAGTACAAAGAATATCAATCACAGAGATTGCAGGCGCTATTAGCAAGGGAGTTTTTTGTGCCATAGGCGCAAAAATTGGAACGCGCTTATCATAATGAAGATCCTTCAGCACTAAAGCCTTCAAAACCCATGGGAATAGATGAGGGTATCATCTGAAGCCTACACACTTATCTCTGACATGGCCTTTGATTATACATTTAATTAGGAAGTTAAATAGTTTCTTCCATCTGATTTCAAGCAATTGGACTGGCTGGAACTCAGGCCTTTAACTTTCTAAAAGTATTGATGACTGATTTAATGATCAAGGTTTCACTGCTCACATTAAAACTATATCATTGAAAATGTGGTAACAGAAATGGATTTCAGCTTAAGGTGGTGATGATCCTGAGGTGAAGACATTTAATGTCTGCTAATATGGTTACCGCGTACCTCCATGTCAGCAAGGAGAAACTGAGCCAGTCCTGGTTTTCACCCATTGTAGTTTCTGCTTCTTAAGACACTGCCTCTCCCTACAGACATGGAGCTAAATGAATGCCTTGGGCCTTCATACTCTCAGTGTACACCCTGTCCAAAAGGATTATTATATGATGATTTATTTCCCAGTTGTGAACGTAGTTAGAGCATTAGATGTGTATCAGTAGATACAGCAATTCAATGGAATTTAATGTATTGGACTTCTGTTTTCAAATGAGTTTTCAATAGTCAAATAGAGGACTTTTATGAGTTTCTGGCTAGTTACCATTGCTAGTTGCTATGTTCTGTAGGATATACCATAAATGAAAGCTCTGGGTTACCCTGAATTGTCTACACTACCAGCGTTGAGTCACGAAACATCTGTGTTAGCAAAGTGTAGAATGTTGCCACTAGAATCATGGTAGCTGGCTCCACAGATTCTTTTTGTGAGCTCCTCTTGTTGGAGACTGCCGAAGCTGATTTGTCTTAATTTGCGCAAATACTACACGCACACACTTGGACATACAGGGATTTACTTTGTTGCTAGCTTTTCCTGTAATCAGTTTGACTGAACTTAATTCCCATGGAAATGATTCTGCAACTGAAATTTCAAAGTAGGGAAAGGAGAAGATAGAAACAATAGCTATATTTTTTTTTACATGCTAAATTGTCATTTTTAGTTGACATATTGCATTCATTTGTAATTAATCACCACATAATTAGTGTCAGGTAAGCTGAGTGAGCCCATATTTCATCTTTAATAACCTGCTTTCTGTTCTCCCAACATCCATAATAGTGCACCTTCGTACATTATATTCAAGGGCCATTTAGGTTCATAAAGTTTGGATGGAAAATAATGTTAAACCTATTCATATATCCTTTTTCATGGAATGTTCATGTGAGCTCTTTCTGTAATGAAAAAAAAAAACACAAAACAAAAACCCATTTAACACATTTGAGTGCCCTTTAGCATTAATCTCCTCTGAATATCTGTATTCTGAGTTAACCATCAGGTCTTCAAATTGCTTCACATGGGGTATGCATTGCCAATTAATTCTCTGGTTATCAAATATTCTAAATTAAAAGTATTGGGGTAGATTTTAAGACCTGCGCGCGGACGTACATGTGCGTGCGCTACCCAGCATGCACACGTATGCTCGATTTTATAACATGCGCGTTCAGGCGCACGCATGTTATAAAATCGGGGGTTGGCACGTGCAAGGGGGTGCACACTTGTTCACTTTGCATGCACTGAGCACACACCGAGCCGCGCTGCCTTCCCCCGTTCCCTACCCCAACCCCGGCACAGCAGCAAATGTGCTGGGAGCCTCTGACTCGCCCTGCCCCACCCCCAGACCGCCCCACCTCCTCCCCGCCCCCTCTTGCAAGCCCTGGGAATTACATGTATCCCGGGGCTTTACGCGCATCACCGGGCCTTTTGAAAATCTGGCCCTTAGTCTGTATTTTGTCTAAAACACAGATCTCTATTTACATTTATTACTTGTCTTATCTTTGTAAACAACTCAAGGTGAGTTACAATACATAACTAATCCATTACATAAAAGCATCTTTAAATCAACAATAAGATATTTGAAAAACCCTACCCCTCTACTGCTCATTATCAACTTCCCCTTCAACATAAACCAGATTGAAAATATAACATAACAGTGATCCCTACCTCATAAACTACAGTTTCCTGTTGGCTCTTTTACCCAGCAGAAGTCCTTCCATATTCTCCATGTTACCAAAAAAGATATAATTTCTACAGCCACAAACATACTATCACTACTGTAATTTAAGGACACTTCAATCAGAATAAAGATTGAGGAAAATTGTTTTAAATAACCATTTATTGATAAAATATAGATTCTGCAAGCTCTCAGTAATGCTGTCTGATGCAGGGTACAGAGCAATAATCACGTTTTATAAAATACATAAAGTAAACGTACAGAAATAACACGATATAGCAACATAAATATTCATAAAAATAAACATGACAGAGTTCTCTGTAATATGCTTTTAGAAAACAAACAAAAAAAATAGCGTTTAGCATCAGTGCAGTTTGGAATGCATCTTGGAAGAGTAGAGTTTTGAGTCCTTTCCGAAATTTCTTTAGGTATGTCTCTCTTTTAAGGGATACTAGAAGGCTATTCCAAAACGTTGGGCCATAGGCAGAAAAGGCCCTTTTTCAAGTGCTTGAGAATTGACGTGTTTTAAATGGTGGTACTGTTAGAATAGCCCTTTAACATGTTAGAATAGCTCTTTAACTGTTAGAATAGCCCTTTAACATGTATTATTTTATTTTATTTTACTTTATTTATTTTGTTTCGTCTATTAACACAGTTCGATGATTCATTTATTACTACTTAACATCTACGTTCTATTGTTCAGTCACCTTGTTTAATGTAACGCCTTAACCGCGACTGTTTTGTTATAATGGAAACCGATTTGATTTGATATTTGTATCGAGAATGTCGGTATATAAAATCTCTAAATAAATAAATAAATAATATCATCCTCTAAACAACATAATGTTCTCCATGGCTTGTAGGGGACTAATAATACTGTAAATGTAAGTCATCTGGAAGATTGTTCCAAAGCTTGGGGGCAATTACATAGAAAGCACATTTTGTTTTTCAAGTCAAATGTACTTCTTTTCTCAGAATTGCCAAAAATTCCCTCTGAGAGGGTTAAAGCTGGTGATCTGGTCTATAGTTGTAGTTTTCCTGATGATAACCAGGAGACATTGCATGCAGGATCTTTTTAAAGTAATAATCCTAGCTTTATTTGTTTGCAAATATTATATATATTTAGTTTAGTTTATTTAATAGTTATATTCTGTGATTTCCAAAGTTCAAAGCAGATTCCAAGATAAAATACATAAAAATCATTAAAATAAGTCATTTAAAGCAATGGCATGGAATACATAAATACCATACATTATTCAATAAATAAAGTACAAAATACAATTACAAGAAAAAGTAAAAAACACTAAATGCTGCTTGAGTAAAAAACAACAACATAAAATGCTGCTTCAAAATATCATGGGTACATTGAACTGTAACAACTAACCACCTGTCAAAAAGGTGTCTTGATCCGATAGAATAATCTAAACTCATCCTTTGCCAAAAGCTGCATTAAATAAAAACATAAGAACATAAGAAATTGCCATGCTGGGTCAGACCAAGGGTCCATCAAGCCCAGCATCCTGTTTCCAACAGAGGCCAAAAACCAGGCCACAAGAAACTGGCAATTACCCAAACACTAAGAAGATCCCATGCTACTGATGCAATTAATAGCAGTGGCTATTCCCTAAGTAAACTTGATTAATAACCGTTAATGGACTTCTCCTCCAAGAACTTATCCAAACCTTTTTTGAACCCAGCTACACTAACTGCACTAACCACATCCTCTGGCAACAAATTCCAGAGCTTTATTGTGCGTTGAGTGAAAAAGAATTTTCTCCGATTAGTCTTAAATGTGTTACTTGCTAACTTCATGGAATGCCCCCTGGTCCTTCTATTATTCGAAAGTGTAAATAACCGAATCACATCTACTCGTTCAAGATCTCTCATGATCTTAAAGACCTCTATCATATCCCCCCTCAGCCGTCTCTTCTCCAAGCTGAACAGCCCTAACCTCTTCAGCCTTTCCTCATAGGGGAGCTGTTCCATCCCCTTTATCATTTTGGTTGCCCTTCTCTGTACCTTCTCCATCGCGACTATATCTTTTTTGAGATGCGGCGACCAGAATTGTACACAGTATTCAAGGTGTGGTCTCACCATGGAGCGATACAAAGGCATTATGACATTTTCCGTTCTATTAACCATTCCCTTCCTAATAATTCCTAACATTCTATTTGCTTTTTTGACTGCTGCAGCAAACTGAGCCGACGATTTTAAAGTATTATCTACTACGATGCCTAGATCTTTTTCCTGGGTGGTAGCTCCTAATATGGAACCTAACATTGTGTAACTACAGCAAGGGTTATTTTTCCCTATATGCAACACCTTGCACTTGTCCACATTAAATTTTATCTGCCATTTGGATGCCCAATCTTCCAGTCTTGCAAGGTCCTCCTGTAATGTATCACAGTCTGCTTGTGATTTAACTACTCTGAATATTTTTGTATCATCCGCAAATTTGATAACCTCACATCGTATTCCTTTCCAGATCATTTATATATATATTGAAAAGCACCGGTCCAAGTACAGATCCCTGAGGCACTCCACTGTTTACCCTTTTCCACTGAGAAAATTGACCATTTAATCCTACTTTCTGTTTCTTGTCTTTTAACCAGTTTGTAATCCACGAAAGGACATCGCCTCCTATCCCATGACTTTTTAGTTTTCGTAGAAGCCTCTCATGAGGGACTTTGTCAAACGCCTTCTGAAAATCCAAATACACTACATCTACCGGTTCACCTTTATCCACATGTTTATTAACCCCTTCAAAAAAATGAAGCAGATTTGTTAGGCAAGACTTCCCTTGGGTAAATCCATGTTGACTGTGTCCCATTAAATCATGTCTTTCTATATGCTCTACGATTTTGATCTTGAGAATAGTTTCCACTATTTTTCCCGGCACTGAAGTCAGGCTCACTGGTCTATAGTTACCTGGATCGCCCCTGGAGCCTTTTTTAAATATTGGGGTTATATTGGCCACCCTCCAGTCTTCAGGTACAATGGATGATTTTAATGATAGGTTACAAATTTTAACTAATAGATCAGAAATTTCATTTTTGAGTTCCTTCAGAACCCTAGGGTGCATACCCATCCGGTCCAGGTGATTTGCTACTCTTTAGTTTGTCAATCTGGCCTACTACATCTTCCAGGTTCACAGTGATTTCGTTCAGTTCGTCTGAGTCATCACCCTTGAAAACCATCTCTGGAACTGGTATCTCCCCAACATCCTCATTAGTAAACACGGAGGCAAAGAATTAATTTAGTCTTTCTGCAATGGCCTTATCTTCCTTAAGAGCCTCTTTAACCCCTCTGTCATCTAATGGTCCAACCAACTCCCTCACAGGTTTCTTGCTTTGGATATATTTTAAAAAGTTTTTATTATGAGTTTTTGCCTCTATGGCCAACTTCATTTCAAATTCTCTCTTCGCCTGTCTTATCAATGTTTTACACTTACCTTGACAAGGCTTATGTTTTATCCTATTTTCTTCAGATGGATCCTTCTTCCAATTTTTGAAGGATTTTTTTTGGCTAAAATAGCCTCTTTCACCTCACTTCAACTCACCTCACCAAAAAGGTTTTTAAGTTGTTTTTTGTTTTTTTTTTTAAAGAAAGTGGTGTCTGTTAAAGAACATAATTGCAATGGAAAAGTATTCCAAAATGAAGGGCCAGTGACCAAGAATGTGTGCTTTCTTGAAACAACTAAATGAACCATTCAATATGAAAGTATTTCTAAAAAACATTTATTAGCTGAACACAGTATCTGCATAGGAACATAAATATTCAGTAGAGCACTAATACATGAGGTTATTTCATTGTTGATAAGTAAACTATGAATCAGCATGGCGATTTTGTATTTGATCTGCTAAATCACAAGGAGCCAATGAAGAAATTTTAAGACAGGAGTAATGTGTTGATAATGGCTAGTTCCAGTGAATAATCTAGCTGCAGAGTTCCCTAAAAATCTGTAAGGCTTTTAGAGAACAGAGGCAACCCTAAAAGCAATGAATTGCAGTAATCAAGATTAGTCAACAACAAAGCCTATAGAACTGAATGGAAGTTTTCAGATTGCAACAGTGGTTTAAGACATCTCAGTATTTGTATCTTAAAAGTTGAAGATTTGATCACTGATCTAAAATGAGATCTTCATCAACAATTCTGAATCTAAAATGACACCTAGTTTTTTTTACTTGTGAAGTGACTGGAATGGAAAAATCACCAAATTTAAATGCTTCTGCAGAGCCTGGGCTGGAAGTATTATTAAGAATGATAATCTCAAATTTTTTTAACATTAAGAGAAAGACAATTATGAGATAACCAAGATTTAATAGAACTCAGAGAGACAAAAATGTCTCTATATCTTGCCAGGAGGATTACTTAGAGATGAAAAACTGTATTTCATTGGCATACAATTTATAACAAACACTTAAAGTATGAAAAGAGAGTGCACAGCAGAGATAAGTAAATGTTAAAAAAAAAGTAGTCGATAACGTAGATCCTTGAGGAACTCCTGTAGATAACCAAAGCCATTTAGAATGAGCAGTGGAGATAGAGAAATGCTGGACTCTGTCAGACAGATAGGAACGAAGCTTTCTAACACAGTTCCAGCAATGCCAAGATCAGATAGATGATGTAGAATAGAAAGGTTTGGGATATGGAATACTGCCAAAATGTCAAAAAGAACAAGATCATAGTGGGGCAGATTTTATAACCTGTGCGCGCAGCCTACATTTGTGCGCGCTACCCGGCGCGCACAAATGTACGCCCCATTTTATAACATGCGTGCGCAGCCACGCGCATGCTATAAAATCCAGGGTCAGCGCACGCAAGGGGGTGCACACTTGTGCACCTTGCACATGCCGAGCCCTAGGGGAGCCCCGATGGCTTTCCCCGTTCCCTCCGAGGCCGCTCCGAAATCGGAG
The DNA here is from genome assembly GCF_901001135.1 of Rhinatrema bivittatum. Taxonomy (NCBI): domain Eukaryota; kingdom Metazoa; phylum Chordata; class Amphibia; order Gymnophiona; family Rhinatrematidae; genus Rhinatrema; species Rhinatrema bivittatum. The sequence continues at coordinate 19,848,318 of NC_042629.1, forward strand.
CGGCCTCGGAGGGAACTTCCCTTCCGCGCCCTACCTAAATCCCCCCTCCCCCTACCTTTACTGCCTCTGGTGTAACTTGCGCGCGCCGGCCAGCTGCCGGCATACCATCCCCCGGCACAGCCGCTGTGTCGGAGGACTCGGGATCGCCCCCGGACCGGCGCACCGCCCCAACCCTGCCACCTTCTCACCCCTTTTTCAAAGCCCCAGGACATACGCGCTTAACCCTTTGAAAATCTGCCCCAGTGTTTCCAAGCTTCCAACCCCTCCTTTATCATAACTGGTCAACGGTAACATTTTGCTACTAAAAAAAATTTTTTTAAACCAAATTATTGATCTAAAATATGATGTTTTTCAATAATATCAGTCAGTTGAGATAAAATTGTACCTTCCAAAATCTTTGCTATGAATGAGAGAGATGAAATTGGTCTGTTGTAGGATATGAACTTTTGAGACGATAGGTCATGCTTCAGATATGACATCTGAAGAAGGGCCATATGATATTTTTATGAGACCAATAAATCAAGGTGGAGTGTATAAGTTTAAAAGATTATATAACATACAAAGTCTCCACTTTTCTGCAGGATCAATACAGCTGCTAGAACTGGAACATTTAGTATCTCCAAATAGTATTTTTTGAGCACTTCCCCCAGAATCAAACACGGGGATCTAGAGAAGCTGAGAACATTTTAAAAAATGTTGGCTCTGGTTCGCCAGGATTTTCAGTTTACGATGAACAACAATTTTTTTTCCTGGATTAAAGAGGCATTAGAGATTTGTATCACAGATGCCTGCTTATTCATTTTCCTCAACTACATTCCATGCTCACCAAAGTCTGCTTTTAATAAGTACTTGAGCTTGTAATGTAGTAATACCACTCAGATGTCAGATGTGAATCGGTTATTTGTAGATGTGAATTGGTTATTTACTCTTTCGGATAGTAGAAAGACTAGGGGGCACTCCATGAAGTTAGCATTTGGCACATTTAAAACTAATCGGAGAAAGTTCTTCTTCACTCAACGCACAATTAAACTCTGGAATTTGTTGCCGGAGGATGTGGTTAGTGCAGTTAGTATAGCTGTGTTTAAAAAAGGATTGGATAAGTTCTTGGAGGAGAAGTCCATTACCTGCTATTAGGTTCACTTAGAGAATAGCCCCACTGCCATTAGCAATGGTTACATGGAATAGACTTAGTTTTTGGGTACTTGCCAGGTTCTTATGTCCTGGATTGGTCACTGTTGGAAACAGGATGCTGGGCTTGATGGACCCTTGGTCTGACCCAGTATGGCATTTTCTTATGTTCTTATGTTTTTATGTTCAGTCCATAACCATTCATGGCAACTATAGTGGCCCATATTGATGTCAAAACTATGCCCTTGTACTTAACAAGAATACCTTATAGCTGATGAATGCATTTATTAGGGCTAGAGATTAGGTCCTGTCCCATTTCCATTGCAGCAGCTTAACCTACCCAAGGTCTCTTCCTCCTGCACAGAGAGTTTTGCTTCCACACAACTCATCAGGGTCTCTGGCAGACTTGCCAAATGGCAGATGGAGATGGTGAAGCAGCTGAGTCAACCCTTTCTTCAGAGACAGTGATTCACAGGCCTTCCATGGCTGTGGGCCTGACTGAAGATTTGCCCATGAAACTTGTTCCAATAATCAGGGCTCAGTGAGGTTTCAACCTAGGACCAAGACTGACTCCTTATAAAATAACACCAAGGGCCCAAGCAATTAATCTGATCAGTCACCTGTTTAGACCAAGGTTTTAGTGGGAACTCTTTGTGTGTGTGTGGGGGGGTAAAAATTTGTAGACCCTCACCTTTGATTTGCATTTGCCCATATTAGAAAACTGAGGGAGATGAAAAAGAAAGCACAGCCATCCTCTAGAGATGAAAGTCAGCTGCTTGTAGTCAAGACCCAACTTATTATGGATTATTTTTCTTGCTGCATATAGAAATAGATCCTTCCTTTCAGGACCTTAGGGATTGTTATCCATTTTAAGTGTCTTCATTCTTAGCTATTGCATTGCCTAGTGTCAGAGATTAATTTGATCAATTTTGTGAGACAAAAAAGAATTAAAGATCTCAAAATTCCATAATAGGTAAGTTATGGTCACAAAGATCTCATCAATAGTTTTGAATTAGTACAGGAAACCATTTAATATAACAGTAGTTTTCAAATTAATTTCATTATTAAATGTAGATTAAAATTAGCTATATAAACTAATTAGACAAAACAAATCCACATTTTTCTCTGGATGTACACTAAAGCTAATGATTTAGGATTTGCTTTTGTATGAGTCAGGCTTCTGTGCATTTTTCAGGGTTTGCCAACAGTATAGTTTATTAAGATAATTATTATATTGGTCCAAGAAAAATCTAGTTAATATACCTAGCTTAGCATTCAATGGATATGCTTTCATTATGCAGAGAAACTTTTGTTTCCCAGGGTTTACAGTGATGATTCAGAATGGAAATTCCCATATTTTTCTCACATCCTGCAGATGGGTTCTGTCGCAAAAGACATAATTAAATGTACTTAGCTGATCCTTTAATAAAATCCAAAGTGTTGACACATGTCGTAAGTACAGTGTGGAAGCCCTGGGCAAATAGAAATACCAAGTTATTTTGTGCTAATTGGGGATGAGGGGGTTAAAAATTATTTTTAAAAATATCTTTATTGCTCTTCTTAGAAAACAAATGAGATAAAGTTTGGATAGGAGGTCATATTTTAAATAAGAGGAATACTCATTTAGCCTTATCACATCTTTCATAAAACTACTGAAATTAATCCATTGTAGTGGTTCTCTGTATTTTGGGGATATTAGCCTCCATTTGTGTCTGAGTGCTTCGTCCGATCAATGATTCAGAAAGCCAGCGTATTAACATTTGTCTAACTGAGTTGAACTCTAGTCAATTATAGTCAGTATCCAGGAGTATTATTTCTATATATATATATGTTTAAAAATATAGGGAGTAATTTTCGAAAGAACCTATGCGCTTAAAACTGGGTTGTATGCGCATAAAAGGGCTTTTGAAAATTGCCACGATATGTGCTATTGAATTGTCAATTTGTTTTAAGTGTATAAGTGCACATAGGGAGGATACCTTTCTTAATTTCTCTTTATTAAATTTATTAAATTACAGGCAGCATTTAGCACGCCTTAAATTCCAGGCCGAGCTTTACTTCCACATTCCAAAAGTAGAAAAGAAATACTTATTAATACAGAGTTTTCATTAATGTAATAAAGAATAATGTTTTCCTTAAGCATAATATATTACTCATTGCTCTCAAACCTGAGTTACCATGCAATTGGGGGGGGGGGGGGGAACAAAAGTTTAAATAGGAGCAAATTTACTTAACAGTACAGACATCTAAGTTTTCTTAAAAAAACAAACAAAAAACCTGAAAGAAGGAAATAGCAGGGATTATCATTTAATTACCGATTGCACCAGACAATTCTTCCCTCAATTCAGGTCGTGAATTCAAAAATATTTCCAGTTGGTCCGGTTCCATAAAGACATATCTATTATTATCTATTTTTAATATGCATTTACAAGGAAATCTCATCAATATTTGAGCTCCCAATTGACGGGCTTTCGGACAGAGCGACAACATTTTTTTCCTTCGTAATTGAGTAGATCTTACAATGTCCAGATAGATCCAGATCTTTTCCCCGAGATATAATTTATTTCTATTATGGAGATAACACTTTAAAACATTGTCCCTTGCATCAGGTAGCAGAAATTTCACCATTAAAGTCCCTCTTCTCTCCATTTGCTCTTCTTGAGATATTTCTAAGAAGCCAGATAAATCTTGTAGAGGTGATAATGATTCTGAAAACCTTACATGATTACCTTGAGATATTACTGGTAGAAAGTAAGTTTTCAAAATTGTGGGTAATTCAGAAGTGGGTAGAGACAGTGCTTCCGTCATGTATTTCCTAAACTGTTCCACAGGGGAAATCAGCTTGCACTTAGGAAAATTAAGTATTCTCAGGTTATTATACCTGAGATTGTTCTCCAGATTTTCCATTCTCTTATCTGTCCTTAAATCCCCTTGGATTAAACCAACTTGTACCGACTGCATCTGGGTTATCTTTGAGTCCATTTCCTGAATTTTAGTGGAGTTAGCCAAGACCACTGGATTTAACGTATTAAGTTGTGCTTGGGAGTCTTTTATCACATTAGTCAAGGAAATTATAGCATTTTCAAGTAAGGAAAGAGCGTTCCAAACAGAGTTCAAAGTTACAACACTAGTATCTTTTGAATAGGCATATTTACTGGAGAATCCTGCAGTAGTTCCTCCAACTCCATTGTATTCGTCTGGATTCTTCCCGGGGTGGGTAAAGTTGACAAAACCACACCGAGTCCACTCAACACCCTGATGTTTACTTCCTTCAAAGCGGTAAGAACTCCTCCCTCGAGTGTTTTCTCCTCCTCGGACGCCTTCCGTCCTAAGGTTTCAGCCGGTCCGACAGCTTCGACGCAGGCTGGGGGGAAGGAGTAATCAGAGCTCCAGGGCTTAGAGATGTTTCGTCGAGCAGTACTACGGTTTGCTCCTCCACTAGTACCAAGCCGACCCTCCTGAAGTTTCCCCCGCTGTGGGATAGAATTCCCGAATCGAGGTCTGTGCCAGGGTAGGTCTAAGGGGGGTTGAGGTTCAATTATAGTCAGTATCCAGGAGTATCTATACTAATAAATGAAGCTTGACCGACGTGCCGCAAATGCGCAGTAGAGACCAGCTCTACCGCGCATGTGCGGGCGAGCACGTCGGTCTGAGCCAGCGTCAGAAAAAAAAAGAAAAAACAATGGCGGCGTCCAGTGGCAAGCGGCGGCGGCGTTGGGTGGCGGCGTCGGTGGTAGCGGCGGCGGGTGGCAGCGGCATGGCGGCATCCAGCGGCGGCGGCGTTGGGTGGTGGCGGCGTCCCGGTGGTAGCGGCGGCGGTGGGAGGGCGGTGGGCGGCGGCGGCGTCCGGTGGTAGCGGCGGCGGCGGGGTGGCAGCGGCATGGCCGGCGTCCAGCGGCGCGTTGGGTGGCGGTGGCGTCCGGTGGCGGCGGGGGTGGCAGCGGCGGCGGCGGCATGCGAGGGAGGAGAGAAAGAAGGAGGGACTGACAGAGAGAGGGAGGGACTGAGAGGGGAGGAGAGAGAGGGAGTGGGACTGAGTGAGAGGGAGAGAGGGAGTGGGACTGAGTGAGTGGGAGGGAGGGAGTGGGACGGAGGGAGAGGGGGGGACTGAGTGAGGGGGGAGGGAGATAGAGAGGGAGTGGGACTGAGGGAGGGAGTGGGACAGAGGGAAGGAGTGGGACTGAGGGAGAGTGGGACTGAGGGAGAGAGAGGGAGGGAGTGGGACAGAGGGAAGGAGTGGGACAGAGTGAGAGGGAGGGAGGGAGTGGGGACTGAGGGAGAGGGGGAGGGAGTGGGACTGAGGGAGAGGGGGAGGGAGTGGGACTGAGGGTGAGGGGGAGGGAGTGGGACTGAGTGGGAGGGAGGGACTGAGTGAGAGGAGAGGGAGGAGTGGGTGGGAGGTAGGGGGTGGAGGGGAGAGAGAATGAGGGGGAGGTGAGAGACAGAGGGATGTAGCCCTTTTTAACGGCTTAACGGCGGTGGGCAGCGAGGGAGGAGAGAGAGAGGGAGGGACTGACAGAGAGAGTGAGGGACTGAGTGAGAGGGGAGGAGAGAGAGGGAGTGGGAGTGAGTGGGAGGGAGGGAGTGGGACGGAAGGAGAGGGGGGACTGTGAGGGGGGAGGGAGATAGAGGGAGAGGGGGGAGGGAGTGGGACAGGGAAGGAGTGGGACTGAGGGAGAGGGGGGAGGGAGAGGGGGGAGGGAGAGAGAGGGAGGAGTGGGACTGAGGGGGAGGGAGTGGGACTGAGGGAGAGTGAGTGGGACTGAGAGAAGGAGGGAGGGAGGGAGTGGGACTGAGGGAGAGTGGGAGAGAGGGGGGAGGGAGGGAGTGAGACTGAGTGGGAGGGAGGGACTGAGTGGGAGGAGTGGGAGGAGTGGGTGAGAGGGAGGGAGGTAGGGGGTGGAGGGGAGAGAGAATGAGGGGGAGGTGAGAGACAGAGGGATGTAGCCCATTTTAACGGGCTTAACGGCTTGTTATTTATATATATATATGTTTAAAAATATAGGGAGTAATTTTCAAAAGAACTTATGTGCTTAAAACCCAGTTCCTTTTCGTGTGAGGCATAACAATTCCAAAAGGCAATAAGATTCGAAAACAGACTGATCAGGAGCACCGTCTCACCACGTCTTTCCTTCACGGCGCCATTTTGTTCCCCCCTCAAGGGAGGATCTCTTTCAAACAACTGCATGCAGCGGCATATTCATGTGTATGTGTCTGTACACATTTTCTATAGTATTTTATAATGTGCGCGTATGATATGTGCTTGTTTAATAAAATACATGTAATCCTACCATGCAACATACACGTGTACATAGGCTTATGCACGGTACATGCAGTTCATTGAAATCACTTATATCAATGGATTGAACGCGTGTACTTTACCCACCTATTTTAAATATAATCATGCGTACATTTTACATGTGAACGTAAACGAGGACTTATTTGTGTAAGACCCAATTTACATGCGTAAGTCGGCCAATTTTAAAACATGCGTGTGTCAAGGAAATTAACCAGTTTACCATTATGCCATCTACTTGCAGGTCTTGGAATTGTACACTACATATATGCAGATGGCATTCAGCTAATTTTGCCCATCGATGACACAATTGAAAAAACACTAAACCTAGCCAATATATATCTGGACATAATCAAACAACTACTAAATCAAATGGAGTTAGTGATTAACATTGAAAAAACAGAATTCTTGCACCTCAAACGAAAAAATATAAACCTAATCCAAACACCAATAACTCTTCAAAACATTCAAACAGTGGAATTGGCTGAGAAAGTGTGTAACCTTGGCGTAATAATAGACCCAGAACTGAAAAACAACACATATCACTCAAAGTTAAAGAGGGATACGCCAAATTAATGGTGCTAAGGCAATTAAAACCTTTATTAACACTAACACATTTTTGAACTGTCTTACCAGCACTCATTTTTGCAAGCACTATTTACTGTAACGCTTAGTTATTGGGACTACCATATACGACCATAAGACCACTTCAAATATTACAGAACTGTGCTGCAAGAGTACTCACAGGTAAAAGGAAAAGAGATCACATTACTGAAGCACTAGCAGAATTACACTGGTTACCTATAGAACAAAGAGTACAATATAAAGCACTATGTACAATACATAAACTAATTCACGATAAAAAAGCAGAATGGCTTAACACAGCACTTCATGTACATGTGCCACATAGAAATCTGAGATTGGCGAATAAAGCACTCCTGACTATTCCATCTGTCAATACAGCACAACTTACACAAGTCAGAGAGCGAGCATTGTCTCTAGCGGGACCCAACTTGTGGAATTCAATGCCTCTTCAGATTAGATTGCAGAGAAATTTTAAACTATTTAAAGGAAATTTGAAAGCATGGCTTTTTAAACAGGCGTTTTACAAAGAGAACGGAGAAAGCAAATAAAGGCAAGCACCTCAAATGCAGCACTCAGCACTTAGTTTTACTATGTGCTTAGTTATTATTTTTTTCTATCCAACATCTCACTGATAACTTTATGTAGAATTTGAATTACTGGAGAGACCTACATGTAAGTTAAACCTTGACACATGTATCAAAAGGACAAGACAAACAAAATCATCATATAATTGTATATTTGAATACTCTTTGATACCGAACCATTTTTGGCACTTCTATAGCATTTTAACTGGTTTAAATAATCAGTGTTACTATATGTGCCTTTCTGTAAACCATTGTGATGGTAAATAACTCAACGACGGTATATAAAAGATTTTAAATAAATAAATAAATACTACCAATTAGCGCACCAATTCGCCCAGCCCTTCTCCAGGTCATCAGAACACTTCTGGATCTTCAGCCCCTGCCCCCCACCTTGCCAGTACTACACACTAAACACATTTAATATCACTTACACCAGATAATTAGCAGGTAAGTTGGAAAATGTGTCTTTTAAAATAGCTACTTGCACACCTAAAGTCCCTTTATTATATGTGTAACCCCATCTTCAGGGCTGAATCGCTCCTGGCTAGCTGGTATAGCGTTTCTTACCCCCAGGGCCTGAGTCCTTTCTTGGTTGGACAGGAAGAGGATTAAACTCTTGGGCCCAGAGTGACAGAGGTGCCTTTCTGTAATGCTGGGCTGCATAGAGAGAGGGATATTGAGTAGGAAAAGGGAAGTGATTATCCCCTTATACAGGTCCTTGGTAAGGCCTCACCTGGAGTACTGTGTTCAGTTCTGGAGACTGTATCTCCAAAGAGACAGAGACAAGATGGAGGCGGTCCAGAGAAGGGTGACCAAAAGGGTGAATGGTCTTCATCGAATGACTTATGAGGAGAGATTGAAGAATCTAAATATGTACACCCTGGAGGAAAGGAGGAGCAGAGGTGACATGATACAGACTTTCAGATACTTGAAAAGTTTTAATGATCCAAAGACAACGACAAACCTTTTCCATCGAAAAAAAATCAGCAGAACCAGAGGTCACGATTTGAAGCTCCAGGGAGGAAGAAACAATGTCAGGAAGTATTTCTTCATGGAGAGGGTGGTGGATGCCTGGAATGCCCTTCCGGAGGAAGTGGTGAAGACCAGATCTGTGAAGGACTTCAAAGGGGCGTGGGATAAACACTGTGGATCCATAAATTCTAGAGGACATGAATGAAGAGTGGGTGGCTCACGGGAATGACAGCTACTGCCTGGAGATAATACCCTTATTCAATAAACATACACACGGTTAATGCGACTCCAACATTGCTCTAAGCTTCAATGGCAAGAGGAAACGTGGAAAAAGATTTGCATTCACAAAAAAGTGGGGAGTAGCTGGCTTGTTACGGCGGTTACTACCCCAAACCAAATAAGCCTGGTACTTCACTTTCAATGCATATCCAGCATAGCTCTCTGCTTCAACGGCAGGGGAGAAAGACTTATACTTCACACATATTCAGCATAACTCTCTGCTTCAACGGCAGGGGAGGAAGTCAGATACTTCACTTTCAATGCATATCCAGCATAACTCTCTGCTTCTACGGCAGGGGAGAAAGACTGATACTTCACAAATATTCAGCATAATTCTCTGCTTCAGCAGCAGGGGAGAAAGTCAGATAATTCACTTTCAATGCATATCCAGCATAACTCTCTGCTTCAACAGCAGGGGGAATGAAGAAAAGTAGATCTATGTACAGACAACAACCAACAAGGTCTGAATTATTTAGTCTGGGTAAACAAATAAGCATGGGTATAGCTTGCTTATTGCGGCGGTTGCTACCCCTAACTAATTAAGCTAGATATTTCACTTAGAGGCAGTTCCAACACTGCTCTCTACATTAATGGTGGGGGTGGAAGGGAAATAAAATCAAAAGGTTACTAAGAGCCAAGAGTAACAGATAAGAATGAGAAAAAAAAAGTGCAAAACTTGCTGGGCAGACTGGATGGGTCGTTTGGTCTTCTTCTGCCGTCATTTCTATGTTTCTATGTTTCTATGTTCTCTCCTTTGGGGGAATTACACTGAATTTTCCCACTGTGGGTGCTGTAAGTGCCAATAAAACATCAGAGACTTTGGTTTAGTATCCAAAAATAAAGGGGTAGATTTTATAAAAGTACGCCCGCCAGGCACAAACAAAAATATGCCGGATTTTAATAGATACGCACGTAGTCACGCGTATCCTTTAAAATCCGGGGTCGGTGCGCGCAAGGCTGCACAAAATCGGCAGCCTGCGCGCGCCGAGCCACACAGCCTGCCTCCGTTCCCTCCGAGGCCGCTCCAAAATCGGAGCGGCCTTAGAGGGAATTTTCCTTCACCCCCACCTTCCCCTCCCTTCCCCTACCTAACCCACCCCCCCAGCCCTATCTAAACCCCGGCCGGGGGGGCTGGTCCGGAGGCTGCGGCCATGTCCCGGGCCAGAACCACACCCGCGGCCCCGCACTGGAATGCCCACAACGACGCCAGCCCCTGACATGCCCCCCAGGAAAGCCCCGGGACTTACGCGCGTCCCGGGGCTTTGTGCGTGCTGGCAGCCTATGCAACGTAGGCTCGGTGCGAGCATTGGGAGCTTGGGGCAGGTTTTCTGGGGATACGCATGTATCCCTTTGAAAATCTGCCCCAAAGTCTTTACTGACTGATAATTTGATGGCGTAATGGCACAAATAACAAATACAATCTGTTCCGGAATCTTTATTACCCGGACTGAGAGGCCCTCACTTTCCAGGGAGAGGAGCTAGAAAGGCTCCCAGGCGGGCAGGGTATTCTTTGTTGGGACTGGGGAAAAAACCTCCAATTCTGGTGAAAACGGTAAACACAGTCTATGCACAGAGAGGTTGATTTTAAAAGGAGCACGTGGCCGCGCCAATTCTATAACATGTGTGTGCCAGTGGGCCCACGTTATAAAATCTCATGGCTGCATGCACATGTGTGCCGGATTTTAAAATCTGTGCTTGCATGTGCGGGTGGCTCACATGGGGGGATTGAATTTTAGTAAACTATGCGCAGCGAGGCAATCAGGCTTCCACCAGTTCCCTCCCAGTCCACTCCTTAATTGGAGGGAACTTTCCTATCCTGAACTCTACCCTTCCTACCTCTTCCCCTCTCTTCCCCGACCCCTAACCTAACCCTAACCATCCCCATTTTTTTGTTATTTTACTTTTTGCTCCGTCGGAGCAGAAACAAGTTCTGTGCGCCGGCCAGCTGTCGGCGCATGCTTCCCCGGAACAGCAGCTAATGGTGCTGACCCAGCCCGGCCCCTCTCTGCCCCTGCCGCTGCCCACCCCTTCTGACAGGCCCAGCACCTGTGCACGTATCGGGGTTTACGCACGTGGCCGGGCCTGTTGTAAAATGCGCGTGGCATGTGCAAGGCTCGGCCATGTGTGTAAACCCCAAAATTTACACACGTGGGCCTTTGAAACTTTACCTGAGAGAGTCCAGTCCTCTCCCTTCCCAGCAGCTGAAGGCTCGGGATAGGCGTCCTCAAAGATCTCAGGGATTCATTATTCAGTTAGTTGTTTGTATCAAATCCTCGATGGGAGGGATCCCCTCTGGAACAAGCAGCTCCAGTCATTCCTTAGTCTGGTAGGGGCCGGAAATTCTTCCCCCAGGTCGTCAGCAAAAATCGGTTTCCCCAAAAAACTGAGACAAAACACCAGAAGGTCCTCACTTCAGGTCACTACCAATCCACTGTCCCAACCGAGGTGGCAGAGGGGCAGCAGTTTCCTAGCCTGGGTCTCCCAAGGAGAGGGTTCCCCATGTCCTCCCTCCAGGCAGAACCCAAGGGTCTCGCCAGGCTTCTTACAAATAAAGGGCTTTGCAAAAAAACAACCCAGGATACAATTCTTACCCACCAGGGCGGAGATAGGCAGGGCAGATTCCTGACCTGTCTCACAGAATGCAGGCAGGGTTAGCCTGAGCTGTTAGAGAAGACCTCAAAAATCCAACTCAGGAAATAGGCTCCAATGTCTCCTAGAACTTCCAAAACCAAACTGCTCTGCCCACAGAGCTCTCAGGAGAGAGCTGCTTATAAAACCCACAGAGAGGGATGGCCTCAAAGGGAGGGACTGTACCGAACGGCACCTCCCTTTACCATTTCAGTCTCTAAATGAGTTAACCTAGGGCATTACACTTAACGAGTCCAGAGTGGCCATTACATATGCGTATCTGTGCGTGCAAAAGTGAACATATGCATGTATGTTTTACTTTTATAAAATATGGAATACGTGAGTATAGGCTATATTTTACTTGCACCCAATATTTTAAACATTCACCTTTAAGTGCATAACCAGGCTTCTGAAAATTGCTATGACATTTGCTACTTTAACACATGTAAATACTTTTCAAAATTACCCCTATAATGTGTACATCATCCTAGGGTAATATTTAAACACAATTGGCATTTGGTTGTCTTTTATGAAAGTGCTGATTTGAAACGTCAGTAAGGAGGACTGGATAACTATGACATCGACATGTACAGTTTTAGAAACCTGAGCTTCTCACCATTTAAATACTGCCATGGCCACCTCTGCCAATTTTGATTCAATGCTAGTGACGTTCTCCATTCATTGCCTATAATTTGTGCCAAAAGAATCCACCCTAACAAGAATTACATTTTCTCCGTATCTTAACAGTTAGTGTTATATGATAACATCCCATAAAAGTGATATTATGTAAGGTTGTAGTAGTATAGTGAGATGCATTCCACTCTTGATTGACATGTTGATGATTGCTTCGGTTCTGTAGTCTAGCATGTGGTACAGCTCTTCTTACAATACACAAATTGTTAATTAAATATAAGTAACTTTTCAATATGGTTAGAATTGCTTGCCAGGCCTAGAGAATAAAGACATACAAATACACCAGATTTCCTATATTTTATCCCCTAAGAATGTTGCAGTCATAGCATGTGGACATGCCAGCAAAATCCTGGCACTGTGTCTGACTCATACTGCCCATAAATTTGGACACTACTCAGTACACTGGCAGCAGCCCTGGTGAGCACTCGAAGAAATGCATCAATTAGAGGGAACTTTGAATGTAATTGTAACTTAAGAATGCTGCTGCCCCACTGGGATTCTTTGGCAAATTATTGTAGATGGCAAATTTAAGTAAGGTTTTCCCAAAGGTGAAACTGTCTGAATAAATGAATAAGCAACACAATAAAAACAATAAAAATAAAAGTTTCTTGCAAAGTGGATGCAAAATCCCATAGCTGTTCTTTTTTTCCTATTAGATTATAAAGAGAAAATGCAAGTAATGGATATACTACCTTCTCACATATTCAGGCAGTCCTCTAGATGCAGAATATTATTTGTGCCACAGCATAATTTGTTCAAACTCAGGACCTCCATACCTGTGGCTCAGTTGATGTATTTAAGTCTCCAGTGCCTTCTGTTTGTTAATGAAATTGTTTGAGATGACGGTAGGCAAAATGATTTGTCTGAATATTAATGGGTTCAATGGTGGTAAAGCACTGCTCATCTGACAAATGTAGGCAGGCTATTTCTCAGTAGGTCGTGTTCTGTCACTGTTGATGCCATTTCAAATAGTAGTATGTCCCCTGACCCCCAAGTTTTTTATTTTTTCTTGGTGCAGATTAATAATCATAATCATATGGCATCCTGTTATTTTTCTCCAAGGTACTGAGTCTCATCAATGCCACCTGAAGGTTATTATCTCTCTTCCCATTTTTATATTGGACTTGGAAACCAACAAGTTGGAAATTGCCTGTACACTGAAAAAAAGTTCAAAAGATAAAATACAAATATGTATTTGGAACTGGTTTCCACTGGTTACGGGCTATTTCTTGTATTGGTACATCTGTGATTGTGTAGCTAACCATCATTTCTGTGGTCCTGTAGGTAGTTGGAACTATTGGTTATAATTGGATTGGGCCAAATACTCAGTAAAGAAGATTTAAAAAAAATGTTTATTTAAATGATCAGTTTTCAGATTGTTGGTTTGTATGCTATTGTACTTGAAAGGAGTCCATATATTTAGAAAGCATGAACCAACCCTATTAGGCAGAAGCAACAGCTGCGCATGATTCATGTAGCAATTTGGTGCTGTGCTGAAGTAGGTAAAGCAAGGAATCCAAAACATATATGGGCAGATTTTCAAAGGGTTATGTGCATAACCCCGAAAAAGTGCCCCTGCATGCACCGAGCCTATTTTGCATAGGCTTGGCGACGAGCGCAAGCCTCAGGACGCGCGTATGTCCCGTGGCTTTGAAAAAGGGGTGGGAAGGGGGTGGGGGCATGAGCGGGGCACCGGTCCGGGGGTGGGACCAAGGCCTCCGGCACGGAGGCCATGCCGGAGGATTGAGCGCCGCCAGCCAGTCGGTGTGCGCAAGTTACGCCTGCCAGAGGCAGGCGTAACTAAGACAACAAAGGTATTTAGGTAGGGCTGGGGGGCGGGTTAGATAGGGGAAGGGAGGGTAAGGTGGGGGGCAGCGGAAGGAAAGTTCCCTCCGATTTCGGAGTGGCCTTGGAGGGAACTGGAAAAGCCATCGGGGCTCTCCTAGGGTTCAGCGCGCGCAAGGTGCATAAGTGTGCACCTCCTTGCGCGCGCAGACCCTGGATTTTATAACATGCAGGTTGCGCGCACAAATCTTTGCCCGCGCGCATGTTAGAAAATCTGGTCCATAATGAATTCATATCTGTTGTACTTTGTGGAATGAATTCTACAAGCCATTGAATTGCTGCTGGCTTTACACTGTAACACAGTAATAATGGCAGAAAAAGATTAAATGGTCCATCTAGTCTGCCCAACAAGTTACTTATAATAGTAATTGCTGCTCCATTCAGGCTACCCCCATGTTTCTGTTAAGGATAGTAACTGCCACTCTGTGCAAGTTACCAGTATGCATTTTGTGGATAGTTACTGCCGATCCATGAGGGTTACCCCCAAGTCTTATGTTGAGTAGCAATATTTAGATTCAGAAACCAGCAAATGTCAAACCCAATGGATAATACACTGAAATTGTCAGCTCAGTGTGCTTTAGCAGTCAAAAAAGCAAACAGAATGTCAGGAATTATTAGGAAGGGAATGATGAATAAAACGGAAAACCTTGTAATGCCTCTGTATCGCTCCATGGTGAGACCACATCGTGAGTACTGGATTTAAATTGTATAGTTGACCCAGACTTGGATAGACAACTGCCTCTGGGTAGGCACCCAATGGGAGAACATAAGGATCCCCGGTACCAGTGTAATAACTTAAAAATACTGGATGTGTGGTGGGTCCTACACCCAGGTGAGAGAGATTTCACCCATGTGACGTGGGCTCATTCTTCCCAGACCAGAATAAGACAATCTATTGATATCTAAGGTTTTACTACTTCAGTTTCTTAAAGTTTCTGTAGAAGATTTGATTATCTCAGACCATTCCCCAGTCCTGGGCAATTTTCAGGTTGGTGCCCCTAAGGGGCGAGACAGCTGGAAAATGCCACCTAATTTGAGTTTCCCACATACCTACAGAAAAAAGGTGGGCGTTTGTGGAATTTAATGGGCAGCATTTATACACTCCTCTGTTGTTTTGGAAAACTGCTAAGATGGTTCTAAGGGGTGACAGGGCTAACCTATTAATATCTTTTGTTGCTGATTCAGATTTGTCAAACAGTTAGAAGTGCCATCTATGCATGTTATTTTTCTCCCTCATCCTAAACATGTCACTGAAAATTACAGAGAACGTTTAGTAAGCAACACATAGACCAACACATGTACTAAAAAAGATACCATGAGGTCCATATTCAAAAGCATTTAGGCCTAGATTCATAAAAATGCTATAAATTTTGCATGAATAACGCCCGCAATAAGGAAAAAGAGCACGACTATGATCATTTTAGAGTTACAGCACTGTGTGCTATTTTAGTGCTTTGCATAGTATTTTATTGCAGTGTGTGTTAAATATATTTCACCTGTGAGATTTTCACTTTGCAAGTTGTGAAGTGCCCAGACAGGCATTTTCTTATGTTAGGGAGAGAGAGAGAGAGAGATAGAATGAACTCTTTATAAGGCTGTCATTAGTCAACTATTTATACCACTGTAGGAGGGTCAACTAGTAACTCGAGGTGAGGTTTTAGTGATGGCCTAGGGCTTTGGGGCCAGTTTGACATGCAGAGTGAGACGCACGAACAGCACAGTACACCTCAGTGAAGATTTGACGTCATTTGTAGTGAGGAAAGTCTCACAAAGATGAAATTTCTACAATGTTCTCTTGCCCAAGCTTGATGGACACTATCAGGGTACTATCAAGTTAGGTCAAGAGAACATTGTAGAAATCTCATCTTTGTGAGACTTTCCTCACTCCAAATGATGTCAATTCTTCAATGAGGTGTATTATGCTGTTCGTGCATCTCACTCTGCATGTCAAACTGGCCCCAAAACCTCACCTCGAGTTATTAGCTGTCCTTCTATAATGATATAAAGAATACTGTGAAGACCTCCCCAGAGACACACTCGCTCTCTCTCTCCCTCTCCCCCCCTCCCTCTCCCCCCCTCCTCTCACCTTTGTCAGCTGCAGATAGAAAGGACATGTGCTTTTTGCATGGGTAAAAGTACACACAGTTGCATTGCTTCCTTTCTCTCTCCCTAAGTCCAGAAATGGCTGAAATGCAATTTGCAATCTTTATCGCAAATTGTGTTATGGCCGTTTCGGGCATATCACACATTAACTTCAGGAAGAAAGGTGTAGTTATTTCCGGTGTTAAAACCATGCGATATTGCCTCTCATTTTCATTAATCCTGCCCAAACCCCTCCCCAATCCCATCTTTATGAAAAATTTGATTTCGAGCAATGCAATATTGTAAATATTGCATGCATTATGCTGTTAACTCATGCATTATGGGGTTTTTGCAGGCATTATGCATTATGGCATTATTGTGAATGACCCTGCTAGCCGGCTAACTCAGAAGTTAGCTGGCTAAATGAATATTTGGGCACTTATCCGGCTACATTCTGGCCAGCTATTAAGATAACGGCTAGAATTTAGCCGGCTATGCTAGGGGTATTCCAGGGGCATAACTGGGAGGAGTTGAGTTAGCCGGTTACGTTAGCTGGCTAACTCTGATATTCAGAGTTAGCCTGATGACTTAGCTTGCTAAGTCTGGTCGAGCCAAAGATCTGTCCTAAAGTTAGGTGGTTATAGTTAGCCGGTTAACTTTAAGATAGCTGGCTATATTATTTAATAGTGCGGTTTCACTTTTGAGTATACCTCCAAAATTAGTGGGCTAAGTTTCTCTGGCTACCTTTGCTAGCCAGATTGTGTCTGAATATGGGCCTCCATAGGTCTGTGTTCTAATTTGTTAATAGAATTGGAGTAGGTTTTGGGCTAGTAAAACGTGTCCTTGTCATCCACTTTATCCTGTGCATGCATCTCTGGTCAAGTTCAGAATTAATTATTTCTTTGAAAAAGTGATCCAACAATGCATTTTGTCACCAGAAAAGGGAAAATCAAGGTTCTGGTCCACTCAACTGGAGCAAGTGATGCAATATGAGAAATTACCATACTTCTATGGCAAACATGATGAAAATTTCAAACATTTTACACATATTTCTTTACAAATAATTACTTAGTTTACATAGTTCTTCTTTATGTATTTTCTCTTTCACCAGTGGTAATTGGAGCTGCTTTGTTTTCAGCATTTGCTATCTGACTTCAATTGAAGTTACTGAATAGAGTTTGATTATGGTTCTGTAAGTTGATTGCTTTTTTTTTTTTTAATTTTATTATTCTGTAATGACTTTGGGCTCTGCAATCTTGCAAGACTTGTGCTACGCTTTGCAAGTTTGCATTTCATAATCAGTTTGTCTTAGAGCTCCGAGACACTGTTGTTTACTAAATATGTGACAAGCATTACTTCCTTCACAAGACTGCTTTAAATTCATGAGGTACATATTTTGTTTGAGAGCATATGCTTTGCCAAACAGGCCTTTGTAAGGAAAGATAAGTGATTCCTGGAGATCTGATCAACAAACATGTTTCTCCAAAATTGTGATATGCTTTGTTGATAATTTTGTCACAGAATCTCAATGTGCTGGGCTCCTATATCTATGTAAGAGGAGAGATCTGGCTGTCTGTTGTTATTTTGGGGAATATAAATGGTAGCAGGGACATCCCAGAGCATTTTTTAACCCTGTAACCTAATTATAGAAAGAATGCTCATGGAATGAATAGCTGGCAGCCCTGGAACTGAAGTGTTATTCATAACGCTTTAAGCTATCAGCAAATATTCCTTGAGGCTGGCATGCAGCTTGTGTCTGCCAAAGTTGTGAGACAGCAGCAAGCATTTTAAACTTTTCACTGTTTTACTTAATGCTTTCTTGGCACAGTATATGTGTGTAGCAGATCTCTTATGAAAACAGATCCCTCAAATATGATGTGTTAAAACATGCATATGTATGTTTGTAAAAATGTTTTAAGAACCTAAGTGTTATGCTAGCCCAGAGCAGCAGTGACCAGTCCAAGTCATTGGGAAGCACTGGGCAGATCCCAAAGAGGATCATTTCTTGTTGCCCACAGCCAGAAATATGGGATGGGTTTTCCCCTCATCTACCTGGCTAACAATTGCTTATGGAGTTTTCTTGGAGGAACTTGTCCAAACCCTTTTTAAACTCAGCTGTGCTAGTTGCCTTGACCACGTCCTCTGGCAACGAATCCCAAAACTTAATAGTGTGTTAAGTGAGAAAATATTTTCTCCAATTTGTTTTAAATCTGCTACCTGTTTCATCGAATGTCCCCTAGCCATAGAACTATTTGAAAGAGTAAATAGTTCTACCCTACTCCTGATTTCATAGACTTCTATCATATCTCCTCTGTCGTCTCCTCTCCTAACCTGTTTAGCCTTTCCTCATCATTTTTTGTTGCCCTTTTCTGTATCATTTCTGCTCTGTTTTTTTAGTGAAATGGGACTGCCAGAACTGCATGCAATACTCAAGGTGTTGTGTATCGTAGATCTATGGAGAGACTTTTATGAAATTCTCACTTCTTGCTCTTGATTCCTTTCCGAGGGAGTCCTAACGTAACTTTTATGACTGCTGCTGCCACACATTAAGTTGAGCATTATGATATCATTAAGATCCTTTTCCTGGGTGGACTCCTAATGCAGCATTGTGTACTTATGGTTAAGACTATTTTTCCCTATTTAACATCACTTGCCCACATTACACTTCCTCTGACATTTAGATGCTAGGTTCCCCAGTCATAAGCTTTCTGCTGTGCCTCACAACTGCTTGGGTTTTAACTATTTTGAATATTTTTGTGTTATCTGCCAATCTGATCACCTCGCTCATTGCTCCCTTTTCCAGATCACTAATGAATGAGTTAATAAACCCCAGTCCCAGGACAGATCCCTGAGGCACGCCGTTATTGTCCTCCTTCCACTTTGTACCTTTTGTACAGTATTTAAAATATTCGGCCACATCATGTTCCGTGCTTTTGCCATGGCACATCATATTAGCCTAAGCTTTGTCACCCTGTTCATCCTGCAGAACAAGAACTGGTGATACCTGTTAATCAGTTTAAATGAATAACCATGCTTTTAAGCTCCATAATTGCACGGAGCACCAGTGAGCAGCTGTGAGCCTACAGGCCTAGAAGCAGCCACCTAATTAATCCCACAGCAGGCCTTCTACCTTTCCAGGAAAATGGCCTTCAGATTGAGGGCTTGTTTATGCTTTTGGGAAGTTGTTTAGACAGAGCAGCAAAAATCTAAACCTATTATGCTTGTGGTTTTATGAGCTATGTGCTGTTTCCTTTTTCTGGGAAGTCAGTCTGCAGTGTGCTTGACAGGGCAGTGCTGACCTCCCTCCACAGTGCAGTGTAAAATGAGCTGTCATGCTGTACTGGCAAAGTGCTGGGAGAGACAACCTCATTGTCTGCTGTTTTTTAAAGTTTGCCTTCCAGGTTCAAATCAGGTAAATGTAGCAGGTTTTAGATTCCTTTTTAGCCCCCATATCTTGGTTGATGTTTTTCGGGTGCTGCAAGCTCCCACAGTAAGAGGGATGGGCACAAAGGACCCTTCTGCAGGAGAATGCTAGGCAGGGTCTAACCTTTTCAGTAAGTACCTCTGTGCATCTGTAAGTGCTTCTTTTTAACATAGAGGAGATTTGTTGGAATTTACTGTTGATTTGTTTTCAGACCTTTAACTGTGCTAAGTAACAGCATATCTTAGAGAGGTCGCCTTGACTTGCCTGTGGTGTAGCGTCCCTGCAGATTTAGTACCAGGTAGCCTGACTTGTGATGTGAATGGGGGTTGAGTTTTGCAGCTGATAAAATCTGCCCCCTATTTTGAATGTAGGAGGAGTGACTTACATAGTCTCTAAAGCTCATGTTAGTAATTGTCATAATTACAGGTGACCCACTTGTTCAAACTTTTAAATAATTAATTTCATTCATATTGTTCAGCTCATTTTATCAATAATTAGATGTTATGTTTTTGTTTCTTCTAGCATTACTTTAATTTAGTTTGTAATCAGGAAATGTGATTCATAAAAATTGTGTAAACTGAATTAAATTTTATTTTACCCTTGACCTTCATTCATGGGATTATGTCAGTGATTGCATCTGATTCCACATGTTGCAGCAAAGTAAGCCTTGATTGCAAAAAAAGGAATCTTGCTTAGTACCCCAAGTATGAGAAAGCATAATTCAAACTTAGCAAAATTTCTGTGTTTATTTCTTCTTTTGAATATGAGTGTGGGATTAGTGCAGTCCATAAACTGATTATCGCTTTTCTGCTTTACACTTGGTCTCCGTATGTCAACATATAGGGTGGCAAGAAAGGCTCTTAAGAAACAGTTAGTGTACGTGAAGTGAATGGACTTTCTGGTTTAAAAAGATTTGAGATGACTGCATTCCTTAAGGGATTTATAAAACTAATCCTGTAAAAGGCTCTTTGAATTACCTTCTGTTTCTTAAAATGTATTACTAGAATTCTAGACTTCCTTTTCAAATAGTGAATAGTAATACTGTTTTCTAGGCAAAAATATATAAAAAATCAGATTTTTTACATTTTACACTCAGCGCCATCTTTTCACTTTTCAGACCATCATATGATTATAGTAAAACTATATTTGCTGTTGCTATGTGTGTTTTTATTGTTGGAACTGGAAGGAGGATTTGTTATAAATATGTAATATTTACATATATTTGACAGCAGTTTTATTTGATGCTTATGTCTGTATCCAGATTTCTTGGGATTCAAATTGGATCTCTTATGATGAAGATGGATGGACCAACTTTGGAAGGTCAAAGACAAGTTTTAGTTGGTGAAGCCTATACTAGAGGTCCTATGTCTTAAGCATTTCATGGGAGCTTCTTGACAAGACAGAAAACTAATTTCCTAATTTCTTCAATCTCTCCTCGTACGTCATCGGATGACGTACGAGGAGAGATTGAAGAATCTAAATATGTACACCCTGTAGGAAAGGAGGAGCAGGGGTGATATGATTCAGACTTTCAGATACTTGAAAAACTTTAATGATCCAAAGACAACGACAAACCTTTTCCGTAGGAAAAAAATCAGCAGAACCAGAGGTCACAAGCTGAGGCTCCGGGGAGGAAGACTAAGAACCAATGTCAGGAAGTATTTCTTCACGGAAAGGGTGGTGGATGCCTGGAATGCCCTTCCGGAGGAAGTGGTGAAGTCTAAAACTGTGAAGGACTTCAAAGGGGCGTGGGATAAACACTGTGGATCCATCAAGTCTAGTGGGCATAAATAGAGAGGAGGCAGCAAACACTGCACGGAGCGGCAGTAGCCACTGAGGCATTCACGGAGCGGGATGCCAGTGGCCAGTAGTTGGTGTTCCACCTTCAGGCAGCAAAACACTGCATGGAGCGGCAGTAGCCACTGAGGCATTCACGGAGCGGGATGCCAGTGGCCAGTAGTTGGTGTTCCACTTTCATGCAACAAAACACTGCACGGAGCGGCAGTAGCCACAGAGGCATTCACGGAGCGGGATGCCAGTGGCCAGTGGGTTTGTGTTCCACCTTCACGGAGCGGAAGGATGGAGGGCTGCCATCTAAAAAAAAAAAAACAAACAAGCAAACAAAACAGGGGTGGGTAAGGGGCAGGGGTGTGGCCTGCTGGTTGCGGCAGTTGCTACCCCTGATTGAGCTGGATGTTCACTAGGATGGCGCTGCTCTCTGCATTGGTGGAGGGGTGGAAGGGAATTGGGGCCGGAGGGTGCTGGAAGCCAATAGAGATGGGTGGGAGGGAGAAAAAAGGGGGAAAAAAATGGATAAACTGCGTAGCTTGCTGGGCAGACTGGATGGGCCGTTGGTCTTCTTCTGCCGTCACTTCTATGTTTCTATGTTTCTAATATGATAAAAACATGGCTTAATTTAGGTTACATGTCATATACATTCAGCGTTGCTCACTGTGCATAACTGCTAGGAATTTTCACTAAAACAAAAAGTGTGAGAATTTCCCATAGAAACAATAATACAGAAAGGCCTTATTTCCCAGCCACCTCAACATATCTTCCTTATATAATGCCAGGCTCTAAATGGGAGAAAAGTGATATCTAGAGCCATTGCAGTGCAGTGGGAAGAAACACAATTTAGAAATTCTGCAACAGAATAGAGAATGCTGTAAGATATTACTTTCTTTCAAGGTGCCAATAGGGTATGCTTGCTCCTTTGTTTTATTCTTTATCTGATGCTTTTTTTTAAAAAGCAGTGTTACTTCCAAATCATATTTGGTGTCTGTTTTGATTTTTGCTTTAAAAGTGACCAAATAGGTCCCAAGTAGATGTGCTGTGCTTCTCTTTTATTGCTGAATAGGTAATTTATAAAATCCCTGAAACTGTTGCAGCTGTTTCTATGGCGTACTGTGAACTTATGCTTGGCGATGAACTGACCAAGAGCTGCTGCTTAACTCAGCAACCACCAATGCTTATGAATCCACCAGATGTTACTCTTTTTGACTTGTGGGAGCACAGATTGTTTTTTTTTTTTCCTAAGTACTAGATCACGTGTGATGTGGGACGCTATTTATTTCTGCACACTTAACAGAGCAAAAAAGATTTTTTTTCAGGTTGCAGGACTAGATTGGATATATATGAAGACCTTTTCATTTTTCCTGGGAATTTCTTAGTGTTTATTATAACAAACAAAAATTGGAGAAAATCAGGAGAAAAAAGGCAACTTATTTTTTCTACTGATTTTTTACTCATTTTTGTTCTAATAATCATTGAGAAATTCCCAGAAAAAGTAAAATAAAAATTGAAAATGAAGGTCCCTAGATATGTGTGATGTCAGGGAAGGTCCCATAGTATAACTGAATACCATTGTATGAGTAAGTAGACTTGGGAGGTTTTCTAGTTTCAGCATTCATGACATGGACACATTTGGAGATTATAAAGGTACATTCTAATAGAGCTGGTCCAAAATGGCCTTGGCCAGCTCTGTTCTCAGACCCCGCATCTCCTCATAGGGCCTGCAGGGACTGTGGAGGTACTCGCAGCTCCTTAGAGGATGACACAAATCCCCAGTGTTTAAAAAAAAAAGAGCTTTTTAATTATTTCCTCCTACATAGCCATATTCATTTTTATGCATCATAAAAAAAAACCCAAAACCTAAGGCACTAAACTAAAATTTTAAAATGTATCCTGGAGTTAAAAGCAGTATGCAAGCAATTTGCTGGAAACTGGTGGTGATTCTGAAGGTACAATATCAATATATATAATTTCATTTTAAGAAGGGCACCACCATATTATCAAGAACAAAAAAAGTCCTTTAGGACTTAAGATACTATTAAGCAATGTCATTTTAGAGAACATCATAAAAAAACAGACTTCTAAAATCAGCAGTGGGGGTGATTAAATCCATAGAGAGAGAAAGAGAGATCATTCTGAGAGAGTGCACTATTTTAATTCATTCTGAACACAGTATAATAAAATTACCGTAATAAAATGTAAAAGACCTCAAGATCATTTCCTTTTTGTTGTACAGCAAAATTAAGAATGTTGAAAATGTATACAACTGCGCTAATTAACATTTTCAGAAGAAGAAAACCTGTCATTTCCCTTTTTTTAATTGATATGGAGCGTTGGGGGCAAGCATTGTGCATGCTGCGTTTTTATGACCACATTGAATCATTCCTATGTGCCATTTTGGCCTTTGAATAAATGGGTTACATGCTGTAAGCATGGACATGATCTAAGCTGTTGCCTTGCACTTCTAGAACCTAATTAGTTCCAAAAGTGATGAGTAAGTACGCTATGGTGTATTGGTGGAGCATATTAACACAGGGGGGTAAGGTATCAGTTAGAGAGTGCCTGGACTTTAAACAAAAACCTTCCGTAGGAGGAAATTCTGACTACAACATTTAGAGAATTGATATGCTGTTAGGATTTGTATTATGGTAATAACTGAGGACTTTACTGCATAAAGCATACAGTAACTGAAGCTGAAATGGGAACTTTAAAATTCAAGTAGGGCTCCTTTTTCATAGCAAGATGTGTGAGCAGAAAGATGATATTAACATGGTTGTCAAGGTCATTACATCCCTCTGGCTTGCATGTTACTAACGTCCCTGCTAATTCTTCTGATATGCCAATCAGCAGTTCATAGGGCTTTTATCCTTCGCTTCTTTCAGTGGTTTTTGGTGCATTTCAAGTGAAAGGTCAAGTTTCAAAATGTGGAAAAAGAACATGTTAATGGACAGGCCCATTGTATTTACTACTTTGATGTGACTCACTGAAGAGACTTGGGTTGAGTTCTTGATTAGGATTCCTGTGAATATTGTGGCTTTCATTTTAGTATTAAAGGCCCCCCTTTTTTTTTTTTTTTTTACAAAGAAGACTTTTTGTGTACTTATATGTTCAGTAAATAAGAAGGAATTAAAGGTCAAATAAACAAAACATAATATACAGTATATTCACTTTTTATTGGTTTAAGTTAATATATTTCTTGATGAGCTTTTGGGAGTTAATATTGCCTTCCTTAGCCTAAAACAAAATGAACAGCTCAAAACAAAAGATGTTGTTGCCTGAACCTACACATGAATCATAGAGTAACAAAGGTGGTGTGAACGGGACCCATACTTTACTAAACTAAACAGCAAGAAACGTATATTAATATACGTCCTGCTGACATTGTATGAATCAATCATACCATCTTGCTGATAATTTTAGCTCCTCAGTTTCTTATAAATGAATGGACTAATGTTTTAAAGTTATTTTTGCCATGGGTATTAATTGAGCAAAACACACAAAGATGAGGAGAGAGTTAATTTTTTTCATAAGGTCAGCATTCATCTATTTTCATTTTCTTTTTGGTCTGTTCAGAACATTATTCCGCTCAAAAGTTTTGGAAAAGTGGCTTTGAAGCTGAAAACATATGGGGTAGATTTTCAAAACCGCGCACCGATTTTATAACATGTGCACACATGTTCTAAAATCCGATATCTGCACGCACATGCACACCGGATTTTAACATCTGCGTGCACAAGAGCACGTGGACCACAACTTGCGCGCACGGGAGGGGGGAATTTTCAAATTACGCGCAGCAACGCGAGAGGCCTTTTTTCCAGTTCCCTCCAGTTCCCTCCCAGCCCCAAGCTTCCTTCCCTTTCCCCTCTCCACCCCGACCCCTAATCCCTACCTAGCTACACCAAATTTTTTTATTTCGCTACTTACTGCTCTTCCGGAGCTGAAGTATTTCCCGCGTGCCAGCAGCTGGCTGGCGTGCGCTCTTCCCCAGGACAGCAGCTAATGGCCACTGACTCGGCCAGCCTCCATTCTGCCCCACCCCTCTTTCAGGGGGTTACGCACATTGCCGGGCCCATTCTAAAATGCGTGCGGTGCGAGCAAGGCCCGGTCACGTGCATAACCCCTACTTTTTACATGCGCACGGCCCTTTGAAACTGTACTTGTTCTTCAAAAATTTGCATGTTCTTGAAATTCTTTTGTGCCTGCTGAGCTAATTGATTCCTTTTTAATATTATAATTGAGTAGCTTACATCTGGAAGGACAGAAACGCTTAACTTGTATGCATTAGGCTATGGAAGAAAAATGCAACTCAGAAAACTTTGTATTTCCTCTCTGCTACTTGTTCTGCATAAGTAAATCATGAGGCCTCAGTCTAAGAAGTGAAACTGTTCTCCTCCCTCATAAAAAGGTTTCCTGCAGTCCAGGCACTTTAAATGTTCCACCCCTTGTGTACATTGCATGAGCATTGAAGCATAAAGCACATTTGCATCCAGTTTGGACGAAAAGCATTATGATAATAACTTTTACAGCCATGTGGGTGCACAGGTATGTGCGTCTGCTGGCTCGCGCTAATGGATGCAGCCATTTTATAACACACGCATATATGCATGCATGATATAAAATAGGCTGTGTGTGCAATTTTGTATGGGCACGTGTAAGTAGGTAGATTTTGGTACATACGCGCACCAATGCAATTACCAGTTTCCCCAGTCTGTTTCCAGTTCACCCAGTTAAAGGATAGGACTTCTTTATAGAGATGTGAATCGTTTTTTGTGTTCATGTAATTCTTCGTTTTTCGGCCGTGGTGGGAAATGTCTTTTTTTTTTTGTTTGGGGTTTTTTTTTTTTTTTTGTGAAAAATCTTTTTTGGGTTAGTGCGCGCTAACTCCCCATTAGATTTTGTTAGTTTTTGTTAGCGCACACTATTCCAATCCGGCAAAAATGAATGCACATCTGTACTTCTTAACCCCTCCTAGTTAATAAGCCTCCCTTTTAGCCCAAACCCTTAAAACCCTGCTAATGTCTTTAGTTTTTTTGTTTCAGGACTTATACACCATCCATGGCAGAAGTAAAGTTACATGGTAGGGGATCCCGACCAGATTATGCTCATGCCCCGCCCCTTTAAAAAAAAAACATTTGTGTGCATACCAGGAGATATGCACGTGCTGTTGTGTTATTTAAAATCTGTGTGGCATGTGCCAGCCCAACGTCTGCATGTATCTCCCGGCTTTGGCGCCCCTAAGGCTTTTAAAATTTACCTTTATGTGAATCGGCATTGCCATTCCTAGAGCAATTCTGAATAAGAAAGTATATTTTCTTTACCACTGTGATGACTCTTAAGTAGTCTCCTACCATATTTATATAAAACTCCTATAACGCATAAACACGAAGGACAGTCTTTAGAATGGCTGCTGAGGTGGTAATGGTTGTAAAGAAAATGGTGGTCACCCTCCACTTAGTAAGTTTATTTTATTTTAGTGTCCTTTGAGACTTCAGCACTGTTTCTTTTCTTTATTTTCTGAGGATATCCTCACCAAGTGCAAATAACACTCATATTTGCTTGCATCTAAGCTGGGTTTGATGTATCTGGTGGATTCCTGGAAGTTAGTCATGTAAGGAGGTAATGCACATCCAGCTCCCTTTCCAAGAACCCGTTAGATATTTAGCTGAACTAGTCCATAGCAATGGTCTTGCAGAGGCTCCCCCCTATATCTAATACCAGTTGCATGATCTGTTTTATTGCTGAATTGTAGTCATATTTTCCAGTAAAATGTGTGCTCATCACAGTTCCATTTCCTGTCTATACAACTATTTGGATGAACAGTAGTGTAGAAATGTTTATATGTGTTATTGGGGATGTGCTAGGAAGTTAATAATTACAAAGTTGAAGTTGTCTGTTTAGTAGTAGAAAGGGAAAAGGGATGTTAGACTTTGTATCACATGAAAATGCCATGCCACAATTGTTGCACAAGAAATCTGACCAAAAAAGTCAGAAATTATGAACCATGTTTCAAAATGGTAATTAAAGGTCGGGAAGGAATTTCTTTTTTTTTTTTTTACTCAGTTGGCTACAGATATTCAATATGGACCTGATTTTAAAAAGTATTTACATGAATAAAACTGTGTTTTACTCCAGTAAATGCACTTTACTCGAGTAAATGGCTTTTGAAAATTACTACAATTGTAGCTACATTTACACATGTAAATCCTTTTGAAAATTACCCCCTAGATTTTTTTAGTCACCTAACTCTTGGTTACCACCTAGAGAGAAATTTTAGATGGTTAAAAAAATGGTCACCTTGAAGGAACTATACGGTCTTCTTTCAACCAAAGGAGGCCGTTTTCAAAAGAGTTACGCATACAAATGTAACATACTATCATAGAGATTTTCAAAAGCCACTAACACACACGAAAAGTGCACTTACATATGTGAAACCCAGTTTTATGCATTTAAATCCTTTTGAAAATGACCCCCTAAGTGCATAACAAAGTGTGTAATTTAATTGAGATGAGCAGTTGAGTAGTTTTTATTATTCAGCATTTCATCCTTTCAAGCTTTCAGTTGTAATTTTAAAAAGCATATAACAAATCCCAAAGGTTACATTTTATGAAGACCTTATGTTTAACATTTTCACCTCTTTCTGATCTCTTGTACAGTATAACATTACAAGAAAACATACTATAACATTATAGTAACAATTTGAGAGTTGGCATTGCATGAAATGGATATTAGTAAACTATAATGTCTCCCCCACAGGAGAGCTTATCATAAATTTGAGAACTTTAAATCTTTAATTGTGAATTTAATTTGAGAGTATTTTGTTTACCTGGTCAGCAGCATATTATTACCAAATGCTCGTTTGCTTATTCCAGTTTATGCACACCATTAACATGATTTTGAACTTTTGTACAGGTTCTCGTCTTCGTCAAGAGGATTTCCCACCTCGAATTGTTGAACACCCTTCAGATCTCATTGTGTCAAAAGGAGAGCCAGCAACTTTGAACTGTAAAGCAGAAGGAAGGCCATCTCCAACCATTGAATGGTACAAGGGTGGAGAACGAGTAGAAACTGACAAAGATGACTCTCGTTCTCACCGCATGCTGCTGCCCAGTGGATCTTTATTTTTTTTGCGCATTGTGCATGGACGCAAGAGCAGGCCTGATGAGGGAGTCTATGTCTGTGTTGCAAGGAATTATCTTGGAGAAGCTGTGAGCCATAATGCATCGCTGGAGGTAGCTAGTAAGTAGAGAATTTGTATTGTTTATACATTCCTTAATATTGATTATTACAACTGAAATTAATTTGCCATTACTCTGTCAGTGATTTTGTTTTAAGTCATAAACAATATAGAGCCTATTTAATTTTTTCGAAGCAAATTATCTAAATATGTTATAGGGAACTATGATAATTAATTGCTTCTATGTAACATGGTTGTGTTGCAGTTGAATTAAACATGTCTCAGGTTCTTTATTATGATTAATGCACATCCTATGCACAACTAAAAGGTGGGCATTTGGGATGGTTGAACACAAGTACAAGTGATGTGAAATCTAATTTGTCAACATACCCTATAGAATGCTAGGTGGTGGCTAATAAACATCGTACAAATGGTACACAATTATCTGGAATTTATGTATCACAGGAACATGTATCACTAATGCCACATTTACTGGACCTCTTGTGTATGCATTCTGAATGTGTCACAGCATCAGTGAAAACTATTTGACTGTGATAATGAGTCTATATGACAACATGTAATCCAGTTTCAACCTTTGTAACTCATAACTGGGGAAGTGTAACGAAAGCATACCTCTGTAGCTCATGCCGGGTATAATCTTAATATTTTCTGTTAATATTCTTTTTTGGGAAGTTTTTGCTTCTGTTTGGAGTGTAATTCTAACTTTTCTTCAGGTTGCATAGGATTCCAGAGAATTAATGGCATCCCCTGCATTATCATGAAGTATCAGATTTCCATGATGCATTATCTTTGTTTGGAGATTATATCTAGCAGCATTTCATGATGCTTTTTAGCTGTTATTTTCTGTGGACACTGATTCCGATAGTGAAATAGAAGAGTAGAGTTAACTTGAGATTTCTTGACTCATGAAAGATAGGAAATTGAACTCTTTCAGATAAATTTTGAAAAGAGCATACTATTAGACTCTCTCTTGATATTTTTCCTCAAAAATCCTTAAAGTCTTTTTTAAATTGAATAATTTTTTCTTCAGTTTTTTTTTAGTTGCTTCTACAGCCTCACAATAGCACTTTTCAGTAATACTAAAAAAAAAAATAGAAAAGTAAAAACTTCTTTTCCATCTTGTCTGACAGAAGAAGAAGTCATTAATAGTGACTGGCTTTAAAATTTGTATCTGTGGAAAGATTATTTCCCTCGCCGATAAGTATAAACTGTGTTACCAATACCTCAGTCTGGAACACGAAAGAAGATCAGCATTGCCTGTAACTGATATCTCCATGCTCACAGTGTTCCAGGGTGCCTTGCATTGAGGAACTGTGTAAATCTCTTCAGATTAGCAGTAGGTCGTCATCCCACAGTGCAGCCTTGTCTGCCTCGCCAGGTAAAGAGTTGAGCAGGAGCTCCTAAAGCTCCCCCTTCTGCTCATGCTGAAGCTACGAAGTCATTCCATTAACCACTCTGCGTTGAAAACTAAGTAGCAGCAATGCCTTGAGCCATCGCAGCTTGCATTGAAGAAGTATAAAGATTCTGTAATACATTGGCACTGGCACCATCATCGGTGCCATTTATTTATTTTATTCATTTATTTAGCGTTTTTTATATACCGACAGCCGTTTGCACATCGTATCGGTTTACAGATAACTTAAAACTTTTGGCAGTGCCATTACATCGAACAATAACTATGCGTACAGGAAAATAACAAGATAAACAATGAAACTGGGTAACTATTTACAGGGTTCAACGGTGTATCAACCAGGAACTGGTTGGGGAAGGAGTCCACATTTTGCCATGACGGCAAACAGCATCGGCATGTTCAACACATGATGCATCGATTCCTGTCGCAATGAAAACACCTCAGACGGTCTTCAGGGTGAAGCGTGCTTCCCATTTTGAGAAGCCTGCTCTTTTTATTGTAAAATGATTACATAGCATTGCATACGTCACATGTTTACTGCTACAATATTTCCACATAAATGTTTATGCTGACCTTTTACTACGTGGGTGCAGAGAGGTGCAAACGGTCAATCTTCAGGCAGGGAGGGGGGAGGTCATTATGAGGCAGTTGCACTGAGCTGTCTAGGTGTGAAAACCCACATAAATGCAAGCAGGTCATGAACGGTATTTGGAGCTGCAAAAAGCTTGCACTGGATATGTTTGACTTCCTGTTAGCTTGTAACAGGAAGTTCTGTTTTTTTGCTAAAGCGTACTGCGGTCAGAGCATGGCATTTTCTTTACACTGAGCGTAGGCCCAGGGAAAAACAGACGTGGGACAGACGGTGGCTCTGTCACGTGGCTTGCCAACAGTCAGAGAGCCAAACTTCTAACCCCTCCAGATTCCCTGATATATGGTGCCTCTACTCTAAGATCACACAGTGCTCAGGATCCAATATCACATGATCTTGCGATGCAGTGCAAGGACACATGGCTCAGCCCTAATGCGACCGATGCAATATTGATGACCTGTGCCAGATTCCTTGATGTGTGCCTCCAAAGAACCATCGAAGCATGCCAAGTCATCAAAAGTGTCGAAGCACTCTACCCCATTGAAGCCACCAACACATCCACCTCTTGCTTCAGTCTATCAGGATGCTTTGCCAGCACAGCTCTACACATCCCATCCTAGATCTGCTTCTGCCCTCCTCCAATAACCAGGGCACTCATCCCATCCATATTAGTGGAGGAAGGTCTTTTACTGCAGAACCACAGGCTATTGTATTGCTTATTTCTAACAGGCTACACATTCTCATGCAGGAGCCTTTCCTGGTCTCAGAGGAGGATGTCCCACCACCTCTGTCAGACCAGAGGACATATCAGTTACTTGACCAAATCACAGATGTGGTAAAGCGTTTACCTCTCTAATCAAGGAGATGGAAGGAAGTCTACCTGGATGATTGGCTTATCACAATATGAAGTGCTCTGCTCCTTGAGCTTGATGATAGGTCTTCTGCACTGCTTATGTTTCCTGGTTAACTTCACTAAATCTAGCATGGAGCCCAATCAGAGTCCCAAGTTCATCGGAGCCTGGATAAACTCTTTGCAGGAAACAGCATTCCTGCCTCCTGAGTGAACACCATGTCATTACTCATCCACAAACTACTGTCTTCACTCATTAGCCAGAAGAGTGTTCATAGTCCTCAGCATCAGCCATCAATGTGGTCCTGCTGACCGTGTTTATATCTGCTACTTCCATTGGGGTCTACATTGTCAGTGGGCTCAATTACCTCAACCATTTAAAATGGGAGTTGTAATGGTGGCTGTGCCTCCTAATATTCAAGGAAGAAGCCATGCTTTTCTCACTCCCCTATCAAGTGGTATCAGTGATGAATGCCTCCACCAAAGTCTGGGGAATGCACACCAGGAATATTCAAATTCAGAGCATCTGGACTCTTCAAGTGAGCCATTATCAAATCAGTTAGATATAATCCATCAATCTTTGCACATCTCCTTCAGGAAAACAGCATCCTGATTCAAACCGACAACCAAGTGGTTGTGCTTTACATCAAGAAGCGAGGATGATTGGAATCATGGCTTCTCTGCCAGGAAGCCCTAAAAATCTGGAATTGGGTAGAAAGAAATTAAGATGTTCTACAGGTCACCTATCTGCTGAGCATCTCCAACACACTAGTGGATTGCCTTAGCAAAGTGTTTAAACCACATGAGTGGTCTCTACAGCAATCCATGGCCAGCAAACTCTTCATTGGTGGATCTATTCACATCACAGCAGGACACAAAACTAAATCAGTTTTGCTCATTTCTGCCAAGTGATCATAGACTAGTTCAGAAGCTGTCCTCCTCGACAAAGCCTTATATTTGTTTTTCTACTGTTACCGCTTATCTCCAGAATGGTGCAAAAAGTTCTTTAGGACTGTGCTTGGCTCATTCTAATAGTCCCAATGTGAGCCAGATAGATCTGGTATGTATTTCTCGTACAGCTTTCTACCAGTCCTCCTATACATCTGTGAACAGATCCTACACTATTAACTCAGGAAAGTGTGACATTATATCACCCTAATCCTTCAGCCCTCAACCTCACAGCTTGGATGTTGAGCACTCAGTGATCACAGATCTCCACTTAGCTGCAGAGATTGTAGACATACTAGTCTCATCTAAAAAGCTTTCCACAAGGAGAAATTATGATTTCAAATGGATTAGGTACTGCAAATGATGTCAACAAAATGTTTTGAACCCATTTTCTTGCAAACCTAAGCATCTACTGAAATACTTGCTCCATCTTTCTCAGTCAAGTCTTGCCACCTCTTCAGTGCAAGTGCATCCCAATGCTATAGCAGCTTAGCATACACAACTGAATGGCAACCCGATCTCTATTCATGCACTGCTATCTTGTATCATGAAAGGTCTATGGCATGTCAAGGCCTCAGTAAAATATCCACCTGTTCTGTGGGACCTGAGCATGGTCCTTTCCCAAGTGATGAAGCCTCCTTTTGAGCCTCTGAAGTCAGATTCCAAACACTGAAGTGCTGAGAAGAGCTTGTATGCCAAGGTTTGAAATGCTTGTAATAGCTGTGCAGCTGAGATGGACAGTCCATGTTCTCTGTATACTTAAGCATCAACTTCTAAAAATTCTCCTTTATGGTGAATTTATTACATTGAAACATGAAAGAGGAGGTCTAAAGTTGTGTTATGAGGACATTTTGAAAAAGGATCTTGAGAAAAGCAAATATCATTATGGGGAACAGGAAAGAAGTCGCCAGAGATAGTTGTAAATGGCGATCTGAGGTGATTGATTCTATTCAAGTAGTTGATAAGCATAAGGAGGCAATGTAATCAACAGCACCATCCTCAATGGTACAATATCAGGCAATCCTCAAATTTATTTTGCCAAAATTGTCACAGAAGCCTCATTTCAAATGCTAAACTTGCCTCTTATCACTAAGCTAACAGGTGTTAAATGTCTTTCCTCCAGGTCATCATATGATGGACAGCTGATCTTGCCTAAGGCAAGTTACATTTCCTTTAAAACAATTTTCAGTGTAATATTGATATAGCCCCTGTTCCACCAGCTAGTAGGACTTCAAGACTCATTTGGGAGTGTTGGAGCCCCATTCTGACATTGCCCCTGGGTTCTTTTCCTGAGGGGGGAGGAGGTATCTTTCATAGCCCTTTGCTTCCTATAGAAGCCTTCTGCTTCTTCCAGTAAAAGAAACCCATTGCACAGGTTCCAAAATAAATCCTTTTACTGAATACTTGCTTGCAGATTAAAAGTCTCGGTGCTCTTTTGGAAAGTTCACATCAATAGAGAAAATAAAGGAAAATCACAGATAGAGTCACTGGTTGCTCCCTGGACGTTTCACCAATGGTACCTGCGAACTGGATGCAGACACCTCCCCAGTAGAGACTCCTCTTGATAAACTTCAGATGGGAAACTGCTGATGCTTTTTCCTGGCGTCAGCTCTGTATGATCCTCTCCCTGCAAGGCGATCTTTCCTCTGATGCACCACAAAAGAAAGCCACTTCCTCCAATACACTAAATAAATCTTTCAGGCAGGTGAGGAGCAGAGAGCTAACCTCCCTCTTCCCTGAGATCTCTTCTCTGGCTCCTTGGAGTATCTCTGAAGCCCACTCTTGGACCCCAAGGTACATCCTGGCCAGCCCACCCTTGGATCCGCCAGCCACCCTCTCAGGACAGTAGGCAGGAAAGAAGGAACTCACTTGTTAAGCCACTCACCTCCCCCTGGAGAGTGTCATACACATGACTATACTCCATATCTCTCTGACCTCATCTTCCTGTGCCTGTGGAGACACGGAAATCACCACTAGGGGCGTTCTGATGACACTCTTACACTTACTTTAAAATGTTAAGTTCACAGCTGTAATAACAATGGAAATCCTGGGTGGTTTGGAGTTGTCAGTTTCTGCAGCATATTTTAAACAAGATGTAACACTACTCAGAATCATTCTTTGTGTGCAAAAATGTTCACATTTTTATTTTTCCAGGGTCTTCTAATTATTTGGTGTGGATTATGCCCCCCCTGCTCATTTGAAGTGGCACAAAAATGGTTTTACTAATGTTTGCCCTTGCAAATCTTGAGCCTAAGCTTATTCAGATGTATTTTTCCAAAAGTAAGAAAATTAACCTGCTTTATAATGCAATTTTGGTCAAAAGGTCATCAGAAAAGATACTTGATCTGTCATGACTGTCTCACCTAAAGAAGAGGCTTGTGTGATCTTGAAAGTAACTACTACTATATCTTTTTTTTTTGTCCTTTTTAACATTGGAGCTGACCTAATGACCTGATAGCAACTGCCATGCATTGCCATGCGGAAGACCTAGATTTGATTTCTCAACTAGCTTTAGCTACCTGGCTGGTCCCTTCCTGGAGCACCCACCACTTATCCATCTTACTAAGCCGGATAAATAGTTATCCAGCTAAGTGGCAGCCACTATTCAGCCACCATCACATACAGGTCGATACAGTAACGTGCAGTTAAAGATTCCCCGTCTGTAACGTGCTGGGAGCGCACAATACAGACGAGTAAGGCCATCCAGCAATACAGTCTCCAGTTTCACGCGTCCTTAGCGCTTCCTAAAATAAACACATAACCCTTTCCGCACACAGCATGTAAATGAACAAAAAAGCTGTATAATGAAGGAATTAGCTATTCCCCTCCGATACTGTAACGGGCGCTGATATTATCTCCTCAGTAACCCGCTGTTCTGCCGCGGCCTTAACGTGCTAGTTTACCGCCTCCCCCTAGTAGGAGTTAGTGTAGTGTAGTGTAAAAACATTGCTTACCCGCCCTGGTCCCCGGTCCAGCCCCTGTCTGGTCTCCTGCAGCCCCATCCGGTCCCCTCCTCCCGAAGCAAAAAAACAAAAAACAAAAACGAAAAAGTAGCAAGGCTCGGGCCTGCTACGGTAGTCCCTTCTCCCTTCCTCCCGATTTCGCGGGTAAGCGGCAGCGGGATCCGGGGGCAGCAGCGGCAGCGGGGGGGGGCAGCAAAGAAGCAAAAAAAGCGGCATCCGGGATCCGGGGGCAGCAGCGGGGGGGCAGCGGGATCCGGGGGCAGCAGCGGCAGCGGGGGGGGAGGGCAGCAAAGAAGCAAAAAAAGCGGCATCCGGGATCCGGGGGCAGCAGCGGCAGCAGGGGGGCAGCGGGATCCGGGGGGAAACGTGCAATTGGCCTCCAATGTTTGGCGGCCAATTGCACGCTTCCCCCCGTGCAGGTGGCCATCTTTTTTTTGGCACCTACCCGCCCGCCCGATCGAACACGCCGCCTCCTACTCGCCCCCCGGATCTCGCTGCCGCCCCCGGATCCCGCTGCCCCCCCGCTGCCGCCCCCGGATCCCGCTGCCCCCCCCGCTGCCGCTGCTGCCCCAGGATCCCGGATGCTGCTTTTTTTGCTTCTTTGCTGCCCCCGGATCCTGGATGCCGCTTTTTTTGCTTCTTTGCTGCCCCCCCGCTGCTGCTGCTGCCCCCGGATCCCGGATCCCGCTGCCCCCCCGCTGCCGCTGCTGCCCCCGGATGCCGCTTTTTTTGCTTCTTTGCTGCCCCCGATCCCGGATGCCGCTTTTTTTGCTTCTTTGCTGCCCCCCCGCTGCCGCTGCTGCCCCCGGATCCCGGATCCCGGATGCCGCTTTTTTTGCTTCTCGCTGCTGCTGCCCCTGGATCCTGCTGCCGCTGCCGGACCCCCCGGATCCCGCTGCCGCTCCCCCCCTGCTGCTGCTGCTACCTACCTGCCGCTCCCGGATCCTGCTGCCGCCCCGGATCCCGCTGCCCCCCCCCCCCCCCCGCTGCTGCTGCTGCCCCCGGATCCCAGATGCCGCTTTTTTTGCTTCTCGCCGCCGCCTGCCCGCCCGCCCACCGGCCGCCTGGACTCACGGCCCTCCGACAGGTATTTAAAAAAAAAATTTATTTTTTATATAACACACAGGTTTTTGGTTTTTTGTTTTTTTACACTTTTTACACTTCCTGGTGCCTGTCATTTCAAATGTCATTTGAAATGACAGGCACCAGCGCACCCAGGTTACTGTATAGGCGCTGTTACAGCGCCTATACAGTAAAATGGGTTGCGCGGGCATAACCCTTCCCTAACGCTTCACAGCCGCAGCATGCATTTGCATGCGATTAGAAGAGAGAATCAGGCGCTAGGTCTAGAGAACTGTGCGTGCGGGGAGGAAGGTTGCGCCTGACACTGCCGCACTGTTTTTACCGCGGCCTTACTGTATCGACCCGTTAGCCAGATAAGCCACTTAGTACTTATCTGGCTCAGTAGTGCTGAATATTGGCCTCTGAGAGTCTATACATCAGGACTGGCTTAAATTGTACGCATAGGGATCTTCATTTTCTGTTTTTATTTAGTTTTCACCAGGAATTTATCAATGTTTATAGATAATGACTTGTAATTTCTCCAGGTAAATATATTCATGGAGGAAATTGAGGCATCCTTTTTCAGCCAATGCTGAACCAGTAGCTCGTAGTGTAAGGTTGTATAAGATGTTATGCTGCTGAAGGTACTGCTGTTTAACTAAGAGCTCCATGTTCAGTCACTTACCAGATTGCAAAGTTAGCCATATACATCTGTCCAGCTAACTCTGGAGGGATAGTGGTGCAGCTAAACCTATGAATATAGATGGCTATCTGAATACAGAGTTAGCCGGATAACTGATCCAGCTAACCTAACTCCTCCCAGAAATGCCCCTTGGAACACCTCTGCATTTTCTGGCTAAATGTTAGCTGCATAATAAGATATCCACTCAAGTCTAGCCAGATAAGTGATCAAAATAGTCAAATGTGGGCATTTAGCCAGATAATTTGTGAGTACTGCACAGTCCATTACTAACATGAATACCTAGAATGAAATGCAGTTTCACTGACTTGGAGCATGTCCTGTACGTATGGGGTCTGTCACGGAGTTTGTTTGCGCAGGCACCCGTTCTCTTGGCTTCTACATTGCAGTTCCCTGCAAATCCAAGGCGCTGTCTAAACATGAACTGGCGTCCTGTGTACTGTACACATTCACGGGACTTCCTTCTCAGGAGATTACACAACAGTTTGCTTTGCCTGCTTCAGGTGTTGACACAAGGTCCAGTATGTAAATTGATCTCTATTGATTACAGCAGATTTCACAGACATTTAATTTAAGGAGTATCCCCTTGACTCCACTGCCCTCCCCACTTGCAATAGATGCCTCTCTATATGTCATCTGTGAAGCAGTGCACAGTCAGCATATGGCCTGCCCTTCTCCTGTTTAAGCTGTTTTCTCTTGAGAAATTCCCCTCAGACTAGCCAGACATCTGCTGGCGCTCTCTTCCCAGCGAAGCTGCCAGGAGGGATAATGATAGGTTGTCTGTGATTAAAAGACATGAATTTGAAGACTGGCTATGGCGTAGGCTTGATTAATCAAAAGATTACATATATATATATATATATATATATATATCTGGAACTCCTATAGCAAGCCTTCTTGGGTGTAGCTGCCACCGTATTTTCACTAGGGAACCACTTGTGACTGCTGCTCTGTTATTCTGACAAAGTTAGCATTTCGCTCATTCAGATCTTGAAGCGTAAGCACAGAAAAACAGCCTGGCAGCAGGCAGGTGGTACGGTGGGACTCCTGTTATAAATGCAGACAGATCGGTCAAGCCCTGGCCTAGAGCTACGACTTTGCTGACCCTTTTATTGCTGCCATGAGAACAATGAGCTGCTTCACAATTAATATTAATCAGCATTCTCTAGATATTACTGTCCTTCTGCCGCGCACCGTTTACTGCGCATCGGGTTGTGTACGGACAGCTCACAGAAATAAAATGCTTTACGTTTGAGTGCAGGGGCAGTTTTGAAAGGGTGGATTTTGGGACGAAGTATTTTGGTACTTTTTGGACCCGCGGGCCTTGCTTCAAGTTTCTGGTACTTTTGCTTTGAAACGTCCCACGTGTGCAGCAGCCAATAACACATGGAGAGCTGAAAGTGCAGTTTATGCAGATTATTTCTCCCCCCTGGAATAATGAGGCTTAAAGCGTACATTCAGTGTGGAGCAGTTCCTCTAGTTCTAGCTACATTAAGGGAAAGAAGACTTTGGACAGCCAGTTTCGGCAGGAATATCACTGTTTACACACCAAAAATGGCTTTGAAAATCACCTGTTTAATTTTTAAAACCAAGGAGGACTTTGTTTTTTGTGTGCATGGGGGGGGGGGGGGGGGAATCAGTTATGAATGTTAAGACTATGAACAGATTGAAGCTTTAAATTCAGCCCTTGACCTGTGTTGTTTTGAAATGTACAATATTGGAAGTTCTCGCTTTGGGCATCCTCCAGAAAGGGCAGCCAGTTAGCATTAGAAGCAGATGAACTGAGATGGACATGAGAGAAGAAAGCACCTTACCAGTGACGTTGGGTTCAGTTTATGTGACATGATGGGCCTTCTTCTGTCAGCCCTGGCTAACACATTACCATCACCATTCTGTAGCAGCTTCGTTTGCTTGGTAAGGAATTCTTTTGGAACCAAACGAAAGCAAATTTGAAACCCACCATTGAAAGGATAAGGCCAAATCCACTGCTATGAATGGGATTCTCATGCCCTATCGAGGCAATGAAGACACATCAGGCAGGATTCATGGCAGGCAGGAAAAGGGAAGGACCACTCCCGTGGGTCCCCTTTTTATTGTGCATACATTCAATAGCATACAATGTGTCATCACATCATTGGCTCCTCTCCCCATAGCATACAGACGTGTCACTACACTTTTGGCTTGGCTCAGGGGGTATGTATGGATCATTTCATTGGCTGCTGAATCCTATACCTCCTGTCTTTATCCTGCATCTGACTACGTGGCAACTAGCTCTTCTTTCAGGCAATCAGGGTTAATTATAAGCTAGAGAAATACGTGACAGTCAGGTATCCTCTCCTTAGGCAGAGAGGTTTAAGCACTAGTGTTTGCTTCATTCAGTGCAAAGGCCAGGGAGAAGGGAAGTTAGTGTTAAACCCTGACATGGCCTGCTTGCAAAGCTTATAATTCCCCACATCGCATAGTAAGGGACAAATTTTCAAAAGCATTTACACGCTTAAAACTGGGTTTTACACGTGTAAATGCACTTTACCCATGTAAGTGGGCTTCTGAAAATTGCTACAGTATATGCCATTGAATTGTCACTTGGTTTTACCCACGTTAAATGCACGGCTTTTGAAAATTACTGTAAAGTATGTTATATTTACATGAGTAACTCCTTTGCAAGTTCACCTCTAAATATATATCTTGTATATAGTTACAGATTTTTATTTTTTTTTTTTAAAGAAAATCAGGGTAAATGTGATCTACAGCCTTGGAATGTGCATTTGTTTTAAAACTAATGGGGAATCTGAACCAAATCAGCCCATTTTCGTTTTGCAGCAGCCTTTTTGGAGCAAAGAGTAAAGAAACAATTCTAAATAAATAGATATATAAATAAAGGCACAGGCCTAACAAAAACATTGAGAGGCCAATATTGAAAGAGCGTTTAGCGTTATTAAGCGGCATAAGTATAGTTTATCCAGCTAAGTAGCGGTCGCTGAATTTCCAGCTTTCTATGGCCACCACTTAGCTGGATAAGGTGATAGCTGGCGAACAGTGGGCCAATCAGTGTTAACTTAACCGGATAAGTAGCGATATTTTCTCTTATTTGATTAAGTTAATAAGATAAGTTAGACCTGCCTTAGACCGGCTAAGTACAAGCTTTCATGTGGATATTCAGTTGCATAGCCATGCCGGATAACGTTAAAAATTGGGCCCATCAAATTTTCAGTTCTCGTTTTGGTAAATAGTACATTCTACTATTCACCACAAGCAAAAAATTCCTACAACTCCCACCACCTCTGCCACTGCTCCTAGGGCCTCCCCAGTCTCCTCCAACCCCCTTCAACTGCCTCTGTAAAAACAGCCATGGCTGGGGGTCTCTCTTGCCCCTTCCATGGGGGATCCTGGAAGAAGAAAGGTGTAGCAGCAATGACATCTCACTCCTGACCCTACCAAAACTGATTAAAAATCGCACTGGGTCCTAAGAATGGGTCCAAAAGTAACATCAGAATGACATGTGTCTCGGGGCTAGTCAGCGCCATTTTCTTGTATGGCCTTCCTTTGGAACCATGCTCACCTAGACATACCAATACACACCCCCAGGAGACAAGGGGAACAAATGATGCAGGTTCTCAAATCCCCACATCCACACCTACAGCCATACCCCCAAAGTAACACACACAAACCTGCCACATATTACCCTCTCCACAAAGCCCCCACACACCCCCAAACCTATCCAAATGCACACTCACCCTTCCATTTGCACCCTTCATACACACCCATATCTCTCAGACATTCACACACACATATACCTTTCACACATCAACTCCCCACCCACTGACACCTTCATCCACATCGACTGCCTACACAGGTACAGCCACACTCCCAAAGAAAAACCCAGCACACCACTCCCACCTAAAAGCAAACACAGCCCACACATCCATCCCCCATTGCACCCATCCCTGCAGACACACACACACACACACACACACACAGATCCCTTCTCCAGATCTGTTGGAAAGCGGTCCTGAAGCTATGACTTTTCTTGCCTTTCCTACTTATTTTTTAACAAATGCCAATTTGTCTCAAGTATCCCAAATGTCCTGAAATCCTTAACACTAATGTCCAGTTGATATCCTAATGATGAACTTCATCCTTTACAGTCCAGACTTGTGTTGTAAATCCTCTTTTCTGCAGCACGGATATTCTCAAAAGAACTTCATTAAAGTGGTAGGTTTGGTTTTTTTGTTTTTTTTTAAGAATTGAAGTTTCTAGAGCACCAGGCCTGACATGATCCATGTTTTACCCAATCTAGATTGCTTCAGGGAACACCCATATCCACAGATACTGTGAGTAGTTCACAATAGGAACATCTGAAAAAGATATATAACACACATTTTGGAAATTCTTATAACTATTAACAAGTGACATACCACCTCATATTTTTTTTGTGTATTTTTTCTGGATGTCAGATGTTGGCCTCCTCTTATCCATTGTGAGAGAGAAAAAACCCATACTGTAAATATGTAAGGCAGCTATTACCACTTGCATACATATTTTTCTCCTATAGACAATCACATCTGTACATCCAGATAAATGTATGCAGCCTGTAATGTGTCCCGGAGATATGAATACATACGAGGTATCCTGCTATTGTGTTTGCTAAACAAAAGCCTGACTAAATCCCAGCATCTGGGACCTATCTGCTTATTTCCTTTCTTGCTGTTGCACCATTATGTAATGGCCCCATACAGTATGTAGAGCATTGTCTGTTATCTCTTCATACTGACGGGGGTGCCCTGAATCGCTGGATCACCTAAGGGGCAGGAAACGGTGGCACTGTCTGCTCTTTTTATGGTGGTCTCTTTTGAATGAAGCTCTGTGCTTTGCTGCATTCAGGCAGCCTGCAAAGAATCCTTTTGTTCTGCGACCCCCTCTGGCAGTGACCCCCACCCCCCGCTACAGGCAATGTCCCAGTGTCTTTGCAGGAGGACGTAAGCTCCTTTTTCCCATTACCGGGACGGGGGAGCTGGGCTTGTGTGCCCAAAGGGATAGAGTACAAAGGGGGGTGATGACAAAATCTTTCTTGGATAAGGAGTGATCTCTGGCTGGCAGCTGTGTGGTCATTAATAACTGAGCAGACTGATTGGACCTGTTGGTCCTTTTCTGCCGTCATCTCGTGTGTTACTAGTGGAATCTGCTTCAACCTGGAAAATTATCCAGCAGCTCTGTTCCCTGTGGTGCTCCTTGTGCAAATGAATTCCTCTCCCGAGTGCTGCCATTTTGATGTAAGCTCTGTCATCTTCCCCCTCCTTTTACTGCCCCTGCGTCCTCTCTCTGCACTATCCAGTAGAGTTATGTGGTTTTGAATTCCAGTCTTTCTCAAAACCCGCCTCTCAGGCTTTCTACAATGCAAAACTTCCAGGTTTTAAATCTAGAGGGAAAAAATCTCTTAGCAGCAGCAGTACCAAAATATGGTTTTAATTAGACAGCTGTTAGGAGAAATACAATCTCTCTCCACCAATCACTGAGCTTGTCGCTTAACCTCCTTTTGCTCAGAGTTAAGTGCAGTGAGACTGCAGCTATGAGATTAATCTCCTCCAGTTTCAGGCTGAACAGAGCATCACTATCTGTAAGGCTTGTTAGTATTATTATTATTATTGTGTG
Source organism: Rhinatrema bivittatum (assembly GCF_901001135.1). NCBI lineage: Eukaryota > Metazoa > Chordata > Amphibia > Gymnophiona > Rhinatrematidae > Rhinatrema > Rhinatrema bivittatum. The sequence continues at coordinate 19,890,992 of NC_042629.1, forward strand.
CTTGAGGAAAACCAGTTTTAACATTTTTAGCTGTTCCTCTTTTGTAGCCACTCTCACCATTATAGAGCTAAGAAAATTAAGTGCTGATCCAATCTGTGATCCTGAGGTAGCACCAATTAATGGTCTGGTACTTCCAAATTAAGAATAAGACGTTCACAACTTCAGAGTGGCAAAGTTTAAAACGAGGTTCAAAAATGTGGTGTGGTCATAATGAACAAACATATATCGGAATTTTAAAAGTCGGGCGCACACCAAAATCGAGAGATGTGCGCCTCCACTCAATTTTAAAAGCCACCTAAATGCGCTCACATCTCCCGAGATGCAAATCTCTCACTTGGAACCATAAAGGGGTGTGGCGTGTGGGGTATGGGCATTCCGGGGAGGAGCCAAGAGAAGTGTGCACAAGTACTTACACGCCTGGGTGCACACCCAGGTCCAGTGCTATGTGAGTTTACTTCTGATCCCTGAGAGATTAAAATGGTCTGGGGTAACTGGGGGGGGGGCGTGCAGCTTCAAGAACCAGGGAGGTTTCGGGGACCTAGTGCTAGACTGGGCGAACTGGTGAAACTGGTCATGGCTTGGACGCGCGCCAGTTATAAAATTCCCCAACTTGCATGGCTGTGCGCGGCTGTGCACACCCAGTTGCAAAATATGTGCACCTAGGCTATCTGATAACGTGCATGCGTGTGTGCACGTACAGTATGTCATAAAATTGCTGCACCCCTGGGCGTGTGCTAATGCACCCGCGGTGCCCTTTGAAAATTACTGTCCCTGAGGAGCATGTCTTTTGGGGGTGAGGGGCGGGGAAAATGGGGAATAAAAAGAACCTTGGCATAAGATGAAGAGGCAAAAAAAACCCAAAACCCAAATCCAGTTACATTGATATTTAGATGGCTGAATGCCATATTGGTGCTTTCAGGTTGCACTCATTTAAATACTGCACAATGTCTGCCCTCTCATAGTGACCTGACAGCAGGAGGACTAAGCAGGGAAATCTCATCTCCAGATTTTAGAAAACTTGAAGGCTGAGCCTTGCGTTCAGCTCCTTTTAGACTACAAACCAGGAAAGATAGATTACTGTTTATGCACCTGTCAGAAGCAGATGAAGCTCTCCACATCCATCATGTTCTAAGATTGGGCACTTCTGAAAAATGGCACAACTGTCCTTTTGTAGAAACAAATGGAAGAGTGTCCTTGCTGCCTTTCCTGCAGGACGGAAGTTCCAACTTTTGCATAGAAAAGATATTGGATCTCAAATAGTCTCGTCATCCTAGAGTGTAGGGTGTTTTTTTAAATTGTATTTTATTATTGTGGCAATCACCTTTCCTTTCAAAGGATGATATTTTAGTGAAGAGAGTGGGTTCAGTGACACACGGACTTGTGAGAGTATGCAGGGTTACGTTTTACGTCACAATGCATGACGGTACTTGCATTCGAATTTGATGTAAAGCATTGGACTTCCATGAGATCCACTGGGAATGCCCACAAAATTATTCCCCTGTGGCTCGGCCGATCCAGGGAAATTCACAGCAGATTCCCTGGATTCTGCTTCAGATTTTTCTGTATATCCACACAGCTTTTGCTTTGAAGGACACTTTCTGAACTGATTCAACAAACTTGCAGATGTTTCATGGATATCAGTCCTCACATAGAGAGAGCCCTACACTCTTAAAAAAAAAAATAAAATAAAATGGTGTTTCCACCTAAAGATTGTGCTGCCAGAGGCCCAGTGCTTCTCGGCACCAGGACACATTGATGTAACCTTGGCTTGGAGATGCGTGCACTCCCAGCATTACTTTCTGCATCACCTCTCATCCAGGCCCAATCCCACTTCATTTCTGCTGTCTCGTGGAATTAAGAGTAGGCAATGGCATCGCTAGAAATGGCTTTTTGGGATAAAACAGTGGCACCTTACATATTTTTTTTGTTTTTGTTTTCTTTATTTGTGTACTTCTTTATAATGAACATTTTATTGTTGAACGCTATTGCCCTAATTCCCATACCCACCCACAGTGAACATTTTCTTTCTCCGATTTGCCTTTTCATCCCCTGAATAGCATAAGAACCTGCCATTCTGGGTCAGACCAAGGGTCCATCAAGCACAGCATCCTGTCTCCCACAGTGGCCAATCCAGGCCATTCCTATTTGTTTGAATTATTTTCCTATTTGAGGTGCTGCAGTTCCTTTTTAATTTTTTTTTCCCTTTCTCCTGATCTCTTTCTTGCTTTATCCAAAGTATTCATTTCCCTCGAGAGAGCAGAAATGGAGCCAGTGCTGGGATCCTGGTTCCATGAGCCTTGGTCCGCAGTTCCCTGGGGGTTCATTCCCCTGGCTCAGTAGGCCCCCACCCTGTCACTGTCGCTGCTCTGCTCAGTGCAGCGAGTTGCCAGTTCTAGCCCAGATTCTGTACATATGATTTGTTTTATTTTTTTAATGACGTTTTGAAAGTTTGTTTTAATTAATTCAGAATGCCCTGATTTACTTTCAAGACTCTGTACCCAGACTTTGATCTGCATTATAGATGAAAGACAGCCACAAAAATCAGCTGCCTTCGGACTGACACATCTTTGCCACTAGTTATAAATACTGCGTCTCTGCCACTGACGTGCCGCTCTCAAGTGGATGGTAGGGCTGCTGTCGTACACTGAGCGCCAACAGTTATTTTTATGTGTCTGCAGCTTGTGCTCATCTTGTCTGCCTGCAATGAAAAATGCCCTGCTCAGGGTGCAGCTCTGTGGGTTTGCTGTGTGCTGCATGCATGCATAATACTGCTGTTGGTCTTGTGCAGTATTTTGTTTTTGGTAAGTGTGATCTTAAAAGGGTTGGCTGCAGGGCCTCAGAAATTTGGTCACACTTGTTTTTTTCCCTCTGGAAGCAGGCCCTACTGTGTGAATGTGCTTTCTTTCTTTTTTTTTTTTTTTCAAGCCTCCTAATCTTCTTTCAAAGCTAAGGTCAGCACTGCAGAGAGAGGACAGGCCGGGCAGAGTCTGGCTAGTTCTCAGATTTTGTTTGTACCCCATGAAGTTGTCTTCATAGCGGTCAGAGTGTGAACCCTAACAGCTGGAGGGATGTGAGGGAGCGAAGCACAACAGTGGGGGTGTTTGCCCAACTGTCACTTTAATTTAAAGAGACTGCCCATAACAGTTAGTGCTAGAGCTGTGCAATGAAACTTTGACTCTGTGTTTTGCACAGAGCCGGCATTAGATCCACTGCGGCCCAGCCAACCTGAAACTCTGCCTCGCCACGGGGGCTCATTCTGGTACTGGGGTCTCTGGTTTGCTTTCTTCCTTCTAAAGTCAGCACTGATTGCGCATCTCATTTGAGTTAAACCCAAGGTGCTTCCAAATTTTAAAACCTTGTAATGCCAGAAGATCAGTACAGTAAAGCTATCTTCACTGTAGCTTGTACCAAAACTCTATTCAAAATGAACAATACTCTCAATTTCAAATGAGCATTTTTCATGTCTGATTTTTTTTTTTTTTTTGGGGGGGGACTGAGCTGATGAAGGGAGTACTGCTCTAGAAAGCTAGTCCCCAACGTATTAAATTAACCCAATAAAAGGTATCACTTGTAATGTAGTTAGAAAGATGAACGTGTTTTTTCTTGACTTGCTTAAGCAATGCATTGTTTCCAATATGAAAAACAAGGGTTTGTTTTTTTGGAAAATATATTCCATCAGACACTGTTAGAATATGAAGTGTCATAGAAGAATTACTATGACAGTTGGTCCTAAAATTGGCTGAATTTTTCTTCTTAGATACGAGCTATAAATCAGCTTAAGGGCAGCAGAGAGACTGGGGGGGTGAATCCGATCTTGCGATCAGTTTTACCCAGTCTTCAGATCTTCCCCTCCCCCACATCATCATGTTGCAGGTTTGCTTCTTCCTATTGTCGTTTGTTGGCTGTATCAGATGCCCGCGTTGCATTCAGCCTTTTCATACAGGTTTTCGTATTACAGTGTAATGGGATGCGGTAATCTGTAAGACAGACACGTTTGTACCCTGAAGGAGTTTAGCTGCTATTGTAAGCTCTTATGGTTAGTCCCTTGCTCTTGTCGTCTAGGTGTCCTGGAGAAAAAGGTCTTGATTTTAAGTCTCCTTAGGCATTCAGCTGGCTGTAAAAGTAATTTTGTAATAGCACTTTGCCTTATTGACTTTTGCATTTAGAAAGTGGAAAATGTTCTCTGGCTAAATATATATATGCATGCCCATCCTAAGACAAGTTAGGACTGGAGAAGCTATCCTACTTAAGCTCTTTCCGCAGTTTGAGTAGAGTCACAGAAAGCAAAGGATTAGTGTGTAGTATGTTTACACAGTAAGGCTGAATGAGCCACTACAGGAGATGTAGGGATCCTGCTGAGGACACATTGATGATCCTTGTCTAACTATCTCTCTTGAGTCTAGATTACTACAGAGTGGGTTTTACCTGCTATAGGAAGCATTACATTCATCTTAGTTTTAAGAACCGTAAAAAGGGGGGTGGAGGACTTGTATGACTATACATCTGGCTGGATTTATGTAGCATACCCAGATCAGAGGACACTGAGCACTAATCCTCTTGCTGCATTGTTTTCTGTTCCTTTTGTTCAGAATTCATATGGCACTTATTTTTACCTGAGTATTTTTAATTTCACATAAACCTGTTTTTATTCCTTTCTGCATTATGTATTAATTGTGTTTCATCACATGCTTGCTTTATTTGGGTGATGAGACATACACATAACCAACACATCCTCTCACAGTTCTTGACGTCTTTCCTAGCTCCACCCCAGCCTTCCAATCGTCTTCAATTCTGTCTGCAGAGAACTAAGATAATGACACAATGAAAAGGACGCCAACATATGGACTCACATTATCATTGAAATTTCAAATAAAACCTGAAATGGGAAAAGTGGGCAATAAGTCACATATATGTAGCATCATCTTGAGTATTTTGGAATTCATGAAATGAGAGACAAGGAGCCCAGCCTGTTGGTATCAATGAGAAACCTTTTGGCCTCCTTCCCGGAAGCACTGACCCAAACAAGGCTACTTTGGTTTTTTTTTTGTCTGCAAGTTTTTTTTTTTGTAAGATTCTGACACCCTGCCCCCCCCCAAGCAGGTCTGAGCCACATGCGTAATGTAATGTGGGTGTGTGAAAAAAAATATATCTATATATCTATATAAAAATTAGCAATATGCTCAGTATGTTCTGTACTCCCTGATGTACTGTAGAGCTCTGCTTGTGGTCATTTTACAAAACCACAATAACTGGCTCAACATGAAGTAATGCATAATTTTCTCATGAACAGTAATTTCCCAAGTCTTCATTATGACTGAATTTAGTCGTGTAAAAAAAAAAAAAAAGTATATTAACATCTGTTTTTTTGCAAGTGTGCTTTTAGTGGCTTTGGCTGTAATGCTTTATTTCTTTTTTAAAGTAGCACAACATTTAATCTCAAAGGAATTTCTTAGCAGGCGAGTACGTTTTCCAGCATCCTCTCCATCTGTTGGCATTCTTCCTATAATTTAGTCTTTAAAGAGCAGGAAGACTGTTACCTTCTTCTTGGTCTTTGTTTTGTCTTCATTTTCACTAATGGTCATGGAAGCAAAGTGCAGAGATGTTCAACTAGATGTCTTAAGGTCAGAAACACTTTAAATCATTGTAGTGACCAGATGTGTCGTGGACCTCGCATTTTATTGCCAGAAAGCCAGTTATTGGTGCATGCTTCTGTAAACTGTCCCCGAAGTAGAACATTTGTGGTAGCTTTGATGCAGCTTCCATAGGAAAAGAAAAATTAACATAGCCAGCAGTGCCTCTTTGATCTGAACTTCATTCTCTGTCTGAAGATGTTCTTTCGGCGTAGTGGATCTGTTTTCTTTGTTGGGTAGGAGAACGTAGAGCAGGCCCTTTATATTCTAAAACCTAGACCTGATCCACCGTGGTATGTCTGTCTCTCTCTCTCTCTCTCTCTCTCTCTCTCTCTCTCCAGTCCACAGGGGATTTTTTGCTTGCTCTCTCTGTCTGGGTGTGGTGAACCCCCAACGAAGGGTCTATTATAATTGGCAAACGAATATGTTCCACTTTTATTATCCTGAGGAAAAAGACATTTTGGAATGTATTTTTTGCTCTGTTGAGTTTTGTTTGCTTTCAGGCGCACATTATGCAAATATAACGTTTGATCATCTGATCAGGTTTAACATATTTCAGATGGCTAGCTATTAGAATTTTGATAAAACCTTCAGGATGTGTTTCAAACTAAGAGAAATTTGAGAAATGTTCAGGTAATAGTTTCTCACTACAGAGAAAGTACTCCATTTTTATTTAGATTTAATTACTTGCCTTTCTAAATCCAAACTCAAGACAAGTTGCATTCTGCTAAAGGAGGCATTTCCAAGACCTCACATGCTAAGAGATCTACTTACTAAGGTTTCTCCCATTTTAACTCTATGGGAAAACTGCCTCATAAATAGGGTCCTGAGGGCCTAATTTAATAAGCCTTTTTTTCTCACAGACACGGGGTAAATTTTTTAAATCCGTGTACGCGCGTGCATGTGCATGCGGTTCCCTGCGCGCGCACATGGACACGCCGATTTTATAACATGTGCGTGTCGCCGCGCGCATAAAATATGATACCCGCGCAAACACGCGTGACAGATTTTGTATCAGCTTACGCATGTACATGCAGGTACCCATGCACGTGCAGGGGGAGGATTTTTTTAACACACGTGCAGCAATGCGATCGGGTCTTTGCCCAGTTTCCTCCCAGTGCACTCCATATCCCCCTACCTGGCCTTCCTCCATTTTCCTCCCCGACCCCTAAACCCACTTTAACTATCCTATTTTTTATGTTTCAGAACAGAGCAGGCGTAAGTTCCACGCACCAGCTGGCTGCCGGCGCGTGCTTCACCGGGTCAGCCCCCAGCCCGGCCCACCCCTTTTCAAAACCCAGGCTCTTCCACGCTTATCAGAAGATACTCACGTGGCCAGGCCATTTTGAAAATGCGCTCGGCCTGGCCACGCGTGTATCTCCTGGGATTTCCACGCGCCGGGTTTTAAAAATGTTAATGGGGAAAATCCTTAGAAAATCATGTCCTAATAAGTAAATTTTCAAAAAGGGGTTATGTGCAGAATAATAGTATATACAAGCGTTAGAAGTCTGTATACTGTTTTATAAACATAAAAAATGCATACATGCTTTTGGTTTTGCATGAACTTTTATCTGTGCAAAAGAAGGGTGTTCTGGGGCGAAGAAGGATGCATGGAAGTTGCTATTTTATAAGAGACTAATGCGAATACCTTTGGCAACTTATTCATGCAATTTTACATCTGATATTTAACTAGAACATAAGAAATTGCCATGCTGGGTCAGACCAAGGGTCCATCAAGCCCAGCATCCTGTTTCCAACAGAGGCCAAACCAGGCCACAAGAACCTGGCAATTACCCAAACACTGATATCCATTGTTTGCAATTTTTTGGTGGGAAATCTGAGTGAACTTGGGGAAGGTCTGGCTGAAGTACTAAGAGGATTTGGGTGAACTGAGACAGACCAAACTAGTGATTTCAAGTACACGCACATATTTAAAAATATTTACTTGTCAATGTTATTGTTAGAATGTAAACCGAATTGATCAGTAATTCTGTTATTGGAAAGTCGGTATATAAAAATGCTAAATAAATAAATATACCTACTTCCACATATAAATCAGGGTTTTACATGCACATGTTCTATTTTCTTTGCACATAAAATATACTCTCATATATTTTTAAAACATGTAGAGAGAGTGCGCACTTTCAGTGCATTGCAAATATTTGCATGGATTGAAACATAAATGTGCATGCTTGCAGAGCTGAACTACATGGGATTTATGAAACTGTACAGCTTCCAATGCTAGGATAAATGTAAGTGCATCCGCTTGTGCTTGAAAATCCAGTATCATGAATAAGTTTGAAAGTTGTTGTCCTTGTGCGACCCTGAAGCACTGGATCATGAAGTGACTTGCCCAAGGTCACAGACAGTGTCAGTGGGAGAATTGGAATTTCAACTCTGGCTTCCCTGATTCTCAACCACTAGACGGCTACTCCTTTCTACTGTTATCGGTGTTCTGTTATATATAGGGATGTGCCTTTATTTAAAATAAAATAGAAATGTCATTCCTTTTGTTGACAGTTGCCATCCCACCTCCCCCCACCAATTAAACAGTGCACAAACTTTTAGAAACAGTACTGCCCCCTCCCCCCCTCCAACCAGGCTTTCCACCTCCCTCAGATCCCCCTTAATCTTACCAGTTGGGTCCAACTCCAAATGGGACAGCTGTATTCCCCAGTTGCTCCTGCCCCGCTGGTGCCATTTGTTTTGGAGCACCGCACCAGCGGGGCAGGAGCATCTTGGGATCACGTCTGCTCCAATTAGTTGTATGCAATGTATGTGTATATATGAGGGTACAATCCACCTTGTTCAGTTTTACTGAATAAGATGATAACTATCAAACGGGCACATAACCAGTAGCCGCACATGTGCACGCGTTTGTCAGCCTGTGCCCAGGGATGCGACTATTTTATAACATACGTGCGTATATGACTGCAGGTACATGTGTGTGTGCATGTGCGCACACAAGCTGCTTCCACTGTGTAAGTGGGGAAATTTTAGGAATGTGCGCTGACGCCATTGCTGTTTTACCAGAACCTCTCCTGTTCACCCAGTTAACAACTAGGTCCTCCAAACCCCCTGGTTTGATAGCCTGTACACCTCCCAATTATTCTAGAATCCTTTACACCCCTCAGATAATGCTCGTTAGTTTTCGGGAGTTTTTTTTAACTTACCATCCATAGCAGAAGAAAAGTTACATGGCAGGAGATCTCAGCGAGCGTGGGATCATGTAAGTATCGATGTGCAAATTGCCCATGCCCATGCCCCACCCCTTTTTGAGACGTTCTGAGAGGTATGTGCAGCGCCATTTACATGTAATATCCACGCCGGCTAGGGGCCTTTAAATACTGCAGCGATCCCGGTGGTGTCGTGTGCCAGGTGTCGTGTGCCCAAAGGAGCGTGACCTAAGGGGCCTGCACCTTAGTGCGCCCCTTTGTGAGCCCCAGGACCCTGGGCAGAGGCCCTCCACGCCGCCTGCAACCAATCCCTTAACACTATAACACCGGATCCGCACAGGCTTCCAGTATCCCTCCAGTCTTCCTCCAGCAGTCATCCAGCACTCCTCTCTTCCAGCAGTCATCCAGCACTCCTCTCTTCCAGCAGACATCCAGCACTCCTCTCTTCCAGCAGACATCCAGCACTCCTCTCTTCCAGCAGACATCCAGCACTCTTCTCTTCCAGCAGTCATCCAGCACTCCTCTCTTCCAGCAGTCATCCAGCATCTGCCCAGCTTCACCCACCACCCACCCCTTTCTCTTCTTCATAACAAAATCAAAATGACATCAGAATTCCCAATACCCATCCTACACCACAGTCTCTTCACCACTGGAAAAGCAGTCATGCAACCTCGATCACGCTCCATCAAGACTCTCTCATCCCAATCATGACATCACCTTTTACTCAACTCCTAGGACTCGCATTATTCTCCTTAACTCTCTTCAATGCTCAATCCCTCACCAAGAAATCACTTATCCTCAACGATTACCTCCTAGACTCAAAGCCTGACATCTGCGCCACAACGGAAACATGGCTTAAACCAACAGATACAGCCCTGATAAATCAACTCCCCACACATCTCTATATTTTTTCACTTCCCAGACATAAGAGGTGGTGGCCTTCTCATAGCAGCCAAAAAAGAGCTGAGACTATCCCAACTCCAAACCAAAATTGATTCCAAAATTGAATTAGGCCTTTTCAAAACCAACCAACTCCAAATCCTCCTCACTTATGCCCCACCTGGACTAATTGACTCAGATGCCTCCCCCATTATAGAATTCATCGCTAAACACATAAATCTGGATTCCCCTGCCATTATTCTAGGGGATTTCAACCTTCATGTCGATAATATCCCATGCACCACCAACTGTGAGGCATTTCTCACCTCCCTCACAGCCAAAGGCTTCAATCAGATCATCAACAACCCCACCCACAAAGCTGGACACACCCTGGACCTTATTTTCATAAACTCCGGCCTCACTCACTCACACCCCCAAATGCACCCCGATACCCTGGTCAGACCACTCATTAATCTCTGCTACCTTCACTATGGAAGAAACCCAGAATACACAACCCCTTCATTCCTCTTTTCACTACAGGAGAACATGCCCTTCTGATGTCCTCAGCAATCACCTAGCCAAAGAACTTCCTCACTTAGACCTCGCAAATCCCAACTCAGCTCTCCTTTCCTGGAGCAATTCTCACAGAGACAGTAGCAAATGCATTATGTCTACTAGCAACCAAAAAAATCAATACTACCTCGCACAGAAAACAACCGTGGTTTACAAACGAACTACGAATCCTCAAACAAAATCTCAGACAGAAAGAAAATAAATGGTGTAAGGCCCCATCCCCTAACACACTATCTGCTTACAATTCTGCCCTCCATCTCTACACGAATTCAACCATACGATCAAAAAGCGATTTCTATGCACAAAGGATCCACAACCTCGCCTTCGACACTAAAGCACTATTCTCCTACGTATCCAATCTAACACAAACCAGCATCCCACCCATTCCCATCGACCAAGCACAATCCAAAGCTGACGAATTGGCACTCTTTTTCCAAAGCAAAATCTCTAACCTTTTAATTCTTATACTTCCATGCCCGTCCTCCGCTCCTAGCTCCTACCATCTTCCAAACAATGAGAATTCGCTCGAAACGTTTGAACCCACTACCGCTCTGGAGATTCAAACTCTGCTAAAGAAAATGAAACCCTCTACCCACCCCAATGACCAAATTCCTTCTAATCTACTCTTGCTGATACCTGACACCATCTCCAAACCTCTGGCGGATATCATTAACTGCTCCTTTTCACAAGGAATCTTCCCAGACGCTCTTAAACTCGCCTCTCTTAAACCTCTTCTAAAAAAACCCAACTTAGATCCTAATGAACACAATAACTTCCGCCCGATCTCTAACTTACCTTTTGTAGCCAAGATTATGGAGAAATTAGTCAACTCTCAACTCTCAACTCTCGGACTATCTCGAAGATCATAAAATACTCCACTCTACCCAATATGGGTTCTGCAAGGCACTAAGCACCGAAACCCTTCTCATCTTGCTGACTGACCACCTCATTATGGGTTTGGACAAAGGACAGTCCTTCTTACTAATCGTTCTTGACCTCTCTGCTGCCTTCGATACCATAAACCATTCCATCCTCCTCGATCGACTAACAGACATCGGAATAACAGGAACTGCCTTTAGCTGGTTCAAATCTTTTCTCAGTAACAGAGGCTACAAAGTCAGAATCTACAACAAAGAGTCCCCTCGTATCAACGCCTCCCTAGGAGTTTCTCAGGGCTCCTCCTTGTCCCCTACCCTTTTCAATATATACCTACTACCCTTGTGCCAACTGCTAACCAATCTAAAACTAAAACATTTCCTATACGATGATGACGTACAAATCCTGATCCCAATAACAGAATCCATCACAAAAACACTCAAATACTGTGAAAATTGCCTCCAAGAGATCAACCTCCTCCTCTCTAGCCTAAATCTTATATTCAATTCAGCCAAGACTGAAATCCTCCTCATTTCACCGGACGACAGCAACACACCTCAAAAGTCACTCAAAAATACCCTTGTCACTCAAGCAAGAGACTTGGGAGTATTAATAGACAACTATCTGAATCTAAAAACATTAATCAACAACACAACTAAGAACTGCTTCCATAAACTGCAAGTACTAAAAAGAATGAAACCCTCCTACACTTTCATGACTTCAGAACGGTCCTTTAAGCCATCCTATTCTCCAAGATAGACTACTGAAATGCCATTTTGCTAGGTCTTACCTACCTCATCAACTAAACTGCTCCAGATGCTTCAAAATGCGGTAGCCAGAATACTGACAAACTCTGGCAGAAGAGAACACATCTCTCCCATCCTAAAAAATCTTCACTGGCTACCAATACGTTACAGAATTCTATACATATCCCTCACAATTATCCACAAAATCCACAATCAAGCACCTCTTAACCTCCAAATCCCACTTAGACTACACACCTCATACAGATTGATCAGAGAAGCCTACAGAGGATCCCTACATGCCCCTCCAACCAAAGCAACTCACCACATAACCACAAGAGAACGGGCCTTTTCTACAGCGGGTCCAACCAATTGGAATACGATTCCCCCTGAAAGATAAGAACCCTGCCCACAGACTTTCAGAAAAAGGCTTAAGACTTGGCTATTTAAACAAGCCTTTACATAAATTCACTGATTCCCTAAAGCTAAGGTCGCTGATGCACCACGAATATTTCTTGACGTCTCAGAACTCGCCAAATAACTGGCATTATTTCTGTGTTACCTATGCTCTGTATTCTTCTTCCCCCAATTTTTTTCTCCCTGTTTTATTGTAACTTTTTTACTTCTTTACTATGTTAATGTTTAAAGGTTTTTTGTACCCCAGTTTCCTGTAAACCGACATGATATGACATTGTCATGAATGCCGGTATAAAAAAGCACCAAATAAATAAATGTGGCTTTCAAAATCTGCTCGGCGTGCACACGTCCAGCGTATTCGCACATCCCCAGATTAATGTGCGTGTCGGGCTTTTAAAATTCACCTTTAAAGGCATTTAAATATTTCAAATAAATAAATCCATAGGGGGCCTTTTAGTGTGCATTGCCAGTAGCATAGGCTAAAAAGCAAAAATAAATAAATAAAGAGCCCCCCCCCTTCCCCACCAATGAAATAAAAAAAGAAGAAAAAATCCTTGCACACCCCTAATTCCATGACTTCTGCCATTTGGTTGAGGTGGGATCTGAACTTGGGGTTCTGTTCCTGCCTTCAGTACTTTATGATCCAGCAACTGGGCTACAGTTCTCAGAAAGATCTGTTTCAAAATAATTCCAGTAATAGCCATAGCACAGTACTTACATAACTTTCTGGGGAATGCCTTTGTGGCCTGGGGGATGTCAGCAGTACAGTAAATCATGTCACCACGGCCCAAAGCATATTTGTAATGCACAGAGGGGCTGGGGGAAGGGGCGATCTGCCCCATTGCTTCTCACTTTGGGATATTTCCATTGATAAATCTACAGCATATTTTGCACTAGTACTCAATATTGATGTGCCTCCCTCTCACCTCAGTGAGTGAAATACCAAGTTTTGGGTTGATTTTTTTTAAAGAACTTCCCATTTGTCATAATGATTAGAAATATATTTTGATTATAAATATATCTTGCCCTCATTTTTAACATCTGTCAATAAACATTCTTATATTTGTCTTTCTTGTCAATAGAAACTGTGAGTGTATGGATCCCTTAATATTTACAAACTAGGAGGCCGATGGAATAAAAATGCGCAGAAAGCGTGCGCCCAGGCACCTCTCCTGGGGGCACCATGCAGGATTTAAATTGGGGGTCGTGCTGTCAAGGAGGTGCTAGGATTGATTGTGTGCCCCCAGAGCCTCCTTGGTGTCTGTTTTCCTAACTGGCGCACAGCCACAGGTTTGGAAAACGGATGCTGGTTAATTGAGCATCCATTTCCCTAACCTGATTGCCGGCACTCTGTTGTTTTCTTTTTTGGGTTAAATTTTTTTTTTTTAATCTTTTAAACTTTTTGTTCCTCCAACTTAATATCACCACGATATTAAGTTGGAGGATATACAGAAAAGCAGTATTTTCTGCTTTTCTGTACAACTTTTTGGGCAGGCATTAATTTCTGAGCGTAAAAATGTATAAATTGGATGCACAATTTTTTTTTGCTTGGGGGGTGAATAACTAATAGCCTCATCGATATGCACTTGCGCTATTAGTTTTGCGGTATGTTGGATGCACGTTGTGGAGGCGCTAATCCCCTTATAGCACAAGGGGCTGTGGATGCGCCTACACAAAGCACATCCAACGGCAGCTGAGCACACTATTTTGCATCGGCCCCTAGGAGTTTTGAAACCAGGCCTGGGTAAGGGTCTCCCTCATCGATCAGAACTAATAGCCAGGTCTAAATACCATGAACCATGGGGTGAATATGCTTATCCTGAGAGTTTGTGCTCATTGGAACAGACTTTTTCTTTACACTACAGCACAAAATGTCACCTCTGCCCCCTGCTAGCTGCTGAAATATTGGTCTCCTTTAGTAACATCTCTCATTTGTAACTGTCAAGATAAAAATCCATAGACATAACCTGTTAAAGGGGGAAAAATGATCATGTTGAAGTTGACATGTGAAATCAAAATACTTTGTTCCTTAGCCTAAACGTATTAGGTGCACATAGTAGCTTCAGTAGGTCAGCTCTTTCAATCACCCAGAGTTTAGGAGGATTTCTTTTGTAGGTTGAATTTCTTCCAGCACTTTTCTTGTTGCCTAGCTGTCCTTCCTCCCCCTCCGCCTTCTGGAGTCTCTGTGTCTCATCCTGTACTCCTCTGGGGTTCTGCATGACCTTCCTGAATTTTTACCAGTTTATAAGAAGCAAACAGCGGCCGTGTCCCTCCATGCTGCTAGGCATCTGTCCCTCTTTGTTCTGTGTTATTAAGTCCCGCTTCCTCATTGCTGATGGACTGAATAAAGTTTAAATTGTTCCCGTTCGTGTGTCTCTCCTTGTGTGTTTTAAAATCCCATTGTAGTTTCTTGTCTCCTTTGACTGCCTTGACAAAAGATCAGTGACTTCTTGCCTGATCAGTGCTCAGCCCAATATGCATTTGTCTGGTAGAAATGCTGCAAAGTAGTCAGCCAGCAAACTCTCCATATTGACTTTGCTTCTTCCTCTGAAACTGGAAGGTGGGGGACAGTGGATATTGCACTTGCATGTGATTTTCATCCCACTGTTGGAGCACGGTGCACCTATTTATGTTTCTGATGTTCCAACTTTGTTGTGGCACTGTCATGGGAAGGAGCAGATATGCGGAGGGGGAACATGAGTTGTCCCTTCTTGGGATGCAACAGACACATTTTAATTTTGTTACTTGGAAGCCACTTCAGGCGCAGTGCAGCCAGTTCCAAGTGCATGCCATCATAAGTGGTTGGTTAATCTGCTCCTGTTTATTTTAGCTTCCAGGTCAATGCATTCTACAGGACTATAAGCACATTGGGTAAAAATGTCAAAATGACATGGCTAGGCCGGTAAACCTAGCTTCTGGTACAAGGTTGGTGGCAAGATGATGCAATGTCACCTTTTTTCAACATTTTAAAGTTCTTTCAGGGACTTGGTAAATAGAGTATACATTGCAGAAATATGTGTTTCAGTCCCTTCCACAATATCGCACTGTACTGAATGCCAACACTGGACAATTGTAAAATTATGTTATTCCATCAAAAAGGTAACTTTTTTTTATTGTCATTGTTCAGTACACTCTACCATGTTCAAAATGGAGGTAATTTTAAAAGGAGTTTTTCAAGTAAATGTAGCATACTGTTGTAGTGTTTTAAAAAGCCATTTACACACACTACGGCCGATTTTAATTCCTACGTGCGTGGGGTATATTTGTGCGCACTACCCAGCGCGCACAAATGTACACCCGATTTTATAACATGCGCATGCTGCCACACGCATGTTATAAAATCCGGGGTCAGCGCGCAAAAGGGGGTGCACACATGTCACCTTGCGCGCACCGAGCCCAAGGGGAGCCTCGATGGCTTTCCCCATTCCCTCCAAGGCCGCTCCGAAATCGGAGCGGCCGTGGAGGGAACTTTTTTTTGGATCATCCCCCCCTACCTTGTTCAATGGAGTTACGCCTGCCTCTTGCAGGCGTAATTTGCGCATGCCGGCTGGCCAGGTCCTGACACAGGCCGCACCTCCGGACCGCCCCGGACTGCAGATACGCCCCCACTGGACACGCCCCGGACCGCCCATTTTAGCAAGCCCCGGGACATACGCGCATCCCGGGGCTTGCGCGCGCCGCTGAGCCTATGCAAAATAGGCTCAGCGCGCATAGGGGCAGATTTCCTCAGGTTACGCGCGTAGCCTTTGAAAATCTGCCCCATAAAGTGCAGTTCCACATGAATATCCTATGGACAATTCAATGGCGTATATTGTAACAATTTTCAAAAGAGTAAAATGCAAGCTTACAGGTAAAGCTCAATTTTAAGATGATAAATGCTTTGGAAAATGAGAACCTAAATTTCCAAATTATGCTTCTAGTTATGGGTAATTAACATATGCATTTCCATTTTTATAAATTCACTATCAAGGAAACATCTTTGGTGCTTCTTTTGAATCGTGGATTACGCATTGATGTACATTATGTAACTCGAACTGTTGTACACAGTAGAACAATTTGCATTTTCTTTCTTTTTTAATAATTATGTAAATTTACACTAAAGTTAATTATCTTAAGAACTTCCATAGTAATTCTAAAAAGGAACAGCATAGAAAATTATCCTCTCTCTCTCTCTCGCTCTATAATATTTTCAATCACTATCCCTAGTGTAGAACCACAACAAAGAGGGGGAGATGCATGAGAGGAAAATGTCTATAAGCCAAAAAAAAGACACGAATAACTGGAATGGAACACCAGCTAGAGAAAAAGATAAAATAAAGAGGAAAACATTTTAGTTGGTTAACTAAGCAAAAAGCTAGATTTTCAAACCTGCGCGTGCGCATGGATGTGGTGATTTTATAACATGCACACGTCAGCGCGCGCATTTTATAAAATATGATATCTGCGCATACATGCGTGCCGGATTTTAACATCTGCGCACGCATGTGTGGGCGGGCCATGACTTGCGTGCGGGGGGGGGGGGGGGGAGGGGGATTTTATAAATTACGTGCGGCAATGCGATTGGGCCTTTGCCCAGGTCCCTTCCAATCCCCTCCAATTAATGAGTGGCCTGGGAGGGAACTTTCCTATCTCCCTACCTACCCTGCTTCCCTTTTCCTACCTATCCCAAATTTTTTGTTTTGATACTTACTGCTCCTCCACACGTCAGCTGGCTGCCGGGAAGCGCTTCTCCCAGGACAGGGCTTAATGGCTGCTGTCCCAGGTGGCCCATGCCCCTGGCCCACCCCTTTTAGCAGGCTTCTGCGTGTATCGGAGGTTACACGCGTGGCCGGGCCCATTCTAAAATGCGTGCAGTGCGTGCAAGGCCCAGCCACACACATAACTCCCGGTATTTGTGTGCGCACGCGTTTTAAAATTCGGGCCTTACTGAGTCAAAAACTAGAAAGATACCAATTCCAGTAACTGATATTTATTTCTAAGAAAACCCATGTTTTGTCTCAGTATAAAATTGAACATTTGCACAGGTACAGTAAAGAAAAAAAAAATCCTCCAACCTGGAGTAAGACTGGGCAGAGGTTTTAAAACTTCTGTCTTCTTGATTGTATGCCATGAGTTAAATCAGGAAAAAATAGAATTCTAAGTTGAAGAAATAAAACCAACTCAAACAAATATTTATATAAAATGATCTCTCTCTCTTTATATATATATATATATATATAATTTTGTTTACAGCGATTCCGATTTCCATCCATGCTGACATTGTAGGTTCCCTAAAGACTCCTGGGCTAAAGAGGTCCCTGTACATTACACATGGCCACACATTATGACTGGGCTAATCTACAACTTACAATGATCCAGCACGGTTAATTCCAAGCAAGCATACAACAGGCAGCTCAAAATGTAAATGGCATATGGGTCCAGTTATCCCTGTTAAAATGGCCAACATGTCTTGTAGTGTGCATGAAAGATAACAGGGCAGGTAGTAATCTGTCTTCTGTTAGCACAGACAGCTGGTATTTTCCAGAGGCTACCACAACACTCTTTCTCTATAGTCGCACCTTCCAGCTGATATGCTGCTTATTCACTTAGGAGGTAATTTTTTAAAGGATTTTTGCGTGAAAAAGTAGTATATATCCTAGCAATATTCAAAAACTCATTTATGCATGAAACTACTTTGGAAAGTTACCTATTCAGTTTGAAGTAAATATTAATACCAGTTTCCATTTCATTCTATCAAAATGTAAATGAGAAAAGAATAACTTGATT
Organism: Rhinatrema bivittatum; assembly: GCF_901001135.1. Classification (NCBI taxonomy): domain Eukaryota; kingdom Metazoa; phylum Chordata; class Amphibia; order Gymnophiona; family Rhinatrematidae; genus Rhinatrema; species Rhinatrema bivittatum. The sequence goes on from NC_042629.1 coordinate 19,909,052, forward strand.
GTGCCTAGGTTCTGAGACATGTGTAGTCCTTTTTAAGATATTAAGTACAATAAGGTGCACAGGAGAGCACCCAACGTCTTCCCTTCATGCCCTCCCCTTCTAACCCCTCCACATGTGCTCCAGCCATTCCCACAGTTTGAATATAGTGGGACTAAGGTGACACCCGTGTGTGTATGGGGAGGGGTGGTATCCACAATCTGCCATGCACGTTAGAGGGGTCATTAGGTAGGAAGTACCTGTGCAGTTCCTACTTCCATTCAAGACACAAAAAGATACCTTCTGAAACCAGGACCCCTGATGCCATTTCACTTCCCTATATTTACAGTGTCGCTAGCCTGTAGAGAGCAGACTCCATATTATATTGGCAGGGCACTGCCCAAGTTACCTTGCTTCATAACGTGGGAGGAGTTTTCCAAAACTATAAATAATATCTTAAGAGGAATGAATCTTACTGATTTTAACTGCCTACTCAATCTAGAAAACACTTTACTAGCACTGCCAATGTAGAATTCGATTTGAACTTAATAAAAACAGGAAAAGTATTCCAAAAAGGCTGACTTTTCAGAAAAGAAATAAAAACTTTTGCTTGCTGAGCATCATCCATCTAATCCTCAAATACAGATGCGGCAGACCCTCCCGGCCTGGCCACTAGATGCCGCTACCCCTGTCTCCCACCAGGAGGCTTTGGATTGGGGGACTGGGTGCTATTTAGCACAGCCATTTTAAGACTCACGGGATCAGTGAGAGAGAGCAGCCGCAGAGTAAACATGGATTTTTTCCACACTCTGGTCTGCCCTCCCGGCCTTGCCCAAAGGAGTTTTCTTTTAGATGAAACACCTCACTGTGCACTCCCTGCCAGAGGGTCCTTCTTATAATTTATATTTATAAAAATTTAAACCTGATAATCCCTTTGAGGAAAGGGGCTCTCTTCAGGGGACCAAGACCTGTGAGCCTACTCTACTCACTAGGTAGGCAAGCACCAGAGATGGGTCCTCCTGTGAGGGACAGTGAGGGCAGAGAAGATATCCTGATTAGGACTTAATTTTTTGGAATATAAGAGTAGTGGGGAGGGGAACTGCGCTCCTGAGAAGACTGGAATGGGTATGTGCAATTTTAGTAATCTTTTGTAACAGCATTATAGTTTGGGCAGATTTTCCTTTTCTGTTCACTAGTTTATTTTATGTTAAATTTCAGATATGAATAAACTCTTTTGGGTCCCTCCCAATGCAGCCTCCGCGAAACACGGGACCGTGTCGGGGGACGTATAACATAGATGTTTGCTATTACCGATATGGAGTTGCCACACTAAATAATTGATGAACTTGATTAATGTTTAATAAACTTTTCAATATTCAGTGAATGGGATTTTGATCTCTTTACTTGCACTATTGACCTTGTGGAGGTTTTTGGATCCCCATTCCCCATTGGGATTTCAGTGCAGAATAGCCTGGGTAATTGTAACATCAGGACTTTCTAGAGACATAAAGTTCCTGGATGTAATAAATGATTGCTTCATGGAGCAATTGGTTCAGGAACCAACAAGAGAGGGAGCTATTTTAGATTTAATTTTTAGTGGAGCATAGGACTTGGTGAGAGAGGTAATGGTGGTGGGACCACTTGGCAACAGTGAGCATAACATGATCAAATTTAAACTAATATTTGGAAGGGGGACAATAAGTAAATCTGCAGCTTTAACACTAAACTTTCAAAAAGGAAACTGATAAAATTAGGAAAATAGAAAAAAACTGAAAGGTGCAGCTGCAAAGGTTAAAAGTGTTCAAAAGGCTTGGACATTGTTTAAAAATACAATCCTAGAGGTGCAGTTCAAATGTATTCCACACATTAAGAAAGGTGGAAGGAAGGTAAAATTATTACCGTCATGGTTAAAAGGTGAGGTGAAAGAGGCTATTTTAGCCAAAAAAAATCCTTCAAAAATTGGAAAAAGGATCCATCTGAAGAAAATAGGATAAAACATAAGCGTTGTCAAGTTAAGTGTAAAAACATTGATAAGAGGTGAAGAGAGAATTTGAAATGAAGTTGGCCATAGAGGCAAAAACTTTTTAAAATATATCCGAAGCAAGATACCTATGAGGGAGTCGGTTGGACCATTAGATTACCGAGGGGTTAAAGGGGCTCTTAGGGAAGATAAGGCCATTGTAGAAAGGCTAAATGAATTCTTTGCTTCCGTGTTTACTAATGAGAATGTTGGGGAGATACCAGTTCCAGAGATGGTTTTCAGGGGTGATGAGTCAGACAAACTGAACAAAATCACTGTGAACCTGAAAGATGTAGTAGGCCACATTGACAAACTAAAGAGTAACAAATCACCTGGACCAGATGGTATGCATCCTAGGGTACTGAAGGAACTAAAAAATGAAATTTCTGATCTATTAGTTAAAATTTGTAACATATCAATAAATCATCCATGGTATCTGAAGACTGGAGGGTGGCCAATGTAACCCCAATATTTAAAAAAGGCTCCAGGGGCGATCCGGGTAACTATAGACCAGTGAGCCTGACTTCAGGGCCGGGAAAAATAGTGGAAACTATTCTCAAGATCAAAATCGTAGAGCATATAGAAATACATGGTTTAATGGAACACAGTCAACATGGATTTACCCAAGGGAAGTCTTGCCTAACAAATCTGCTTCATTTTTTTGAAGGGGATAATAAACATGTGGATAAAGGTAAACCGGTAGATGTAATGTATTTGGATTTTCAGAAGGCGTTTGACGAAGTCCATCATGAGAGACTTTTACGAAAACTAAAAAGTCAAGGGACAGGAGGCGATGTCCTTTAGTGGATTACAAACTGGTTAAAAGACAGGAAACAGAGAGTAGGATTAAATGGTCAATTTTTTCAGTGGAAAAGGGTAAACAGTGGAGTGCCTCAGGGATCTGTACTTGGACCGATGCTTTTCAATATATATATAAATGACCTGGAAATGAATATGACGCGTGAGGTTATCAAATTTGAGGATGATACAAAATTATTCAGAGTAATTAAATCACAAGCGGATTGTGATATATTACAGGAGGACCTTGCAAGACTGGAAGATTGGGCATCCAAATGGCAGATGAAATTTAATGTGGACAAGTGCAAGGTGTTGCATTTAGAGAAAAATAACCCTTGCTGTAGTTACACGATGTTAGGAGCTACCATCCAGGAAAAAGATCTAGGCATCATAGTGGATAATACTTTAAAATTGTCGGCTCAGTGTGCTGCAGCAGTCAAAAAAGCAAACAGAATGTTAGGAATTATTAGGAAGGGAATGGTTAATAAAATGGAAAATGTCATAATGCCTCTATATCGCTCCATGGTGAGACCGCACCTTGAATACTGTGTACAATTCTGGTCGCCACATCTCAAAAAAGATATAGTTGCGATGGAGAAGGTACAGAGAAGGGCAACCAAAATGATAAAGAAGATGGAACAGCTCCCTTATGAGGAAAGGCTGAAGAGGTAAGGGCTGTTCAGTTTGGAGAAGAGACGGCTGAAGGGGGATATGATAGAGGTCTTTAAGATCATGAGAGGTCTTGAACGAGTAGATGTGAATCGGTTATTTACACTTTCGAATAATAAAAGGACTAGGGGGCATTCCATGAAGTTAGCAAGTAGCACATTTAAGACTAATCGGAGAAAATTCTTTTTCATTCAACGCAAAATAAAGCTCTGAAATTTTTTGCCAGAGGATGTGGTTAGTGCAGTTAGTGCAGTTGGGTTCAAAAAAGGTTTTGATAAGTTCTTGGAGGAGAAGTCCATTATCGGCTATTAATCAAGTTTAGTTAGGGAATAGCCACTGCTATTAATGGCATCAGTAGCATGGGATCCTCTTAGTGTTTGGGTAATTGCCTGGTTCTGGTGCTGGGCTTGATGGACCCTTGGTCTGACCAGCATGGCAATTTCTTATGTTCTTATGTACCAAGATTTTTCCATAAGAGAAATCACCTGAAGTAACAGCTGAGCAATAAAAGGATAGCATACCCACAGGAAGAAAGAGCAAGAGAAGGAGATCTCATCCGGATTTCCACCTAAGAAATCAGGGCAGGCTGGGTGTCCACGGGAAAGAAGATTTCTAAAGGTAGGATTTTTGCAAAGCAAAGGGAACCCCCTCACTAGGATTCTCAAGGCACAGCCTCTGGGAGAGTAAGTGCATTTAAAACCACCATGGGCTCTACCCAGAGCTCTGTACCTACACAGAAAAAAAACCTGTAACTACGGTCAGATGTACACATCAGTTTGAACAAATGGACTTTAATTTAACTTTATGAATCAGTAAAGTTTATTTTAACACCCAGACCCTGATCCTGTCTAATTATTGCTACAAAACACCATGAGAAGCACGTAAAGTACAGCACATATACTGGCGATCAGTGCCAGTGCAAGGATGTCCAGCCACCCTAGGCGGTGATCTCTCTCTCTCTCTCTCCTCAACCTCCCTGAATTGCACAATTTACCAGACAGACCTGGTTGCATGGTCACCTGTCTTTCCACTAGAATTTCTAACCTTTCATATTATCCACTTTTCCATTCAATCTGGCTGCCCCAGCATGCCTCAAATCTAACATGCAACCGGGTCTGACTGGTAAGTTCTGCTGATAGAACTAATTGGCATGCTTCATGTATAGTAATATCTAGAAGTCCTAGCAGAAATTCAGGCATTCGGTAGCTGGGTCTGTCTAGCAGGCTACACAGGGGACCAAAGAGGCCAGATGTTTAGGCTTCGGCTATTGCAATATTTGTAGCTATTTAGATTATTACAAGGGGCTTTGTAAAAAGACAGGGGTGCTGCGTATCAATGAAATAAGGGATCCTGTGCGCTCATCTACCCAAGATATAGAGTGCAAAGGAGGAAGACGACAAAAGCTGTCCGGTTGCAACTTATTCAGCTAACTCATTTATATATTTGCATGTATCTTTACATGTGCGCAAAGACGGTAACTTTCAAACTGATGCATGTGCGCATATTTATCTGCATTTGCCGGCGCGCGCACATGGACGTGCCGATTTTATAACATATGCACGTTTATGCACATATACTATAAAATCAGTTGCCCATGCATATGTGTGCGCACGATTTTATATTGACACACGGATGCCATGTGGAGCGCGTAAGGGAGGGAATTTTAGTAGGTTTGTGCGGCGAATCATTAAGCCTATTTCCCAGTTCACCCCAGCATAGGAGCAGACTTCCTAAACCCCCTACCTAACTCCCTTTTACCCTACTAGCTCCAACCTCTAAAACCCCGCTGACTATCCTATATTTAGTATTGCACTACTTACATGCAGTCCACAGCAGAAGCAAGTTACGTGTTTGTGGGATCCCGTTGCAGTCCTGGCCTGCCCATGCCCCATCCAGACCATGCCCACGTCCCGCCCCTTTTCCCTAAAACATTTTTAATGCGTGTACCAGGAGATACGCATGTGGCCGCAGGCCTTTTAAAATCCGCACATCCCGTGCACTTCCAAGTCACGCGTGTATCTCCCGGCTTGGCCGCACGTAGGGTTTTTAAAATCTACCTGATATTTTGTAGTGTAGATTTATGCGGGTTTTATAACCCATGTGTGTATGAAACGTGGATTATAAATTATCGCGAAGATCTGCGTACGGCCACATATTCATGTATATGGGCTCGGACACAGGTCTTTGAAAGTTAAGCTCCCTGTTTGCATATCGAAAGCTCATGCATACTTTGCCAGTAGAAGGCCTGTTGAAAATTACGGATGTTCTTTCATTTTGACACAACACACAAATGACCATGAAATATGTTTCATTTTTGTGTAATTTTCAAAATAACAGAAACAATTTTTTGTTTTTCCAGTTTAGTGTATGTTAAATGGTTTTAAGACAGAGAGATAAATTAAAAGTGTTGCTCGCACAAAAACAGCCCCGTGCAAGTAACGTGAATTTTAAGAAGCTGCAAAATACGCGTGGGCGCGGCAAGAAGAAAGGGGAGGAAAATGGGCATTTCGGAGCAGGGGCAGGGCGAGACTTGCACACGTAGCTCTGAAGTTTAAAAGAACTGATCATGGTGCGCGTCTGCGTGTTATCCGTGTAACTTTGCTGCTGGTCCTGATGAAGAGCAAGTTGGAGATCTTGAGTTTTAGGGCTTTCAGCACAGCGTGAGGGTTTGAGGTCAAGTGGGGGCCAAATAACCCGCCATCTACCTGGATATCTTCAAAAAATATCTGGGTAAGTGGAGATCCTGTCAAAAAAATAAAAAGACTGCCCTGCAGGCTCCAGGCCTGATTCCCACCACCACCACCACCACTAATATTAAAGCCCCTGGCAGGCCAGGATACCCCTCCTCAAATGCATTTACTGGCGCCAGCCCTCCAGCCCACTCCCCCTCCCTTCCCTTCCCCATGATGCCGTGCCCCCTCCCCAAGGCCTCCCATCCACCTCCTACTTTCAAAGAGGCCGTATGTGGCCCGTGAATGCACTGCAGGCGTCCCCAGCTTAGCTCTTAGCAGCTGCCTTGCACGTAAAGGAAAAAAATGCAGTGCGGCAGAAATAAATCCAGAAGCTCTGCTGTTTTTTGTTTTTTTTTAAGAGAGCTTTATTTTGATGAAGCTAAGTCTCTTCTCATTTAACTAATTTACCAAAGGCTCTGTACCAGGCTCTGAATTCACGTACAATAAGTGGAGATAAAGTGGGTAATTTATGTTTCTTTCATGTGGCTTCTTCAGGTGAATACATTACCAGTGTTTTTGGTAATTATTTTGTTCTTGAAATGTAAACACCTTTACTTGGGGGAAAAAAAAAGTACAATCTTTCTTCTCTGATAAATATTTTTTCTCACAGTACCTAGGTTTACTTACCATAATGTCTTGCAATTCTTACCATATTTGCAATAAGCACAAACATTTATTTATAGATAGGAATGCAAAGTGTTCCTTCAGAGTGCTTTATTTAAAATTAAAGCTAAATTATCTTGCTGACTAAAAAATGTACTTCCCCTGGTCCTAGATATTTTTTTTCCCTTTTTTGCAGTTAATTCATCTTCTGGAAACTATTGAGATAAGGATCTAGACCTGAATGTGTTACCAAATGAATCCTGGGGGAGGATGAAATGGAATTCAAAAGGGCTGCTTCATGGAAGCTCACTAATTATATAGCCCAGACTTTTGTGAAGTGATAGCTAGCGCCAAGCCAAAAGAGAATTAATTTAGGTAGTGTAAAAGTATTTGAACATAAGATTGCTACCTGACTTATCTTGTTTCACCCGTTGCCTTGACCATATAACCCATTTTCTCATGTCACTTTGTTGGCTCCCCATTTGCTTCAACGTTCAGTTCAAATGTCTCTTACCTGCAAATGCATTCCCTCTGCAATTCCTTTCTTCACTCTCCCGACACCCTTCCTTATAAACTCTGTTCGTTGGACAACTCCTGACTCCACACTGTCTACTTTGCTGCAGTCTATGACTGGAATAGACTTACGAGTGAGGTGATCAGATTTGCAGATGACACAAAATTATGCAGGGTAGTACAATCTACAGCAGATTGTGATGAATTGCAGACTGGAAGATTGGGCTTTCATATGGCAGATGAAATTTAACGTGGACAAGTGGAAAGTGATGCATATAGGGAAAAATAACCCTTGCTGTAGTTACACAATGTTAGGTTCTATCTTAGGAGTAACCACCCAGGAAAGAGATCTAGGTGTCATAGTTGATAATACATTGAAATTGTCAATTCAGTGTGCTGTGGCGATCAAAAAAGCAAACAGAATGTTAGGAATTATTAGGAAGGGAATGGTGAATAAAACGCCTTTGTTTCGCTCCATGGTGAGACCGCACCTTGAATAATGTGTACAGTTCTAGTCACCACATCTCAAAAAGATCCAGAGAAGGGTGACCAAAATGATAAGGGGCATGGAACGGCTGCCCTATGAGGAAAGGCTAAAGAAGTTAGTAGGGGTGTGCATTCGGATTGACCGCATTAGTAAAACGCAACTCATATTTTTTTTTTACTTAAAAAATTGATTCGACATAAACGATCGGATTTCCCACATATCGAACATAGATATGTTCGATATGTGGGAAATCGCGATTGTTGAGCCAAAATAAAAATATAAACCCCCTCACCCTCCTTAATCCCCCCCCCCCCGACTTACCACAACTCCCTGGTGATGGAGCGAGGAGTGAGGACGCCATTTCTGCAATCCTTGGCGAGAAGCATGTGACGTCGGCGGCACGTCGAGTGACGCCGGCGTCACGTGATTCCCGGCTCGTTCGCGCCGGACGGCTCGTTCGGCCCAAAAAGAACTTTTGGCCAGCTTGGGGGGGCCTCCTGACCTTCTCGCCAAGCTTGGGGGGGCTTCCTGACCTTCTCGCCAAGGATTGCAGAAATGATGTCCTCACTCCTCGCTCGATCACCAGGGAGTTGTGGTAAGTCTGGGGGGGGGGGATTAAGGAGGGTGAGGGGGTTTAAATTTTTTTTTTGCACATATGTACATATACCCAACTCATTGGATTTTTTTTATGTCCATATTGGCCGCAAGTGGGACCCCCTTTCGGACATAAAAAATATGAACATAAAATTTTGCTCTGCACATCCCTAGAAGTTAGGGCTGTTTAATTTGGAGAAGAGATGACTGAGGGGGGATATGATAGAAGTCTATAAAATCTTGAAAGGACTTGAACAAGTTAATGTAATTCAGTTATTTACTCTCTCTCAGATAATAGAAGGACCAGGGGGGCATTTCATGAAGCTAGCAAGTAGCTCATTTAAAACAAATCAAAGAAAATTCTTTTTCACTCAGTGCATAGATAAGCTCTGTAATTTATTGCCAGAGGATGTGGTTACAGCAGTTAGTATAACTGGGTTTAAAAAAAGTTTGGATAAGTTCCTAGTGGATAAATCCATAAACTGCTATTACAGTAATTAATAAGCAATAATAGCTTGGGATCTATCTAATGTTTGGGTACTTGTCAGATACTTGTGACTTGGATTGGCTACTGTTAGAACTGGGCTTGATGGACCCTTGGTCTGACCCAGTTTGAAATTTCTTATGTTCTTATGTTCCTGAGTCAGTGGGTCACACACCCTCTCTGACCCCATTTAAATCCAGTTTAAACACTCCTTTTTCTAGACTGCTTTTAAATTCTAAGCACTTCTGTACAATAAATGCATTTTCCAGAGATTCCTGTTTGTCATGTATATTTTTCTTGTCCAGACGGCAAGTTCCATAGAGCAGAGATTGTCTCTTATGTGTGTCTGTACAGCGCTGCATATGTCTAGTAGCACTTTAGAAATGATAAATAGTAGTAGCAGTACTAGTAATATAGCTGTAATAAAAGGGAGTAGAACCTTCATGCATATCTGCCTAACTGGCTGTGTGAGTCAAATCCTTTGACGTAGTTCAAGAGTCTGTGCTGAATATTTCCCAGGTTGTTCAGAGTCAAGGGTGGATCATCAAAAGTCTAGTTTTTCAGCTAGAAAACAGAAATGTGTGTGTCATGTAAAATGTCAGGGGCTCGTTAAAATCTCATAATCCCAAAGCAATGGCTTTGGGCATTCAGTTTGCTAGTTATAATTTGACATGGGTCTTATTCAGCTCCATCATCTGGGCCATTGGGGTGAAACATCTCAAAAGTGAGAGGAGGACATGCATTACCTTCAACATGTCACGCTGTCACTGGAATAATGAATAATTCTGGAGATTTATAAGCAAGGAATATAAATACAAATGATTCAGAATATAATTGTGCCCAAAGATGCCAATTTTACAGAATAGTGCCCTCCGATTAGAAAGAGAATTACTCAAAGAAGCAGGTTATGGAACTGAGAGCACTCCTCTAGGCTCTCATGAGTCTGAAACAGCATAGGTTAGGAGCATTAATCATAATCAAATCAGAGAAGGCAACTGTGGCATAGTAAAGCAGAATGTTATGGAGGGAATAAAGAACCTAAGTACATCCCATGGAGCAGAAGAGCTAAATCTAGAAGCAGACGGATTGAATTATATGGAGGAATGGTCTTTTCCTCAAGAGGTTTATCATCAAAAGTGTTTTTGCTGAGGGTTGGGGCAGTGAGTGGTAATCCTTATGTGAATCTGTTTGTACCAAACTCCCATCAAGAAGGTCAATGTATTCTTTTCAAGACTGAGAGATCTTCAAGCATTATATGTGAATCTTCGATGGCTTTCTGAACTGACTCTCTAATTAAAATTCCCACTACTTGGAAAGAGTTTGTTCTGGCAGGATCAGTAATTACACAAAAGAATATCTTTTTTTCCTATGTAAGTGTCATTGACACTTCTTGTTAATGCATGAAGGGAAAACCTACAGTTCAGAATTATATTGTCTCAGAGAACAAGAATTAATGGACACGAAGTTATTCCTTTAAAGTGAAGGGTGCTAATTTAACTGTTTTAAGATGATTACCATATTTCAACTCAGGAAAGAATTTTTAATGCTGCTGCAGAAAGAATTACCACAGGGTTTTTAACTCTCCACTGTTTACTGGCAAAATTGTGCCAGATTTTTAAGGTAGTTTGGAATAGCTACAGGGTATTGGTGAGAGCAGGTTTGAGAGGAGGACTGGGGTTGACCAGGGAGGGGCTAGGAGAATGATGGACTAATTGATAAAACTGCTAATTTCCTTGACGCTTGCATGTTAGAAAATTTGACGATTTACACACGTTAATAGGGGCTTATGTGCGTAAATCCTGCTTCGTTTTCACATTTAAATTATCTGCATGTATAATATTAAAATAGACATGAAAAATATGCATGATTTTTGCATCATGTATGCATTCAGCAGTTCAACGGCACTTAGATAAGTTCTAACTTATCTAGCTAAGTGGTAGCCACTAAACACCACCGCTTAGCCAGGTAAGTCTCAAAATATGCTACTTACTCAACTAAGTAAGCTAGCCAGGTAAGTCTCAAAATGTGCTGCTTATCTAGAAAAAGTGTTTTTTTAAACTAATTTGGTTAAGTAAATTTTATATTTGCATTAATTTATATATATGTACGAATGTTGCAGGGTAGGTTTATGGGTAACTTGTCCTTGTATCTCCCGTTTTTGGCAGGTGCAGAGCTTTCAAATTCACCTTATTATGCGCAAACGTTTGCACATGGAGTATTGTGCATTACTAGCATTGTGAAGTTCAGCTTGATTTAGTACATTGGCCTCAAAGTATATGATAACAAAAATACATGAAAAGACCATTATGGATGAAGAAAGATCCAGAGCAGGTCCAGAATTCTATTCTCATCCCTTAAAACAACAACAAAAAAATGTTTCTGTAGAAAAAAAAGTAATTGTATCTGTATTTGCACACTAATTAAACATAGTTATTGGACAATCATATTTCAAAGCAAATTACTATTTAAGACCTTACCTGATGAACAAACAGCCTACAGTATGTTTTTTACTGCATAAATTCTGGAAACGAGCTCGTTGAGTCCTGAATATTCACGGGTGATTTTTGACAGTGGAAAGTGAGCAGAATCCATGAGAACCGCCATGCCTTATGATTTCACTATCCATCACTGGCCCTTAATGTATTCCATTTTAATTGTTATCTCAGAGTCCATCCTAATCTCATTCTGCAGCCGCTGACAGGAATCATCAGTTAGTTGTGTGCTGTTTTGCAAAATTGCATATTTACAATGCATCCATACCGCTCCTCCATGGGAGCTGTATTTAGCACCTCATTAGCTTCTGGGCTGTGCCTTCTGGTCAATAGATATTGGATGAAATGAAAAAGGCCTCTATTGATTGTAGACTCATAATAGTAAAAATGAGTCACTCCAAGTCGTTTTGAATTGTAGCATACGAGAAAATTGTTAGCATTAAAGGGAGTGCTTAATCAGAATTATCACTAGGCTACAGTGTACTCTAAGATATTTAGAGCATTATAAAGCAAGAACAAAGTAAAACCTTTCTTGCTGGTTCAGTTATTAGAAGTTGCATAGTATCAACTAAAAATAAGCATCTTTGAAATAAAAAACTAGAAGAGTGAATGCAGGTATTCATACTGAGGGCTTGCTACTGACCAGTGCCCAAGAGGCATGTCAGGACCGTATCTGCTCATTGATAACTGATGTAGAACATGCAATATTTCAAGTGTTTTCCCATTTATAGATAATGAAGTAAAGATCTGCTGGACTGGTAAGAATAGTTAAATTGGTGGCAGATCTCTTGCTGCTGAAAATAATACACACACAGATACCTGCATAAGTTCCTATTTTAAGCATGTAAGTTGGCACATTTTCGAAAAACATGAACACTAAAGGCTGTATTTTAAAAGGCCTGCACGCGTAAAACCCAGGGTTTATGCGCATGGCTGGGCCTTGCGCGCACTGTGCAAATTTTCAAAGAGGCCCGGCCATGCGCATAAACCTCAGTACACGCACAAGTGCCGGGCCTCTTCAAAGCGGCAAGCTGGGGGGTGGGGTCTGGGCAGGGCAAGGGGCAGGCTGGGACAGCACCATTGTATGCTTTCACAATGACTCGTGCGTCGGCAGCTGGCCGGCCCGCGCAATTCACTTCAGCTCTGGCCCTGAAGTAAGTTGTAAAACAAAAAAAAAAGATAGGTAGGGTTCAGGGGGTGGGGAGGAGAGGGGAAGAGGGATGGAATTTAGGTAGGGGAGTAGGACTGGGAGGGAACTGGGGAAGGCCCTATTGCATAGCCACACGGAAATTGCAAAAGTTGACCCCTCCCCCCCCTTGTGCGCACTACCCGCACATGTGCACGCGGATTGTAAAATCCGGCACACATGTGCACGCGGCCCCCTGATTTTATAACATGTGCGCGCCGGCATTCGCATGTTATAAAATCGTCGCGTATGTTTGAAAATCTACCCCTTAAAGGAAATTAACCAGTTTTATGATTCCTGCACCAGTTTTTGCAGGTCATCGAGACCCTTCTGATTCTTCAGCCAGATTTCCCCCCAGTTCACCCAGACCTCCCACCCAGCCATTCATAGAGTATAAGCACGCTTGCTACCAGCTAAGCAAGATGATTAGCAGGTGTAAGTCTCTCTTTAAAAAGCTGCTTATGTGGACCTTGCCCAGCAGCACCCCTAGAGCGTCCCTGTTTTACACGCACATATATGTGCTCATTTCTCCATTTACATAGAAGTTTATGAAACACTTGAAGAAAGATGCGTTAACTTGGGCAGGAGGGGGTACGGGTGAGGGAATGCTTGGTGAACTGTTTCCATAGAAGTAATCTGGAAATAAGGATGCAGTAATGTTTATATACAAAAAGCACTGTACTATTTTGCAGTAGCAAACTATGTAACTTTCACATGTCAAACAAGTCATCATTATCATATAGACTATTATATAGAAACGTTTGCTGATTCAGGTTATTTCTTTCTGCCTCAAACATATAGCAGTGAGGATCCCAAGTGTGGGTGCACAGGAGGTCACACCATTTCTGTAGTGATCTGAGAGTTGATACCAGCTTTTGAAATAACATGATAATTGTATGAGGATTTTTCTTTGCTTTTATATAATCAGGTACATTTATACAGTCATGCAGAGTTCCACTGAGTCTCTTTACTGTGAAGGACTTGGCATGGAAAGGTGAGAGTAGTGCCTCCTGTTTTCTATCATCTGTAACTAGAAAGCTATATAGGTTTCAGATGTAAATCATATGTAAATTTGGTATTACCTGGAATTTTATACCACTAGGACCAATCTCCTGCACATGGAGGAGATGGGATCTGTAAGTGACTCCCTTTTTCCTTAACCTTCACATCTCAAAGTTTGAGTTGGGCTTTGTTCGGAATCAGAATTAGGGGCCTGACCAAATTGCAGTTGAAGGTTCACCGATGAGTTCCGATGGTGATGGGATAAAGTAAAGGAAACCAATTATCTGTATTAGGTTGATAAATCTTCTTTTTATTGCTTAACCTTTTCAAACAAGAAGCAGATTTATCCGCTATACAGACAGAAGTATAAATAATGTCACTTCTTGGCCTGAAATAGCCCACAAGTTATTCTTTGAAGAGAAATATGATTGTTGCATTCCATACACATTCTTGCTAGACACGGATACATTTTTAATAGCGACTATAAAGAGCAGTAAGGAAAGTGATCCACTTATTCTCTTATTTATCATGTTAATAGTTGACATTTTAAGCCTTAACTAGCAAGTTTTATCTTTACCCTAAAAACTATTGCAAAGAAAAATAACTCCCTACAACCATAAGCATCAAACAGAAAATAAAAAAGATATGTGTCTTAGCTGACTATTGGCATTAATTAATGGACAAAGCTGTTGAGTCAGGAGTCTGATGTTAACCAAGAATTTTATATTGGTCCTTGTGGGGTGTTTGAAACCCTTGGTAAGGAGATCCTTTTGTTGTTCAAACACTCTGATAGTTAATTGTGTATTCATTTTTAAATAGGAAAGACAAATTCATAGAACATAACCAGTCATTATACTTGTACAAGACTCAAAGAAAATGGAGCTATCACAAAAAGTATTAGCATAGACAATTGATGAGAGTCTAATAGCTCAAAAGTAGGGTGTATCCTGTCAAGAAATGATGCCTAATGCATTCCCTAAATACCAGAAGATGAGAGCCAATTTTATGCTTGTCAGGCCTCACTTTTCATGTATTAAAATCATTCCTGCTTAAAAAAATAAAGGTTCTGGTTCTTCTTTAATAATTATTCCAACTTTGTATTCAAATAGGCATTTAAAAAGCCTGCCACCTTCACACATCTTTTTGAAGATCAAAAGTACTATTTCAAGTCTCTAGCAGATGTATCAATATCCTTAAACATTAGTTCATTTTTTTCAGTTTATTATTTATTCATTTCCAAAGGCAGAGCCTCATCAAGTACATATTTGTATGTTCAAATGTAGTTTGAGGCAGTGGGAAGGGGTCAGACAGCACCCATCTGGGTTTCTAATTCAGTTGAGGTCTCTCTTGTCACAGCTTGAATCTGAGTTCCAGTGATCCCTCATGTCTGGCAATCTGTGGCTTAATGTCTATTTTCACCACTTTGCCATCTCACACAGTAAGTGCATGTCTAATTTCCAAATGGGCTTGTTACACACATACTATGTCAGGAATGAACAGCACTCCTAAACTAGATTATGCTGGTGTTGTATCTGTGGACCCTTGGGCTGGGGTGAGATTGGCTCTACCTGCAGGGAGGAGCCCTGCAGGTTCTCACTGCTAGCAAGCAGGCCCAAGCAAAGCAGAGACCGGTCTGGAGCTTCCCCTCAGGCTGAGCCTTTGGGTGTCGGGGCCAGCAGAACTTAGGCGAGATCTCTGCAGATGACTAAGGATGTGGTTCAAGGTCCAAGCTAGGGTCATAGGCAGTCAGGCTTCTCGAGAGTTCAAGCAAGGGTCAAAATCAGGTATCCATCGGAGGAAGAGGGACAGATAGGGCTGAGGCAGGCTGGGCAGGCAAGGCTGGAGCAGGCAGTGCAGACGAAGGCAGGAACAGGCTAGGTAGATGAAGGTAGGAAGCAACACGCAATACAATCATAGCTGGATCTGTTGCTGAGGGAGAATGCGTCAGACAAGCTGCCCTTGTGGTGGAGAGGATGATGTCATCAGTAGGGGCCGCGGGGGACTTTCTTGTTGCTGTCCCTATAAGAGGCCCGAAGAGGCAGGAGCTGGAGGTGTTCGGCAGCCTCCTGTTGCGAGAAGGGTCGGTGGCATCCAGCTGGATTGTGCTGGCCACAAAGGTGAGAGTGACGGCTCGTAGGCTGTCCCCACAAGCTGTCAAACACAACAGATGGGCGCAATCTCAAATTTACTGCTATAGCTCTTTTTAATACTTGAATTTTGTCAGAGAGCTTCCTTCTGGGGCTTTTAGGCTGTAATACATATAGGGCCCAATATTCAAAGCATGTTCAGTGCCATTTAGCCAGATAAGCGGGACTTATTATATAACTTATATATAACTTATACAGCTAACTTATATTATACAACTTATATTATATAACTTATTATATAACTTATACAGCTACCAATATTCGGTCACCACCAAAACCTCACCCCGAGTTACTAGTTTCCCCTTACAGTGGTATAAATAGTTTACTTATATGAGAGTCTTTTAGTCTGTCTCTCTGTCTCTCTCTGTCTCTCTCTCTCTAACCAGCAGCCCTAAAATGCGATAAAAGCCTGTCAGGGCACTTCTCAGCTTACGATGTGAAAATATCGCGGGTGTGATAACTTCAACACATGTGGCACTAAAATACCCATGCGATGCGGTAAAATAGCACGCGATGCGGTATCTGGAAAACTATCCTAACCACGCCCCTTTTTTATTGCAGCCACAATTCTAGCGAAATTTATAGCAAAATGATGAATCTAGGCCTTGGTTTGGAAAACCGGCTCTTTGGTCATCTATTTCCCAGCGAGCTTCATGAGTGGCAGTTATGACCTTAGTTTTGGCTCACCTCATTCTGCCTGGAAGCCTGCTGCTGACTGAAGTGCAAATTCCTGTGGCAAAGCCTTTTTTTTCTGTATTGCTATTTTCTATGTTTCAAGGAGTTTTTTTTCTCATTATAGGACTCGGATCACATTTCAGCCATGGCTGAGAAATAATAGCCTCCCATATTTCCAGCAGCTCCCCAAGGCCTCTGTCAGCTGCAGTGCTGCTGCCGCTCTTTCATAATTCAAGGGGGAAGGGGTGTGAAGAATGCTCCTGAAATGGGAAATAAAAAGGTTTAGCTCTTTTATTTTGTACATATCCCGTGTAGATAATTCCATGTGGTGCACATCCAGTTTATTGTATGTCAAGTGGGGAAGGGAATTTCTCATAAATGGAAATAGAGAAAAAAATTCACATTGAAGAGGAAAGAAGCTCATCTGGTTTGCATTTGCTGATAAATTCACAAAAATGCTTACTTCTATGCATTTAGTTGATGTAAAATGATAACATTATTAATAAAAGAGAAGTATGTAAAATTTGCTGATGCACATTTTGGGAAATGTGATCTTGGTGAAGTTTGCGAATATTTCATTTTTTGTTGCAGATAGTTTACGGTAGATAAGCTAATGGCTACATGCATTTGGTGAAATGACTCAGAAATGTATCAGGGTACATGGGGAGTTCTACCCAATATAACCTGTGGTTCTTGGGAACATGTGAACACAATTTATTTAAAATAAAAAATGTCCCCCAGATTTGTAAGTAAATCATATTTATAAAGCCTGTGGGGTCAATTTTAAGACCGGCGCTCGCACATGGACGTGGTTATTTTATAAATGCGCACGTCGGCATGATATCTGTTGTACATGTACACAGCATTTTAACATCCGTGTGCGCATGTGCAGGCGGGTCACGACTCGCACGCGGGGGGGGGGGCGGGATTTTGTAATCTACGCATGGCGACGCAATTGGGCCTTTGCCCAGTTCCCTCCTAGTCCGCTCCAATTAAGGAGCGGACTGGGAGGGAACTTTCCTTTATCCCTTTATCCCTTCCTCCCCGATTCCTATACTAACGGGTTTTTTTTTTTGTTTTATAACTTACCTACTGCTTCGGAGCAGAAGTAAGTTATGTGCGGTACTGGGCCTAATGGCTGCTGTTCTGGCCGACCTCTGCCCCGCTCCGCCCCTCCCCGCCCAAACCACGCACCCAGCCCGCCCCTTTTGCAGGGTGCGGCCTGGGTGCGGCCTGTGCGTAACAGGAGTTACGTGCGTTGCTGGGCCCATTCTAAAATGCGCACACAAGGCCGGGCCACGCACATAATCCCCGCTTTTTACGAGCATGGCCCTTTTAAAATTGGCCGTTTATTTTTTAATATGGATTTATTAAAATATCTCTTGACCACTAAACAACATTAGTTTTTTCACATGTCAAGTGTAATACATATGTACAAACTTAGTATACAGGTCCATGTGGTAGTTTCCGTATTTTCTTTAGGTGCAATCTATAAAAATGTTTTGAAAATTCTTTCAAAATCATTTCTGAGATTTTAGTTAGTATGAAAGATGACCTTGTTCTGCATTCAGGCTCTGACATAAGCGAGCTGATTATCCTTAGTTTTGTCTCTTTAGCCATCCACACTTATGGCAATACCTACTAGATGCAGAAGCACATTCAGTTAGCGTAATATTAATAGGCTTAATGTTATGTGTCCGGGCTCCACATCTGGTTTGGCAGCCCGCTTTTTAATAGCTAAACATGGAGGGAGTAAATGAAGGTAACTATTGTATGCTACCTTCATTTACTCCCTCCTGCAAATCTCTTAATGAAGGCGTCCGGATTGTTTAATATCTGAGTTAGCAGCAGCCCTTTCATAGAGATAATCAATTCTCACAGAATGCTGGGAGTTTCTTTGTTCATTGGCCATCAAGTACACACTGACATAGCCTGAAAGGTGCAAATGCAATGTAATTGTCCATAAAATTGCAATTTTATTTCTCCCGTTAGATAATGAAAACATATTTGCATTCCGTGTTGCACAGATGGCATTCTCCAGTGCATCTGGACGTTAAACTCCTACTGTATCTTTACTAGACATGATCTTGCAGTTGTGGCACACTGTTACTACTAAAATATGCAAAATTACATTTTGGTTTTTTTTTTTTTGGTTTTATGAAGCACTTTTTTTTTTTAATACCGAAACCAATAGAGGTCATTTTCAAAAGATTATACGCTTTTAAGTGGGTTTTTGATAATTTATTAACTGGTAGTTAGGATGGCAAGTCCTAATAGTATCATCCTTATCTAAATATAAACTAAGTTTAGGCTTGCATGCGCAAGTGGGAATTTTAGAATTACTATCATACATGCTGTTTTATGTGCGTAAATCATTTTGAAAATTCCTCTCTTTATTTTCAGTAGGTTTGATACTGAAGGGGAGCCTTGCCATGCTAATGGCTGAAGCATATTTTGACTTGTAGGCCACCACTTACAAGTCATGTGCTCTCTATTCTTATTCAAAGCCTTCCTTTGAAATCTTCAGAATCTTCATTTGTTCTCTTTCATTATTTAAGCCAAATTATGTTTGGCTGCATTTGCCTATGTGCGTATAGAGGTAGATTTTAAAAGACATGCGTGTGGCCTACATGTGCGTGTGCTACCCGGTGCGTGCACATGTTATAAAATCGGGGGTTGGCGCGCGCAAGGGGGTGCACAATTATGCACCTTGCGCGCAACGAGCCGCGCTGCCTTTCCCCGTTCCCTCCCAGGAAGGGAACTTCCCCCTAACCTAAGCTTCCCACCCCTTCCCCTAACCTTTCCCCCCCTAGCCCTACTCTAACCCCCCCAAAATTATTATCTTACCTTTTGCACCTGCAGCTTGCCGGCACATGATCCTCTGACACAGCGGCAATGGCCGCTCTGTTGGAGGCCTCTGGCCCCACCCCCACCCCCAGACCGCCCCTTTTGTAAAGCCTTGGGACTTACATGCATCCTGGGGCTTTACACACATTGCTGGGCCTTTTTAAAATAGGCCTGGCGCGCGTAACCTTTTTAAAATCCGGCCCATAGTGTGTGAATATGTGTTTGTGTGTTTGGGTGTGTGTATATGTGTATATATTCTAAACATTTAGGGGTGATTTTTAAAAAATACAGTAAGGTTTGATATTGTGAATAAGACACAAAGAAGTCACATGAAGACCTTAGTTTTGAATTTCAAATATATGGACTTTGACAAAACGGGGATTTACCTGGAGGCAGAACTAGAAGATTGGAGGAAAATGGTGAGGTGGAACAACAGTGGGCTAAATTAAAAGGAGCTGTTAGAAAGGCAACAAATCTATATGTTAGAAAAATGAATAAATGCTCAAGGAAAAAGAAACCAATTTGGTTCTCAAAGGAGGTGGCTGTAAAAATAAAGGCAAAAAGATCAGCATTCAGGAAGTATAAAGGATCCCAAAAAGAGGGACACAGGAAACAATACCTGGTGAAAATGAGGGAGACAAAAGAAATCAGAAAAGCAAAAGGTCAAGCGGAAGAAAGGATTACCCATGAAATAAAGAGAGGTGACAAAACATTTTTCAGATATATAAGAGAAAGAAGGAAAGCCTGAAGTGGTATAGTGATATTGAAAGGTGACAAGGAGCAATGTATTGAGACAGACAAGAAAATGCTGAAAATATTAAACAAATACTTCAGTTCGGTGTTCACTAAAGAAGACCCTGGAGAAGGACTGTTGTTGGTTGACAAGACCGTAGAAGGGAACGGGCTAGACACAACTTCTTTTACAGAAGAGTATGTATGGGAAGAGCTAGGAGAACTGAATGTGGACAAGTCCATGGGGCTGGATGAGGTACATCATAGGATACTATGACAACTCAGAGATGTCCTGGAAGGTCTGCTAAATGACCTGTTCAATAGATCCCTGGAATAGGGAGTGGTGCCGCAAGTTTGGAGAAGAGCAGTTGTGGTCCTGCTTCATAAGAGTGGTAGCAGAGAGGAGGTTGGAAATTATAGACTGGTTAGCTTCACAGGTGGGAAAATGAATGGAGACATTGCTGAAATAATGGATACTGAACTATAAATTCCAGTAAGTTGCTGGACCCAAGGCAGCATGGTTTCACTAGAGGAAATTCCTGTCAGACAAATCTGATTGATTTTTTTGATTGGGTGACTATAGAATTGGATTGAGGAAGAGCACTCAATGTCAACTACTTGAATTCCCCAAAGCTTTTGATACTGTTCCACATAGGAGGCTTGTGAACAAAATGAGTAGCTTCAGAGCAAGGTCAAGGTGGTGGTGTGGATTACAAACTGGTTGACTGATAGGAGACAGCGTGTAATGGTAAATGGAACCTACTCTGATGAGAGAGCTGTTTTATGTGGCATGCCACAGGGATCGGTACTGGGACCATTTCTGTTCAGTATCTTTGTGAGTGACAATACGGAAGGGATAGAAGGTAAAGTTTGTCTATTTGCAGATGATTACAAGATGTGCAACAGAGTGGACACGCCTGAAGGAGTAGAGAGAATGAAAAGTGATTTACAAAAGCTTGAAGAGTGGTCGAAGATTTGGCAGCTGCGATTCAATGCCAAGAAGTGCCGAGTCATGCACCTGGGATGTGGTAATCCAATTGAGCTGTATGTGATGGGAAGGGGGGGGGGGGATGGCTGATGTGCATGGACTAAGGGCGAGATCTTGGGATGACAATCTCTGGCTATCTGAAGATGGTGAAGCAATGTGACAAGGTGATAGCTAAAGCCAGAAGAATGCTGGGCTACATAACCAGTAAGAAAATGGAGGTGGTGATGCCCTTGAACAGGTCCTTGGTGAGACCTCACCTGGAGTACTGTGTTCAGTTCTGGAGCCCTTATCTCAAAAGAGATAGAGACAGGATGGAGGGGGCCAGAGAAGGATGACCAAAATGGTGTGGGGTCAGTATCAGAAAACCTATGAGGAGAGACTGAAGGATATGAATATGTATATCCTGGAAGAGAGGAGGTGCAGGGGTGATATGATACAGACCTTCAGATACCTGAAAGGTTTTAATGATGTACAAACATCAAAACTTTTCTGTTGGAAAGAAATCAGCAAAACTAGGGGGTCACGAAATAAAACTCCAGGGTGGACATCTTAGAACCAACGTCAGAAAATATTTCTTCTGAGAGAGGGTGGTGGATGCATGGAATGTCCTTCTGGAGGAGGTGATGAAAACCAAAACAGTGAAAACATTCAAAAGGGCATGGGATAAACACTGTGGATCTCTAAAGGCTAAAGGATGGAAATGAAGAAAAGAGTGCATGGGAATAACTTGTTGGTGCCACGGTTACTATCCTTAACCAATAAACCTTGATACTATTGATGCAACCCCATTATTGCTTTCTGCTTCAATGGCAGGGAGAAAAGAGGGAATTGGATTCGTACAGCGACCAATGAGGGCCCTGACTTTTATGGTTTGGGGAAAACAAGTATGGGGTAAATTGCTGATGTGGCTCCTATGACTCTTAACCAATAAGACTAATAATTTGATGCAACTCAAACATTGCTCTCTGCTTCAACGGCAAGGCATAATGAGGAATTGGATTCAAACAGCAAGCAAGAAGGACCCTGACTTTTACGGTGTGGGAAACTGATAAGCATGGGGTAACCTGCATGATGCAGTAGATACTACCATAAGCTTGCTGGACAGACTGGATGGACCATTTGGTCCTTTTCTGCTGTCATTTCTATATTGCTATGTTAGTTATGCAGCAGGAGACCCTGGCGCGTGCCAGCACATGTAAGTATTTACATGCAAATTTCAAGTTTGTATCCAGGAACGCCCATGTCCCACCCCTTTTTAAAAATTTTAATTTATGCACGCAGCGGCAAGTACACAAGTATCTAGACAGCCTTTAAAATCTGCTCATCGTGCACCGGCCTGACTTGTGCGCGTATTTCCCTGTTTTGGCACGCACTGGGCTTTTAAAATTCACCTTTATTTTATAAAACACACCTATATGATATGTGTGGGTAATAAAATTCTTGCATACATCAGCTAGCGGCCATATACGTGCATGTAAGCTGCTGTGCACATTTGTTTGAAAATTATACTCCCTGAGTAGGTTTTGAAAAATACATATTTTTCAAGACCTACATATTGCATTATATTAATATTTTCAGAAAGGCTTCTGTTGGTTTGTGCAAGATGACTTTGACAGACTGTGCTTGGAATTAAATGTTCTCCGCTGTGCTAGATAAGAGGTTCCCCTGTAAGCAGCTGGGCAGAGGAGCTATTGTTAGAAATGTGCATGTAGTACTACATCACCTATTTAGTATGTGGCTTGTGCAAACTCAGCACTTCTGAATAAACCTTGCTACTTTGATTTGTACCTCCATTTCTTTTTTATTTCCATGGTCAGGGCCCATAATATTAGCTATCTATGCTTCTGAAGTTTATTCCCTTTTCAGGTCAATCAGAACCAGGACTAAGATCCAGCACCATGGACCTTCATTCTCAAGTACCTGCAAATTGTTCCCTTCTTATTTCCCTCTTAATCTTGTGATTACAGTGACAGTCCTGGATCAGGGGCCATGCTCCAGGGCTCTTTCCAGAATCCTGAAATTATGGGCCACTAGGTGTTGCTCTTAACCAATCACAATGGCTCCCCCGCCCTTGTGGCTTTGTAACTTCACAGTATCCCCAACTGGCCCAGGAGCAGGAGTCATTGAGCCACCGGGTTGGCTCCTAGGTAATAATGTTTGTCTACTTATGTATATGTATTTTAAACTGTAGAACTATGTTCAAAATAAGACCTTTGGTGTTGCAAGCCCTGATATTTATGTATTTATTTATTTAGTCCACAACACAAAACAGGAGCAATGAGCTGCACTCCAATATAATCAGTACCAACATCCAGGGAGATGCAGAAGATTCAATGAGTCCCCGTAGCTTCAAATGAATTTAATACAAAGAAATCTTTTTATTTATCAACGGCAACTCTGTTGCTTGAAACAGCACAATTATTTGAAACAGGGTCCCCAGACACGGACCCGTGTTTCGCCAAACCCGGCTGCGTCGGGAGGGACAGACAATTTAATGTGGAGTTCATCAACTATAACATAAAGAAATAAACACCAATAAGAATGGTGACCACTACAATGGATCAGAACATAACCAGAACTTTAAAATATAAAATATAAAGACATGCCTTTCCAATTTATGCTTACATTAGACTCACAAGAAAGGCAGACAGTGCGGACAGACCTAGGTGTTTAAAGGGCCAAAAGATCAACCAATCATACCACACCAGCATCGCATACAGTCACCAATAGGAGAGCAGAGGGTCATAGCTAACTAAAACCAAGCGGGGAGGAAACTATACATTAGGTAAACAAGTCAAAAAAATGTTAGAGAAAAATATAAGAGAACTATTTCTGAGAGGAAAAATTGGGAACATCAATATCACATTAAAATTGTAAAGGGCATACTTTATAGATATATTTATGACATGTTTCTAATATGGACAGGGACTGATATACAATTTTTTGTTTTTTTGGATTGGCTAAATCATTGTAGGGAACATCCTGAATTTAATTTTTCAATTGATACTAAATCCGTAGCCTTTTTGGATGTTTCAGTAACCATTGAAAATGGCATTTTTCATACATCTATTTTCCGCAAAACTACTGACCGTAATACTTTACTAAGATTTGACAGCCATCGCCCCACTGCCTTGAGAACCAATATTCCAGCTGGCCAATTATTGAGATTGAGATGGCTCTGCTCCTCCTGAGCAGAGTTTATTATTGAAGCTAAGCAGATGCTATCAAGGTTCCAGGTGAGAGGGTCCCCTAGACGTATCCTCCACAGAGCGTTTAAACGCGCTTTATATGTCGATTGTGAATATCTTTTCTTACCACAAAGAAGGGCATCTGAAGAATGTATAAATTGCATCTTGCCTTTTTCAACACATGTGCATTCTGTGACTTCAATAATTAAGCATTATTGGTCGATAATATCTATCATTAAAACCTTCGATGTCCCTATTCGATTCTCATTTTGTCGGGGACGTAATTTGAAAGATATGTTGGTTCACTCCTATTTGAATGACTCAATGCGGTCTAACACTGAACAACCGTCCGGTTTTGCACCTTGTGGGCACTGCTCAGTGTGCCCTCATTCTCTTGCTCTTTCTATGTTTGAACATCCCATTTCTCATGTTAAGTTCCAGTTGAGGTTTTCCGCTACATGCCAGACCCAAGGAGTGATATCTCAATTGAGATCGAATGTCGGTATATAAAAATAATAAATAAATAAATAATATTATCATGTGTCCTTGCCCTAAACTATACGTAGAAAAAACTTCCCGTCCCATCCGCACACGTATTATAGAACACCGGTCAAATATTAGAAACAACTGGGAAATGCTTCCTTAGTCCCTTACTGGACCGAGTCTGGCCATGGTGAGGATGATTTAAAATTTCTTGTCATCGATGTTGTACCTGTGCCACCTCGTGGTGGCAACGTTTCTGAAATCCTGATCCGACGGGAACAAAAGTGGATTTTTAAACTAAACAGTTTGATACTCCATGGGCTTAATAGCGAGATTGAATGGCAATTTTTTCTTTAATTCCTTTACTGTTACTTTTCTCTGATTTTTTTCTCTTATTAGAATGTTTTTTCTTTTTTTTTTAAAGTTTAATATTTATTAATTTTCAATATTCACTTCCAGCAAATATAATACAATGCGTAGATTAACATCCATCATATAATTTTTAAACAATAAGACTTTTCATCTCTTACTCAGTCATTCATAACATTTTTTAATGTCTCCCCCAAGAAATTGGGGGAGACATTAAACATGGCGGTTTACAAGAAATTTTTACATATTTTGCAAAGCATTTTGACCGTCGTGAGAATGCAACAGAAACTTCTATATTAGCTACGATAACTACAGGTTCTGGGGGTTACTAGGCTCAAGAAACCTCTGTAATTGGGCAGGTTCAAAGAAAATGTATTTCACATTTAAATGCTTAATTACACATTTGCTGGGATACCTCAGACTAAAACTGGAGCCCTTGGCCACAACATCAGACCTGAATGCCAAAAATTTCTTACGTCTCTCTTGTGTCATTCGAGATATGTCCGGATATATCCAGATTTTACTCCCATAATATACTACCTCTCTATTTCTCATATATCTCTTTAATATAAGATCCCTATCTGAAGCGAAAGTACATTGAAGAAATAAGGTCATTCTTCTCTTAACTTCTGTTTCGGTGGACATTTCAAGAATCTGAGTCAAATTCAATACATTTTCTTCTTCTTGGAGTGGTTCTTTCCCTTTTTCTTCCTTATTCGGTAAATAGTATACTTTTGAAATCACTGGTAATCCCTCAGACGGAATCTTCAGAATCTTTATCATGTACTCCTTCAGCATATCGTATGCAGATATCTTATGTTTGGGAAATTCAAAACCCTAAGGTTCAGATATTTAATTTGATTTTCCAAGTTCTCTAGTTTCTTCACACTTATATTCTCTACTCTCATAGTCTCAAATTGAGCTTTTTCCACTTTCTCCATACGTTGTTCCATTCCTTGTAAGGTATTTGTATGTTCCATTAAATTTTTCTCAAGATTCAGTATTTTACTATTAGATTGTAGTGTAATATTTGTCAAATCCATAACTGCTTTCTCCAGGCCTTTTATTGCATGCCACAGCGATTCCAGTGTTATCGTCTTCGGCAATTCAGCAGGGGTGTACATTCCCAGCAGAGGCCTCTGAGCCTTTTCTCCCCCCCCACCCTATAGTTTCCCCACTCGCTATCTCCCTGATAGCATTTTCTTCCTCGTCTTTACTGGCTTGGGGTAAGTTACTCTTCATAATATTTTCAATTGCAAAAGTTCCAGGCATTAATTGTAGTTCGGGTGTACTTACCCCTCCAAGCACAGCTTCGGACGGAATCGGGGAGGGGGGGTTATCGGAGCGCCGGGACTAAGGGTGACTTCTTCAGTCAGCAAGGCCGAGATCCGCCCAAAATCGGCGTTTGCAGCGGCTGCTTCCACCGGCGTTTTTCCTGCTGACTCGGCTGCGAAAAAAGTTTCAATCCGTGTTTGGCCAGCTTCAGAGATCGGCGACGAAGATGAAGCTATCGCCTCTCGGAGCTTGGGTTTTCTCTTTGAGTGTGGCATTCTTGTAAAGCAAAATTTTCTAAGAAATCACGGAGTGAGCATCCTTTGCAGCCTTTCACTTGGCGGCCATCTTGCTCCCCCTAGAAATGTTTTTTCTAAGATTTTTTTCTTTCATAGGTTTTTCACATACACTATTATTGTATAATTTTTCATTCCTTTTCCCGCCCAGTTTCAGTTTCCCATTATCTGTATTATTATTTTCTTATTGGTGATTGTAAGCACTGCTGACGTGTTTTTGATTGGATGATTTTTTGGCGCCATCTTTTGTCCCCTTTAAATGCTGAGATTTGCCTGCACTGTCGGCTCTCTGTGCGAATCAAGTGTCAGTACAATGTTGATAAGGTATGCCCTCTACAATTTCAAAGTGTCATTTATGTTCTGATTTATTGTCCTAAAAAAAGTTTCCTTTATAATTCTTCTGTAATATGTTTCTAACATGTTTCTCTAATGTACAATTCTCATTTCTTCCCCTGCTTTGTTTTTTTTTGCTCTTGTATGTGGTATGATTTGTTGAGCTTTTGGCCCCATTACACGCTGGGATCTGTCCACACTGTCGAATCTAATGTAAGCAGGAAAATGAATAGGTTTGTCTTTACATTTTTTTAAGTCCCGTTTTCTGTATGGGTCCCTATTTTCACTCGGGGGGTGGCAACTTTTTCAAAATCCTGACCCGATGGGAACTAAAAATGAATTAAAGCTGAAGTAGTTTGGTATTAGACTGGACGCTGATTTTGTTTTTTGTTTTGTTTTTAATTTGTTTTTTCTTTATGATTCTTTTTCTTACAAAATGGCTCTTAAGTACATAATTTTTCGTTTATAGTTTTTTTACATGCATTCTTATTGTATAGGTTTCATCTTCCCGCTCTGTTTTACTGATGTATTATGTTCTCTTAGTGGTAATAGTAAGGAATGCCGACACGGTTTTGATTGGTTAAAACATTTTTGGCTCCAAATTTTTGGCCCCTTTAAACGCTATGATCCGCTTGCATGATCGGCTCTTTTCGCGCATCAAGTGTCAGCACAATGTTGATAAGTTATGCTCTTTACAATTTTAATGTGATATTGATGTTCCCAATTTTTCCTCTCAGAAATAGTTCTCTTATATTTTTCTGTAACATTTTTTTGACTTGTTTTCCTAATGTATAGTTTCCTCCCCGCTTGGTTTTAGTTAGCTATGACCCTCTGCTCTCCTATTGGTGACTGTATGCGATGTTGGTGTGGTATGATTGGTTGATCTTTTGGCCCTTTAAACGCCTAGGTCTGTCCGCACTGTCTGCCTTTCTTGTGAATCTAATGTAAGCATAAATTGGAAAGGCATGTCTTTATATTTTAACGTTCTGGTTATGTTCTGATCCATTGTAGTGGTCCCCATTCTTACTGGTGTTTATTTCTTTATGTTATAGTTGATGAACTCCACATTAAATTGTCTGTCCTTCCCGACGCAGTCGGGTTTGGCAAAACACGGGTCCGTGTCGGGGGACCCTGTTTCAAATAATTGTGGTGTTTCAAGCAACAGAGTTTCCTTTGATAAATAAAAAGATTTCTTTGTATTAAATTCATTTGAAGCTACGGGGACTCATTGAATCTTCTTTATTTATTTAGTGCCATTTCTATGAATTTTTTTAACCCTGCTGTGACTGGTGGATGGAGCTAGATTAACATGACCCCCTGTCTGCTAGTGCCAGCTTCCAAAGTCCCAACTTGCTTCGTGTCAGATGAATGTTGGGCATGCTAATAAATCAGTGATGTGCAGTCAACACATTCTGTTCCAGTCGTGCAGTCCCAGAGCATTGATTAATGTGACTCTTCTGCGATGGAACAATAGTTGACGTGGATGCGCTCATGAAAAGCTCCTCCACCACTATAGATAGCTTTGTCATATATGCTGCATCTGGTTTTTGGGGTTGTTTTTTTTTTTTCTAGTTTCCTTCCTGGGCAAATCCTGGAGCTCACTTACTTGATGAACAAAGCCTGAGCCTGTCCATGTTTGGCCTGAAACTTGTACTGTAATGAAAGTCTCTGAATGGCTTCCTTTCCTTTGGAGATTCGAAGAGGCATATATGTCAGCTATAGTACTTGGAACTGGGAGGTGTCTCTCTGCTGAAGGCTGCTAGCTGGTTTTCATGCCACGCTTGACATCCATTTTTTATTCTAGTGGATGCTGAGCTGTGTTTGGCAAAGATCTGCTGCCTAAAATTAGAGCCAGGCATTTTTTTTTCTTATTTTGCTGTGTAAAGTTTCCTTTCTCTGGCAACAATTGTTCTTAGCTGTTGGCTGTTTGCTGACCCTTTTAAATGAAAGCATTGGCAACCCCTTGAGAGTATCACCCTATTTTTCTCTTAGACAGCAGTTCAGTTCATTACCTTCAATTAGTGTCCTAAGCAAACTTGAAGAGTTCAACAATCCAGTTGAGTAAAGCCAAATCAACACAAGAAAGCACTGTTTTGTTAATGTGGAAAAATAAACAGCTCGAAGTTTGATGGTTTCATTAAACAGGTTAGAGATGTTTAGAAATGTGTAAGTTCAAGGATGTTTACTGCTAATGTGCTGTGGTTTCCGTTGCAAACAGTATAAATGATTTCACGTCTAAAAGGGGTAAAAAATAGCCTGAGTCCCCAGGAATAGAATTTCCTGAAGTCATCTCCTTCGTCTTGTGGTGTTTAGCTTCATTTGTTATTTTTGTTCATGAATATTCATTCACTTTTGCTTTTGCAAATTGGTTTTCATCATTTCTGTTTTGTGCAGCATGTGACCCTCCCAAGCCTAGCTGTCCTTTTTCTGCAGGCTGTGAGCATGGTCTTTAGATATTGAGCTCTCTGATGTAGGCATGCTTTCTTTCACTCCCAGTCACCCTTCTTCTGACTAGAATTACCGGGAGCGGGTGACCCAGCTCTGGATCCTTTTTCCTTTTTATGGAGAAATTGGAAGTTTTAAGATTGGAGGTGCAATGAGGTGGGGGTTGGGGGCAGGGGACGAAACCAGGACTGGTTTAATCTGCCCCAATGACCTTTAGCCAACTGGTAATTCCATCTTGTTTCTACTTGCGAAGATGCAATTGTCAGTCTGATTATCCTGCACCTAATACTTAGACCAGGCTTTTTGCCACAATGGTAGAGCAAGTGGGAAGATGGGCTTCATTAGCGTTTCCTTCCAACTTTCCTATTTGGGATGGAGAGAGCACAATTTTTAAAGTGCCGGCATTGCTGCGTAGCCCATGGGTACTTCTTACCGTGGCTTTTGCATCAGATTTTAAAGGAAAAGTTCATGCACACTGTTAATTTGAAAACTGTCCAAGATAAAATTACTGGCAGAGATTTGTACCGGTTTTTTATTTCCGTGGATACATTTTCAAGTGATAAATATGTGCATAGTCTTGAAAATCTAAAACTATGCATGCAGTTTTCTTACAGGCGCGAACCTTGCCTTGGGAACACCTCTATTACAGTATGGGCAAAAGTGTAACTGCACCAGTACTTTTACCTGCATACAGGGTGGGCAATTTTTGATAAAATACTTTTTGCCCTATGGAAATCCCTTTGAAAATTGCCCTGTGAGTCCAAATAGAATTAAAAAAATAGGGAGATAAAAACAAGTTTGGTCTGGTCCGAGTCTATGGCTTTTTGCAGTATGCAGGTGTGAGCGTGAATCTCCCATCTGTCAAGGCCAGTCTAGCCTGGATCTGCCATGGATGTGGTGTGCTCACCTCATTTCTGTGGTGGCCCCTGGTAGCTAACCAGCAGTGCTGATGGGATCTCTCCAAGGAGGTGCCCCTTCAGCTCAGGTACTAGTTTTTGTTTCTAGAGCAGTGGTCCCCAACCCTGTCCTGGGGGCCCACCAGCCAGTCGGGTTTTCAGGATAGCCACAATGAATATGCATGAGAGAAAGTTTGCATGCACTGCCTCCATGACTTGCAAATTTTCTTTCATGCATATTCATTGTGGCTATCCTGAAAACCCAACTTGCTGGTGGGCCCCCAGGACAGGGTTGGGGACCACTGTTCTAGAGCATGCATCAGGGGTGTATGGTGGAGGGGAGTGAAGGAGAAGAGTGCTAGATACTGCCAGGAATAAGGGAAAACATCTCCCATGCCTCCCAATTTTTCTTGATGCAAAAATAACCTTACTTCACCCAATATTTATTTATTTAAATTTACTATCTTCCGCTTATAATGGAGCAGCCATTCTAAGCAGATTACAAAGTAACATATACATATAAATCTACTGTAGTTGGAACCTTCATTTTAAAACCAGACCAAGATATGGTCATAAGATTATCTGTACAACATGTTTTTTTTCATTGTTAGTTCAGGCTATATTTAACAATACAGAAGTACGTAGCAACGTTGTGTCCACTCGAGCCAAACAAATCTCTCTTACTGATGAAAACAAAGTTTGTATTCACAAGAGCTCCATTTGTCAAATGTTAAGCAGATAATAGTGTTTTCCTCTGCTCCTGGCAATCCTGGGAAACAGCCTATATCCTGATTTTTCCCAGGATAGCCAGGAGCGGAGGAAATCATTTCTTCTCTCTATAAACAAAGTTTGGGATTTAGGTAATGATTTTGTTTGAGCACAATCTCTCTAAGATGATAACTTTAAAATAACTCTGTGCGGCCCCATATGTACACATATATGGACCTGTGGAGATCTACTGTAGTATGTTATTACCTGCACATATCTGGTAGGGATGTGAATCGTTTTAGGACGATTAAAATTATCGTCTGATAATTTTAATATCGTCTTAAACCGTTATGGAACACAATACAATAGAGATTCTAACGATTTATCGTTATAAATCGTTAGAATCGTGAGCCGGCACACTAAAACCCGCTAAAACCCATCCCCGACCCTTTAAATTAAATCCCCCACCCTCCCGAACCCCCCCCCAAATAACTTAAACATTTCCTTGCCAAATCCTACCTCCTTCAATCCCCCACCCCAAATGACTTAAATTACCTGGGGGTCCGGAACGGCAGCGGTCCGGAACGGGCTCCTGCTACTGAATCTTGTTGTCTTCGGCCGGCGCCATTTTCCAAAATGGCGCCGAAAAATGGCGGCGGCCATAGACCAACAGGATTCGACGGCAGGAGGTCCTTCCAGACCCCCGCTGGACTTTTGGCAAGTCTTGTGGGGGTCAGGAGGCCCCCCCCAAGCTGGCCAAAAGTTCCTGGAGGTCCAGCGGGGGTCAGGGAGCGATTTCCCGCCGCGAATCGTTTTCCGTACGGAAAATGGCGCAGGCAGGAGATCGACTGCAGGAGGTCGTTCAGCGAGGCGCCGGAACCCTCGCTGAACGACCTCCTGCAGTCGATCTCCTGCCGGTGCCATTTTCCGTACGGAAAACGATTCGCGGTGGGAAATCGCTCCCTGACCCCCGCTGGACCTCCAGGAACTTTTGGCCAGCTTGGGGGGGCCTCCTGACCCCCACAAGACTTGCCAAAAGTCCAGCGGGGGTCCGGAAGGACCTCCTGCCGTCGAATCCTGTTGGTCTATGGCCGCCGCCATTTTTCGGCGCCATTTTGGAAAATGGCGCCGGCCGAAGACAACAAGATTCAGTAGCAGGAGCCCGTTCCAGACCGCTGCCGTTCCGGACTGCCGCTGGACCACCAGGTAATTTAAGTCATTTGGGAGGGTGGGGGATTTAATTTAAAGGGTCGGGGGTGGGTTTTAGCGGGTTTTAACGATTTTAACGATATATCACGATATTTTACCCCCCCAAACAGCGACAATACGATTCCCTCCCCCTCCCAGCCGAAATCGATCGTTAAGACGATCGAGGACACGATTCACATCTCTAATATCTGGTTCGTGCAGATTATAAAATACGCGAATGTCCACCCCCCGAACATTCACACATGCTTCATTTTGTGCAACTATCAGCAATGCATTGAAAGCGCGTACTTTACCTATTTTGTAAACATACACACATAGGGGTAGATTTTTAAAAGGTGCGCGTGGGCATACATGTGCACGTGCTACCTGGCGCGTGCACATGTACACCTGATTTTATAACTTGCGCGCGCAAGTTATAAAATCAGGGATCAGCACGCACAAGGGGGTGCACAATTGTGCACCTTGTGCATGCCGAGCTGCGTTGCCTTCCCCCGTTCCCTCCCAGGCCGATCCGAAATTGGAGCGGCCTGGAAGGGAACTTCCCTTCCCTCTAACCTGACCTTCCCACCCCTTCCCCTAACCTTTCCCCCCCTAGCCCTACTCTAACCCCCACCAAAATTTGTATCTTAATTTTTGTGCCTGCTGACATGTGATCCTCCAACACAGTGGCAATGGCCGCTCTGTCTGAGGCTTCTGGCCCCGCCCCGCCCCCTGACCGCCCCTTTAGTAAAGCCTCGGGATTTACACGCGTCCCAGGGCTTTACGCGCGTCGCTGGGCCTTTTTAAAATAGGCCTGGCGTGCGTAACCTTTTTAAAATCTGGCCCATATATTTTATTTATTTTATTTTATTTATTTAAAATTTTTATATACCGACATTCATCCAGGATATCACATTGGTTTACAGTGTAACACAAACAAATGCCAGACATGGCGCTTTACATTGAACAAATAAAAACAAGTTAACAAATGAATAAATGAGGGTGTGAATAACAAGGGGAAATTTGCATTAAATAATCAACGAGGTTTGTAAATATATACATATGTACAAAAGGAAGACACTAAGAGATAAGCAGTTTAGGGGTGCTAGGAGGAGAGGGGGGAGTGGCGAGCAGAGGGAAGGGAACGAGGTGAGGGGGGGAGAAAAAGTGAATGAGGTGAGAATAATTAGAATAATTAGAAACTGTTTACATAAAGCCCTGGTTTAAACACAGATCTAGGTATATTTTAAAAAATGTATGCATAATTGAAATCACCAATTTGCTGATACCGCCACCAGTTTCTCTCCAGTTCATTGAGACCTTCCTGGTACTTCATCCTGAAGGCCCCGACTCAGACCTCCCACCCAACAACCGCAGACAACATACGAGTCCATCAATTGTGCCTGACAATTAGCAGGTATAAAATTGTGCAAATATGTTGCCTAATAAATTAGCATAAATCTCTGATGAAATAGCAACTTATGCCTTCTCCGCTTGAGCCCACCCAGGAACACTCTCATGCTACCCCTGTTTTGAACAGGTCAAACGTGTGCCTGAAACTGAAAATACACATGTACCTTTGATGTTTATAAAATAGCATGGACACAAGTTATGCCTGTATGTGCTAATTTTACCTATATAACTCCTTGGAAAGTTAACTCATAAGCATAAAGATCTTAATGCGTTCCAGTTATTTACTGTTAAAAGCTCTCCTTTATCGTTATGATAGGACCTTATTTGTAGATTTGATCATTAACAGCCGATAGCCTGCTCATTTATGATACAGTTTAATTGATTTGATCTCTTGCCTCCTTTTATCTTTTTTGTTTGTGCTTCATTTGTGGACTTAACTGGAATTATGAATAATATTGGGAATATTTCTGTTTGTTGATGGATCATGGTTGACATTTTTTGTATTCTTAAGAACAATGAGATTTGAATATACGTCTTTCTCATTTTTGTTAATGTATTTATAAAAAACCCCAAATTAGGCACTGAATTGTCAAAGCAGTTGCACCTATAAAAGCAGCATATATTGTAGCTATGTTCCAAAGCCCGTTTATGAAAATTCAGCCGCATGCAGAGAATTTTCAAGGGAAAGGGATGGTAACTTTCAAACAGGCGCGTGGGCACACATTGCCACGTGGGCCTCAGTGCGCGCCCAATGACGCGATTAAGGGTGAATTTTCAAAGGAGTTGCTTGCGTAAATGTGACAAGCTATCGTAGCAATTTTCAAAAGCTATTTACTTGAATAAAGTGCACTTATGCGAGTAAATCCTAGGGGGAATTCAATAGCATATATTGTAGCAATTTTCAGAAGCCCACTGACTCGAGTAAAGTGCATTTCCTCAAGTAAAACCCAGATTTTTGCATGTAAATGCTTTTTAAAATCAGGCCCTGATTTTATAACATATGCACACATGTGCACATTTGTTATAAAATAGGCTCACCGCGTGCCCACCCAATTTTAGGTGGGCATGCAAATCTTACCATGTAAATGAGGGACTTTTAAAAGGGGCACACACACAGGCTATGGCCATATTTACCAGTTTGTTCACCAGTTCGCCCAGTTACCGGCTAGGTCCTGCCAACCTGCCTGCATTCCCCCTCAGAGCCCTCACTTTTAACCTTACACTTGGTCACTAGCAGAAGTAGAGATCCAGGGCACTACACCTGGGCACACGCCCAGGCGTGTAAAAAGATATGTGCCCGACCTGGAATGCCCACGCCCCTCCCAGACCATGCCTACATCCCGTCCCTTTTTGAGGCCGAGTGAGAAGTGTGCGCTGCAGGAGATACACACCTACATAGGCACTTAAAATATGCTCTGCATGCACCAGCCCAACCTAGGTTCATGTCTCCTGATTTTGGCACGCACTGGGCTTTTAAAGCGCATAAAAGTAGCAATGTTCCAAAACCCAGTTTTATGCATAAAAATCCTTTATAAAATGACCTCTCTGGGGAATCTGGAAATTTTTAGCAGCAAACCGAAAAAGCATGTGGAATGTTATAGTTTTTTCCATGTGTAGATTCACCTTAGTTCTAATGACGATGGGGTTGAAACTCTCACCTTTACAGAACTGAAGCTGCTGTAATTCCAGATAATGCATGTCTGTTTGGTAGGAAATGTTGAGTATCTTGAAGGGGTCAGACACAACTTTATTCAACAGATATAGGAAAGGCTTCAGAATGTAAATATATTGAACCTATTGTTATAAAGGGTTTTTCAGTTACTTGCTTTGCGTCTTGGCACTTTCACAAATAAACCCCCGTAAGTAGCAGAACACACTCATGAAGCCATCATCCCCACGTGTCACACAAATAACCGGGACTGCACCTGCGCTCTTTTTTTTTATTTTGCAGCAGGCGTAAAAATTAGGAAGCTAAGAGCGAATGTTTGCAGGCCTCTCCTGAGAGTGTGATCCATTCCAGAAAGCTGCTCACATATCCTGCAGGACAGCTGAGAAGCTGGGATCCTTTCCTCTTTAGTTACAGTGATGTTTGGAAGACAAATCTCACACCGGACGAGGGTATTTAATCTCCTTCCTTGCTTCACCTGAATAAAGCGCAGTATCGCCTTTCTCGGGCTGCATACGCAGAATCCCTTCTGGGAGCATCTGGGGGTGGGGGATGGGAGCTGCATCTCACAGCCTTCCTTTGGCCTTGCTAGAAAAATGTGCTTCCTGCTGTTTGAAGTTTCACCACTTTGCAGGTCCACCTGATAGTTTGCTTTTCTTGTGGCCTACATCTTTTTCTGAGCTGAGAATAATGAGCTGTTGAAGATAGGTTTTGTTTAGTATGAATTATTAGTGCATAGTTTAAAGAATGCTGAAAGGTGGAATATAAATCAAATAAAGGAAAATAAATCAGATTTATTGATTTCAATACATAATCATGAGGAAGGATTATTGTCAGATTCTTCAAGCAGAAGTAAACTTGATTAGCCTGGGAACGAGAGACTGCAATTTAACAGCTTTGTTCTTTGCTTATCGGCTGTAACATTACCAAGATGTTATGGATATCAACCGTTGGGAGGTAGAATGTAGGGTTGCATGGCATGGGAGGGACTTTCCTCCTATATAAAGATCCATTGTTTTGCTCCTGGCAGCATGCAATGATGGCTGCCAGGTACAGGAAATGTCAGCTCCAAGGGTTGTATTCAAAATACAGCCCCATCGGGAGATGAGCAGTCTCTTGCAGGATTCCTACAGCCCTTACATGATTTTATTAATGAAATATTTCTACGGTGGCAGCATCTTGACAAGGGCAGAGAGTCAAAAGAATGTTTTGCAGCATCCTTAGAGACTGACCTTGTAAATAACCACACCGGCTTCACGCAGACCGAGAGCGCTGATATAGAGAATATTACATAAATCCTTAGGAAAGAAAGCTGGTATGTTTTCTGCTAACAAGGTCGCTTGCAAAAACTATTCGAGCCATTATGCTTTGGCTCAACTTTAATGCAAAATTGGAGCTGAGCATCTGAAAATAAATTCTAGCTATTGAGATGAAAAGCTAGAAAATATTGCAACAGCTAATAGATTCTTTACTGGCACTGTTATAGCCGGTTGAGAAGCTTGGTATACTGGGCCGGGTTCAAGCCAAATGCAACATATAGAGATACCTTACTCAGGTTTGACTGAATTATTTGTCTTTTTGGCAAATAGTTCCATGTGCAACTGTTAAAATAGAAAACAGAGAGTAGGACTAAATGAACAATTTTCTCAATGGAGAAAGGTGAATAGTAGAATATCCCAGGGATCTGTTCTGGGACCACTGTTTTTTTTTTTTAACATATTTATAATTGATCTGGAAATGGGAACAACAATTGAGGTGATCAGATTTGCAGATGACTCAAAATTATTCAAAGTTGTTAAATCATAAAAGGATTGTGAGAAATTGCAAGAGGACCTTTCAAGACTGGGAGACTGGCCATGCAACAGCTGATGGCATTGTTTTCAATTTTATTGCAATCACCATAAAAAATAACAATGAGTTATAAAATGTGCAACAAGAAATCTCATCATAACATTCTCCAAATACAACTGTAAGCTCCCTTCTCCTGCCCTTCTCCATGCCAAGATCCCCCAACAGACCTAAATCTTTTCTAACCATATCTGGGAAGGGTTTCAAACATCACTGAACTTAGATAAAGTATCATTTTTAATCATAGTCGGTTAAGGCAGATGACATTTAATGTGGACAAGTGCAAAATGAGAGCAAACTAAATTATAGCTACATAATGCAAGGTTTCACATTAGGAGTCACCACTCAGAGAAAAGGATCTAGGCATCATTGTGGATGACATATTGAAATCTTCTATTCAATGTGCATCAGCAGCCCAGAAAGCAAATAGAATGCTAGGAATTATTACAAAAAGAGTGGAGAATAAAACAAAGAATATCATAATGCCTCTGTTTTGTTCCATGGTGCAAGTACATCTTGAGTATTGTGTGCAATTCTGGTCACAGTATCTCAAAAAAGGTATAGCTGAATTAAAAAAGTCACAGAGAAGGGTGACCAAAATGATAAAGGGAATGGAACAATTCCCCTATGAGGAAACGCTAAAGAGGCGTTTTGAGACGTTTAATATCACTCATGCCCGATAATCAGAAGATATAAAACTACTCAAGTAACTTGCCAAATGCACACATGTGATTGTCTTTTAAAACAGCTACTTATGCACGTAAGTGTTGGCCCCTCCCTGGAATGCCTCTAGACCACCCCTTTTTTATACACGTGTGTGTGCATAAATGAAAATGTATGTGTATTTGTGACTTCTATAAAATATGGCAATACACAAGTTTAGGCCACTTACACATGTATGTATGTATGTGTGTAAATTTGTGTAATTTCACCTGTATTGCCTGTGAGTGTATATGCACATGAATTTCTTTCATTGGAGCATCTGCCATGTTGTCCTGTAGCTCTCTAGGGTGGTATGAAGGGTGATCCGCCCCCCCAAGCCCATTCCCCATATCTCCAGCTCTACTGGATGGATTTATCTTCTTCAGTTGGCTCTAAATCCCTGGAATGTGGGGATTCAACTGGAAATTACATTTAAAAGTACAGGTAAAATTTGGAAATCTCCACCATTTTATTTAAACATGACCTGTTTTATTAAAAGAGAAGCAGTTTAAATTTTCAGTACCGATTTAAAGGAAAAATAGCAAGTATGTAATGGACCATAAAGTGAGATAATCAATAGATAAATGAGAGATTTAATGCTTAAAAATATCAATGATTGTTTTAAGCCAAAAATATATTCCAGTAACTGCCTATAAAAGTGTCATCAATTTTAAGCTATGTATAAAGCTAACCTCATGGGCTGTATAGTAGAGTAAAGCCTAATAACTATGTTATGGAAGTTTAAAAGGGCTCTGTGAAGCAACCCCCCAAATCCAGACAAAAGCAATTTCTTGGAAATTCCAGCCACACACACACAGGCCTGCTCACTCTGTCTTTAGGCCATCTCCCAGGGTTCAATTTCTTTCAGTGTTTCACAGCATCTCGCCCATCAATATTTTGTCTTGCTGTTTTAGAAGCAAATATAACTCAGGGCCCGCCGGGATTAATTTACTCCAGCCTGAAACAGCAAGCAACGTCTCACAAGCTGAATAAAGCGGCATCTGTTGACAATCTGAAATTGGCGCAGCAGCCAGTACAAAAAAAGAGTGATCACAAGCAGCTGAAACCGGAGACTAAGCATATTCATTAAGGGGCACTTTGGCCTTGTTGGCCTAAGTTAATGCCAGTTCTTTAGTTCAGGAAAATCTGGCCTTGCTTCCTTGTCAGGTATGCTGGGTTAGCTGTAGGCCGGCTGACGTGTGTGCCAGAGATGCTCAGAATAGATTTGCATTGCTTTACCAGGCTCTCTGTCTTTACCATGATTTAAGCCTGTAATTGGTAGCAATTTTGGAAAACATTCTTTAATCTTTATATGATAAGAATTTGAAAGCAAAATGAATTGCTACAAATGAAAAAAGCAATCAACAAGGGAGTCATTGTCACGGGCCAGACATACCCAGAATTTTCCTGGTAAATGAGAAAACCAGCCTATGACACAACCCACATGTGCATTACTGAAATGCATTCACCAGCTTTTTAAAGTTATCTTGTCAGCCGCTCTTCCCTTACAGAGCCTACTGTTTGGATTCACTATTATTTTATAGTGTTAGCGCATCGGAATGAAATTATTGTGGCAACAACCTCATTTTTCTTTTCTGCATTTTGTGTCTGCATTTACTGATGTCATTGGTGTACAACAGCAGCGTATGAAGGCAATGGAGTTTTGTAGAAGAATTTGAAATAAAATTTTGCAGCCAAAGGAGTATTTGAAATTACATTTAAAGGAACAAGTGGGATGCTAATTGTATTTGTAAGATGCATATTTTTATGTTGCTTGTAATTTGCCAAGAGCAAGTATTTTGTGTTATAAATCTTTTAAATAAACAATCCTATTTACTGATGTATAAACTATAAATGAGCATCTGAAATGTAGAAAGGTAACCAAATCGGGAGGATAACATAGAACCCAAACACCTTGGAATTCCATCTACCAATCCACTGAATAACCACTTCTGGAAGACCGCAAAAGAGGCAGCACCAATCCGAAAAGAATGAATCCCTACAAACCGACCACTTCCAATACTGTCCTCAATACAACCTTGGTCGTATCTGGTCAAAGGTTTCAAATCCTCATGTACTAATGGTCTAAGGCTTGGAAAAGTCCAAGCATTCGATACCGGACAAGTGCGAAGACCCCTAACCGCCCTCAATACCAGCAAGACCCTTGCCCGCCCCCCTCCCCCCAATCCATTTTTGGATTGATGAATTCGAAATGTAATACAATCCAACTGTAAAGACTCATTCTGAAAAAGTAAACCAATGTTCTCAGCCCTGGCAACCAACTCCCCAACTCAAAATATCTAAAAAATGCTAACACAAAAGCTAAATGGAAGCCTTTCCCTAATCCCCCTTCCCCCTCCGCCAAACGTTATGGAGCCTAAGCCTCCCCCACATAGCAAATGGCTGGCTGCAGGAGCCTGGACCTGGCACCCATGTCATATGGGTCAGTCTGAGGCCTTGTCCAAACTGACACACCCATAAAATAATCCACATAAATCCCAATTGATGCACATAGGGCCAGATTTTAAATCACCTACACGCACCGGGCCAATTTTCAAAGGCCCAGCCATGTGCATAAGTCCCGGGGTTAGTGAAAAGGGCGACCCGGGGGCGGGGCTAGAGGCAGCACCTGCCGCTGTGCCGGGGGATCGCGTGCCGGCAGGGTGCTGGCGCTCGCAACTTTTCCTGTTCAGAAGCAGGCGCAAAAGGTAGGTTAATGATTTCGGGGGGGGGGGGGGTTTAGGATAGGGATAGAGGGAGGGAAGGGGAAGGGAGGTCAGGCTAGGGAAGTTCCCTCCCAGTCCGCTCCTTCATTATAAAATTGCACGTCCATGTGTGCGCGTGCACAATTTTTTAATTTGGTATATTTTATAATATGCA
This sequence comes from Rhinatrema bivittatum, assembly GCF_901001135.1. NCBI lineage: Eukaryota > Metazoa > Chordata > Amphibia > Gymnophiona > Rhinatrematidae > Rhinatrema > Rhinatrema bivittatum. The sequence continues at coordinate 19,949,684 of NC_042629.1, forward strand.
TGCATCAATGAAATCAGTTTTATGAATTAGTTCACTAGTTTGTCCAGTCCTTCTCTAGGTCATCAAGATCCTCCTGTTTTTTTCAGCTTGAACTCCCCTGAGTTCACTCAGACCTCCCACCCAGTCAGTACTACACAATAAACACTTTTAATGCCAGTAACTCAGTAACTTTTTACACTTGATAATTATCCGGTGCAAGTTGGAAAATGTACGCATGTGTCTTTCAGAATTGCAACTTATAGGGTAATTTTCAAAAGGATTTACACCTGTAATTGTAGGTACTATTGTAGCAATTTTCAAAAGCCCACTTACTCCAGTAAAGTGCATTTACACGTATAAAACCCATTTATAAGCACACAAATACTTTAGAAAATCAGGACCTGTGTGTGTAACTGTTGACCCCACCCAGGAACGTCACTAGAGCACCCCCCTTTTTTTAAATGTAACCAAAGAGAGTAGCAACTTCTTTTTCTAAGAGTCTGGGGGGGGGGTTCTTAAAACTTCACCCCTTTTTTTACACACATGTGTGTGGGCATGAAAGTGAAAATATGCAAGTATGCTAATGTTTACACACGGAATCTTTTGAAAATGCACCTTATGGGTTTTTACCTCTGCTTGTACAAATTTTATGGCCTTCTTGCTCTTATATATATATTTTTAAATGACTTTAATCATTTGTTGAGCTGTTTGCTGTGTTTAAATGGGCCTGAGGGACACAGAAGAGCTGATGAATAAGATCAACAATGGGTCACTCCTGTCTTTGGGGAGGGGGCCTGGGATAGGGATAGAGGATGTCCATGTTAGACATTGGGAAGTGGGCGGGGTTGTATCAGGAGGGTAGGGCTTAATGCTGCCATTATATGCATTGGGATTTGGAGGGCATTGAATATGGAAGTGGGCGTTTTACTGTAGGAGGGGACCCTGTGATTGCATGTGCATATGGGGGAGGGGGTGTTTCTGCCCCTTTAAATATCACTGTGGTGATGCTGCTTTCCCAGTTGTGGCAATGCACGTTGCTTGCAAGTACCACAGTCCAGGAAACCCCACATTAGTAAATAGGCCCATAAGGTTAGGTCTTTGGTATTTTAATCAAGATTTATTTTTTAGCTGACACATTTTATTTTGTTTATATGCTCGACTTAGTAAGGATAATTTATTTTTGAGTTGGGTATTCTATGGTAGCTGTTTTACTTTAAACAGAAATGATCTTTTATTATTCTATTAAGTTGCTTTCTGTTATTTTACTTTTATATTATAATAAATTGTTATTTATTGTATTGAACTATATTGTCTGTCACCTTGAGCTTTGTTGGAAAGGTGAACTAAAAATCCAAATGAACATAAGATGTAAGGTCTTTAGCTAAAGAATTCAGTAGAGATATAGGGATAGTAGGGAGCTAGTGAGTTTGAACTGTTCGATGTTTCTAAGAATCAGCAAGGATATGATGTCATTTTTAAAACGACACATAAACATCAGAAATATGTATTACATTTTATGCTTTCCATCTGAAACAACACAAGAAAACCTAATGAAAAATAATTTGATATTTGATTAAGCATAAACTATTCCAAAATTTAGTAAAAAAATATGTGTTTTAAAAGTATAGTGCACACTACTAACATGGAAAAAAGAATATGATGGTAACTTTGAAGTGGGCACACACATAGAAACATAGAAACATAGAAACATAGAAATGACGGCAGAAGAAGACCAACCGGTCCATCCAGTCTGCCCAGCAAGCTTCACACATTTGTTCTCATACTTAACTGTTTCTCTTGGCTCTTAGTAACCTTATGTTCTAATTCCCTTTTCACCCCCACCATTAATGTAGAGAGCAGTGCTGGAGCTGCTTCCAAGTGAAATATTAAGTTTGATTAGTTGGGTAAGCGGCAGCATAGCTCTCTGCCATGAAGCAGAGGGCAATGCTGGAAATGTGTGAAGTATCAGTTTTTCTTTTCCCCTGTCATTGAAGCAAGGAGTCATGCCGGACATGCACCGAAAGTGAAGAATGCCTTGAAAGTCACATTAACTATCATCAAATATTGAAAAGCCTAATAATTGGTAATACCTATAAGCCCATGAACCCATCCCTGTTTTTTTTTCTTTTTTTCTTTTCTTTTTTTAATTGGGAGATGGATGCCCTTCATCCTTCTACTCTGTGAAGGTGGACACCTACCACCGGCCACTGGCATCCCGCTCCGTTAATGCCTCTGTGGCTACTGCCGCTCCATGCAGTGTTTTACTACCTGCTCTTTATATGCGTCCTCTAGAACTGATGGATCCCATCCCTGGGTTTTTTTATTATTTATTTAATTGGGAGATGACAGCCCTCCATCCTTCCGCTCCGTGAAGGTGGACACCTACCACTGGCCACTGGCATCCCGCTCCGTGAATGCCTCTGTGGCTACTGCCGCTCTGTGCAGTATTTTACTACCTGCTCTTTATATGGACACCTACCACTGGCCACTGGCATCCCGCTCCGTGAATGCCTCTGTGGCTACTGCCGCTCCGTGCAGTATTTTACTACCTGCTCTTTATATGTGTCCTCTAGACCTGATGGATCCCATCCCTGTTTTGTTTTGTTTTTTTATTTAATTGGGAGATGACAGCCCTACATCCTTCCGCTCCATGAAGGTGGACACCTACCACTGGCCACTGGCATCCCGCTCCGTGAATGCCTCTGTGGCTACTGCCGCTCCGTGCAGTATTTTACTACCTGCTCTTTATATGCGTCCTCTGGACCTGATGGATCCACAATATTTATCCCATGCCCCTTTGAAGTGCTTCACAGTTTTGGACTTCACCACTTCCTCCGGAAGGGCATTCCAGGCATCCACCACTCTCTCCGTGAAGAAATTCTTCCTGACATTGGTTCTTAGTCTTCCTCCTTGGAGCCTCAGCTCGTGACCTCTGGTTCTGCTGATTTTTTTCTGTTGGAAAAGGTTTGTCATTGTCTTTGGATCGTTAAAGTTTTTCAAGTATCTGAAAGTTTGAATCATATCACCCCTGCTCCTCCTTTCCTCCAGGGTGTACATATTTAGATTCTTCAATCTCTCCTCGTATGTCAACCGATGAAGACCCTCCACCTTCCTGGTCGCCCTTCTCTGTACCGCCTCCAACTTGTCCTTGTCTCTTTGTAGATACGGTCTCCAGAACTGAACACAGTACTCCAGGTGAGGCCTCACCAAGGACCTGTACAAGGGGATTATCACTTCCCTTTTCTTACTCGATATTCCTCTCTCTATGCATCCCAGCATTCTTCTGGCTTTTGCAATCGCCTTGTCGCCTTGTCGCATTGTTTCGCCGACTTCATATCATTAGACACTATCACCCCAAGGTCTCTCTCCTGCTCCGTGCACATCAGAATCCAACAGAAGAAAATAGGATAAAGCATAAACATTGGCAAGTTAAATGTAAGACATTGATAAGACAGGCTAAGAGAGAATTTGAAAAGAAGTTGGCTGTAGAGGCAAAAACTCACAGTAAAAACTTTTTTAAATATATCCGAAGCAGAAAGCCTGTGAGGGAGTCAGTTGGACCTTTAGATGATCGAGGGGTTAAAGGGGCACTTAGAGAAGATAAGGCCATCGCGGAAAGATTAAATGATTTCTTTGCTTCGGTGTTTACTGAAGAGGATGTTGGGGAGGTACCCGTAATGGAGAAGGTTTTCATGGGTAATGATTCAGATGGACTGAATCAAATCACGGTGAACCTAGAAGATGTGGTAGGCCTGATTGACAAACTGAAGAGTAGTAAATCACCTGGACCGGATGGTATACACCCCAGAGTTCTGAAGGAACTAAAAAATGAAATTTCAGACCTATTAGTAAAAATTTGTAACTTATCATTAAATTCATCCATTGTACCTGAAGACTGGAGGATAGCAAATGTAACCCCAATATTTAAAAAGGGCTCCAGGGGCGATCCGGGAAACTACAGACCGGTTAGCCTGACTTCAGTGCCAGGAAAAATAGTGGAAAGTGTTCTAAACATCAAAATCACAGAACATATAGAAAGACATGGTTTAATGGAACAAAGTCAGCATGGCTTTACCCAGGGCAAGTCTTGCCTCACAAATCTGCTTCACTTTTTTGAAGGAGTTAATAAACATGTGGATAAAGGTGAACCGGTAGATATAGTATACTTGGATTTTCAGAAGGCGTTTGACAAAGTTCCTCATGAGAGGCTTCTAGGAAAAGTAAAAAGTCATGGGATAGGTGGCGATGTCCTTTCGTGGATTGCAAACTGGCTAAAAGACAGGAAACAGAGAGTAGGATTAAATGGGCAATTTTCTCAGTGGAAGGGAGTGGACAGTGGAGTGCCTCAGGGATCTGTATTGGGACCCTTACTGTTCAATATATTTATAAATGATCTGGAAAGAAATACGACGAGTGAGATAATCAAATTTGCAGATGACACAAAATTGTGCAGAGTAGTTAAATCACAAGCAGATTGTGATAAATTGCAGGAAGACCTTGTGAGACTGGAAAATTGGGCATCCAAATGGCAGATGAAATTTAATGTGGAAAAGTGCAAGGTGATGCATATAGGGAAAAATAACCCATGCTATAATTACACGATGTTGGGTTCCATATTAGGTGCTACAACCCAAGAAAGAGATCTAGGTGTCATAGTGGATAACACATTGAAATCGTCGGTTCAGTGTGCTGCGGCAGTCAAAAAAGCAAACAGAATGTTGGGAATTATTAGAAAAGGAATGATGAATAAAACGGAAAATGTCATAATGCCTCTGTATCGCTCCATGGTGAGACCGCACCTTGAATACTGTGTACAATTCTGGTCGCCGCATCTCAAAAAAGATATAATTGCGATGGAGAAGGTACAGAGAAGGGCTACCAAAATGATAAGGGGAATGGAACAACTCCCCTATGAGGAAAGACTAAAGAGATTAGGACTTTTCAGCTTGGAGAAGAGACGACTGAGGGGGGATATGATAGAGGTGTTTAAAATCATGAGAGGTCTAGAACGGGTAGATGTGAATCGGTTATTTACTCTTTCAGATAGTAGAAGGACTAGGGGACACTCCATGAAGTTAGCATGGGGCACATTTAAAACTAATCGGAGAAAGTTCTTTTTTACTCAACGCACAATTAAACTCTGGAATTTGTTGCCAGAGAATGTGGTTCGTGCAGGTAGTATAGCTGTGTTTAAAAAAGGATTGGATAAGTTCTTGGAGGAGAAGTCCATTACCTGCTATTAGGTTCACTTAGAGAATAGCCACTGCCATTAGCAATGGTTACATGGAATAGACTTAGTTTTTGGGTACTTGCCAGGTTCTTATGGCCTGGATTGGCCACTGTTGGAAACAGGATGCTGGGCTTGATGGACCCTTGGTCTGACCCAGTATGGCATTTTCTTATGTTCTTATGTTCTTATCAGCCTTTCCCCCCCCCATCGAATACAGTTCATTCGGATTTCCACTCCCCAAATGCATGACTTTGCACTTCTTGGCATTGAATTTCAGCTGCCATATCTTCGACCACTCTTCCAGCTTCCTTAAATCCCGTCTCATTCTCTCCACTCCTTCCGGCGTGTCCACTCTGTTGCAGATCTTAGTGTCGTCCGCAAAAAGACAATATATGCATGTACCCAGCAATTATTTATCCTGCACACACACATGCATAGGTTTGAGCTGCGTAAGTGAGGGAATGTTTTAACAGATGCGCAACCACGCCATGCCGAGTTTCACCAGTTTGTCCACCAGTTTTCCCAGTACAGCTAGGTCCTCCAAACCCCACTGGTTCTTTAGCCTTCCCTCCCTCCAGTCAACCCAGACCCCTGTAACACTTCCTAGAAGCCTGGAAACGCTTTTATTAAGACTTACACCTTCTCCGTAGCAGACGTAAGTTGGCACTCAGATATACCTGGGCGTGCACGCAGGCGTGTAGGCCCTTGCACGCATGCCCTGCCCACATTCCACCCCTTTTTTCCTGACGCGAGATATTCACGCATCAGGACGTGCACATGTGGTCAGCTTATAAAATCGGGTGGACACTTGCACATGCTAAATGTGCGCTCATCTCCTGATTCTGGCGCCAACCCCCCCTTTTAAAATTCAACTTTATATGGGAAAACCAGCAAAATACAACACAAAACAATGTTTTTTCAATACACACCCCTAAGAATTAGTTGATTGTGATACAAATCCATAACTTTCAAACTGGCGCCTGGGTTGGCCTGCACCCAGGGATGCGGCTATTTTATAACGTGCACATGTGCCAATTTTGAGGGCATGTCCACAAATGCTGCTTCTACTGCATATACCATGGGATTTTAAAAGGGGCATGCGCTGACGCTGTTCCCAGTTTTACCAGTTCATTCCCAGTTTGCCCACTTAAGAGAGAAGTCTTCCAAATCCCCCAGTTATCCCCGACCCCTAAAATCCCGCATATCTTCCTATTTTTCTTTATTTTTTTTTTAGCTTACATGTCATCCACAGCAGAAGTAAAGCTACGTGGTGGTGGCCTCCGTGCCTGTAGGATCGCTTAAGAATTTACGCACACATCTCAGATTCATGTTCCGAAATGCTCATACCCTGCCCAGACCGCGCCCCTTTTAGGAAACTTCAGAGATGTGCGCGCTCCAGGAGATGCTTGCGTATCTCGACAGCTTTTAAAATCCGCTCAGCACACATGAGCCTGACATAGTCGCACATCCCCTAATTAATGCACGCAACGGGCTTTTAAAATTCACCTTTAATTGTACAGTCATTACATATTTAACAGGCAGTCTTTACCAATGTTTCTACCTCACTTATTTTCTTTAAGGACTGCTTATGTATACCTTTTATCATCTGCTGTTCTATTGTTAGTGCCAGATTCTGAAAAATTGGTCCCCATGGTATATACTCCAGCCTCTTAAATACCAGTCTGCTGTGAAAAACTGTTTGAACTTATTAAAAAATCTGTTTCATGTGGTGCCAAGTTTATTCACAAGCTTGTGCTGGGCCAGGCATATGCATCTCGAGTAAAGAATAGAAAATTCCCATAGGGAGATGCAGGCAACTGAATTCTATGGACTTAATTCCAGCCTAGATTGAGTTTGTTGTCCACTTTATTCTGTTCATTCCCTCCCCACCCCCACTTTTTTTCCTTTCCAGAAGTGGTCAGGGGGGTATGTTGTGCATAAACATGTTAGCGGTGTGGTGTTCAGCCTCGCATTAGTCTATAGAACGCAGATGGTATTTACATATGTGGGAGCGATAATTCATGAATTTTTCTAAGCTCAAACACTGCTTGGTTCTTGCAAGCCTTTCTCTGTCCTGCCTTTGGACTTGGATAGCTGTTCTTCTGTAGCCAGATTACATTTGGCTTGTATGTTTCCTCCTCAGCATGCAGATGTGCTTTCTGCCAGGGCTTTTATGGGTTTTCTTCAGCAGCAGTAAAAACAAAGAACATTTTGATAGATGAAGATCTAATCATAACCAACTGGAGAATTTCTCTGCAAGCATATTTCTCTCTTTTTTTCAGTTTAAGGCCAAAAGGAGGGGATGGAGATGAGGAGAAGTAGTGTCACTCTATCAAGTGCATTTCCAAGTGTTGCAGCAGGACTAGATTTTGGCATAGTAAATGGACTCTGGCAATAATAATAATAATGCAGTTTTCATAGGCAGAATGGAATAGGCTACTTAAGTACAGAATTCTGTGTTGTCTTATCAGTTGTAATTTAATATTATCATTTTTTTTATTTAACAGAAAGGTGTGAGATAATCACTAGAGATATTGAATAAGGGTTTTGTCAGTTTCTAACACTATTTAATTAAAATAAAATTAATTGGTTTCTTGCTAGACAGCTGCCTCCTATTGCTTCCTTCCATTCAAAGTCTGCCATTTATAAGTTAAATGGGATGCTCATTCCTGATGTTTGAAGGTGTTACCCCCAAGTTCATTTCCCCTCCTATATAGCCCAGTGGCATGAGGACTTTCTGAAGTCAGTCAGTAGGCATTTCTGTTGAGAAATAGCCAAGACTACATTTCTCACACTGGGTGCCAGGACTGCTGATTCCATAGCATGGCACATATCACATTTTTTTTTGGCTTCAAAGAGTTAGGACTATGGCTTCATAGCCATCGAGACATTAAGGTGAATTTTAAAAGCCCAGCACGTGCCAAGACCAGGAGATATGTGCACAAGTCGGGCTGACATGCACCAAGCAGAGTTTAAAAGCTGCCCGAGTACGTGCACAAATGAAAAGTTCCCAAGAAGGGGTGAGCAATGGGTGTGGTCTGCACGGGGCAGGGGTGTTCCTGGATTTTACATAAACACAGCGCACAGGCACACGCTGGGGTCCCCTTCTGCTATGGATGATGTGCAAGTTATAAAATAGACAGATTAGTGGGGTTTTAAGGTTCGGGGATAACAGGGGAGAAGCAGGTTTATTAAACTAATGGGGTTTAGAAGTGCTGTTTCTTAACTGGGTGAACTGGGAATGAACTGTAAAACAGGTAATGGCATTGGCGTGTCTTTTAAAATTTCCCCACATGTGGTAGAAGTGGCATTTGCGCTCATAGGCCCACATCCTCTTAAAATTGTGCACACATGTGCATGCGGTCAGGCTATTTTATAACATGCACGCATATATATATAATGCCTCTATATCGCTCCATGGTGAGACCGCACCTTGAATACTGTGTACAATTCTGGTCGCCGCATCTCAAAAAAGATATAGTTGCGATGGAGAAGGTACAGAGAAGGGCGACCAAAATGATAAAGGGGATGGAACAGCTCCCCTATGAGGAAAGGCTGAAGAGGTTAGGGCTGTTCAGTTTGGAGAAGAGACGGCTGAGGGGGGAATATGATAGAGGTCTTTAAGATCATGAGAGATCTTGAACGAGTAAATGTGAATCGGTTATTTAAACTTTCGAATAATAGGACTAGGGGGCATTCCATGAAGTTAGCAAGTAGCACATTTAAGACTAATCGGAGAAAATTATTTTTCACTCAAAGCACAATAAAGCTCTGGAATTTGTTGCCAGAGGATGTGGTTAGTGCAGTTAGTGTAGCTGGGTTCAAAAAAGGTTTGGATACATTCTTGGAGGAGAAGTCCATTAACTGCTATTAATCAAGTTTACTTAGGGAATAGCCACTGCTATTAATTACATCAGTAGCATGGGATCTTCTTGGTGTTTGGGTAATTGCCAGGTTCTTGTGGCCTGGTTTGGCCTCTGTTGGAAACAGGATGCTGGGCTTGATGGACCCTTGGTCTGACCCAGCATGGCAATTTCTTATCTTCTTATGTTTTAAAATGGCCGCGTCCCTGGGTATGGGCCGATGAACACACGCACATGAGTGCCTGCGGGCCTGTTTAATAGTTACCGTCATTATGTGGAGTTTTAAAAGTTGGTGCTTTCTAGGGTTGTGCAAGGAATACTCTTTCATTTTGGTTCATTTTATTCATTTCTGGATCATTTTTAATTCATTTTTTCATTTCATGGGCTTTTTTCATTTTTTCAGAAAGTAGCACGCACTATTTTGCAAAAGTACACACTGAGGTAGATTTAAAAACCTGGCATATGCATCAATTAGGGGATGCACCCACCTAATTTTAAAAGCCACCCAGATGCACTCATATCTCCCTCTAGGTGGGGCATGGACTGGGAAGGACATGGGTGTTTTGAGGTACGGGCAAGACTTTCAAACCAGGAGCCTTTGGAGGACCTAGCTGTTAACTGGGCGAACTGGTTAATGAACTGGTGACTGGCAGTGGGGTGGCCGCGTGCTCCTTTTAAAATTCCCCGACTTTTGCAGGAGAAGCAGGATTTATGTGCACAGGTGTGTTCTCATGTAAAATTGGGCTCACATATGTGCGCAGTCAGGCATTGGCCGTGTCCCTGGGCGTGCACTGGCACACGTGCTAATCTGCGCCTGCGCGCTGGTAGGAAAGTTACTGTCCCTGATGGTAACTTTCAAACCACTCCGTGTGACCTCAGATACACACCTATATATATAACCTGCTCGTATCAGGTATGGGCATGTCTAGCCCCTAACATACGAGCATATGTTTTCTTATTCATGAATATCTGTAATGCATTGAAAGCACATTGGTTTTACTTATTTTAAAAACATCTGGGTGTATATATAATCTTTTAAACTTTTTATTTAGTCCAGGAGCAGACAAGGCAACAGGTAAAGAAAGAACACACTGAGTAAGAAAGTAAATAACTTGACTGCATACAAAATCTGTAGAAAATCCAACTTTTACATACAAAAAAACAGTGACTTGCTTATTGAAAACCCTGTTTTCCGTATGGAAGTCAGTATATTTTAAAACATGCATGCATAATTGCCAAAATCTCCACCAATTCACCCAGCCCTCCTCCTGGTCATCAAGACCTAGTTCTTTACTCTGAAGGACCCCTCCCAGTTTACCCAGACCTCCCACCCAACGAGTTTGATATCAACTGCGCAAGATAATTAGCAGGTGTAAAATTACACAAAGAAGTTGCCACATGTTTGCACGTAAGTTTCTTCTAAAATAGCAATTTGCATGTCTACCTCTTGGCCCTGCCCTGGAATTCCCTTAGACAGCCCCTGTTTTGTGCACAAGACTGAAAATATGCATGCACTTTTGATGTTTATAAAATAGCGTGCACATATATGCTTTTATGTGTGTAATTGGTTTGAAAATTCACCTTACTATTTTCTGAAATTAATGAACCTGAAAATATTAAGAATTGGGGGAGGGAGGGGGGCGGTTTGGATTGTGCATTCATTTCACAGTTAAATGAATCAAAATAAAACCGCAAAATTCTGTTCTAAAACAAATGCACATCTCTAGTGCTTTCCTTCTAGTAAGGATCCGAAGATTACTGCATCGGTGATAGTGGGTGCACAACAAACCTCTGTCTGCCTTTGCAAAACCATGTATGGAATTTTGAAAATAAAATGAACAGTTTGATTATAAAATGCTGCAAGTCTCCGTGGTCCAATTCAGTTTTTTTATGATCACACAGTTCTTTAGCTTATAACAATGGGGAAGCAGCTAATAGCCCAGTCTCCTGTATTTCTAGAAAAGCTAGCTTCTGCAGGGAAACTCTTTCTAGGTGCCTACTCCCAGAATCATGGTCAGAGAACATAGCACCCTAGGCAGCAGTTGCAATCAGTAGCCTTTCCGCCATTGATTGCATGACCCCTGGGGCTCACCCCCAGGGTGGGTGGCCATTGACAAGCACAATGTATGCAGGGCAGGCTACGGAAGGGAGCTGGGCAGTGCACATCTCGCCCCATCTGGCCTCTGATTTGGCACCCCAGTGGAAATGTTTGCTACGACTATGCAAAGAGCTGGTCCCAGTTTATAACCATTGGAGTCAAAGTATTTGTAAATGCTCCATCGAGTGGTTGTCAGTAACAAAATGATTAAGAGGATTATGTATTGATTTAGAAAAACAAGTTTCCTTATCTTCATTTATGGTGTACGAGGTAACTGTAAAATATTCTCTGTTCCCTTTAAGCTCCCTTTCATTAGCACAATGATATATTTTTTTAAAATAATAGTTCTAAAAGTAAAGATTGTTAAATTAATAGATTAGTTCTATTCCTGATAAGGGGAATTTTGGGCTTCTTGATCTTATGTAAACTTTGTATTTGGATGAGACTCTTGGGCATTTGCAAAAGTTAGGATGCCTTTGACCCATCACACTCAGGAGCTGATAACAAAAAAAACAAGTGATGCACCTATGGCTGCCTATTCATGTTACCAGCCCTGAAAGAGCTCTCTGGCATGTTTAAAAAATCTGAATGTTTCTCAACTTATTCAAAATATTGAGAGGGAGGTTGTTACAACTCAATGAATGTAAACAAAAACAAAAAACTAATTCCAAGTAAGAGTTTTAGAAAATGCTGACGGGAACCGGTTCGTAAGTATTACTGCTATCACTTTAGCCCAGGCTGAATACCTTTGCTTCTTCACTCTTAGGTTAGGATTACACTTGACAGGAACCCTGCCAGTCTTGATGAGTCGAGTCAGCTGGAGAGGACCAAGACCTGCTTTTCCTAGGAATGGTTGTGTGCTAATCTGTTCATAGACTTTAAAGCCAATAGAGCACAATATATCTGTAAAACTCCAAGAAGTATCATACCTATAGCTGATTTACATAGCTGGCTGCTTAAACCTGCTGGTTTAACAGTGAATTTTCAGAGGGGCTTCATGTGTAAACATTGTCAAGAGTATGCATGCCTTTTTTATTTCATATGTACATTTTAACAGTGGTAAATGGTTCAGTCTAGGGGTTTTCCAGTGCAGGGTTCAGAAGTACGTGCGAGATGTAAGAGATGTACACATACATTATCGAACTTGTTCGTACATATTTACATCTGTTAATTGCCTCACACAAGTGAAAGCAAATTTGTCTGTGGTCTGCAGTTTGTGGGTGAAAGGTGTGGGAGAACACATGGGGGTTCAGGGTCTAGGTGATCTGAACAAGGACTGCGTGAACTGATGGAGTTAACGAACTGGCGATTCCAAGTACTCTTGCAAGTTTTATGAAATACCTGACTCTGCCTTTAATTCTGGCTATGTTTTTTTGTGCAGTGTCACATTTATTTTGCATGTAAAATATTTGTGTGTAATGTTATAGAATGGGTAGAGAGAGGATGCCTTGGGGATAAATGCAGGTAGTGAAACCTTCGGGCATATATTTGGAGCAGAAATATGTGGTATTTTATAAAGTGCAGCTCCTACCTAATGGTTTATAATGTAGTAGCATTAATCTCTGCACATCCACTTACATGCGCAAATGCTGGGCTGCGAATAGGTTTGAAAGTTGGGGTCAACATGCAGCGATATATTAGAAGACGGCTGGTCCCTTTTACATTCATTTGCAGACTCAGAAAGCTAAACTTTGATTCTTAGGCCAAGGACTGTTTCTTTTTCGTTCTTTCAAGCTATGTCAGTAAGCTGAAGGCAGTAGTATAGTGTTTCCCCATAACATTTGTTCATCCATTGTTCCTGGTGTGGCTTTTGTTCACTGGCTCGGAGGCTGAAAATGGATAATTACATGAAACAGAAGACAGCCTCAATGTGCCAAAATTATTTTTTTTTAATTCTTTCTTTTCTTCTTTCTGGGTTGGCTGCATAATTAGCATGCCTGTCTGTTCTGCACGGGATCTGTTTTATTGTGTTTAATCCATCTTGTGGATTTAATGAACGGATCTAGTTTTTTTAATGACTAGCTTAGCCACTCTATTAGCTAAGGCTGTCCTTTTTTTTCAGACAGCTACAGAGCTTGTCCTAGCAAATGCAGAAACCTATGAGTCTTCGCAGAACAGCAAGCAACTAAAAGCATAGTTTCATGGTTTATAACCTGCTCCTGTGTGTTAGGCCCATGTTGGCTGAACCGATAATAAAAAAAGCAAGAGTAAGCCCTTAAAAAACTGTACAGATGTGTGAAATACTACAACAATAGAACAGATTAGAAAAAGCAACTCTTGCTTGAAAAGTTCCCTTGCAGTACCTGGGTATACACAGATGTAGCGTGCCGCCAGGATGGTTTTGGATAGTTTTGTATTGGCAGGTCCATGCATTTTGGCCCCCTTCACTTGATTCTCAGATCCATGGTTTTTGGCTGCTTAGCTGACCATTCCAGTGACTGTTCAGTTGTGTAAATAAGCAGTTACCTGGAAAATAATTTAAAAAAAGGATTGAGAAATCTGATATTTATGTAAAATAATGCATGAGAGAGACAGCTGCTGTGTTCATTTTCCAACCTGTTCAGGAGTTTGTGTCTGCTCACTGAGCGTGAGCTAGAATTTTAAAGCAGCAAGCCCAGATAAATAGGTTTGTATATGCCAAAGCCATTTGCTGTGTGTAGCTAGCAATTGAAAACAAATATGTCTAATATTAGCCTGTGTAGTTTTGTCTTTATAAGTCGGTTTGTCAACATAGCGGTCTGCCCATTGATCTAGCATACTTAGAGCTGGAAATCTGTACAATAACTAAACCGAGACTAGAAATTGTGTGGGATTCAGGAGAGAAGCTTGGGATTCCTTGTTGTTGTCATGCAAAGCATGATTTTGTTCCCATTATCTTTGTCTCCTATTTGTTATTTTTGTCATTTTTTGATAAATGAGTAGATAATTTCACAGGTTAAAAATGTCTTTCCTCGCAATTCCTATACCTAAAAAGATGCAATTATTATAAAGTGCATCATTTACCTAAAATGCATGGTAAAGCTTGGAGCAGAATTATCATTTTGTAGTATGTTTTGATAGTCGTATAATGTCCTGAGAAATTTCCCAGTGGCAATCTAAAACAGGTACTGGAAAATGTTAAAAGTGGAATCAATGCATTAAAGAGGACGATTTTCAGGGCTTCCCGCATGAGGCCAAATAACGTATGTATATGGGTGTGCACTGGGATGATCATTTTTAAATGGGTGCATGGGCACACGCGCACACGTGTGCGTCGGCAGGTCCAGAGATGCGCCATTTTATAATATGCATATTGTTATATGTGTTATATGTGTTATAAAATTCCAAGTGGGCATGCACAGCCACATAGTCTGAGCCGCGCAAGTGGGGGAATTTTATAACAAGCGCGCATTCGTGCAATGCCCAGTTTCACAAGTTTGTCCACCAGTTCACCCGGTTTAAAGCTAGGTGCTCCAAACCCTCCTGGTGATTTAACCTGCAAGCTCCCCAGCTAATCAGGGATACCTGTATATTTTATTTTCTTAATGTATATCTCCTCTGTAGCAGAAGTAAACATACATTGGACTGGACCTAGGGACGCGCACATCTCACCCTGGAATGTCCATGCCCCACCCATACTATGCCCACACCATGCCCTTTTTTTGTTCAAATTTAGGTTTTGCATATTAGGAGATATCAGGGGGACATACGCATGCCCTACATGGGTGCACGTTTCCTGATTTAGGTGCGTGCCCGGCTTTGAAATTCCTTAATTTTAAAAAGAGTTACATATGTAAAAGTAACATACTATCGTAGCAAAAGCCATTTATGCACGTAAAGTGCACTTCCATATGCATATCCTATGGACAATTCAATGGCATATATTGTAATAATTTTCAAAATCCATTTACACTAGAAAAGTGTATTTACACATGTAAAACACAATTTTCAGCATGTTAATTTTTTTTAAATCAGGCCCAAAGTTGCCAGAGCATCTTATAACCTGCATGCGTAGAATATCTGCTGTTATAAAATGTAAGGACACAAGCACATCAGTGCTTGAGTATGTAAAAACTGACAGCCATTCAAGTTTGAACTTATCGGGATAAGTAGCAGAACTTAGCCAGATAAGTCTGAAAAGCGCTACTTTTCTGTCTAAGAGAACTGGATAAGTATAAAAAGCGCTACACATCTGTCTAAATCAGAAAGCTAGATGTTTTTTTAGAATTATACGGCTATCTTACATAGCTGGCTAAATCTGAGAAGCACTACTTAGGTGCACAAATAGCGCTTTCATACCTTTCCGGCTAAGTAGCACCTGTTACTACTTAATTGGATAATTCAGAATTTAGCCAAATAAATACCACTACTTATCTGGATATGTTTCTATGTTTCTAAGTTTGAATTTGGCCATCTAAGCAGCAGCAAAGCTGGATAAGTGTGCGCAAATGATATACCCGTATATTTTTACTTCACATTTTAAAGGCATATGCGAGTAGATTTTACTTGTATTATTTAGATGCATTTACCCCACGCGTCTGCTTTTACATGCATAAATTGGGGGATTTTCTAACGTGTGCAGCAGTGAAGTAACCAGTTTTGTCAGTAAGCCTACCAGAACACTCAGCATCTGCAGCTCGAGAGGACCCTCCTGGATCTTCAGCCTGGTCTCCACATTTCATGCAGCCCCCTCACTCAGTCATTTTTTCACTTTTAAGATGTTAACCATCATTAATTAAGCAAAAATACATATATGCAAATCAGGCGCCAAATTTACATGCACAAATTGCTTATAAAATAGGAACTTACTTGCATAAATGTTGGCCCCTCCCTGGAATGCCCCTAGCCTGACCCTTTTTTACACACGTAAATGTACTCACGGACCTTGATTTAGGTGTGCATGTGGAGGTTTCTAAAATAGCATATGCTCATGAATATGCTATTATACATGCGTGCATGCCAATTTTTACATGTGCATCTTTTAAAAATTTACCTTTAACTGCATAATATTTGTATAATTCATTAAGACTGATGTATTGTTAAGCCTTTAAATTAATGGTTTAAATAGTCTGTATTTAAATCGTATAGCTAAATGTAACAGTTTCAGAGAGGATAACTTTCACATAAAATTTGCGGTGGCATATACATGTGCATATGCCTGTGAGCAGATCTATGCAAGTGTTTTATAACCTGCACATATGATACACGTGATTTTATAAATTATATAGTTTCTCTATCCAGTAACATATGCGTATATATATGTTTACATAAGAATACATGCATTGAATTCACTTGCATGCTTCACCTATCGGCCGATACAGTACAGACGCGGTAGAAAGAGTGCGGCAGTGCCGGGCCTTCCCACGTTTGCCGCACGCACAGTTCGGATCACATACCGCTCAATACTGTATTTAAATGGCATGCAAATGCAAGCCGCTTCTAACACGCGTCCATGAAGCGCAATCCATTTTACTGTATAGGCGCTATACAGCACCTATACAGTATCCTGGGTGCGCTGGTACCTGTCATTTCAAATGACAGGTACCAGGAAGTGGATCCCAACTTTATCCAAAAGAAAAACTAAAAACCTAAAATCCCCTCCTCCCGAAGCAAGGCGCAGGGCGAAAAGCGACTTGACATGTAAAGTATTGTGAATAAAGTGTAACCAAAGTTAACTTAAGAAAAAGTAAGTTAACTTTGGTTACACTTTATTCACAATACTTTACATGTCGAGTCGCTATTGGCCCTGCACCTTGCTTCAGGAGGAGGGGATTTTAGGTTTTCTTTTGGTTAAAGTTGCTTCGGGAGGAGGGGAGAGAGGACTGGGGCTGCCCCGGTGGCCGGCGCCCATGGACGCGGCCAGGGCAGGTGAGTGGGAGCTGGGGGAAAGTTTGCCGCCTACCCTTACCCCTGCCTCTAACGCAGGGGTAAGGGTAGGCGGTAATTTAGCAGGTTAAAGACGCGGCTAAACTGCAGGTTAAAAAGGCGATAGTCGGGGCGCGCGTTACTGAATGGGAGGGAATAGCTAATCCGATCGTTTACATCTCATATACATGCCGCGGGCGGAAAGGGTTACCCGTTGATTTAAAGAAGCGGTAAGGATTGATTAAAAGGGATAGTGAATCGCAGGTTGGACTAACGCGGCCAAATTGTGAGTAGAAAGCGGGTTAGAAGCAGGGTAACCGCGGCCGCACTTTACTGTATTGGCCTGTATTTAATTAATATACTGGCAGTGATCATTTGTGGGAAAGAGAAGCAAAATGAGTTTAGATGGGAAGAAGCTGTCCTTGTATCTTGTTTCTTGCAGTGTGTTTTTTCATGATATTATGGCCCACAAGAGGAAAGGGAAAGTGAGTGTTTTCCCCATCAAACCCACACACTTACCTGGTCAGCAAACCATCAGGTTTTTCATGTCAATGGCCTCTGGAAGTGAAATCTTTGTTGCAGGATCCAGCGAGGAAGCATAGGCCCAGTTTAGAGAATAGTTTTCCCTCAGCCCCAGGGCTCAAGACCTGCTGCTGTTGTGCCAGAGGTGGACCCTTGGGCTGAGGTGGGGTTGACGCAACCTGTAGGAAGGGTCCTATGGGTCTCCACCGTCTGCAGGCGGAGTGGGCTGAGGGACAGAGGCCGGCTGGCACCACCAATACCAGCCCTTGTTCCCCGTGGGTTGAGCCTTTGGGTGCCGGGGCTGGCTGGGCTTAGGTGGACCTCCGTATGTCGTTGATGGAAGGATCGAAGTCAGCCCAGAGACAGCAACAGAGGAGAGGAGAAGTCTGTACTAGGTGAGGTGGAGTCCAGGAGACCCGGTCGCCAATAGAACCAAAGTCAGACAGGGGGCGCCCGAGCAAGAACAAGCCGAAGCCGAATAGGCCAAGTCCAGGACGAAGACTGAAGAGGCGTCATAGGGCAAGCTGAGTCAGGGCCGGCGGCAATCTGGAAACGGTGGCAAGAAAGGCAGAGATCTGGACAAAGAGAGAGTCAAGAATGTAGTCAAGCAATGCAGAGGTCTGGATCCGAAGAGATGCAATGGAGTAGTCAGGCAATGCAGAGGTCTGGGTCTGGAGAGAGGCAACGGAGTAGTCAGGCAATGTAGAGGTCTGGGTCTGGAGAGAGGTAACGGAGTAGTCAGGTAATGCAGAGGTCTGGGTCCGGAGAGAGGCAACGGAGTAGTCAGGCAATGCAGAGGTCTGGGTCTGGAGAGAGACAACAGAGTAGTCAAGCAATGCAGAGGTCTGGGTCTGGAGAAAGAGGCAATGGTGTGGTCAGGCAAAGCAGAGGTCCAGGCTTGGAGAGAGTCAACGGCATGGTCAGGCAAGTAGAGATTCCGAGCTTGGAGAGGGTGTCAACGGTGTGGTCAGGCAAAGCAGAGGTCCGGGCTTGGAGAGAGTCAATGGTGTGGTCAGGCAGAGCAGAGGCCTAGGTCCGAAAAGGCAATCCAAGGATAGGTTGAGGATCAGGAACACAGGAACGAGGAAACCAGGAACAGGAGTCAGCGAGAACCAGGAACGAGGAGAAGCTCTAGGAGGCAACGAGTACTCGACCAGCGAGGAGACCTGTTGCAAAGGCTCGGTTCCCGCCGCGGGCCCTACTTAACAGTAATGCATGCACGCGTGCCTAGGGAGGGGTGCAGTGTGAGTAGCGCCGTTTCTCCGTGGAGCATTAGGATCTGTAGCTGAACCGGAGGCACCAGGATCTGCAGCTGAGCCGGAGGCACCAGGGGCGGCCTGAGGATGGAGCCGGCAGCCTACCACCGCCAAGGACGAGGGACCAGGCCCTGGATTCACTTGAGAGAGGTGAGTGGGCTGAGCCACAGGTCTGCTGCGGCCGGTATGCGTAACATGGTGCTAATCGATGACTTGATCTCAGCATTGGTGCAGGCGGGTGAAGGGAGGTTTCGCACTCACACCAATATCTTGGCCTATGAGGATTCTAACTGCATTGCTGATGTACTTAGAAGTAACCTGATGCAGTCTTCTAATTTGGTTCTTCAAGCCATTGCTGCTTCTCTGGATACCTCTTCAGGTTTAGGGCTGGGTGAGTTGCCTTGCATGCCTAAATAATTGGCGGTGTTAACACTATACGATGTATGGACCAAATTTTGACTACGTCAGTTTTCAAGATGGACACTGTCATTTCCATGATGGATTCTGAGATCTCAAGGCATGGCTTGTTATTGCAGGATCATGAGAATCAGCTTGCCACATTGAAACAAGATGTGGAAAAGATGCAAATGATGGTCTACTCTGGTTCAGGATAGGGTGCTCCTTTCCCATAGAATTGAGCTGCTGGAGAATGCGTCTTGTACGCTTAATCTCTGTTTCTTGTACTTTCCTAAAATAATGGGAGTGATCCCCTTGGTGACTCTGAAAAGATATTTTTTGAAAATCCTTCTTATTCCCCCTTCCATCTTCACCCTGTGCCACTGCTCACGCTGATCAAGGTGCAGCAGATAATGATCCTGACTGAATTCCTGGAAACTTCAAGCCCTAACATTATAGAATGGGCGACTTTATTTGTTGCTACATCTGATTTAAGTCAAGTAATGTCTTTGTATTTTAAGAACTTGAATGATGCTTTTCATGGGCAAAAAGAGAGAATATTCCCAGATTACTAGACTTACTCAAGAGAGGAGGAGAGGGTTTTTGGCACTTAGGAAAGATACTTTCGATTTGGGTGCTTCATTTCCTTTAAGTTACTCTCGTAAGTGCTTTGTTAAATATTGTTCTGATTTTTATATTTTTTTTCTCCTGAGCAATTTAAATACTTTTTAAACGCACGGAGAATCTCCTGTTCCTATAGCCCCTCAGTAAATCTCTTGAATATGTAAAGCAGGCCTATTTGTGATCTCACGCTATTGCCTTTCCTTTAGAATTTTGTTTCCTTATTTTTCTCTCCTCTTTCTACCTTGTTTTTCTTCTTTCTCTAGAGAAAGTACTGTATATGAAATTATATGTTTCTTGTTTTTTCTTTAATGGGAATTTTGTTGTATTATCCTCTGTGTTTCTTTACAAAGTTTTTGTGCTTTGGAGGCATAGCCTTGTGATTAGAGCAGCAGGCTTTGAACCAGCGAGACCAGGGTTCAAATCCCACTACTGCTCCTTGTGACCTTGGGTAAGTCACTTTACCCTCCATTGCCTCAGGTACAAACTTACCCTGGGATTCATCATCCCCCATAGCGCCACAGGAAAAGGTGTAGTTATTTCCCGCGGTGCTGCCAGCGATAATGTGTAAAACATTATCAGCCATAGTGCTGCCAGGCCATAACCCCGCCCACACTCCTCCCCTTCCCAGATTTAGAGTACCGCCGCGATGCACATCACAATTTGATAAATGACCCTGTTAGATTGTGAGCCCTCTGGGGACAGAGAAATAATTACAGTATCTGAATGTAATCTGCTATGAAGTGCTGAAAAGCAGAATACAAACACATAATTAATTAATTAATTAATTGAAACATAAGTTAAAAAAAATATATATATGGACATACATTTTATGCTTAAAAGTAAGTTAGGACTTACTCACAGGGACTGGCGTGTAGGTGAACATTGGCCCATATGCGGCCTGCTCCCAGAGATGCAGCAGCCATTATATAACTTGTGTGCAAATATACGTGCATGTTCTATGATATCCTGGCTGCGTGCACCTATAAGCTTAATTATAAGTGGGCATGCAAATCCCGCTTCTAACGCATAGGTCGGGGGATTTTAAAAGGGGTGCGTGCCCACACCATTCTCGGTTTACCAATTCATCCACCAGTTCGCCCAGTTAACAGCTAATTCCTCCAACCCCTTGCTTTGATAGCTTACACTGCCCCCAGTTAATTGCTGTGATAGTATGTTACATTTACACATGTAACGCCTTTGAAAATTACCTAGTTCCAATTACATGCGCACGTCAGCCAATTAAAACATTTGCATGCGTTTATGAAATTAAGCAGTCTACCAGTTTGCCCAGTTCTTCTCCAGGTCATCAAAACCTTCTGCCTGAAGTCCCCCCCAGTTCACACAGACTTCCCACCTAAGTACTAAAAAATACGTTTAATATCACTTACGCCAGATAATTAGCGTGTGAAAATACACGAGTAAGTTGGCAAATGTACACGCCCTGCTCAAGAATGCCACTTTTTGTGAAACAAAGTGTAAAAGTCAGGTGTAGAGGCTAATTACCTGCATAGATTTTAGTTGTTATGTGCGTGATGTTTTGAACATTTCCCTAAAGTTTGATTTTCGAGAAGTGACTGTTATTTTTGGGTTTTTTAAAAATATAGATTAAGAGAAACGAAAAGACATGAAGGTTGAAATGCAAAGTTCATGCATTGTTATGCGAGTTCTGAAATTGTGATTTGAATTATATTGCAGTATAGTGATTATTGCTAACAGTAGGAAGTTGACACTTATGGAAGGCAATGTCTTTTCTGGGTGTATGATTTAGTATTGACATAGAAAATAAATCAGGGTGTATATAGCATTTTAACATATTCTGCTGCATTTATCTGATGTGAATGTAGCACCTAAGGACCAGCGCTCACCATTCCTGTCATAGGTATTCAAGCAGAACTGTTGTTCAGGAATATGCCTGAGATAAAAGTGCATGTATTTAATCCAAGAACTGGGTAAATTTGCATGATTTGGCTATCCTGAATAGTAGACATCTGTTTTTGTGACATTTGAGGGTTAGAGTTTGCCGTTCCTAATATGTAAAATTGGTAACTAATCATGTTCCTTTATTTGCATATAGAAAGGGATTTATCATGTGGGAGGACCATAGCACGTGCACTGGGAAAAGAAGGTCATAAGGGGTGAACCTGATCCAGCTCCATACAAGCCCACTGCAAGAAATTAAGTCCAGACAAGAATGCATTAATATTTTGAACCTGCTCATGACCAAGCAAGAAATCAATAATGAGTAACATTTTTAATTAAAGTCAGGACAAAGGGACGGTAACTTTTAAACCAGTGCATGGCCTGCGCCCTGGAATGCAGCCATATTGTAACATATGCATATATGTGCAGGTTATAAAGTAGCCTGAGCCTACATGTGCATGCAGTTTTAAAAGGGCGCACGCCTATGCACACAAATGCCACTTCTACCACATAAGTGGGCAGACTGTACAAGGCACGCGTACTGACGCCATTACCAATTTTCCCAGTTCACCGAGGTAAAGAATAGGTCTTCCAAACCCCCTAGTTTAATAAACTCCCTTCTCCCCTATTAGCCCAGAGCCTTAAAACTCCGTCAATCTGCCTATTTATCTTTATTTTATATCTTGCACGTCACCCGTAGCAGAAGTAACGTTAGGTGGCAGGGGCTCCGGTCATGCGCCTGTGCGCGTAAATATTTTCACGCTAATTTCAAGGTGAAATCCAGGAGCGCCCATGCCCTGCAGAGACAATGCCCATTCCGCACCCCTTTTTTGGGACTTTGTGCGCTTAGCGAGGGATACGCGCGTACACGGGCGTCTTTTAAAATCCACTTGACGCGTGCCAGCTAGACATACTCGCGTATCTCCCGGTTTTGGCACACCGGGCTTCCAAAATTCACCTGTAACAGTATTATTCTATCAATTAGTTGACATTTTTTACTTCTGAACCGTGTTAATGCTAATGCAGATGTTGCTGTATTAAGCAGTAACGCAGGTTTCTTTCGTGCGTCTGTTAAAATTATCAAATTATGCATAAAAGTGGGGTTTTTGCATTAAACTTTAGGTGATTACTATTCAAAACGATCAGCTCTTTCAAATTTAAAGTACATCACATCAATGCAAAAGTCCATGTCAGTACTGTAGTACAAAACCTTTAGATTTGTAGTTAAACCTTCTGTTTTAAATGCACACAGTAATGCACATTTTTTATTGTGCAGTATTTCTGTGCTTTAATATGCTCTATAGGGCATAAATCCTTTGGGGGCTTTGTTGCTAATGCACATTGTTGGTAAATAGGCCTCATTATGATTAATGAAAGCTGTGTCAGAACTGGCCCATTAATGCACATTAATAACTCACGTTAATAGGTGGATTTTACCATAGCTTAGTAATGAATTAAATCTGCGGCATACGCTACTATACATGTTAAATGTGTTTTAGTAAAGTGATCCCTTTAATGTGCTGCTGTATCTTTCCTCAAAATTGGTACGCTTTTAATATGCTTAAAAATATAGACGATAACTTTTAGGACAATCGTGCGGGTGCCCATATGCGTGCATGTGTATTTTGTATCATTCATGCAATTACACGCACATTATATAAAATGTGCCTCTTCACGCATCTGTGTGCTCCTAATTTTGAGCACTTGCACCAGCATTTTCCTTAGGAAATGTCAGCTATTGCACGCGTAAGTGAGGTAATTTTATAACATGCGCACAGGCAGAAAATGACCAGTTTAAGCAGGTCGTTCACCAGTTTGCCCAATCTCACTCTCTAGACCCCCCTTCTTATTAAACCAGCACTCACCCTAGATTACCCAGACCCTTCACCCAGTCAATAATTGGCTACAAGGAGTGTTATCTTGATTTGTACCTGATAAACAGCAGGTAACAGGTGTACGCACGCTGCTTGCGCTGATTATAAAATAGCACCGTGCGTAATTGTTGGCCCTGCCCCAGAATGCCATGGACACACATTTCCACGGATTTTATTGTGGATCTTCCACCTTCAGAGGGTAACACCGTGATATGGGTAGTAGTGGATCGTTTTTTGAAAATGGCCCACTTTGTCCCGCTACCCTCTCTCCCGTCTGCTCCTCGCTTAGTTCAGCTATTCATGCTCCATATTTTTCGTCTCCATGGTCTTCCCCTACACAATGCATCAGATCGAGGACCTCAGTTTACAGCTCATTAAGAACATAAGAAAATGCCATACTGGGTCAGACCAAGGGTCCATTAAGCCCAGCATCCTGTTTCCAACAGTGGCCAATCCAGGCCATAAGAACCTGGCAAGTACCCAAAAACTAAGTCTATTCCATGTTACCATTGCTAAGGGCAGTGGCTATTCTCTAAGTGAACTTAATAGCAGGTAATGGACTTCTCCTCCAAGAACTTATCCAATCCTTTTTTAAACACAGCTATACTAACTGCACGAACCACATTCTCTGGCAACAAATTCCAGAGTTTAATTGTGCGTTGAGTAAAAAAGAACTTTCTCCGATTAGTTTTAAATGTGCCCCATGCTAACTTCATGGAGTGTCCCCTAGTCTTTCTACTATCCGAAAGAGTAAATAACCGATTCACATCTACCCGTTCTAGACCTCTCATGATTTTAAACACCTCTATCATATCCCCCCTCAGTCGTCTCTTCTCCAAGCTGAAAAGTCCTAACCTCTTTAGTCTTTCCTCATAGGGGAGTTGTTCCATTCCCCTTATCATTTTGGTAGCCCTTCTCTGTACCTTCTCCATCGCAATTATATCTTTTTTGAGATGCGGCGACCAGAATTGTACACAGTATTCAAGGTGCGGTCTCACCATGGAGCGATACAGAGGCATTATGACATTTTCCGTTTTATTCATCATTCCTTTTCTAATAATTCCCAACATTCTGTTTGCTTTTTTGACTGCCGCAGCACACTGAACCGACGATTTCAATGTCTTATCCACTATGACACCTAGATCTCTTTCTTGGGTTGTAGCACCTAATATGGAACCCAACATCGTGTAATTATAGCATGGGTTATTTTTCCCTATATGCATCACCTTGCACTTATCCACATTAAATTTCATCTGCCATTTGGATGCCCAATTTTCCAGTCTCACAAGGTCTTCCTGCAATTTATCACAATCTGCTTGTGATTTAACTACTCTGAACAATTTTGTGTCATCTGCAAATTTGATTATCTCACTCGTCGTATTTCTTTCCAGATCATTTATAAATATATTGAACAGTAAGGGTCCCAATACAGATCCCTGAGGCACTCCACTGTCCACTCCCTTCCACTGAGAAAATTGCCCATTTAATCCTACTCTCTGTTTCCTGTCTTTTAGCCAGTTTGCAATCCACGAAAGGACATCGCCACCTATCCCATGACTTTTTACTTTTCCTAGAAGCCTCTCATGAGGAACTTTGTCAAACGCCTTCTGAAAATCCAAGTATACTATATCTACCGGTTCACCTTTATCCACATGTTTATTAACTCCTTCAAAAAAGTGAAGCAGATTTGTGAGGCAAGACTTGCCCTGGGTAAAGCCATGCTGACTTTGTTCCATTAAACCATGTCTTTCTATATGTTCTGTGATTTTGATGTTTAGAACACTTTCCACTATTTTTCCTGGCACTGAAGTCAGGCTAGCCGGTCTGTAGTTTCCCGGATCGCCCCTGGAGCCCTTTTTAAATAACCTCCCTTCCCCTTCTTCCCACCCCGTAAACCCTTTCTCCTACCTTTAGTTTTTTTTATTTTGTTGCTTACTCCTCCAACGGCTGCCTCCAGCCCTGCCCCTCCTGGCCCCCCAGACCACTCCTTTTCTTCAGCCCGGCACTTCTGCGCGTAATGGGAGCTACACACGTGGCCGGGCCCCTGTGAAAATGTGTGCGGCATGCGTAAGGCCCGACCACACGCATAACCCCCGTTTTTCACATGCATAACTTTTTTAAAAATCCACCCGTATGTGCGCGCATCTGCCAATTTTTGCACGCACACAAGGGCGAATTTTAAAAGCCATACACGCGGTAAATCTGGGAGATACGCGCAGACTTTAAGAGGCCCTCAGCCACGCGCGTATCTCCCGATATGCTCACTGGAAAAGATTTTGCAAAAAGGGGCGCGTCCATGTGCATGCGCCAGCAAACGCGCCCGTCTGTTACCATCATAGCACATAAGCATGTCCGTTCTATTTAAAATTCACCTTATAATGTATAACTTTCAAACAACTCCGTGCAGCCTCCATAAATTCATGTATATGGCCACGTGGATATCTAAGACAATATTTTATAACCTGGGTGTATATATGGTTACATATAAATGCCTAAAATGCACTAAAGTGCATACTTTTCCTCCCTATTTTATGAGTTGTTATAGGCAAATTGTAGATGTATTTGGAAGGCCTGGAATTTTTATTTTGATTTTCTATTCAATTAATGTAATTTTCTTCATAGAATCCTCCAGATGAGGTTTAATGATATGGATGATATCTTTCCTTTGTAAATTCTTTATTAAGCTGTTGTTTTCTATGAAATTACTATAATTCAAACGTATTCTTGTTATTGTTTTGGAATGTCAATAAACAAACAAAAAGAAAAAAAAAACCTATACATTTTGGGCCTGATTTTAAAAAGCATTTACTCGTGTAAAATTGTGTTTTACGAGTGTAAATGCACTTTACCCTTGTAAATGAGCTTTTGAAAATTGTTACAATATATGCCATTGAATTGTCTATAGGATATTCATGTGTGAGTGCACTTTATGCAGGTAAATGGCTTTTGAAAATTGCTACATTTACACATGTAAATCCTTTTGAAAATATCACCTTATATTTTATGTGGAAAAAATTGTGACTTGCTCCAGTAAAACCCTGCTTTGCACGTGGAAGCTGGTATATTTTAAAATATGCGCACGTAATTGAAATTACCATTTTGCTGATCCTTCCACCAGTTTCACCAGTCCTCCAGGTCATCGAGGCCCTTTCTAGTTTTCCACTCTGAACTCCCTCACAGTTCACCCAGACCTCCTAAGACATGTCTGATATCAATTGCACAATAAGTAGCAGGTGTAAAAGCACGTGAATATGTTGATAAATGTCTGTGCATCAGTCTCCTATAAAACAGCAGCTTGCATTCATAGCTCTTGGTCCTACCCTGAAACCCTCTTACACTGCCCCATTTTTCGTATGTAAATGTACACTTGAGACCAAAAAACCACACGTGCTGGGGTAGATTTTATAATTTTGTGCGAGCGCGTACTTTTGTTCGCGTATCCATTAAAATTCGGGATCGGCGCGCACAAGGCTGCCGATTTTGGGCAGCCTGCTCGCGCCGAGCCATGCAGCCTGCCTCCGTTCCGAGGCCGCTCCGAAATCGGAGCGGCCTCGGAGGGAACTTTCTTTCGCCCTCCCCTCACCTTCCCCTCCCTTCCCCTACCTAACCCACCCTCCCGGCCCTATCTAAACCCCCCCTACCTTTATTGCCGGATTTACACCTGCCGGAGGCAGACGTAAATTTGCGCGCACCAGCGGGCTACTGGCGCGCCATCACCCGACCTGGGGGCTGTTCTGGAGGGCACGGCCATGCCCCCGTAACGCCCCCGGGCCAAAACCACGCCCGCGGTGCCGCCCCCGAAACGTAGCGTCACGACTGCCACGCCCCCGCTACGCCCCCCAGCACGCCTCTCCATGCAAGCCCCGGGACTTACGAGCGTCCCGGGGCTTGCGCGCGCCGCCGAGCCTATGCAAAATAGGCTTGGCGCTCGCATGGGGGGTTTGGGGTAGGTTTTTGGGGGGTACGCGCGTAGGATACGCGCGTACCCCTTTGAAAATCTACCCCAATGTTTTTAAAGCAGCATGTATGCAAGTACAAGCTTTTTATGCATGTAAATGTTTGAAAATTCGTCCCATACTAGGGATATGCAGAGAAAAAATCTTTGGATCATTTTTTGTTTTACTATTTGTTGCAGCATATAATGCACATTATTTTCTGGAACTAATTTTTGGGAGGATTGTATATTCATTTTCAGATATAATGAACCAACAAAAATGTGCAATTTGGTTCAGATTAAAAAGAAATGCACATCTCTTGTGCTTAAGGGATAGATTTTAAAATGTGGCGTGCGCATGTTATAAAATACCGGGTCAGCGCACACAAGGGGGAGACAACTTTCGCAAATATGCACGGTGAAGCATTGGGGCCTTCCCCAGTTCCCTCCCAGTCCACCAATTAATGAGCAGACTGGGAGGGAACCTCCCAACCCCCTAGCCTAATCTCCTTTCCCCTTCCCCTTCCCCTATCCCTATCCTTAACACCCCCCAATTCCTTATCGTACCTTTTGCTCCTGCAAATGGCTGCTATGCCAGATGCCTCTAGCCCCACCGCCTAACCGGCCAGCCGCGCCCCCTGGACTGCTCCTTTGAAAATTGGCCCGGCACACATAAGGCCCGGCCACACACGTAAGCTTTGAAAATCCGTCCGTAAGAGCATAAGACTTGCCATACTAGGTCAGACGAAAGGTCCATCAAGAACATAAGAACATATGAAATTGCCATGCTGGTTCAGACCAAGGGTCCATCAAGCCCAGCATCCTGTTTACAACAGAGGCCAAACCAGACCTCAAGAACCTGGCAAATGCCACATCCTCTGGCAACAAATTCCAGAGCTTAATTGTGCATTGAGTGAAAAAGAATTTTCTCCGATTAGTCTTAAATGTGCTACTTGCTAACTTCATGAAATGCCCCCTAGTCCTTGTTTTACATCTACTCGTTCAAGACTTCTCATGATCTTAAAGACCTCTATCATATCCCAGCCCAGTATCCCATTTCCAACAGGGGCCAGTCCAGGTCACAAATACTTGGCAGGATTCCATGCTGTTTATCCCAGGGATAAGAAGTGGATGTCCCTAAGTCTACTTTAAGAATGGTTTATACTTACTTGTCCAAACCTTTTTTAAACCCAGCTACACTAATAGCTTTCACCACATCCTCTGACAATGAATTTCAGAGCTTAATTATGCATTGAGTGCCAGGTGCCTCTAGCCCCACCCCCGAACCGGCCAGCCCCACCCCCTGGACTGCCCCTTTGAAAATTGGCCCGGCACACATAAGGCCCAGCCACACAAGTAAGCTTTGAAAATCCGTCCGTAAGAGCATAAGACTTGCCATACTAGGTTAGACGAAAGATCCATCAAGAACATAAGAACATAAGAAATTGCCATGCTGGGTCAGACCAAGGGTCCATCAAGCCCAGCATCCTGTTTCCAATAGAAGCCAAACCAGACAAAATGTGCCTCTTCACGCGTCTGTGTGCTCCTAATTTTAAGCATTTGCATGAGCATTTTCCCTAGTTTTTGTACATTTTGAAAAAGCAAATAACCGATTTGCTTTACCCGTTCCATTCCACTCATTATTTTAATGATCTCTATCATAAGTTACGTACTGGGTCATTTATCAATTTGCGTTAGGGCCTTAACATGTGCATTAAGATGTTATCACAGATGTTAATGCCCTAACACACATGATAAATAACACAACGCAAATATGTATGCAAATTCCACATTAAGAATTCCAGTGGGAGCAGTTTGGGGCGGAGTTAATGGTAATGAGAGTCGGTACAGTGCAAATCTATTCCTCTAGTTATACTTTTCATCCATTATAATGACTATAAATCTTTAGTGATGTCAATTTTACTATGAATACCTCAGAATGTTTCTGTAACACCACCCTTCTAAACCCCCTCTCCTTCCGAAACCCACCCCGATTCAGTGCCCCTCTCAGTGGTATGTATATGTATATATACAGAGAGAGAGAGAAAGAGAGAGTGAGTTTCAGACTGACTCTATACAGACTCACACTCTCTCTTTCTTTCTCAGGCTAACCACGCCCGCTTTTTGTCATGAGCACTATTTCTGCTATATTTATAGCATTTTGATAAATCTAGGCCTTAGTTATATATCATTTGCTTTAGACCTTGCTGACTTTCTCACAGTGCACCCTGAGGACAATTTTCAAAATCATCTTCAGGCATAAGAGAGTGGTATCTTTGAAAATTGCCATGATGCAGAAAATGGAAAGGTGCTCCCAGAGGTGGGTTTGGGGAGGAGTAAGCACTTACATGTGGATATTTTCATAGAAAATGTTCCCATAGAAATAGCAGGTGCATGTCTGTAGGCATAATTTTTCCAACTGAATTTTCAAAAGGGAGCATTTTCCCTTTGAAACCTTGTGTAAAGTCTGCAGTGTTTGAAAGTTGCCCCATTAAGGTATGTGGTGCATAGAATCTTTTTGATCACATTCTTATGAGATAATTCTTACTGATGAAAAACATATATCACACCCTCCTCACTTCTGCCAAGTTCCAGTTCATATTTGATGTAACAGTGACATTCTCCTTCCTCAAACCTTCTTTATCACCACATATTTCTTGACTCGCAATACATTTGGTATGAAGAAGTTTACACTGTAGTTGTTTGTACCTACGGGTTCAGTTTTCATGGCATGCATGTACCATGCTTGGCTTTCAAAACCTGCAGGCTTCCAGAGTTGAGTGTGATAGGGAACATGGAGGGATATGACTATTTTTTTTATTTAATTATTTTTAGTTGTGGCCTGGTAGTTCCTTATTTTTATAACATTTAAGAACATAAGTAAAAATATCTATTTTTATAAAATCATATACCAACTAGCCTTTGGCTCACTGGCAAACTGAGCCACTAGATCGACCGGGATACGGTTTCATCAAATAGTTATTTTTACTTCAAAAAGCTTTATAGCACTCATAATTCACTTCTATGGTGATAGCTCTTGGGTTTCTTAATATGATGCTTTGATTTAATTAGAGATATTGGTATGTGCCCAAATTATACAAAGTTTACCAACTGGGAACATGCTGTGAACCTTAGGTTAGAAATTGTAGTGTTAATTTTCAGTGCTTTTGGCATTAGCCTTAACGTATGGGGAGAGCAGTTATTAAAGCCATGATCCTAATGAAAATTGTTTTCTTCAAATGAGCTAACCATGTGTACAGGTTCCACGGCATTCATACTATTAGCCACAACAAAAAGTGGCATTCTTGTGGCTATGGTTAGGTCTGTGGAGGAAAAAAAAAGCATTCCGGGGATGTGCATTTGTTTCAAATGAATGGGTAAAAAGGAACAAGTGAGCTGTTTTTGTTTCATTTCAAATGAACCGAAAATAATATGAAAAACCATGAACTGTTTGGTTTTTTTCATTCTTGGCAAATAGTGCATGCTATTTGAGAAAAACGGAAAAAAACAAAAACCCCAGCTCTGAAAATGAAAAATAGAAAAACCCTGAAAAATGAATTAACTACAAATTGTATGTACATCGCTACAGCATGCATATGTTGAATTTTCTGATGTATGTGCGCTGTTCCACTAACTCCAACACCTCCTTGCCCTCTGCTCAGAAATACCAGCTGCAATTTATATGCACCTGGTATTTATATGCACCTGGTATTTATATGCACCTGGTATTTATATGCACCTGGTATTTATATGCACCTGGTATTTATAT
The DNA here is from genome assembly GCF_901001135.1 of Rhinatrema bivittatum. NCBI lineage: Eukaryota > Metazoa > Chordata > Amphibia > Gymnophiona > Rhinatrematidae > Rhinatrema > Rhinatrema bivittatum. Next base: position 19,980,993 of record NC_042629.1, read on the forward strand.
GCACCTGGTATTTATATGCACCTGGTATTTATATGCACCTGCTATTTATATGCACCTGGTATTTATATGCACCTGGTATTTATATGCACCTGGTATTTATATGCACCTGGTATTTATATGCACCTGGTATTTATATGCACCTGGTATTTATATGCACCTGGTATTTATATGCACCTGGTATTTATATGCACCTGCTATTTATATGCACCTGGTATTTATATGCACCTGGTATTTATATGCACCTGGTATTTATATGCACCTGGTATTTATATGCACCTGGTATTTATATGCACCTGGTATTTATATGCACCTGGTATTTATGTGCACCTGGTATTTATGTGCACCTGGTATTTATGTGCACCTGGTATTTATATGCACCTGGTATTTATATGCACCTGGTATTTATATGCACCTGCTATTTATATGCACCTGGTATTTATATGCACCTGGTATTTATATGCACCTGGTATTTATATGCACCTGGTATTTATATGCACCTGCTATTTATATGCACCTGGTATTTATATGCACCTGGTATTTATATGCACCTGGTATTTATATGCACCTGGTATTTATATGCACCTGGTATTTATATGCACCTGCTATTTATATGCACCTGCTATTTATATGCACCTGGTATTTATATGCACCTGGTATTTATATGCACCTGGTATTTATATGCACCTGGTATTTATATGCACCTGGTATTTATATGCACCTGCTATTTATATGCACCTGGTATTTATATGCACCTGGTATTTATATGCATGTTGGCTTTGCTAATTTGTAAAGTACATTTGAAAGAGAACCAGCAGAGTTTCCAAATATGTGGGCTATTTGAAAAATTGGCCCCAGCATACAACTGGGTGCAATTTTAGTGTTGTTTTTAAAATCTTTTCTAACACTTAAGCCTTACTATCTGTAGAAAACTTGTTCCTATTTTTTTCTTCAGGAGTCAAAATAGCATCCATTTAATTTACATTAGGATTTTGATGCAAAAAATGTTTTAAAAGAGCAGTAATGAGGAAGTTGAAAATAAAATGCTTTTAGGATGTCTCGCCATTGGGTTTTACTTATCTGATCCCTTTTGTTTATCCTGGGCACCTTTCATACATACCTGCAAGACCAAAGAAAATGCACCCCATAATAAGCCAGCCTTCAAGATGGATGGGCAGAGGTGGGCTTTGTAAACATGAGATAACACTGGGGATAAATAAAGTGACAGGCAGATGATTTCACTAAGGAAAGCAATTAGAATTGATTAATTATGCTCGGAGTTGAAATTTGATTCATTAGTATCCTGTGGGGGGGAGGGGGGTTGACGGATGGCATAGCACATATATATGAAAACCCTCAGATTTTTGATTTATAATTGTCAAGTTATTTTCTTAATTTCAGTAATCTTTTTCATCAATTTCAAGCTGAAATCATTCTTCCCCCTTTAGTCTTCAGCTGAACTAAGTTAGGCATTGCAAACTACAGATATGCAAAATTTCACCTCTCACGAGGACAGCAGCAGCAGCAGCTTGGAATACAGTTGTTAACATTTCATGAAAGAATAATGCTAAAAGAACATTTCAGTTTTCCAACCACTTCCGCTACAGCTGCAACTCTTCAGTAGAAGTTCTTTGCTAATTTTTTTTTTTTTCACAGTACAAGATGGTTTCATTTTTTTCAGCATAATTCTATGGCGTGATTGTGTTTTCTGCAGTTCTACCCTTAACCTGGCAAAAACCTTCATATGCATGCTGTGAGTGTATTTGAGTTTGATTCTGTTGTACATATGAAGTAGATATTCTTTTTGTACCCCAAAATATGTCTTTTTATTCAACCTTATGGGACGTGGCACATTCACTCATTTGGGGCTTAAGAGGTCAAAAGATGGTTAAGGGTCACCGCATCTTGGTGGGTATAGACGACAGGAATAGAGAGACTGCTGTATCATTATAATGGTGTATTTGGAGAATTAATGGTAGAGTTATTTAATGTTTTGATACCCTTGGAAAACAATTGACCTTTGAAATTATGATGCCACTTCTTTATCCTCAGTGAGAGATCACTAGCACTAAACTTTCTCATAGCAAATCAATGGGTAGAAATGATGCTGTTTTCTTTTTAGCTTTTATGTTCATTTTTAAAAAGACAGACTTTGGTAAAATCTCAGCATACCTTCAGGAGGAGCAGGAAGGCTGAAAGGAAATGGGAGAAGTGGAACAATAGTCAACCAAATGTAAAGGAGCTATAACAAAGGCAATAAACCTTTATGTAAGAAGAGGAATACAGGAAAGATTATCTGGTGAAGCTGAATGAGACAAGGAAAGAAATCAGGATAGTGAAAGCTTGAATGGACCACCAAAGAGGTAAATCGTAGTGATAAAGCTTTTTTCAGATATATCAGAGAAAGGGTGTAGCAATGAAAGAGAACAAGAAGCAGGGTGTGGAGAAAGATGAGAAAATAATGAAAACCAAATTCAAGTATTTAATATTTCTGCTAAGGAGGACCTTGGAGAAGGACCTCTGCTGATTGGCAAGAGCGTGGATGAATGTGGAGTAGATGCAACCCCATTTGCAGAAAACAGTGTTTTGATAGAACTAGCAAAACTGAAAGTGGACTGGCCATGGGGCTGAATGAGATAAACCCAGGATACTAAGGAAGCTCAGAGAGGTGTTGGTGGGTCCACTGAAGGACCAGATCAATACCTACTTGGAGACTGGTGCTACAGGATCGCAAAAAGGGTGGTTGTGGTAGCAGAGAGGAGGCTGGAAACTATAGGCTGGTTAGCCTTATCTCGATGGTGGGAAAATTAATGGAGACTTTGCTAAAGGAAAGAATAATGAACTATCTGCAATCCAATGGGTTACAGGATCTAAAGCAACATGGTTTTACCAGAGGAAGATTCTGTCAAACAAATCTGATTGATTTTTTAAATTGGGTAACTAGAGAATTGGATAAAGGAAGAGCGCTCAATGTGATTTACTTGGATTTCAGCAAGGCATTTGATACAGTCCAATATAGAAGGCTCATGATTAAATTGAGAAACCTGGGAGTGGGTCCCAAGGTGGAGGAATGGGTTACAAATTGGCTGACTGACAGTCGTCAGCAAGTAATGTTAAACGGAACCTATTCTGAAGAGAGAAAAAGTGATAAATGGAGTTCCTCAAGGTCACTCTGAGACCAGTTTTGTTCTATATCTTTATGAATAGTATTGTGGAGGGACTAGAAGGTTGTCTTTCTGTAGATGACACTGGGTAATTGTATCCAGTGGTTTAAAGGTAGAAAAGCAATAGGACAAGGTGGTGGCCAAGGACAGAGGGATGTTAAGTCGCATAGAGCAAGGCATAACTAGCAGAATAAAGGAGGTGATAATGACCTTGTATAGGTAATTGGTGAGGCCTCACCAAGAGTACTATGTTCATTTCTGGAGCCTGTGTCTCAAAAAGGATAAGCCAACAAAAATCTAAACCACCATCAGTGATATATAATTATACTAAAAATAAAAAATATATATATATAATTATATATATCTATATCTATCTATCTATCTATTTATATATATATATATATATATATATATATATATATATATAAAATAAAAAGAATGAGGCTCTTTATAGGCTTTCAGTCATTGCAGTATCTGGATTGGCCCACAGTAACATTGGGAGGTTGGTTTAAAGGAGTCTTGTCTTACAGCATTGGTTCAGAGTACATCCAGAATGCTTAACCATCGAGGCTGGAATGCTGCAGGCAAAAAACACACGGAAGCGGAGATCAAGTAGAAGATAAAAGCTAAGTTATACTCACGACAATTAAAATTGGTGGAATAATGGACATCTGGTTATAATTGTGGTATACAGAGCAACATTCCCCTGAGGAAAAACGATTTTTGTCTGAAACATGTACATTTCGGGATTTTTCTATGTATAAACTGATATCTACTAAGGATGTGAATCGTGTGCCCGATCGTCTTAACGATCGGGTTCGGCTAGAGGGGGGAAAAAATCTGATCGGTGGTGATGTGAATCGGAATAGGTTCCGATTCACATCGTTATTTTTTTTTTAGTAAGGCCCGACCCTTTAAAATTGACCCCTTACCTTCCCCCACCCTCCCAAACCTCCCCAAAACTTTTTACGATTACCTGGTGGTTCAGTGGGGGCGCGGGAACCAATCTCCCGCTCTCGGGCCATCGGCGCCATTTTGGCTGCCACTCAAAAATGGCACCAATGGCCCGATAAAAAAAAAACCCACCCGACCCTTTAAAAACGACCCCTTAGGTTCCCCCACCCTCCCGATCCCACCAAAACATTTTAAAATTACCTGGTGGTCTAGTGGTGATCCCGGGAGCGATCTCTCATTCTCGGGCCATCGGCTGCCACTCATAAAGATGGCGCCGATGGCCCTTTGCCCTTACCAGGTGACAGGGTATTCGTGCCATTGGCCGGCTCCTGTCACATGGTAGGAGCACTGGATGGCCGGCACCATCTTTAAAGATGGCGGCGTCCATCTTTACGACGGCGGCAGCCATCTTTAAATACGGCGGCGACCATCTTTAAAGATGGCGCCGGCCAGCCAGTGCTCCTACCATGTGAAAGGGGCCGGCCAATGGCACGGATACACTGTCATATGGTAAGGGCAAAGGGTCATCGGCGCCATCTTTATGAGTGGCAGCCGACGGCCTGAGAACGGGAGATCGCTCCCGGGACCACCACTAGACCACCAGGTAATTTTAAAATGTTTTGGTGGGATCGGGAGGGTGGGGGAACCTAAGGGGTCGTTTTTAAAGGGTCGGGTGGGGTTTTTTTTTTTATCGGGCCATCGGCGCCATTTTTGAGTGGCTTCCAAAATGGCGCCGATGGACCGAGAGCGGGAGATCGGTCCTCGCGCCCCCACTGGACCACCAGGTACTTGAAAAATGTTTTGGGGGGTTCGGGAGGGTGGGGAAAGGTAAGGGATTCATTTTATAGAGTCGGGGTGGGTTTAGGGGTTGTTTTGGTGTGCCGGTTTTCCCTGCCCTCCCCCCTCCCCCGATTTACGATTTTTCACGATAAATCGGGGGAATTTCTATTGTATCGCTTGTATGATTTTTGACTATTTTAAAAATATCTGACGATTTGACTCTTAATGATTTTTGACGATTTAAAAAATATCTGACGATTTTTTTAAATTGTCAAAAAACGATTCACATCCCTAATATCTACTACAGATGAGTGGTAGTTTCCACCAGAGTTATAATATAAGGAACATCGGAGATTGTAGTGAAAATAATCAAACACACGAGTCCCCAGCCAAAAGCACAATATATACCGGATGGTACAGTTAAACATATTGGGGTAGATTTTTAAAAAGTACACCCGTGCGTACTTTTGTTCGCGCACCAGGCACAAACAAGAGTATACTGGATTTTAATAGATATGTGCGTAGCCGAGCGTATCCATTAAAATCTGGGGTTGGTGCGCGCAAGGCTGCCCAAAATCAGCAGCCTGCACAAGCAGAGCCACGCAGCCTGCCTCTGTTCCCTCCGAGGCCGCTCCAAAATCGGAGCGACCTCGGAGGGAACTTTCCTTCCGCCTCCCCCCACCTTCCCCTCCCTTCCCCTACCTAACCCACCCCCCCGGCCCTAACCAATTCCCCCCACTACCTTTATTTCGAAAGTTGTGCCTGCCCAAGACAGGCGTAAGTTGCGTGCGCCGGGCCGGCTGCCAGCGCGCAATTTCGGAGGCTTCGGCCACGCCCACAGGCCAGAACCACGCCCACGGCCCCACCCCTGGATGATGTGCTGCCGCAACACCCCCCCCCCCCCCGACACACTCCCGCCCCGCCCCCCCCCCCCCCCAGGAAATCCCCGGGACTTACTCGCGTTCCGGGGCTTGCGCATGCCGCCGAGCCTATGCGACATAGGCTCGACGCATGCAGGGGGAACGGGGCAGGTTTCGGGGGGTACGCGCGAACCACTTTGAAAATCTGCCCCACTATAGATATACCAAAAATAACTTTTAAAAAATATTTTTTCAAAAAAATAGTTCACATATAGGCGGTGGTGGAGGTTAATGATTATATCATCCAATAGAGGTGAGGGGATGCCTACATGGTTTATATGAAACCTTCATCTCTCTTATCACAATATTTTCATATAATGTTCTTAAACTAAAAAAAACATATATATCATTAGAAAATAATTATTAACCCACATAGCGTGAGGCATCTAAATTATTTTTCAATAATTTAATTTCATTCAAGATATTTGAGAAAATTTAACATTTTACACAGAAGGAATTTTCATAAGATCGGTTTGGGTACAGCGATTAAACAGAAGTGTTTCTTCTTTTTTTAATATCAGGATGGAAGCAATCCAAAGAAAGGCAACCAAAATGGTGGGGGTTTTATGCCAAAAGACTTATGAAATGAGACTGAGGCCTACATGTGTAATGGTAGAAAGTCAGTAAGGCTTTACCCAGGGCAAGTCTTGCTTCACAAATCTGCTTCACTTTTTTGAAGGAGATAATAAACATGTGGATAAAGGTGAACCGGTAGATGTAGTATACTTGGATTTTCAGAAGGCGTTTGACAAAGTTCCTCATGAGAGGCTTCTAGGAAAAGTAAAAAGTCATGTGATAGGTGGCAATGTTCTTTCATGGATTGCAAACTGGCTAAAAGACAGGAAACAGAGAGTAGGATTAAATGGACAATTTTCTCAATGGAAGGGAGTGGGCAGTGGAGTGCCTCAGGGATCTGTATTGGGACCCTTACTTTTCAATATATTTATAAATGATCTGGAAAGAAATACGATGAGTGAGATAATCAAATTTGCAGATGACACAAAATTGTTCAGAGTAGTTAAATCGCAAGCAGATTGTGATAAATTGCAGGAAAACCTTGTGAGACTGGAAAATTGGGCATCCAAATGGCAGATGAAATTTAATGTGGATAAGTGCAAGGTGATGCATATAGGGAAAAATAACCCATGCTATAATTACACATTGTTGGGTTCCATATTAGGTGCTACAACCCAAGAAAGAGATCTAGGCGTCACAGTGGATAACACATTGAAATTGTCAGTTCAGTGTGCTACAGCAGTCAAAAAAGCAACAGAATGTTGGGAATTATTAGAAAGAGAATGGTGAATAAAACGGAAAATGTCATAATGCCTCTGTATCGCTCCATGGTGAGACCGCACCTTGAATACTGTGTACAATTCTGGTTGCCACATCTCAAAAAATATATAATTGTGATGGACAAGGTACAGAGAAGGGCTACCAAAATGATAAGGGGAATGGAACAGTTCCCCTATGAGGAAAGACTAAAGAGGTTAGGACTTTTCAGCTTGGAGAAGAGACGGCTGAGGGGGGATATGATAGAGGTGTTTAAAATCATGAGAGGTCTAGAACGGGTAGATGTGAATCGGTTATTTACTCTTTCGGATAGTAGAAAGACTAGGGAGCACTCCATGAAGTTAGCATGGGGCACATTTAAAACTAATCAGAGAAAGTTCTTTTTTACTCAGAGCACAATTAAGCTCTGGAATTTGTTGCCAGAGGAAATGGTTAGTGCAGTTAGTATAGCTGTGTTTAAAAAAGGATTGGATAAGTTCTTGGAGGAGAAGTCCATTACCTGCTATTTAGTTCACTTAGAGGTAGATCTTCAAAAGTACGCTGGATTTTATAAGATACGCGTGTAGCCCCGCGTATCTTATAAAATACGTGGTCGGCGTGTGCAAGGGGGTGCACATTTGTGCAACCTGCGTGCGCCAAGCCCAGCGCGCGCTGCCTGTTCCCTCCGAGGCCGCTCCGATTTCGGAGCGGCCTCGGAGGGAACTTTTCTTCGCCCTCACCTCACCTTCCCCTCCCTTCCCCTACCTAACCCCCCCCCCCCCCCCTAACTTTGCGCGCGTCGCCGGCAGCGCCCGCTCCGTCCTCCGGTCCCGGGGGCTGGTCCGGAGGCCTCGACCACGCCCCCGGGCCGGCGCCACGCCCCCGGGCCCGCCCCGAAACGCCGCGGCACGCCCCCGAAACGCCACGTCATTTCGGGGATGCCCCCGGACATGCCCCCTCCCGCCCCTTTTCGAAAGCCCAGGGACTTACGCGTGTCCCGGGGCTTTATGCGCGCTGGCGGCCTATGCAAAATAGGTGCGCCGGCGCGCGAGGGCCCTGCGCGTGTAAATCCGGAAGGATTTACGCGCGCGGCCCTTTTAAAATCCGCCCCTTAGAGAATAGCCACTGCCATTAGCAATGGTAACATGGAATAGTCTTAGTTTTGGGGTACTTGCCAGGTTCTTATGGCCTGGATTGGCCACTGTTGGAAACAGGATGTTGGGCTTGATGGACCCTTGGTCTGACCCAGTATGGAATGTTCTTATGTTCTTATGTCATGGAGGAGAAGAGAGACAGGGTGATATAAAACAGAATTTTTAAATACCTGAAAGGTATAGGAATCAAACCTTTTCCAATGGAAAGGAAGTTGTAAAACAGGGGTTCATGTTATGAAACTCCACGGGGGAAGATTCAGGAAGAATGTCAGAAAATATTTTTTCATGGAAAGAGTGGTGGATGCATTTAATACTCTCCCCAAAGAGGTAGCAACAATAAGAACTGAAATGGGATTCAAAAAGGTGTGGGAGAAACACAGGGGATCCCTAGTGACCAGACAATGGAAATGAAGACGCTTACTGCATGGGAGTACCTGCACAGTTAGTACCCTAAGCAATTTAGTGGGCAGACTGGATGGACTGTAATGGTCTTTATCTGCCATCATTAACTTTGTTAAGTTCCATGTTTTATTCTTTCTTCTGTGCCTCTCTTCACTTGGTTGCTATTCTTGTAGTACTATTGTAGTTTATTATTGCATATCTATTGTATGTGCTTGAAAGGTTTTGACATAGGTGAAGATGTTTTCAACTACATGGAATTGTTTAAAAAAAAAAAGTTTATCAAATGGCATTTCTGTATTGAAGGCTAGATGTTTGAATATTATGGTTGTGTCTTGGATGTTTATATAGGGGCAGATTTTAAAAAGCCCTATGCGTGTAAATCCTGGGAAAGAACGGGTTCAAGCGCTATCATGGATCTAAGGCAGAGTGCCTGACTGTGCACGGATACAGTGTTAGGCCACAGCAAGAAGTAGTAACATATTCAGCAGTCATGTGCTGGAATGGGCTAAGGAGCTTTCTGAGAGCCTTCTTCTTTTACAAAAATAATTGATCTCAAATGGAGTAGGGGGGTGGGGGGAGGGAAGGAAGAGAGAAGGGGAATGGAATTGGATTAAAGTCCCATGCCAGGGTTAAATTGATGACGGTTTACAATATTTTTCTTGCACCAACAGCACTCAGACAAATGTTTGTTTGTAAAAGCTGAAAAAGCTTTAGGTCATGGATGACCAGTAATGACCTGCTGAAATCCTAAGTCATCCATCTGTTTGGCTTTCAGTCCATGTTAGTTTGCATTAACAAAGTCTAACAATGAGGAACACAAACATAAAAACAGTTTTTATCAGGAGGAGAAAATGGCACTATACTTCCAGTTTTCATGTTTGCTTTCTCTTCTTTTCATTTATTTGTATGGGAAGGTATGCCATTAGAAAGTACTATCTTTTAACGTAAAATGTTTCCAAGAATATGGCTTGTTAAAAAGTTATAGAAACAGGAGATTATTTTGTAACAAATATTTACATGAATACAGAAATAAATTTGGAGAAAGAACATAACATTAAAGCTAGAGGAATTTCCATTGTAATTATTTACCTTCCTCTGTCCCCAGTGTTGACAGCATAAACACATAAATAAAAAGTTTTAGCCCTGGCTGGAGATTTAGGGGCTGTCATAACCCATGGCCAGATCAGCAGAGCAGAAAAGGCAGCTGCAGGAGAGCGAGGAGCAGGGCCGGCAGCTGCAGGAGAGCGAGGAGCACGGCTTTCCTTCCCGAGGCTCTCTTAGTGCTCCGGGAGGAGGGCAGAGCAAGATGGCGCTGCTACTGCTGCAGCTCTCCCCACCAGCCGTGGCAGGGAAGGCAGAGGCCGAGGTGCTGCTTGGTTCAGCACAGGGCCAATGCGGGAGGGCAGGGAAAGTGCTGGGGACCTTTGGGCTAACTCCTACCACGTTGGAGAGGGTTTGGCTGGGGCTGTTGGCACCCAGCAGCGACCTCATTGCTGTGACCCTTAAAGGGTACGGGTCTCTCAGGGGCAGGGAAACTCAAATAAAGAGAACTGAAAGCTAAAATAAAAAGAAATTAAAAGAAATGGACACCGGGGAGATGCTCTATAAGCGGCAGAGGGCCCTGAGCATGCCGCAGCACAGATCCCCATTGCCCCAGGCATATATTTTATTTTCATTTTACACCCCCAGCATGATGTGATTCCTATCTTGAATGCCGGTATATAAAAACACTAAATAAATAAATAAAAAATATTACTTGGGACACAGGGGAAGTACAGAGGACTCTGGGTTGAAAAACGCAGAAGCAGCCACCAGGAAACCATTTAAAATGAATTAATGACCAGGATTGGTGATGGGGAGCCAAATACTAGCCCCCATTACATGTGCCAAGGTGTTTGGGCATATTTTTGTGGCCAGGGATTGCCCCTTTGCCATGACTCCAGTAAGTACAGGAATCCATGCCAGGCTTTACCTGCAGGCTCACTGTATCCTGCAGCAAACCCAAAAGCACAAAGACTAGTCTCGTGGTTTTTGGAAGTGAGATACCCAGTGTAAGAGCACCAGGAGTGTAAAGTAGCCAACCTGCTGGGGGGTTTTGGGAGATCGCATCTATTTAAAAAAATAATAGAAATTAAACAGCGGTACCTGGCCATGTTAGAAGAGCTACGGAGGTGCAGGGATATGTGACGATTTTTAAAAGTAGAACTACTTTGTATGATGTCAGCAGAGCAAGGACCTGTTCTAAGGGAAAAACTTGGGAACTTGGGCAGAAGGAAAGGAGGTGCTAGGAAAAGGCAGAAGCGCTGTTCATCAGCTCTGCCAGACTCCAGAGAAATCTTGGTGGAGCCAAAGGGGGAACAGTCACAGGAACTAGTAACACCTGTATTAATGTGTGACTGAGAGGACTGAAAGAAGACAGAGAGGAAAAAAGTGAGTTTAATTTCAAGTAACACCTGTGCGCTGTGCCAGAGTAAGGGGACAGGGTAGTTAATTGTAAGAAGTGAAGAGGAGCACGGTTCTATTTCCCCTCTTCTTACTAAAGGGGAGGTTGTAAGATGGCATGAGTGCTGTTCCCCCTAAGGTACCATTTAATACAGGATATTGTTGATTATCTGTTTATTTTTATAGCTAGAAAACCAGTTTCAACAAGCTGTTGGATACCGCACTAGGGAACGCTTAGCTGCAGGAAGATCCTCAGTGCCAGGGAGGCAGGCTTTATTACTGATTTTGTACAGTCAGACAGTAGGGGGACACTGACAGAGGGAGGACCAATGCTTGACACATCTGGACCTGACACCCCGAGGACTTTTGCTGCATCTACAGTCACCACCCAGAAGACATCTGCTGCCACACAGACATCACACTCAGGCTTTGGCAAGCAAAGGACTGGAAATAAGTGTGGCAGGCATTACTGAGCTCGATAGTAAAACAAAGACTGAGAGAAAACCAACTGATACACACAGGGGAAAAGAAAAGTCAGGAATATTTACCTCAAAGGGGCTCCATGTTCCAGAAGATCCTAAAAGAGAAAACAACACAAAGGATTAATTTCTTAAAATAACACTTTGGGGTACAAATACTGTCAGAGTACTATAATAGGTGAATACTTATCTGACTTAAAATTGGTTTCAGCTTAAGGTTCTGCAAAAGAGAAAAAAATAATTATAAATATTGCTTTCAAAGTATTTCTAGGCTTAAAAAAAGGGTTGAATCTGGTAACATTTCAAAATTTTCTCTATGTATATCTAAAACAAAAAGAAGTTGTTTTGAAGTATTGTTTCAAAGATAAAATATCTTAAATACTTGGAATTTTGTCTATTGCCAGCCAATTCATAATTCTTTTCTTTTTAGTAAAATAAAATTGTTAAAACTTTTACTTCAGGAATTCTTTATTTTAGAGGTTCTCCAGACATCTTCACTCAGGATTTCCCTTAACAATCAAACTGCCTCCAATCCCTTCCCACCCCATCCTCCCTCCCCCCCCCCTACTGAGAAGATATGCAGCTCGACAGCTTCCTGGTGATTGAAAGTCAATGAGCACTGTTCACACACTCAGGCGATTGAGAAATTGACTTCTTGTTTCATGGGGCAGAAACATTATATATGGCATCCATACTGCGATGAGCTTTTTCCGTGCTCCAATGGCCATGTATCTGTTAGAAAGAGTTTCCATAGTTAAAGGAGAATAGAAGAGTGCCACTGTTTGAGGAGCGGACCCCTCATATCTCGCCAGACAGATATGGCCTTGCAGGCTAGGAGAAATATTTTTGCAATCCACAAGAGTTGTGCTGCTTTCCGCGAAATGATCAGGGGAATATCCCAAAAAGCGCAACAAGAGGAGAGAATGGTATCGTAAGCGCCAGAGTTCTGTTTGCAAATCTGTAAACTTTTTTCCAGAAGGGCTGAAGTACTGTACAGTAGGGGTGTGCATTCGTTTTGAACTTAAATGTAAAACACAACTTTTTTTTTTTTAACTTAAAAAAGTGATGAGGCGAAAACGATCGGATTTCCAACTTATTCAACATAGCTATGTTGAATAAGTTGGAAATCGCGATTGTTGATCCTAAATAAAAATTTAAACCCCTCACCCTCCTTAATCCCCCCCCCCCCAAGACTTACCAAAACTCCCTGGTGGTACAGCAGGGAGTCAGGACGCCATTTCTGAACTCCTTTGCGAGGAGCACGTGACGTCGGCGTCACGTCGGAGTGACACGGCGTCACGTGATTCCCCGCGCGATCGCTCCGGGACCCTCGTTGCACCCAAAAGGAACTTTTGGCCAGCTTGGGGTTGGCCTCCTGACCCCCCCCAAGCTGGCCAAAAGTTCCTTTTGGGTGCAACGAGGGTCCCGGAGCGATCGCGCGGGGAATCACGTGACGCCGCGTCACTCCGACGTGACGCCGATGTCACGTGCTCCTCGCAAAGGAGTTCAGAAATGGCGTCCTGACTCCCTGCTGTACCACCAGGGAGATTTGGTAAGTCTTGGGGGGGGGGGGGATTAAGGAGGGTGAGGGGTTTAAATTTTTATTTGCACGTATGGACATAGACTCAACTTATGGAATTCTCCATATGTCCCTATTGACCGCAAATGGGACCCCCTTTCGACTTATGGACTTATGAACATAAACTTTTGCTCTGCACATCCCTACTGTACAGTAGAGATGTGAATCTTTTTTGTGTTTTTCGGCTTCTGCGGGAAATGTCGTTTTTTTGCAGTTCGGGTCTTTTTTTTCGCGAAAAATTGTTTTTTGATGTAGTGCGCGCTAACGCCCCGTTAGTGCACACTAATAGTGCACACTAACAAAAACCATTAGATTTTGTTACTTTTTGTTAGTTTTTGTTAGTGTGCACTAATCTGAAAAATGAATTTTCACGAAAAAACGGGAAAATCTCAATCGTTTTTCGGGCTCCCCGAAACATGCTGAATTGGACAATTTCATTGAAATTTTCCAATTTGGCAAAAACGAATGCACATCTCTACTGTTCAGGTACATGAGTGTCCCAAGTGTGCTTTCTTAGATTGACATTTGATACAGTCTTCAGAATCTGTAATCCACACCAGAAAGGCTTGCCTTTGTGAGAAGTACATCCTGTAAATGATTTTATAGCGGTTCTCTCTTAAGAGGGTATTGCAGGTAATCCAACGGGTTCTCAGAAAAGAGGAAGTAAATACATCTGGGTTGATTGCTGGAGAGAGTTCTTGTTGCCATTTAAACCATAACCCATCCAGGGCCCACTTCTTATGTGCCGATTCTAGACTTTTATAATAGTATGAAAGAGAATGTTTTGGGGGGACATCCAGATCATACCACTCCCGGAGGAATTGCCAATTAGGGTTGGAAACTTTCAGATTGCCGAGGGAACCAATATAGTGTCTGGATTGATGATAGTGAAGAAAATTGGAAGGTGGTATGCCAAAACGTGTGCATACTGCTTCAAAATTGAATAGAGTGCCATCAACTTGATATAAATGGGATATGCAGATTATATTCTTCCGCTCCCAGTCTCGGAATTTAGTAGTCCCCATCCCAGGAGGAAATGCCCTGGTACCACAGAGTGGGAGATAAGGGGACACATCAGTGGGTAGAGAGGCCTTCTGTAACATCCACTTCCAGGTCTGTCGCAATGGGTGAAATAATAATCCTGAGCATATGGAGGTGGCGATAGAGTTAGCCGACACATGTAGACCATAATGCAGCGAGATGGGGGGACAACAATTCATTTATTTATTTAGAAACTTTTATATACCGGTATTAGTGGGGACATCATACCGGTTTACATTTGAACAAAAAGGCTTGAAAATACATGTTAACAGGGGAAGCGAACTGGGAGGGGGATAACAAGGAGCAGCATGGAAAGAAAGATTAACATAAAGGAACAAGCATAAGTTAACAGAATAATTAGTTCCTTAATATAAGGAGGTTGTGATCACCATAAAGCAGTGCAGGGATGGGGTAGAGGGGGATCTATTCTGGATAGGCTTGTTTGAATAGTAGCGTTTTTAGTTTCTTTTTAAATATGAATAAACATGGTTCGAGGCGCATGTGTACAGGGAGGGAGTTCCAAAGAGAGGGGCCTGCAATAGAGAGGGCACGATCGCGAGTGGAAGAGAGGTGGGCTGTTTTCAGAGAGGGAACATGTAGTGTGCCCATGTTGGTGGATCTGGTGGGACGGGTGGACTGTGGGGAATTGAAGGGGATGTCGAGCCAATTGAGCCTCCAAGGGGATATCAGAGAAAAAAGTGGTGTTCGTGAGCCAATCCCCAATGTGCCTCAAATTAATGGTGTAGTTATAAGCTTTGAGATCAGGGAGGCCGAATCTACCTGCTGAGGCGGTTCTCATCAAGAGCTTCAGGGCTAGCTTTGGCCTTTTCCCGTGCCATAGAAATTGTGATACTGCCCGCTGGTATTTGAAAGTAGTAGCAGACTTCAGAATGATAGGTAGCACCCCCAAGATTTATAACCACCGGGGAAGCACTGTCATTTTAAGCAGATGGATACACCCAATAAGTGAGAGGGGTAAGTTCGTCCAAGATGATAGGGACAATTCCATTTTCTCCTGTAGTTTGGGGATATTGGCATCGTAGAGTTCATTGATGGAAGCTGGTATCCAAATTCCCAGATATTTTATCCTGTTTGCCCATTTTAGCGGAAACTCCCCTTCCCAACCTATCTGAGGTCCAGTTCCCATCAGCATAGCCTCTGACTTACCAAGATTGAGTTTGAGTCCTGTATGTATGCCATATTCTTCAATAATCCTAAAAGCCAGAGGGAGAGAGCAGGTGGGGTTTGTCAAGTGAAGCAGCAAATCGTCCACAAATGCCGCTGTCTTGAACAACATATTCCCCATCTGAATCCCTTCAATCTCCCGGGTGTCCTCCAAAATACGTAGTAAAGGGTCTAAGGATAGAACAAATAAATGCGGGAATAGCGGGCATCCCTGTCTCATGCCGCGTGAGAGTGTAAAATCTTGTGAGAGCTCCCTGTTAATCCAAATATTGGCTTTCGGCAGCGTGTAAATGGTAGTTAGGAAGGAGATAAATGGGTCATGAAAACCATAGCGGCTGAGAGTTTCAAAAAGGAACGTCCAATTTACTCTGTCAGATAGGGATGTGAATCGGTACCGGACTCGTTTCCGGTATCGATTTCGGGTAAAAACCATGGGAAAACTTTGTTCCCACGATTCTTACTCGTTTTAATCGGCTGTGCCATGCTGAAAAAAAAAAAAAACACCCCGACCCCTTAAATTTAATCCTTTTGCATCCCCCACCCTCCCAACTCACCCCCCCCCCAAATTTTTTTTTAAGTATCTGGTGGTCCAGCGGGGGTCCTGGGAGCGATCTCCCATGCTCAGGCCGTCGGCTGCCACTAATCGAAATGACACCAATGGCCCTTTTCCCTTAGCATGTGACAGGGTATCCGTGCCATTGGCCAGCCCCTGTTACATGGTAGGATCCAGTGCCAATACAGCAGCTATTTGTTGCTGTGCCAGGGAAGCATGTGCCGGCAGCCTGCCGGCGCGTGCAAGTTACTACTGCTCCAGAAGATGAGCAAAGGGTAAAATAAAAATTTGGGGGTTAGATAGGATAGGGATAGGGGGCGGGGAGGAGAGGAAGGGTAGTTAAGTGGTTTGCAAAGTTCCCTTCCAGTCTGCTCCTTAATTGGACTGGGACTTTCCTTTACCCCTACCTACCCTTCCTCCTTTTTCCCCTCTGCTCCCCGACCCCTCAACTAATCCTACCTATCCCCATATTTTTTACTTTAATACTTACTGCTCCTCTGGAGCAGAAGTATCTTCCGTGCGCCAGCCAGCTACCATCATGTGCTTCCCTGGGACAGCGTCTAATGATGCAGTTCCAGCTTGCACCCCACCCTCTCTCCCCGCCCAGACCATGCACCCCTGCCTGCCCCTTTTGAAAGGCCCAGCACCTCAGCACGTAATGGGGGTTATGCACATGGCCAGGCTCCTTGTAAAATGCACGTGGCACAGGCAAGGCCTGGCTGCGTATGGGCCTTTTAAAATTGGACCTTAGGCATCTCTTCGCCAGGTCCTAGCAACCAGTGCGTCAGAGCATGCAATGGCATCTCCCGGCCACGCAGTGAGCATCTGACGCCAAGGAGTCTGGGAAAGAGTCCGGATTCTAACAGTATCCTATCTCCAAGGGCCTCTCTCCAATATTCTATATACGGGCTTGTGGGGAATCGGCGCTGAAAATCCTGGACTGAGGAGCCTGTAGATTGGATGCTGGTTCCCCAGGAGTTCTCCTTCAGACCGAAACCCTTCCAGGCTAAAAGATACTGGAGTTTCTTTTGATCCTTCTTGAATCCAAGATTTTGGCCACCTCATACTGAGTATCCTCTTCCATCACGATATCTGAAGGTTGTGGTGGGGGTCTAGATGGCCAGGACAAAACGACGGGCTTTAAAAGGGAGACATAGAATATGTCATGTACATGAAGTGTGAGTGGTATTTTTAGCTTGTAGGCCACACTCCCCGTCTGATGTATCACTGGAAAAGGCCCTACAAAATGAAGAGCAAATTTAAGCAAGGGCATACATAGAAACATAGAAATGACGGCAGAAGAAGACCGAATGGCCCATCTACTCTGCCCAGCAAGCTACGCACTTTATCCTTTTTTTTTTTTTTTTGTAATCTTTTTCTATCACCCACCTGTTACTATTGGCTTACAGTACCCTCCAGCCCTAATTCCCCTCCACCCCACCACCAATGTAGAGAGCAGCGCCGGATCTGCATCCAAGTGAACATCCAGCTCAATTAGGGGTAGCAACCACTGCAACAAGCAGGCCACACCCCTGCCCCATTCTCTTACCCACCCCTGTTTTGGTTTTTTTTTTGGAGATGGAAGCCCTCCATCCTTCCGCTCCGTGAAGGTGGAACACCAACCACTGGCATCCCGCTCCGTGAATGCCTCTGTGGCTACTGCCGCTCCGTGCAGTGTTTTGCTGCCTTTTTATTCACGTCCTCTAGACTTGATGGACCCACAGTGTTTATCCCACGCCCCTTTGAAGTCCTTCACAGTTTTAGACTTCACCACTTCCTCCGGAAGGGCATTCCAGGCATCCACCACCCTTTCCGTGAAGATATACTTCCTGACATTGGTTCTTAGTCTTCCTCCCTGGAGCCTCAGCTCGTGACCTCTGGTTCTGCTTTTTTTCTGATGGAAAAGGTTTGTCGTAGTCTTTGGATCATTAAAGTTTTTCAAGTATCTGAAAGTCTGAATCATATCACCCCTGCTCCTCCTTTCCTCCAGGGAGTACATATTTAGATTCTTCAATCTCTCCTCGTATGTCATCCGATAAAGACCCTCCACCTTCCTGGTCGCCCTTCTCTGTACCGCTTCCATCTTGTCTTTGTCTCTTTGTAGATACGGTCTCCAGAACTGAACACAGTACTCCAGGTGAGGCCTCACCAAGGACCTGTACAAGGGGATAATCACCTCCCTTTTCTTACTCGATATTCCTCTCTCTATGCAGCCCAGCATTCTTCTGGCTTTTGCTATCGCCTTGTCGCATTGTTTCGCAGACTTCATATCATTAGACACTAATTCTGAGTGCTTAACCAGATGAGATCCCCTGGTCATAACTGGGGTGCAGGTCATAGCAGCTTGTTCCACAAACATTAGTTCCTGACCCTTCAGGTTGGCAGCAGGGCATGTTACCAACGTGACTAATGGTATGGGTATCCAAGGGTGCCTATCATAGACCAGGAAAAATGATCCAGTAGCTTTATTGACGAAATTGTTATGGCAGACCGCTGCCCAAGGAAGAAGAGAGGCCCAGTTATCTTGGCATTGGTTGTTATAAAGGTTGATTACTCTGTTCTGTCTGTCTGTTAGATTGGGGGTGGTAGGCGAATGAAAAATCCAGTGTAATTCCAAATTTTTTGCATAACTGCCAATAACATGTGGTAAATTGAACCACATGTTCAGAAAGGATACGATGGGAAAGTTCATGAAGGCGGAAGACATGTTGTATGAATAAATTATTCAGTTCTGATAGAGGCACAAAGTGAGCCATCTTAGAGAATCAGTATACAATTACCCATATCATGGTGTTGCCAGCAGAAGATGGAAGATCAGTGATAAAATCCATTGTTAGATGTGTCCAGGGTTCCGCAGCATGGGTAAAGGTGGAGCAAGTCCAGGGGTTGAGCTCAGGAACTCTTATTTGCACCCTACACCATGCATGTTTCTACATAGTTTTCATCTGTATTTGGGGCCACCTGTAATACCGGGTGGTCAGCTCTAACGTCCTCTTAATCCCTTGGTGTCCAGTGATCCATGAGCCCATTTTAGCACATGCTCCCGAAGTTGGTGAGGGACTACTGTTTTCCCTTGGGGTACTGAGATGTCCGCTGCCAGTACAATCTTGGCTGGATTGATGACATGGCTGGTTGTTGCCGATGGGCTCTCATTGAAGGAACGAGATAGCATGTCAGCCCATCGATTCTTTTCAGCAGGGTGATATCGCAGCTCAAAATCAAAACAATTAAAAAAGAATGACCATTGAGACTGCTTAGGGTTCAGGCATTGAGATTGTGACAAATACTCTGTTTTTATGATCAGTATATATCTTGATTTGATTTCGGGCCCCTTCCAACAAGTAGCACCATTCCTCCAGGGCCAGCTTGATGGCAAGTAACTCTCGCTCTCTGATCGTATAATTTCTTTCCACAGGAGAGAATTTCTTTGAAAAATATGCACAGGTCACCAATACACTTTGTTAATTGTGTTGCAGGAGGTTAGCCCCCACTCCGAGGGTTTAGGCATCTACCTCAATCACGAACGATTTATTGGGGTCCGAGTGGCATAGACAGGGGTCCTTCATGAATTCCTGTTTGGAATGCTGGAAAGCCAGTAAAGCTTTTTCACTCCATATGTGTGGGTTCACCCCTTTCCTGGTCAAAGCTGTGAGGGGAGCTGCCAATGAGAAGAAACCATGCACAAATTGTCAATAATAATTTGTGAAGCCTACAAACCTCCATAGACCATTACAATATAGCCATTTGTGAAGCCTACAAACCTCCATAGGCCATTACAATATAGCCATTAAGTTTGCTGGGTCCATGCTTGGAGATGAGGTACCCTAGAAATGGCAGTTTAGTTCTGTTTGAAATAGTATTTCACTAATTTCGTGTAGAGTTTGGTGCTCCCTCAGTTGCTGTAAGACATGCTCTCGGTGTGGATTAAGTATCTGAGAAAATACCAGGATGTCATCCAGACAGCCCATGACATGAGACTGGAGTAAGTCTTGGAATATCTCATTGACCATGACTTGGAAGACCGTAGAGGTGCTATAACCCAAATGGCATGACTAAATATTTGTAATGGCCATCCCTGGTGTTAAACATAGTCTTTCATTCATCTCCTTCCCAAATCCATATCAAATTGTATGCCCCTTGCAGATCTAGCTTCGTAAAGATTTGAGCCTCTTTCAGCCGAACAAATAATTCCATAATGAGGGGCAAAGGATAATGATTCTTCTTGGTGATCACATTCAGCGCATGATAATCAATACAAAGCTACAGGGATCTGTCTTTCTTCCCCACAAAGAAGAACCCCATCCCCCATCAGAGAGGATGAAGGGCAGATAAAGCCCCTTTTCAAGTTGTCTTGGATATACTGTGTCATTGCCTCGGTCTCAGGAATACAGGGGATAAACCCTGCCCATGGGGGGACAAGTTCTCGGGTATTAAGTCAATAGGACAGTCATAGACCCAATGTGGTGATAAGTCCTTAGCCTGTTTTTACTGAAGACACCTGCAAAGTCTTGATAAGGAGCAGGCAACCTGGGCAAGGTAGGAATAGAGTGCCAAAGTTCAAGGATTCTAATCATTCATTGCTCCTAGCAGATGGGACTCCACTTGGAGAGTTGCAAGGATCCACAGTCAATTTGGGGTTGATGTTGAGACAGCCAGGGCAGGCCAAGGATTACCCCCTTCACACTTTTAGGTAGAACGTACAGGCAGATATTCTCCTGATGAAAAAAACTGGTGCACTTGAGAAGCAACGTCATGGTCTTGGTAATGCGCCCAGGCAGGGGTTTGCCAGAGATGGAGGATACCACTAGTGGTGTCTGCAGTGGTTCCATGGGAATTGCATATTGATGCACTACTGATTCATCTTTAAAGCTCCCGACTACACCGGAGTCCAGGAGGGCCTGAAAATGTATTATAGTGTTGTTCATAGTCAGGCTTTATGGCAACAGAATTTGTGGAGAGGTACTTCATTGACCTAGAGTGGCCTCCCCTACCATCCCTAGGCCTGGGAACTTCCTGGATTGATAGGACACTGGGCAGCATAGTGACCGGGGCCAGCACAATATAAACACAGGTTCAAACTTCTCCTTGGGGGAGAGTCTTAGGTGATCCTCCTGCATCAATTACTCAATGGGATCAGTCAGTGTCTGTGCTCTGGAAGGAACCATGGGTCACTGAAATTGTGGTGCTATTCAGATTGGATGACAGGCCTGGCTTTGTTGCCAAGCATGCTCATAGAAGTGGAGGTCTAGCCAGATAGCCAAGCAAATGAGTTCCTTCAGGGATTCAGGTATTTCTCGCCCCGCTAGCTCATTCTTGATGGCCTCTGATAGACCTTGCCGAAAGATCGCCACCAGGCTGTCATCACACCACTATACTTTAGAGGCTAGTGTCCAAAACTGGACAGCATATTCCCCAACAGTTCGGGAACCCTGACAAATCTGTAAGAGGTCAGACACAGCAGAAGATGTTCGTCCTGTTTCATTGAAGATGAGGCAAATTCATAGAGGAATTGATCTTGGTTTTCCAAAGTCGGATCCTCCTTGCCTGGGCGGATCCTCCCGCCCAGGCAAGGGTGGTTCCTCCCAGCAGGGATTGTATGAAGGTTATCCTGGCTTTATTTGTAGGTAAGAGGATTGTCTGAAAGGTTGATAAACCCTCGACATTCCTGTGGGTCACCGTGATACCTCAATGGAGAAGTTAATCATAGAAGCGTCAGAGAAGGGGGGTGCTTCAGGTGGCACTGACTGTGGAGAACATGCAGCCATCTGGACTGCTAGTCTTTCCAAGACTCCCATGATCTGGTTCTGTATGGTCTGTTGCTGCTGAATTTGTTGTGCCATACTGGGGATAGCATGGAGCATGTTTATATTGCGCTGGCCCCAGTCACTATGCTGCTGAGTCCATGGCCTCAGTAAACTGTAAGGAGATGAGCTCTTGCTAGTGTCAGGAGGCTAGAACTCTGGCCACTCTAAGCCCTTTCAGACTAGATTTATTTATTTATTTTAATTTATTTATTTATTTATTTATTTATTTATTTATTGTTATATACCGGTGTTCGAAGCAAAATAGATGTAGACAATGTGGACCCCTGTGTGGAATAGTAGCTAAAGTGCCACAAAGGAAAGCCCGGGTGGATCAGGCAGAAAGCAATAGAGTCTGATAGAATTTCCAGGGTCAGGGTAGGTGGCAGGCAAACAAAATCCAACACAGTCCAGGGTCAAGGTAGATGGTAAGCAGGCAGAATCCAGAATGGTCCAAGGTTAAGATGGACAGCTGGCAGGTGGAATCTAGAATGGTCCGAGGTCAAGATGGGCAGCAGACAGGCAGAAGCAGTGTCCAGAACCAGGCACATGATGAGCAAGACAGGGACCAGGAACAGGCCAGAAAACCTGTTGCTGAGGCAAGGAGTCCAGGTCCAGGCAGGATAAGTAGTCCTGAGCATGTGACATCATCATCGGGTGATCACCCAACTCTTCTGCCAGAGTGTGCAGAATTGTGCGCACTGATGCGCACACATGCCCAATGTGTCCCTTCGCCGGGTCTTAGTAATACATGCGTCAGAGCATGCAATGGGCATCTCCTGGCCGAGCAGCAGCGTCTGAAGCAGAGGAAGGTGGCTGGATTCTGACACATATACTTTCTATATATCTTACCACTTGAGCATATATAAAGTGTCTGAAGTTCCAGAGAATAATACATTATAATTGTGCAAAACCAGACTACAATATCGTTTTCAGAAAGCAAATATAAAGACCCTAGAATCCAGAGTGACTTACAGCAGCACACACTTCGCTCCAAAATATGTTTCCCCTATTCTTCCCCAAGGGTTGGTTATGCCTGTGATCCTTTCTGAGCTAGTTAATCTGAATGTTGCCTTAAAGTATCATTAGAAGAGGTAAGTTATGGTGTAGTTAAGTGACTGCCAAAATTAAACCATCCATCAGACAAAGAAGCAATGTTTTTGTTTCTAAAGCTTCCCATTGTCTTTCTTAAGCAAGGCTATTTGAATGTTTCCAGTAAAATTAATTATGAAAAATAAGATCAGAAGCCTGAGTGAATGAATTTAGGGTGTGACAAGGGCAAAGAAGGGCGGCACCTCAGGGAATCAAAAGTATAGGGCATAGCCTATATCATTTGTTGCAAAT
Organism: Rhinatrema bivittatum; assembly: GCF_901001135.1. NCBI lineage: Eukaryota > Metazoa > Chordata > Amphibia > Gymnophiona > Rhinatrematidae > Rhinatrema > Rhinatrema bivittatum. The sequence continues at coordinate 20,004,060 of NC_042629.1, forward strand.
TACTGGTGTGCGACTGAAACTGTCTCTCATTTGTTTTGACTAATGGCTGTGATGAGTAGATACAGGAATTCATGTTATAAATAAAATGTGCATTTTATTCTAAATTTCTGTGGAAAAGCAAGAACTAAAATTCTTAGGTTGAAACTAAATTTTTAATGTTCCATTTATTTTATGCCCCTCCCCATCAAACACTGGAATGTTCTGTGGGGTTTGATTGAGAGAGAGAGAGACAGAGAGAGAGACTCTTTTTATAGCCTTCATAGCAGTCAACTATCTTTATCACTATAGGAGGGCCAGCTAGTACCTCGAGGTGAGGTTTTAGTGGTGGTGTAGGGTTTGGGGGACAGTTTTACATGCACAGGGAGATGTACGAACAGCACAGTAGACCTCAGTGAAGATTTAATAACATTTGGAGTGAGAAAAGTCACACAAAGATGAGATTTCTACAATGTTCTCTCACCCTAGCTTGATGGACTATCTATCAGGGTACTTTGAATACATTTGCCAAATTTGCATTCGTGCTGTGATAAATATTGCATGATGAATGACCCTGCATGAGTGTTTTAGTAGAACATTTGAGAGAATAAATAAATTACTGTATCTATTCTGCATGCATGCACAGATTCATGAGTTTATGTAGGGAATAAATCCTACTGAAGAAATTTTTTTTGGGAGGGAAGGGAAATGTTAAAGTTTTTGGAGGTAATTCTCAAAGGAGTTACATGTGTAAAGGTAACATACTATTGTAGCAATTTGAAAAGCCACTTACTTGAGTTAAAGTGCACTTACGTGAGTAAATCCTATGAGCAATTCAATGGCATATCTTATAGAAATTTTAAAAAACCCATTTACATTGGTAAAGTGCATTTACACTTGTAGAACATAGTTTTAAGCATGTAAATGCTTTTTAAAATCAGGCCCAATGACAACCAATAAATCTGTAATCTGTCAACTCAGTAAATCCAGGTTGTTCATATATTTTTGTTCTTTGCTAATATTACTATTCCCATGACTCAAGGGAAAGCACCATCTGTACACCAGAACTAAAGACAGAGCTGCTTAAAATGATCAAAATTCTCTTTCTCTCTGTATGTATGTATCTCTCTCTCTCTATATATATATGATACTGTAGATAGAAGGGCGGTGCTAGTAGTGTGCTATTCATCTAAGGCTCAGCTCAATCTAGTTGTTCATTTTTGACATTTTCTTCAGAAGTTTATTTTAGTGTTAAAAATACATCTTATTTGTATCTTACAGTAAAATATATAAAGGCAGATGTCTCTATTTTTATATCAAAAGTCATTAGAATATTCCCAGAAGAAAAATAATTTGAAAATGGAGATAATTTTCTTTGGTATGAAGGGTACTCAGTCATCGGTTTTTAAAATTTCAAGTGTGTGTGGAAAGTGTAGCTGCCAGTTTAGGCATTTTCCATATTAAATACAAATTCAAAATCTAAAATTATGTAAAAACCATAATCAGTATGCAGCCATTTGTTAGCAATAGGTTAATATCATGGATTTGTTTTCAAAGAATGTTAGAACTTCCTTTTCTGTTCTTATGCAGCTGAATTTCAAAGCAAGGCTCTGAAGAATGAGAGACTAATTGCACCATCTTAAAATTCATTTCTTTGGATTTTGTGTGTGAAAGGAGTCATTAAATATTGATTTTATTGATCTTTCTATGACCTTAAATATGTCATTGGGATACCAAGGTGAAGGTTTTGCTCTTCCTATAGCAAAATAAACCCTGGCAAAAAGCCATGAGTATAGGCTAGCATGTTGAAGTTGCCACTTTCTACAAGGTCATAGGTTTGCAGAAAAAAAAAACAAAAATGGGAGTTAGGCAAAGATTTTTCAATGCATAACTTTTCAGAAAGTAAAAAGTTGATTATTCAAATAGTTTTAAACCAAACAAATAGCAGTTTCCTACCTAAAATTTCAAAATAATTAAAACTCCTTTTATTAAGTCTGCCTCTGCCCCCTTTATGTGGTTGGCTCAGGGATGTTATACTTCTGCCTCTTAGAATGTATAATGTGTTAGAAGGGGAAAAAGATTCATTGACATACTCAAGTTACAGTGGAATGTTTCAGGATTTAAAAGCTTAACTGAGCATCATTGTACATCTGAAGTCCACTGGACTATTCTCTGAAGAGTAATAATGAGCATAGAAACCAGGATGCAGTTTCTCTATGCCTGCAAAAGTAATTTGGATTAGTTAAAACACCAAGAATGCTGCTTTGATTGTTTAATAGCATACATGTATCTTCTTACCTTTTGGCTCATTGTGTCTTTACTTGGTATCAAGGAAACATTTGCTTTTTTCTTTTCTTTTTTAAAGTACATGCCCTATAAGTAAGAATATATACCCCAAGGACAAATGGATATAATTAGAAGAAAGCATTGTTACATAATGCCTAACATTATAATTTGTACCTAATATAACTTTGCAAAAGATATAAAAAGATAAATACATTGCATGCTGCTTTCCATTCTGAATGTTTTTTATGTTGGCCTTTCCAGCACGATAGTATTTACCGGTAAGTTTTGTGTATTAAAGTGCATTAGTATAATTTTATTTTGTTGTGTTTTGTGAAAACACTGGACATGTAGAAGGGACAACCTTTGGTAAAAGGTTTGCAGTGCCATATAATATCATGCTGTCTTTTTGCTGAAGACAAATTGAATTTGAATGTATTTTAAAAAATCTTCTCCCAATGCCTATTTTCTTACTATCATTTTTACAGTTGGCCAGTGGCATTGAGAAGTATTCCTTGAAAGAATAACTTCTGCTAGAGCAAGTTGCATTGCACTGTATTGCTATAATTTCCTTTTAAGTAAGGGAACGGTGTTGCTTAGTAGAGCTACACTCAACTCTCAGCATTGCTCAAGGAGCCGGAGGTCTGTTCAGGAGCATGGGCAGCACTGCTGCCGTAAATAACCCCTGGCATCTGTAGTATGCCTGTACATTGATTATACAGCACAAAGGACAGATTCTAAGCATTTTCAGCATATGCAGCTCTAGCTCTTATCCAGGAAATATAATTTGCACTGAAAATGTAGCATCTTTTATCTACAGCAATACTGTACCGACGTGAGGCAATAAGGGTATTTCATCTTCAGCTTCAATCATAAAACCTAGTCCATATTGGTGTCCTGTGCCTAATAGTTGATGAATGGCCATCTTCTGCTGCATGGGGACAGTTTTTATTAATGCCTTTTTCAGGCGGAAAGAGAGAGCGGATTATCGCCTCCTCGATCACTGCTGTAAATGTTGAGATCTGAGGAGGCCAGCTGCAGCAGCTGTGTGTGCCCTTTGCATCCCCACACTCAGGGGCAAAAAAAAAAAAAAAAAAAGCTAAAAAAAAACCCCTTTCATCTCTGTTGCTGTCTCAGCTGCTGATCCCAGGGCTGCGGCCTTCTCATAATTCAAACCAATTTCAAAGACGTGCAAATAAACCTCTCTGGAATGCCTTGGCAAAACCACAAGAAATTCTTCTCTTTTTTAATTAAAAAGGGGGATTAAAATCCTGCACTTGTCCATTTTAAGTGAATCTTATCACTTCAAGATAATTTGTGCAATCTTGAGAAAATATGAATGAAAAAGATGGTTGCCTCCTCTTTCTCCTCCTCAGAGATGGGTTAAAAAAAAAAATCTCAGTTACAGACTGAGATGGCAAATTCAGGTGGTTTTAGGCACTCGTGATCCAAATTGTATAGAAATGAGCTGTGAAAAAAATAATGGTAATGGGGGAAGTTAAAGCCACCATTATCTGAGTCAGAGTTGCTGGGAAATACCCAGATAAAAGGCAGGGCTTGCAACCGTAAAAATTAGAAAGGCAAGGAAAAATTATGAACACATAAAATGAGAAAATAGGTTAATTAAAGGAACATTGGTTACTATTGAATTAATTAATGGTTTACTTAGCAAATGATGTGTCAAGGTGAAAGGAAGAAAACAACATCTAGAAATCTAGCTGAATCCTAGGCCAAGATTTTCACAGCACTGTGGTGATATCGTTCATCATCCTTCCAATTGTGCGGCACAAGAACCTTGTCCTTCACTCCTGCTATATCTCTTTCCCTTGATCTTGCTCTGTATAATGCACACCCAGGAGAGGGCAATTACTTCGCCATCATTACTTGCCTTGCAGTACAGTTACCCATCCCTTGGCTTTTATATTTTGGATTGTTTTTCTGTACCGGAAGAGAGGCCCAAGATTTTGAAGCTGTGACAGTATGTTAAAAGATGGCTATGCAAACAGAACATTACAGAAGTATGTTTTGTGGCTGGATGAAAGTGGAACACTGACATTTAAGTTTGTACCACATCCACTCAGCATTCTCCTGCTAGAATTACACAACTTGTCCATCCAATCTCTTCATTTGTTTCCTCTCATCAGATGTTCTCTGCCATTGCTGGAAATGTGCAGATTTGATTTCACAGCAGGGATTTCTTTGCTTCCTCGCACCCTTCCATCTCTAGGTATGAAGTGTGGTATCATTCCAGTGGTCGAATGGTTTGAAGCTATTCAGAAGTGGTCATGCTACTGGGCATTCTTTTCTGACACCTTCATGATGACCCTTGAACACCCCAGCAAGTACAGCCTACTGCCGTGATAGTGCAGGATACAAAGCATTAAAACAGTGAGCCTGATGAGTGTCTTTAGATGTAATATCTTACATTTTCTTCTTATTTCATTTTATTTATTTCATACATTTTTTCCTCCACTTCTGTTCTTTTGTTCTTTATAGCACGTGAAGTGGGACAGAAAACCAAGATGCAAAAGACAGGTGGACATGCTTTCTTTAAACAGAAAGTTTCATTACCATATCCAGAACTATCTAAATGATTTAACCTTTGTCCATAAACCCATCACCATGGTCAAGAGGTAGCATGGCACTGATTAAAAAGCAGCCATCCTGTCATTTCCCTCTGCACGTCCTTTGACCTTTTATTTGCTGCTCTAAAATTATGGTATGCTGCAGTCCTGATGCCTAATAGGTTTTTATACATGAAAGGGCAAAAGACACTGTTGGAATGTATCAGGCAGCTTAATAACTCAGGCAGAGGTGGTGAAAGCAAATTGCTGCTCGCTAAAGGTCAGTGACGAACACTTGACCATTCTAACTCGGCTTGAGAACCTGAAAGAGTTGAATATGTAGAATTTGTTCTAAAGAAAGTGGGCCTCTTCACCACTTACAGTGTACTTTTTTAAACATTTTGTATGATGGGTGGCTTTCACATGGTCTCAGTTTTGTCTGCCTCTTTTATACTGCTATTCTTACTGAGTAAAGGAATAGCCTGGTGGTTAGAGAAAGGAACCGAGACCCAAGGAAACTAGAGATCAAATCCCACTTTTCCCACTAGCACTGCTTGTAACCTTGGGCAATTCACTTCACCCTCCATTATCTCAAGTACAAATTTAGGGCTTACATAAAAACATGCCATACTGGGTCAGACCAAGGGTCCATCAAGCCCAGCATCCTGTTTCCAACAGTGGCCAATCCAGGCCATATGAACCTGGCAAGTACCCAAAAACTAAGTCTATTCCATGTTACTGTTGCTAGGAATAGCAGTGGCTATTTTTTGGGTTCTTGTGACCTGGTTTAGCCTCTGTTGGAAATAGGATGCTGGACTTGATGGACCCTTGGTTTGACCCAGCATGGCAATTTCTTATGTTCTTATTCCAAGGGGCCCATAAAAGAATTCAATGGGGCTAGCTTCTCTGCCTTTTCCCCAACTCTTCTTCCTCCAAGGGATGGATTATTTTCTGTGTGTGTGTGAGGGGGGGGAGGCTAACCTTCTGGGCCTAGGCTCTGAAACTGTCCCTGTGTATGTGTTCCTATACCTTTCTGGGAAAGGTACCTTGCCAAACAGGCTGGACTGACTTTATGGGTGTTGAAAGTAAAGTTTACTATGCTTGATTTGAAAAGAATCAATATGAGCAAATAATAAAGGGTCCAAGTACATTCAGATTATCCATTAGAGAGCCTAGGTTTAAATTGTATCTCCCTCTATGGAAGAGTCCCTTTGTACTGAAACTTGGAACTTATACGTCATCCATGGTGTGGAATGAATTTGTGTCCCAAGGGGGCTGGGTGTCCTAACCAGGGTGGATGTCCCCTTCCCCCACAGTTCCTGGTGTCCAGAGGACACTCCCGTACTCCAACCTGCCTGTGTCCTGCATCCTGGGGTGGAAACTCCAATTGGGGGTTTCCATAGGTTCTTCCTCCTTCCCTCATTGATTCCTCTTCAAAAGAATAAATATGGGACCCCCAGGAGGAAGGGCCTCTACCAGAACAATCCTTAAAGTCCAGTTCTGGGTAAGTAAGGGGGCCGCAAAAAACTTCCTTCCCAAATGGTGGAAAACATTTATCTTGCCAAAAATCACATTGGATCTTCTCTCACAGATCTCTGCAACCTCTCCTTTACTGGAGTGAAATGGTGTGCAAATCCCCACCTGCACTTCTGGAGAGTGGATTTTAGCCTCCCAGAAGGCACAGGTTTAAAACAGCAAAATCTTGAAACATCTGAGCAAAAGGGAAAAAACAAACTCTTTAGATCCCTCTTCCCTCCAGTCTGTCACCAAGACTGGCAGGGCAGTGTCTTTCCCTCTCTGTGCTAGACTTCTAACATGGAGAGCACACTGAACCATGTCTTTCCTTCATGAAAGCAAAACTACACTTCCTCACTCCTAATCCCACCTCATGGACTAAGTGCTACTCATTCTGGGGGAGGTGCTGTTTGGAATGTTAGGTCCCTTTAGATGACGAACCATGGGCTGGGAGCCTTGGCTATCTAGTGGAGAACCGATCAGTGAATCAGGGCTTCTACAGTCTCTCAGGCAGGGACCCACCAACTGCTTGTGCTCAAATTTGGAAAGATGAGTAATTAAATCTAAATCCAGATTATTTTGCCTCTGTGTTAACCATGATTTAGCTCAGTACATATTTGCAGAGGGGGGGGGGGGGGGGGGTTGTTATATTGTACCAAATTATAAATTCTCTTTACTCTAGTGTTAATATAAATTAGGGATGTGTGTAATTGTATATGTTTTACCCATTTGTGTATGGTTTGTTGCAACCAAAGCAAAACAATGACTCATCTGAAAATATCTGAAAATGTTGGGATATTTTCAGTTCAGCAAACAGTGCACACTCGTAGCAATTAACATAAACACTTTGCCAAGAAACTGAAAAAAAAAACACATGCCCACCCCCACCAAACTCCCACAGCCTCTTGTATCCCTTCTGTGCGGACTCCAGTGAAGGAAGGGGCAAGAGTCACTCATGCCCCACAGATCCCAAATTGAGAGAGGACACTGGCCAGCACTGAGACCAGCGCCATTTTTTGGGTGTTTTTTTTACTTTATTTTCAGAATGTTTCACATTTTTACAAGTCAAAAAAGAAATTCAGAATATATCAGATAACAAAAGACAAGGCAATTTACAGATGAGGTAAATATAAATGGACATTTTGTATCCACTTAAGACCACGTAATGGGGACTTTTCAATTGAAGGAAAAAATAAAAGGAAAAAGCACTATAATAACAATATAGCTCGCTTCATTAACAAATAGAATTACTACATTAAGGGAGAACAGGTGAGGTTCACGATTTTGAAGAAAACCTTCCAACTGGTTAGGATATATTTATTAGTACCTATTTTTAAAATACACTTGCAGGGAAATTGTAAAAGAAATGATGCACCAGTGTCAAGCACATGTTGCTTTTTAGCCAAAAAGGCCTTCCATCTGTTGGGCCACATTGGCGACATCAGGAAATAAAGCCAATTGACCTAGGAAACTTATCAACAAAATGAAAAAACATTTTCATAATCCATATACGATCGTGTTCCATAGTGAATATTACAGGCAAATCTGTATTTCAATCTGAGATTCTTGCAACAGCGCAGTTAGATTTTCTAATGCATTAGAATGTAATGAAGAGTGACCACTAACATTTTCACTCTGTCTAAAGGGTAAATAAAAGGCATTAGTAATAGGAGGAACAGAATCTTGAGGAATTTTAACAAGAAATTTGGTGAAACAATTAAGGACTTAGGAAAATTAAGTATTCTCAAATTTAGGCCTGAATTCATCATTCAGCGAAAACGGTGGGCGGGGGGGTGAAGGGGGGGCGGGCCTGTGAAAGTCCGCAGCCTTCGCACCACCACTGTGAAAGGTGGTGCTATTTGGTGCGCTACTGCCGATGATAACGTTGGTAACGTTATCACCGGTAGCAAAGACACCGCCGACTCTGCCCCCTCCCCTCCCCGACTCCTCCCCTCCCTGCCCTGATTCCTCCCCTCCCTCTAATTTGCATGCTATCACATGCAAAAAGGGCCTTTTCACGTGTGATAGAGGCTTATCGCACGCGATACAGCCATATCGCGTGCGATAAGCCTTTGATAAATGACCCCGTTTCCTAGAATTATTCTCAAGAGCTTCCAATCTACGTGTATAAATTCCTGTCCTTTAATCAAGGCCAGGTCACATTTTTCCAAAGATTCATGTTGTTTTTCTAAAGAAGAAATACGTTCAATATTACTTTTAATCACTTGGTTGTGTTCGGCTGCTTCATTTTGAACTTGCACAACAACTGAATTAGCATTATCAAATTTGCCTCTAGATTCATCAAAATGCATTATTAATGCATTGATAATGCCTGCATTAAGAAAAAGGGGCATATTTAGGGAAAGTTTACTACACCATGCAGTACCACTTCACGTCAGTAGATTCGCATGGTGTGGTAAACTTAGCATGCCCTGTGATAATCTCTGTTTTTTTTTTGTTTTTTGCATGAGAGAGAGAGAACCTATCTTCAAGGCCCTCATAGTAGTGAAGTATTTATCTATAGGAGGGCCATATAATAGATCGAGGTGAGGTGTTGGTGATGATTTAGGGGCCAGTTTCGCATGTAGAGTGAGACATACGACAGCACAGTACACCTTGGTAAAGATTTGACATAATTTGGAGTGAGGAAAGTCTAAAAAGATGAAATTTCTACTATATTCTCTCACCCTAGCTTGATGGACTCTATAACAGGGTACCATCAAGCTAGGGCGAGAGAACCTATTTATTTATTTATTTTATTTATTTATCGTGTTTTATATACTGTCATTAAGAAAATATTCCATCACAATGGTTTACAGAATACTTAAAATTAAAAAAGAAGAATAATAAAAGAAGAAATAAATACAAATTTTCAATAAACAGTCCTATATACAATTCAGACATATTTAGATATTTGAATTATAAATGAATATAAAATAATCAAAATAATCAAAATACAATAATAAAACAAAAAATAAAGGAAGTAAAACAAAATAAAATAAGAATTATATCAGCTCAACTGTTCTGGTCATACTGGATTTGTTCATTTTCATTGTATGCCTTATGAAAGAGCCACGTTTTGAGATCCTTTTAAAATTCTTTCATATTTTGTTGAAGCCTGAGCTGTTCTGGTAACTCATTCCAGATTTTAGGTCCAGCTATTGAAATTGCTCTGTTTCTCACTTGCGTTAAGTGTGCTGTTTGCACCATGGGAGTGGTAAGCAGGCCCCTGTTACTCGATCGCAGATTTCTTTGTGGTGTATGTAGTCTAATTGTGGCATTAAGCGATTCTGTTGCTTCTCCATATAAAATTTTGTGAATGATGCATAGAGTTTTATACTCTATGCGTTGGTTTATAGGTAACCAGGGTAAGTTGATTAATACGGGCGTAATGTGATCGTATTTTCTTGTGTTTGAAAGGATCCTTGCTGCCGCATTCTGAAAAACTTGCAGGGGGTGAATAGTGGTTTGAGGAAGCCCTACAAGTAAGGCATTGTAATAATCGATATTAGAAAGTGATAACGATTGGAGTACTGTTCTGAAATTATATTAATCTAACAAGGTTTTAATTGCTTTAGTGAGTGCAATTTGTTGTATCTGTCTTTCAGTTTATTAGCAATATGATTCTTCAATGTCAACTCAGTCAGTGATCACACCTAAATCCTGCATGCTGTTATTTACTTGAAGCTTGGTTATGTTATCTTCCAAAATCCATATCCAAGTTTTTTTCTCCCTGTTTTATTGTAACTTTCTCACATCCATGCTATAGTTTACTGTGTTTGAATATTGATTACTATGTTACTCTCTTCCTTATACACATTGTTAATTGTAAACTGGTTTGATGTGATTCTTGTTATGAAAGTCGGTATAACAAAATAATAAATAAATAAATAAATAAATATGATATTTAAAGGTTCAATGTGTCCAGCTCTCCTGTCTAGTACAAAATGTCATCTTTGTGAGACTTTCCTCACTCCAAATGATGTCAAATCTTCACCAAGGTGTACTGTACTGTTTGTACATCTCACTCTACAGATAAAACTGGCCCCTAAACCACCACTAACACCTCACCTCGACCTTTTATATTGCCCTCCTATAGAGATATAAATAGGTACACACATGTGTATATTACGTGCGCAAACCCGCTCCTGCATGCGCCGAGCCTATTTTGCATAGGCCCAGCGACGTGCGCAAGTCCCGGGATGCGTGTAATTCCCGAGGCTAGAAACAAATGGGCGGGGTGGTCCGGAGACAGGGCATGGGCATGGCCAGAGGCCTCTCCACTGCTGCTGGGCCCAGGGATTGAGCGCCGGCACTTGGCTGGCGAGTGCAATCTACGCCTGCCCAGAGGCAGGCATAAATAAAAAAATAAAGATAGGGGGGAAAAGCCATCGGGGCTCACCTAGGGCTCGGCGCGCGCAAGGTGCACAAATGTACACCCCCTTGCACGCACCAACCCTGGATTTTATAACGTGTGCGGATGCGCGCACTTGTTATAAAATTGGGCATAGATTTGTGCGTGCCGGGTTGCGCGCACAAATCTACACCCGCGAGTAGATACAAATATCTGGCCCACAGTGAGGCCCTCCCCAGAGTCTCTTCCTCTCCCTCTCCCCCTCCCCCTCCAGAAATGGCAAAAATGCAATTCAATAAATTTATTGCAAATTGCATTATGGCCATTTCGGGCATATTGCACAGCCTAAATCCAGGAAAAAAGGTGTAGTTATTTCCGGTGTTAAAACCATGTGATAGCATGCATTATGCTTTTGCACGGTGTGATATTGCCCCTTATTTTACTAAATCCCACCCAAACTCCTCTTTGATCCTGCCCCTTATCGCATATCTTAATGCTAAAATGCATTTTGATGAATGACCATATTGGACACCAAACACTGTTCTAAACCCTTAATAGCAATCCAAAGTATTTCTAATGTTATCTGTGCAGGAGTCTCAAGAACTGAATCTGCAAACAGTTCCCAAAGTCGGAATTACCAGAGTCTCATTGTATTCCTAGCAAGTTCTTGAGATTACGTCAAAGCAGGTTCCCCCACCTCTGGGAAAAAAAACTCTGAACACTTTGAGGTTGTAGAGAAGCCTCAGTGAACTTACTGAAGGCCCAGAATTCAAAAAAGGTGGCAGACGAGGATCAGGGCTGAGGGAGATGGAATTCCAAGGAGAAGCGGCATGAAAATCCATGCCAAGTTCAACAGGCCCTGAAGGGGTACTAGTGCTGATAGATTGTGAGAAAGAGGATGGTCCCATAGAGGAAATCATAGTTCCTTTCCTCTTCTTCCCCATTAAACCATAAGGGATTTGCAAATAAGAAAAAGCAAGAGAGAGAGGAACTTGATTCAGGGATGAGTCAAATTTCGTGAAGGCAGAGAAAAATATCTAAGACACGTGCCCCTTTGGCGTGTGCGGCTTCGGTGGGGCGCCACTGCAGAGTCAGTCTTGTAGGCCTCTTGGCATCTCAGGAAGATGACGTCAGACACTGAGTCTCTGATGAGGGAACCACCAATGCCGTGGGCCAGAAGAAAAAGCTCTGCGGCTATTCCAGGGCTCTCTGCAGGTGAGGATGACTCTTGCTGGTCTGGAAGAGACACCACAGTCTTGTAGCTCCTCCAGGCATCTCAGGAAGATGATGATAGACGCCGTGTCTCTGATGAGTGAACCACCACTGCCACAGGCCAGAAGAAAAAACTCTGCAGATAGCAGCACCATTTTACAGGCATATTTTCATTGGTAGCTCAAGGTGAGTTACGTTCAATATTGCTTTATGGCTGGAAAACAACTTGTTGCTTGTCTCAGTGCTGGCCAGTGTCATCTCTGAATTGGGGATCTGTGGGTCATGAGTGACTCCTGCCCCTTTCTTCATTGGAGAACCCATGGAAGGAGGTGGGGTGAGATGTATTTATTTATTTATTTTTTAAGTTAATAGGTTTTTTTGGCTTCAACAAATGAAATAAACCAAAATAAACATTAAACAAATCGAAACCTAATATCCGAAATGAAGAAACAAACCAAAATTAAAATTTTGCCCATACACATTCCTAATATAAATTAATCCTCAAATTTAATTTTAGAGGCAGCCATGAACTATGATATGCAAAAATTTTTGAACATTTGACATTTTTTGGTAATGCTGATTCAGATCTCCATTCTTTAAGGTTTTGCACTACCTCAGAGAGGGGCAACCAGTGGCAATTAGTGATCTGCATATATGATCCATTGACATGACAGGCATTCAGGACATACCTAACTCTCTGAACAACTAATTCTGATCTCTCTGTAGCTATTTTTTTAGCTTGGCACTTTCCTCCTGCCCCTTTGGTTTTTCAGCTCAATTGGAACTATCCTCTATAAGGCTATGGTGCTATAAAATAGCAGGGGTTCCCCTCCACATTTTTTATCCCTCCCCAGCTCTCAGCCAGGATCCATGTATCAGGCCCTAAATCTGGCCATTGCACAATCCCAGGGCCTGTGAGCACAGCCTCTGCAGTATTCCTGCTGACCTGGGAAGCAACGCCAGGTTTTCTGCATGGCCATGCACAGCACTGCCTCTGAGCTACTGGCCTGGCCACCTCAGATATTCTGGCAGAAATTCTAATTCTTTATGTAGGAAAATCGAATTGCAGATTCCTTTATTGCCTCTTAGAAAGATGGATCTGGAAGCAACCTCAAAAGGTCACTTGGAAATTACTGTTCGTCTTTTACCTCTCGTCAGAATCCCTGGTCCCTTATTTGTTTAATTTATACTTACAAGGATGAAGATTCCACTCCCTCCACCTTAGCTATCCTGCTCCAGTCTTCATTGGTAAGTGATGCCCTGAGCTTTATTGCTCTTTGGTAGTAGCAGAAGGATGTATGGTCCATTAAAGGACTCATTTAGTTTGGCTCCAAGTTAATGCCTAGCTATATTTCTCCCATGCCAAGCATATGCAGATCAGCTTAAACATTAAATATTTGGACAAGGGTTCCTCTGTTACCTTTAGTTAATCTGTCAATGTTTAGGGAACCATTTACCCTGTTCAGTGAAGACGTGCGGAAATGAGAATGTTAAGCATTGCTTGTAAATTGGTTCACATTCACTTGTTGTAGTTTTGCGACTTCTCTTTACCCATTCCTAATCCCCACAAAAGCAATAATTAAATTAGTAACATTTGTCACAACAGCATAGTATCGAATACAAGCATATTCATCCTTTTGTTGACTTGTAATTCCTGGTAAAAATTTTCCTCTTGTAAGCCTGTAAAAAAAATGACAGCACTCCACATGTCCTTTGCTTCAAAATTAATTGTCCTTTTCTGGCTCATCTTTTATCTTGATAGATGCTCAGCTTGACTTCCATTGTGTATGCTACATCAAATTAAAAATATATGTCTTAGCTTAATCTGACTGTCGTTACTTAGAAGAAAACTTATCAGATTAATATAGCATGTAAAATCATAATTAGAGTTACATGTCCCAGCCAGGGAAAGACAGACAAACATGAAATTCTAAACGTATTATAATTAATCTGAGAGACACGTTGCCTGCATGACTCTTGGGGTGTATCAATTTTTCCCTGTAGAACTTTTGCATGGCTAAGTGCTCCCTGAAGAAAAAGATGCAGACAGTATCAGAAGACCAAATTTGTATGGATTTTCTTGTTGACTGTCAATTTCTGCAAGAAGGCTCTGCTTTTCAAGCCGGTTAATGATGTTGATGAAAAACTATAGGATTCTCGTGATAACATGTCTGTAACCAGAAATGGCCCTCTCAGAAGTGTTGAACCCTTGTAATTCTCTCAGATCTATAAAACCCTTCTTGGCATAGCCACTTCCTAACTAGAAATCTCCTCCTTCCCTCACAGAAATGTGTTTTCTGTTGTTAGCCACTGCCTTTGCTGATGAACTTGTTTTCCTCTGTCACAAAAATAAAAATGCTTATGCTCTAATAACTAAGGGCTTTGATTCATCAAGACTTTTCCCATAGATAAAGGGAAGAAAAAATTATAGGTGAATTTTAAAGAACCAGCGTGCGCCAAAACTGGTAGATACGCACAAAAATCAGGTCGGCACGTACCTAGCAGATTTTATAAGCTGCTCCTGTATGCGCGTATCACTCATTGTGCACACAAAGAAAAAGTTTTGAAAAAGGGGTGGGGCATGGGTGGGGTCTGGGCAAGCCATGGCATTCCGGAATTCACACTTGACATTTGCGCGTACATGTGGACATGCACTTGAAGGCGAGTTTAAATAAAAAAGATTTTAAAGCTTTTTTAAAAAAAAACCTAGGGTCTTTTAAATTTTTCAATTTGTTTGGTAACAAATTCCAGAAAATTGGACCTGCTATTGAGAGTGTTCTTTTCCTTGTTTCATTAAGACGTGCAATTTTAGGAGAGGGAATGTCTAATATATTCTGATTTGGTGAGCAGAGGGATCTTGCCAGGGAAAGTATTTTCATGATGGTGTTTAACCATGGTGATTGTGCATTATAGATAATTGAATGTATGCTTGTAGCAAGTTTATATTGAATTCAGAATTCTATTGGTAACCAATGAAGTTTTGTAATATTGGAGTAATGTGTTAACGAACTGATGTGCCAGTCAATAAACGAGCTGAAGAGGTTTGGATGATCTGTAATGGACAAAGGGTATATTTGGGCAAACCAATGAGTAACGAATTACAATAATCTATACTGGAGAACAGCAGTGCCTGTAGAACCGTGCAGAAATCAGTGGGATCGTGAAATGGCTTAAGATGACGTAACAACTTACGTCATCTTAAGCCATTTCACGATGTCTGAATCAAAGACCCTAGGTCTTTGATTCAGACATCTTCAATTTGTGAAGATGTCTGAATCAAACTTTTAATTTAATGCTTAATGATTGATCAATTTGAATGAAAAGATGAATTATTTCAGTTTTTTGAATATTCAACGCTAACTTGTTTTTTGAGATAACCAATTTTCGATGGCAGTGAGGGAATTGAATAGGGCTTGTTCAGTTTGTCTTTATGTTGGTTTAATCGGATAGAAAAATTTTATGTCTTTAGCTTATAATCTAGCGCAGGTCAAGGCTTGCGAGTATCCAGCACAGTGGTGTCATATAAATGCTGAATAACATTGCTAATAACATGGAGCCTTGCGGTACTCCTGACTTTACAGTTTGCCAAGACAAGGTATATGATTCAGTCTTGAATTGTAAAGCACGATTTGATAAGAAAGCGGTAAATCAGGCTAATACCTTCCCTGTTAATCCTAATGTTCCCAAACAGTTTAACAAAATATTATGGTCTATTGTGTCAAATGCTGCGGAGATGTCTAGCAGTATCATAATGTAACTGATGCCATGTTCAAAGCAACGTCTAATTAGATGTTGCTAAAGCAGGCAAAAGTAGCTTTTCACTAATCTGTTCTTTTCATTGTTGAGCAACATAAGAATTGCACCAATCGGCTCTTGTTTCCAAAATAATTAATTTCCACTTGTAGTTATAACAAGAGTTGTGCAAAAGTCTTCAAAATAGATTTGTCGAACAATGTAATGGATTTAGAAAAATTTCAAAGGCTTGCTGAATGTTTTTGGAAGATGTCCAACTGGATTCAAAATATGTATTTTTTTTTAACTGAAAGCTGATGTCTTTGGATTATAGATCTGTTTTGGATTTTTCAAATTTCTTTTGAATTTTCCCTCATATCCGCTGGTGAAAACCTAATGCTTTTCCCCAAGAGAATCTTAGTAATTTTCAAAAATTCTAATGATCTGACTTGATCAAATCTCTCTGCGTATTACAGAGCAATTTTCTAAATCCATTTATCTAGGTAAATACTAATTTACCCAAATAAAAATTCATCTGAAAATTGCCCATCCTTAAGGCAGCTAAAACTACACATGGTGATCCATAGCACATGTACTTTTTAGCGACTAGTTGGAATCATTCCTGTAGGTATGTAAAGATTATGGGCCGGATTTTAAAAGGGTTACGCTCATAAGGTACGCACGTAACCCTTTTAAAACGCCCCTGCGCGCGCCGAGCCTATATTGCATAGGCTTCTGGCGCGTGCACAGTCCCGGGACACGCGTAAGTCCCAGGGCTTTCTTAGGGTGGGCGTGACGTGGTCGGCGTGTCATCTGGGGCGGTGCCGCGAGCGTGGTTTCGGCCCGGGGCATTCCGGGGGCATGGCCGCGGTCTTTGGACCAGCCCCCGGACTGGAACATGGTGCGTGGCAGCCGCCCGGCGCACGCAAAGTTACACCTACCTCGAGCAGGTGTAACTTGTGCGACAGAGGTGGGGGGGTTTAGATAGGGCCGGGGGGGGGGGGTTAGGGAGGGGAAGGGTGGGGGAGGTGGAAGGAAAATTCCCTCTGAGGCCGCTCCGATTTTGGAGCGGCCTCGGAGGGAACGGGCAGCGCACGCAAGGCTCGGCGCACGCAAGTTGCACAAATGTGCACCCCCGTGTGTGCGCCGACCCCGGATTTTATAAGATACACGCGGCTACGCGCGTATCTTATAAAATCCGGCGTACTTTTGTTTGCGCGCACACTGGGGTAGATTTTATAAATTTACACGAGCGCGTACTTTTGTTGATGCACCAGGCGTGAACAAAAGTACGCCGGATTTTATGATACGCGCATAGCCGCGCGTATCTTATAAAATCCGGGGTCGGTGCGCTCAAGGGAGTGCACATTTGTGCAACCTGCGTGCACCTAGCCCGGCGTGCACTGCCCGTTCCCTCCGAGGCCGCTCCGAAATCGGAGTGGCCTCGGAGGGAACTTTCCTTCTGCCTCCCCTCATCTTCCCCTCCCTTCCCCTACCTAAGCCACCCCCCTACTTTTGTTGGCAGATTTACGCCTGCCGGAAGCAGGTGTAAATCTGCGCGCGCGCGCCATCACCCAACCCGGGGGCTGGTCCGGAGGCCACGACCACGCCCCCAGGCCGGCACCACGCCCCCGGACCCGCCCCGAACTGCCCCCTGACCCTGGACACACCCCAGACGCCCACTCCCGCCCCTTTTACGAAGCCCCGGGACTTACATGCGCCGGCAGCCTATGCAAAATAGGTGCGCCGGCGCGTGAGTGCCCTGCGCACGTAAATCCGGCCGGATTTACGTGTGCAGGGCTTTTAAAATCTGGCCCACTGTGTTTTAAAATGTACCCCTATGGGTAGAAAATAATGCATGTAGATGGCATTTTCAAATCTATGGACTGAATTGTCAAAGGGGTTACACACATAAAAGTAGCTTATCTGGGCAATTTTCAAAAGCTCATTTATGCATGTAAAACCTTTTGAAAATGTAGCACTTTGGAGTGAACTATTAAAGGAGTTCTCCGTGGAAAACTAATTTTCAAAAGTAGTTTTACCGCATAAATCCTTTTGAAAATTCAACCCTATGTGCATTATTTTTCATGAAAAAAGTACCCACAGAAAAAACAGGAGGAATTGTCTGGGGGTACATTGTGTCCTTGACTATTTTTAAATTTAATGTCTGTGCATAATTTCACTTTGAAAGTTGGTGAAAGACCACAGGTATCTGTGGACTTTTTAATATTGTAAATTGCCCCCACATTATCTGTTTCTAATATTTAGGATATACACTGTTATACTGGACATATCTTTATTTATTTTTATTTATTTTATTTATATTTCTTCTCCTCACATACATAAATTGAGTCAAAACATTTAAGAGCCTTATTCAGCCACGAGGCAGCTGGCAAAGTTAGACATATAGAATTATCTAGCTAATTTTGGTGGGATATTCAGTGGTACAGCTATGCTCCTGAATATAGCTGGCCACTTTAAAGTTAACTGGATAAGTTTATCCAGCTAACTTTAGACCTGCTCTATGGCACAACTAGAGTTTGGCTGGATAGCTTATCCAGCTAACGTAACTCCACCCAGAAACACCCCTGGCTAAATTTTATGCTGTTAACTACTTCGTCAGATAACTCTGAGGCAGTCAGTCAGCCAACAGGAATTATTGAATTCCCACCATTTGCCCTGCTAAATCCGAGTTTTGCTAGACAAATGGTAGGGATGTGCATTCGTTTTGAACGAATGCGCAATCCACAACGTATTGGTCTTTATTCGTTGCATTTGTGGGTTCCTGAAACGTATGGTGAACCCCCACGAATGCAACGTATCATTAACGAATAAAACCCCTACCCTCCTGACCCCCCCAGGACTTGCCAAAAGTCCAGCGGGGGTCCTGGAGCGATCTCCTGCACTCGGGCCATCGGCTGCCGGTATTCAAAATGGTGCCGATAGTCTTTGCCCTTACTATGTCACAGGGGCTACCGATGCCATTGGTCGGCCCCTGTCACATGGTAGGAGCACAAGATGGCGCCAGCCGTCCAGGGGCCGACCAATGGCATCGGTAGCCCCTGTGACATAGTAAGGGCAAAGGCTATCGGCACCATTTTGAATACCGGCAGCCGACGGCCCAAGTGCAGGAGATCACTCCAGGACCCCCACGGGACCACCAGGGACTTTTGGCAAGTCTTGGGGGGGTCAGGAGGTTGGGGGGTTGTATTTAATTAAATTTAAAGGGTTGGGAAGGGTTTTTTTTTTGTTTTTCCAACTTTAATGGAAAACGAATACCGAATTCAACTAATGGACAAATCGGGTTTCCCCCTATGAAAAAGAATGCAATTTATTTGGGTCCTGACAAATATGAATATCGAATCGGACGAATCCGTCCCTTCTGCACATCATTAACAAATGGCGCTGAATGTCGAACTCATGCACATTCCACTGTTTATACCACAGTATACAGCATCACTGTGTATAGTCGTTTCTTTCACCTTATAGATGAACATAGTCTAGGTGAACGTGTTGGTTTTAAGGTTTAGGAACACTCTCCTTAAAATTTAATTTGCTGAAGAAAAAAATGTATTTTACCTGCTAAACATTATTAACGAAATTGAGCCCAGTTACATAGAATAGATCTGAACATCAGAATGAGGTTTTCCAATGAGCCCCATCTCATAAAGGTCAGGCTGAGCCAGGCCTGGTTTTGCCCCATTGCATGGAAGAAATTTAGTTCTGATTTCTCTAAGAAAAACTAGATTTTAGCTCATTCTGTTCCTTATGACATGGGTCCCGTTGGCAGTCCTAATCAGATTATTTTCACAACTGTTAATAAAAACTATTTTCTTTTATCAACATCCAGCACATTCTCTGATAGCAAGACTTCTTGTTTGCCACACTTGGCTCTTGAAAACCAAATTTAAACTGCATGAAGACTTGCTAGTGTTATCTTCTCCTCCTCATTTGTTTTGAGGACACAAAATCTCTTGACTGCCTGGGTGTGAAAGAGAAGAATGATTGGATCATAAAGTCATAGTTTTCATCTCACTGTTTCCTCATGATTGACAGAAGAGTGCTTCCCTAGGGATCAGATACCAAAATTTTCTGTGTAAAAAAATTACAATTTAAAGTTTTCATAAAAAAGCTTTCCTCCCCAACACTGCTACAAACCTTTTAGAA
Organism: Rhinatrema bivittatum; assembly: GCF_901001135.1. Classification (NCBI taxonomy): domain Eukaryota; kingdom Metazoa; phylum Chordata; class Amphibia; order Gymnophiona; family Rhinatrematidae; genus Rhinatrema; species Rhinatrema bivittatum. Next base: position 20,023,863 of record NC_042629.1, read on the forward strand.
ATAGTGGTCTATTCTGTAGACATTTTGGGTGGGTAGGAAAGGGGAGGTGAATGCTCAAGGTGTTTGTGCTGGCTTAAAGCAGCCATGCTGAATTCCAGTGTAAAGATAGTTTCTAAATAATGTTGTTTAAAAAAAATATTTTGGCTCCAGCAGATGCTTTAATATATTGCAGCTGACTTTTAAAGCTTAATCAGTGTAAATAGAGAATAAATTCCAGCTATGTTGAGTTTTTGCAATCTGTGCTGTTGGCTACAAGTGGATTTCAGCCAATCACAGCTGATATATTTCTATTTTCATAACAAATAATGTTTATGCATTCCTCTTTTAATATTTTGCTGTTAATCCGTTTAAAGTAATTTAGAAGGCATTTTGATTTTCCTAAGATTATTATCTCTCTGTTGGCCCACTATTTTGTCACTCAGTTAAAGTGTTTAGACAAATCTTTGCAAGAACTTCAACTATCAAACACAGGTGCTGCTCCCTGGGGACTTGAACACCCTCACTAATGAGCACTGTGTCCAGGGGGGAGTAATTTGTGTAGAGTTGAGCACCCCAATTATTTTGAAAAGTTTACTCAAATATTATCGAGACTACATATTTGTGAACAAAAATTCCTGTTTTGTAGTTTAATTTGCCTTGTAGAACATTGAGCAATGTTGCATTTAACAGATATATTATTAATTTTATTTGTTGATCTTTTTAGTTCCTAAAGCATACATAGTCAAACTAAATAATGATTAACCTGACAATCTTTCATCTCATCTATATTTTGCCAGACTTTTAGTGCTACCTAAGTCATAATAATTTGATTGGTTGATCATAACAGTGCTAAAGCATTCTGAGTTTGCTTAGAGCCATGGAAAAAGTAGATCCAAAGGTCATCTGCATCATGTCAAATGTCTTTGTTCAGTATTTTTCCTATAATATACATCAGTGCTATAGCCTGGAGTGATTAAATTCACTGAAGTTTTTCTTTTCATGTTGCAAGGATGGGGCCAACTTCATAGGAACCATCTTTCTACTGCAGACACGGAAGGTGCAGAGTAAATTCTAGTCCCAAAGAAACTTTACCTTTAGAGTTACTGCCATAAGAAGCAGATCACTACCACTTGGTTAAACAAGAAACCCTCCCGCCTGCCTCTGGGTGGACATCCCCTTACGTGATCTAGCCTCACTGTGTCTTGCTCCTTTAGGCTTCCAAGTCAATTAGAACCAACCTCTATTAGGTTATGTGCCATGGGCTCATGAAAATCCTCCCACTGAAGAGATTTTGAAAAATTAAAGAAGTGTACTGAGGAAGTGTTGGGGAGGAAGGACCACACCTCAAAAACAGTCTTATATGTTCAGTTCTCATCCTGTTGTTAATTTTACTCCGCCCAAAATTCCCTACTATGGGGAAGATTACTTTTCTAGGTCTTGTGCATTGCTTAGTTCTCAATCAAGCATTCAAGTAAATGGTAAACAGCACTAATAACACTGGGCAACAATGAAAGTGTTACTGACCTAAAAAGGTCCTACTCTGTAGTATCTTGATGTGCTGAACACGAATCTGACCATGAAAAGTTTTTATTGGCTCTCATTTTGAAGATATTTAATATAGTTCACTTTCTATGTTTAGTCATGTAAATTTATCCAGTAGGACTGTAAATAAGCCTAGAACGATGTAATATTGCATCATATTGCATAATACCATCATGCACACATCATCCAGAGTTTATTACATCATTTTCTGATGCAATGCAGTTCTACTGCCATGCTGCTGCTGAGTAAGCTGACGTCAGCAGCATACTATATGAAGCCCAGTCAGAAAGGGTGAGCATTTGAAATATTCATGCTGGCTGACTACTGCTGGACAGCAGAGATGCTCCCGAACAGGTGTACAAGAGACAAGCAAAGAAATCTAAGACGTAGTCTATTACTTCATTTTTCAAACAGTATTAACCGTAGGTCTCCTACTATTGGCATACAATTCAAGATGTAATTATATTATTGCATATTACAAAAAAACTAGAGCCAATTTTGCATTTTCACAGTCACATTCGTGTTTAGCACATGGAAATTTATAAGAATTGACTAATTTCATTTCCGTAACATGACTTTTGTGAAAATTTGTTGCCCAGTGATCTTACTTAAAACTGATGTGGTTTCCAACTTTAGCGTTTCCTGATTAGAGATGCCCTGTTTGAAATGTACTTTACAGCTTTATTATGTACAAAGTCCTTCTTACAGTTTAGTTCTTAAAATAAATTTGTGATCTTAAGCTTCCAGTAAATTATTCAGATGGTAAAGCCAATTTTATTTGTAATTTTGTTCTCTCTCTAATCCAATTACTGAAGTAGTTTTAAGCTTTCTCCCGATAGCTAGGTGAATAGGAAATTTGGTTATGTTAGTGTCAAGTCCCATTTGTCACATGTTTCTTATACAAAACTTAGAAAAAATGCAGCTAATATAGGAACGCATGAACATTATGAATATGTATTGTAAGAACAGCATTCACTTATTGTTATAAAACAGCAATTTTGATAATATATTTAATATATGTCCTGCTATATGAGTAGATGATAGAGGATATGTTTTATGCTATTACGAGCTTTTATTCATAGAATAGGAAGAGTCTGGCATTAGGTATGTAGTGTATGAATGGTGTGAATATTGAGAGTAACAGGTTTTATTTAGCATGGTATTCGATGAATTATATAGTTTCTAATGTTTGGATGTTTTGTAAGTAATTTATTTTTGTAATGTGATTAAGGGCCGGATTTTCAAAAGGTTACACGTGCCGGGCCTATTTTCAAAAGGCCTGGCGACGCGTGTAAAGCCCTGGGACACATGTAAGTCCTGGGGCAGGGAAGGGCGGGGCCAGAGGCCTCTGCAAAGGTAGGAGGGAAAGGACGGGAGAGGTAGGGGAAGGGAAGATGGGGTGGGGGGTAGGGAACGGGATAATTTGATTGTGAGATTGGGTCGTTTTATCCTTCACTGAGTTTTTATACACCCTTCTTATAGCCATTCCATATTCTCCTGTCTCCTGGTTCATACCTGGGTGATACCTTTACTCTCATCTCCTCCTCTGAAGATCTCCTTGAGATGGTCATGAGTATTGCCACTGATCATTCCCTTCCTTCCTTCCTTTACTCTTTCTCCCTAGAAATGAATGTAAGTAAATTCCTCCAAGAGGACGGTCCTATGGCTCTCTCTGTGAAAGATACCACTTCCTCAATGATGTTACAGAAAGACTGAGCTCCTTCTTAAGGAAAAGGGGAAAACCAAAATAAGGAAGGGTCAAAAAACTTCCTCTTCCCAAAAGGAAAGGCTTCCAATATCCATGGCAAAAATATTAGGGAAAGGCATCCTGTCTTCTTCACTGAACCCCTGTCTCAGTCCCTGAGAATCCTAGAAAAATAAACAAAATAGGAACAGCAAAGAGACTTGCCCCCCCTCCCCCATAGATAATCAACTAAGGATTCCATAACTCAAGATGGTGGCAGGGGTTTATATAAACCAGGAGCTCACCATCTTAAACTCCCATATAGGGAGCTACCACCCATACTAATTCTACCTGTTAGGAACAGAGCAGTAGAGATCTTTTGGGAGTAAGTAGCAGAGTATGTGTATATTTACAGTTTGTGTGTCTTAGCAAGAGACCATGCAGGTGTCAGAATGTGTGTGTGTGTGTGTGAGAGGGAGAGAGAGAGAAAACGGGTTGTGTATCTGTAAAGGGTAGTAATTGCAGGCTGAGTATGGGGTGGCTGTAGATTGAGGGTGGGTTTCAGTGAAGTGATCTTTGGTAGTGTGCTTGTGTTTGTTGGATGGGCTGAGATGGGGTTTTGGTGGCTGGATTCTTGGTGAGTGCTGGCAGTATAGTGACACTGGGCTGTGTTTCATAGGCTCTGTGTTATCTGGCGGATGTTATCATTTTGTGTTATTTTATATTGTTATGGTTTATAATGCTTTTGATTGCTATAACCTACTTGCAGTTTTTATTATTTGATGCATACCACTTTGGATGAGGTAGTATAAAAATTAAATAAAAAATAGTATCTCTTCTGACTAGAGTTGTGAGCATACTTGATATGCTGAGATATAATAAGGGGGTTTTCTGAAAGCCTATAGTTTGGCTTACTACCAGTAATAAACATTGCATAATATAGTGTACTAATAATAGTAACAGTTAAAAATAAATTCCATTTAAAATAAAATGTGCTATTGCAAATCAATTGCTTCAGCATTGATGCAGGACATTTACTTACTCACTTGTCAATATGTGAATCGTGCTTACAGGTCTTTACATTTCAAAGATTGACTTTTTACATCTTCACTTCCTTCACTCTACAATAAGTTCATTAAGTGCTCAATGTTTTAGAATATTGCCTCTGGAAAATGTACTGTGACTACATGAAATATTTTCTCTCTGACCCAGAGAATCTCAAATGCCTCATGTCATGGTCTATAGGATTCTTATCATTTGGGGAGTATCATCACTTTCTGCTTTGTTTCCAAATCATTTATTTGCTAAATGCACCTTTGAAACCTTCTCCTATAAGTGACATTTAACAAGGTTGTAGTGGGGGCTTTTTGACATGGTAAATTGTTCCTCTTCTACTGAGTTAGCCTTCTTTGGCCTCACCAAAACTGCTATTAAGGGGCAAAGTAGTACATCATTTTTTCATCTCATCAGGACTATTAAACAAAGGAATATTTCCTTTGATACAAGAGAAGCACTTCAGCTTGAGGCCAGCTTGGATTCAGTTGCTAAAGACTTGAGACCCGATTTAAAAAGGCCCATGCACGTAACCATGTCATGCGCATTTTAGTACTGACTTGGCCACGCGCGTAACCCCCGTTACCCACAGAAGTGCTGGGCCAACACAAAGGGGCGGGGCGGGGGCAGGGGCTGGGCAGGGGCTGGCCAGGACAGAAGCAATTAGGCACTGTCTCGGAGAAGCACGCATTGGCAGCCAGCCGGTGCGTGGAAGATACTTCTGCTCAGGAGGAGCAGTAAGTATTAAAATAATAAAAATGGGGAAAGCTAGGGTAGGTTTAGGGGTCGGAGGGACGCACACCGGATCTTTTAAAATCGACTCTTTTTCTTTTCTTGAATATAAAAGTATGCAATCATTACTAGTCAAGCAAAGAGTATGAGAATGAAGGCTGTGCTGCATTACTTCAATAAGATGTTTTTTATGAGACTGCTGGTTCATTTTTTATTTTAGATATTTTGCGGAAATACTATATTACCTTATTCTCAGGAAATGCACTGGCTTTCTGCATGTCTCAATAAAGCAGCTCATTTCCCTAGAGAACATAATACCTTTTGAGTCTGAGATTCACTGTGGATCACCACTGCCTCTTTCTGTTATGATTCTTCAGTTATTTTATCTATTTTGAGGTGTTGTAGTTTTAGGAAACAGTGCTAATGTGTTATTGGTCTTGAACATTTTGAACTATATCCAAATGAGATGTCATACGCTTGCAGATTTCTTAAGCACGAAGCATTTTCCACAAGAACATGCAGCCAGTAATTCATTGCGCCTCTTTCCTCTAGATATGTGCAGGGCCCTTATCTTAAAAGACTTCAAACTAGTTGCCAGGTCAGAAGTAGCAGCGAGGTGATGTGGACTCTGTGACTTGGGAAAACAGCATTCTGTATGCGCAATGTTTTCTGGGTTCCTTCTGAGTGCATTTGGTTGTGTTCCAGTAGCTTGCTAGTGCCAAATCACATAGCTCCTCCGCAGGAGAAATGCAGAGTCTTTTCATGTGCCCCAATATAGATTATAAATCAACTTTTAATTTTGAATCATTTCTTTTTAAAATAAGTTATTTTCTCCTGAGATTGGATTGTTAGAATCTCCTGAGATTGGATTGTTAGAATTGGATTGTTTTACCTCTGTACACCTATCTCTTTAAAACTGTACTATGGAAAATGAAACTTGGAAGTAATTTAGCCAGTGTGAAGAATACACAGTTATTTGGTCAAAAAGGTATGTTTTAGGAATTCTTCATTTCTTATGAAAGTTCCTGTTAGTTTTGGTAAGTTTGTCCATCTGTCCCTCCATAGCCACCTGTCTGCTGCCTTATTCTTCAATGGATCAGTATCAGTTTTTAAATATATACTATTATTAGTGAAGTAGGAAGCCAAGATTAGCCTATTTGGGTTTCTAGAGTCTAGCTAAAATTATTATTTATCAGTTCAGGTATTGCATGTAGACAGCTGTACTGGCTCTTAACTCTGTTCCTTTCACATTTGACGTAGAAATATATGAAAGCAAGGTTAGCAGGCAATAGCCTTTTCAATAGAGGTATAAAGAGGGCCATTTAATAACTTCTGCAGTTCAAAAACACATAAGCCAAATTTAACAGCAAACATAGGCACATGAGATCTTTTTGAAAAATAACCAAAATTATGTGCACAACCCCCCCCCCCCCCACACACACACACACACACACACACAGAGTTACACTTGCTGTTTGCAAAGTGGAATTTGTGCATGTTAATTTCCATGCATATTTTCTACAATGAAAATCTGGTTATGCACATTTATTTATGTGCACAAACCCCAGGCAACTTTATAACAAGCCCTTTATGCACATAAACAGCTTTGAAAATTACACCCCCATCCTCCACCCCCCAAAAGAGTTGAACTGATCTGACTCAGTGCTGCTTAAAAGGAATTTAGCTACAGAACACAAGACTGCAAAAAAAAAAAATCAAAGACTGGAATAACAAAAGGAAGCCTGATGGTAGTGGTGTGAAACTCTGATGTATGGATGAAAGATCAAAAGTGAAGCACCGCCGCACAGAAAGCAAAGCAGAACCGGTGGCAGGAGTGCGCCTCTCTGCCTTGCTCCCAATGGGCACTTTCCCAATTTGTTTCATTTAGGCCAGGTCATATGCCATTTTTGCATTATTCGGGATACAAGAAACAGTTGGGGAGAAAAAATATTTTGGGAGAGGCTATGCAGCCAAGGGAACTTATGTGCCTGACAGACTGCAGCATTGTAATATTTAATTGAAAAGAGTGCTGGCTAACACACAGGTCTGCCATCTCACTGATAATATAGAAAACATGTCCAGAAGAGCTTGATTGAAGACAGCAGCTTTGTGGTTTTGCCAAGAGACTAGAAAGACTGAATTGTTACCAAAAAACCTATGAAGTGGGGGAATCTGGAATTTGTGGTAAACGGAATCTGAAAAGAAACAGGACATCTGGATTCCTATTTTCTGAAGTATGTGTGTGTGATAGAATAGTAAGGCACTCTGGAAGGAAGCGGACATCATTTTTTCCTGGGTTTGGGAAAGGCCAGATATAAATGCCATTGTTAGCAAATATGCTATTCTACATTTATTTAACACTTTCTATACCGACCTTCATGGTTGAAGACCATACATCTAAATGAAGTGCTCTAAAAGTTTTAATTTGCATCAGCTTTCCCAAAATGAGCCTGCCACTATATTTTTTTGCAACATATTTAAATATTTTTTGTTTGTACAAACTTATATAAACATTTATTAATGCAAGTACATATTAAGCATGCAGTCTAGATGCAATTTTATTCTATCCATTCATGTCATTTTGAAGTTTGCTTTCTCCAAGAGCTCTTTTGGTCACAGTAAACTATAGTATTGGTCATCATGAGTTATTGAAATAAATTGGCACTGCATGCGGTTTGTAATGTCGAGATGTCAACTGTTTGATATGCCTGCACAGTAACCTATTTCACATTGATCCATGTAGTTGTCAAAATCAATTCTATATTTCCCAGTACTTTGTAATTAAAGGGGTGAATTTTCCAAACATTTACTCACGTACACAGTTTGATAAACATCAAAGCTATGCATGCATTTTCAGTCTCACGCACAAATTTATGCGTGAAATAAAGGGGTGTTCTGGAATGGGGCCAAGAGGTACACGAGCAAGTTGCTATTTTAGAAGAGACACACATACATTTGGTAACTTATTTATGTAATTTTACAGCCGCTAATTATCTTGCACAATTGATATCAGACTCATCTATTGTTTACTGTTGGTTGGGTGGGAGGACTGAGTGACTCTCCTAGTGAAGAACTAGAAGGGCTCGATGACCTGGACTGGGTGAACTAGTGGAGGTTTCAGCAAACTGGTGATTTCAATTATGTGCGCATGTTTAAAATATACCAACTTCCGCACATAAACAAGGTTTTATGCGAGCAAGTCACAGTTTTGGGGTTTTTTTGCGCATAAACAGGTACATTTTTTAAAGCCCAGCATGCGCAAATACCGGGAGATACACGCGTGGCTGAGCCATGTACGTGCCAAGCGCATTTTCAAAACAGCCCAGCCATGCGTGTATCTCCCTGTATGTGCAGAAGTGCCAGGGTTTGTAAAAGGGGAGGTCAGCGTGAGGGCCGGCCGGCACAGCCCCATTAGGCTCTGCCTGGGGAAGCGCGCGCCGGCAGCCTGCCGGTACACGGAACTTATGTAATCTCCAAAGAGGAAGTATGATTTTAAACAAAAAAAAATGAGGGTAGATAGGGTAGGTGTAGGGGTCAGGGAGGAAGGGTAGTTAGGGGGTTAATTGGAGCGGACTGGGAGAGAACTGGAGATAGCCCAATTGTGTCACCGCGCGTTTTTTATAAAATCGCCCAATGTGCGCCTGGGTATTGAATTTTATGACATGCACATGTTATAAAATCGGTGCATCCTTGTGTACACACTAGAAACCACATGCAAATGGACGCCCATTTGCAAATTTACCCTAAAATATACAAGCATATGGTATACAAATATACAGGAATAGTACACACATTCAAAGCATTGCAGATATTTGCACGTAAGGAAGCATACCATGTATTTAATAATCTATGCGTAATGCAGCCATATACATGTGTATATGGGGGTCATGTGGCATTGTTTGAAAGTTACCCTCAAAGCTTCTAAATCTGAGGATTATTTGCGAATCCTGGAAAATTATAAAAGCAAGTATTTTCAATCATGTTTTGCAGCCATAACTATTTTTTAAATCAGCAAAGCACACCAGGCCACAAATAACTGGGGTCTAGGACAAGTCACTTTTTGTGAACTATAGATCATACTGTTATAACTGACATCATTAATAGCTACATTTGAGATCCATTCATTTGTCAAAATACTATAAACACTTGGAATTGTGGAACAGGTAAAATGAATATTTATTATATCTGGCTAGTCCTTAATTGTGCAGCCATAGCTATACACATCCAGGTTTAGGAAATGCTAGCAAGCTATGTCAGGAAGGGCCACGTCTGGGAAAAATGGTGGACAGTACGGCTGAGAAATGGGAGCATCAAACAAGCCACATGTGGGCTGGTGGAGCCTGCAATGCATAGTAACGTATAATTAGTATGCAGCTAATGGGAAAAACATGAGATGGAAAAGCAAGGAGGAAGAAAATGGCTGGAGACTGACTGCCAAGCTAGTCATTTTAATTAATGGGTGTTCTTGGTGGCCATTTTTCTATTAGTAGATTCCTTGCTTTATTTTTAAACATTAAAATACACCCAAGTGGAAAATGAATGTACAGAGGAGTTGTAATACTTTTAATGTAAAAGTTGGTTAGGGTTTTGAATTTGCCACAACTAGTCACCTTGGCATGTGTGTGTATTTTTTTTTTAAACCATCTCCACCCTTCTCCTTCTCCTAAACTCATCTCAGAATTAGTGAGTCTGTACTGGAAAGTGAAGAGTTGCAGTTGGAGAGAAAAACTTTAGTACCAAAACTCAATGGTTTCATATTGCAAGCACCTGGTTTGGAGAAGCAACTACCGACAATCCTAGAAGATCATATTGCTTCCTCTATTCACTGTGCCCCCTTCAATTTGCCCCAAGAGACACAAACCACCATATGAAACCTGCTCTTGTAATGTCAGCTAATATGTCTGTCTGTGTTTCTTGATTTGTAGAACTCTATTTTTTTTTCTTGCTAATGCTTCCTGCTAAAATTTCTGGTTTTTGCTGGTTAGTGACATTTTTTCCCTCCCACTAGTGTAACTATTTATCAAACAGTCTGATCGGTTGGAAAAACACTCGGGTCCAACCAATAGCAATGACAGAAATGATCTGATATCAGCTAGAAGGGAGTTAACAGCAACCTCAGGAGTGCCCTGCCAGCTGTCAGCACAGTGTACTACAAGGCAGCGAGTGATGAAATTTTGGAAGAAACAGCTTCACAGTATATTGTGCTATAAGATAACCATTTGTTTTCCTTATATTTATGCTTTAAATTTAATCTCTAGAGAAAGTCATTACTGCTTTGTGCTGGCTCAACACATTTTACAGTCTGAAAATACAAAATCTCTATCAATAAAGATGAAATCCAAGGGGACAAGATGGCCGTGAGTCTGTAGATGTGGAACTACTGGGTTCTCTTTTTCCTTGCGTTCTTTTTCCTTTCACTGTTAAGGCACCTAAGAGAAAGGGGAAAATCAGGGTTTTTCCCATGGAACCCTCTATTACCTGTCCAGCAGTCTATCATAGAAATGAAACATAGAAATGACGGCAGAAGAAAACCAATAAGCCCATCCAGTCTGCCCAGCAAGCTTTCACACTTAGTTTCTCTTACTTATCTATTACTCAGACTGCTGAGTAATAGATAAGTATGAGGGCCCTTATTGGTAGCTTTTTGATTCTAATTTCCTTCCACCCCCGCCATTGATGCAGAGAGCAGTGTTGGAGCTGTATCAAAGTGAAGTATAAGGCTTAATGTTTGAGGGTAGTAACTGTCATATCAGGCAAGTTACCCCGATGTTTGTATACTCATACTACTCAGATCAATGCCTTGTTAGATGTTGGCTGGATGTAAATCCTATTTCTTCATTCCCCCTGACGTTGAAGCAGTGAGCTGCGCTGGATATGCATTAAAAGTGAAGTATCAGGCTTAATTTGTTAGGGGTAGTTACCGCCGCAATAAGCAAGCTACTCCCATGCTTATTTGTTAACCCAGACTGTACAATTCGGTCCTTTGCTGTTGTCTGAATATAAATCCTCTTTCCTTCATTCCCCTGCCATTGAAGCAGTGAGCTGCGCTGGATATGCTTTCCAAGTGATGTAACACGCTTAAATTGGTTCAGGGTAGTAACTGCCACAACAAGCAAGCTACTCCCATGCTTATTTGTTTACCCAGTGTGCAATTCAGTCCTTGTTGGTTGTTGTCTGACTGTAAATCCTCTTCATTCCCCACTGCCATTGAAGCAGAGATTTACACTGGATATGCATTGAAAGTGAAGTATCAGGCTTAATTGGTTTGGGGTAGTAACCGCCGCAACAAGCAACTTCTCCCACACTTATTTGTTTACCCAGACTGTGCTACCTTGTTGGTTGTTGCCTGAATGAAATCCTCTTTTCCACATTTCCTCTTGCCATTGAAGCATAGAGCAATGTTGGATGTTAAAGCATAGAGCAATGTTGGTTGTTGCCTGAATGCAAATCCTCTTTTCTACATTTCCTCTTGACATTGAAGCATAGAGCAATGTTGGATGTTAAAGCATAGAGCAATGTTGGTTGTTGCCTGAATGCAAATCCTCTTTTCTACATTTCCTCTTGACATTGAAGCATAGAGCAATGTTGGAGTTTCATTAACTGTGTGAATGTTTATTGAATAAGGGTATTAATCACCAGGTAGTAGCCGTCATTCCTGTAAGCCACCCCCATACCTCTTCTATTCATTCCCATCCTCCAGGCTTTATGGATCCACAGTGTTTATTCCACGCCCCTTTGAAATCCTTCACAGTTTTGGACTTCATCACTTCCTCCAGAAGGGCGTTCCAGGCATCCACCACCCTCTCCTTGGTTGGTTGACATTGGTTCTGAGTATTCCTCCCTGGAATTTTAAATCGTGACCCCTTGTTCTGCTGATTTTTTTCCAACGGAAAAAGTTTGTCGACTTTGGATCATTAAAACTTTTCAAGTATCTGAACGTCTGTATCATATCACTCCTGCTCCTCCTTTCCTCCAGGATATACATATTTAGATTCTTCAGTCTCTCCTCATAAGTCAATCGATGAAGACCATCCACCTTTTTGGTTGCCCTTCTCTGGACTGCCTCCATCCTGTCTCTGTCCCTTCGGAGATACGGTCTCCAGAACTGAGCACAGTACTCCAGGTGAGGCCTCACCAAGGACCTGTGCAAGAGGATAATTACTTCCATTTTCTTACTTGAAATTTCTCTCTCTATGCAGCCCAGCATTTTTATGGCTTTAGCTATTGCCTTGTCACACTGTTTTGTCGACTTCAGATCTTTAGACACTATCATTGCCTGCGCATCTGCAGCAGACCCTGGACCTTCCTGGGGGACAAGGTTTCCCTCAGCCCTCGAGAACAGGTCTTCCTGCTGGCTGCATAATACATTCCCTCTGACAACTCTGCTGAGACGCTTGTATACAAACCAGCACTGGTGTCTGAGCTGGTGGAAGCTGAGGAGATCACCACGCCATTCATTCCAACTCTGCAGGCTCCTGATGGGTGTCAGCTGAACCACATTTTCTTCTCTCTCCTCCAAAGGTACTGCATAGGTAGGAGCTCAGACTAATATTTCTCCTATGGTAACTCCTTCTTTGCCTGTTCCAACACTGCAGGAGCCCTTTCAAATGCCTCCTAAGCCAGTAGTTATCTCTAGTATCTTTGTGGAACTTTTGAAGAATTTTGCAAAGATCTTATCTTTTTCCATAAAGTAGACTCTGTGGTCATTAAATTAGATCCTATGGTTGCTCAACATGAGAATTACATTCAAGAGCACTCAAGGCAACTTGTTACCGTTAAGCAAAATATTGTAAAAATTCAAGGGGTCTAGTCTATGGCTATTCAAGATACTGGAGCTATCTCTCACAGACTTTTCTCGTTGGTTTTAATCTTAGGATTTTTAATTTTCCTGATTGTAGGTGAACTTCCAATGGTTACCTTAAAAAAAATATTTTCTTCAAGTTTTGGGTATTCTACCCGAAGAATGCCCTGCTATAAATAAGATAACTTTTTTGCCATCATCTCTTCAAGCATCTGCAGGGGTTTCTGCTGTAAATCAATTTTCTCCACTGAATCTTACATAATTTTTAGAAACATCTGGTCTGGAAATAGACAAGGCCACCTAATTAGTATTGTTTGTTGCTGACTCTGATATGTCTAAAGTAATGTCTTTGTATTTTCAAATTTAAACTCTCCTTTTTATGACCAAAATTTGAGGATTTTTCCTGATATTTCTAGGCTCAGCCAGCAAAGGAGAAAAGGTTTTTTTTTTAGGAAAGATATTCTTCCTTTGGGGGCCTCTTTTGTTCTCTGTTACCCCTGAAAATGTTTCATAAAGTTACATTCTGCTTCCTTCATATTTTATACATGAGCAGCTACAATCCTTTCTCAGTGTAAGGAGAGTTATTACTTTTCTCCAGTTCCAACTGATTCTTGATGTTATGTAACTGCTTTTCTGCACTATTGTTCAAATTGTAAAGTTTGTTATAATTGCACCCCTGTTTCTTGTGAACCAGCATGATGGGACTACCGTCTTGAATGTTGGTATATAAAAAACTTAAATAAATAAATAAATAAATAAATAAAAATAAATATAGAGACCAGTAATGATATATTGGGGTCCTTACTCACCACAGGCCTTACTGGTTAATCCTTTTTTTTTCTCCTGTATACTCTTCCCCCTTGAGTGATCCTGTGTTTCTTTATTTTTGGGGATAATAATCATAATGTATTTCCTGTGTATATTATTGGATAGAAATGTATATATAGTTGCTGTGATGATTATTTGCTTTATTTGGTTTGTTTTTGATATAATATCCTCATTTTGCTGAAGCAAAGTGTTGCCTTGCTTTGTTAATTTAATATTGCATAAATAAAAGGTTAAAAGAAAATGAAATCCAAAAACATGAAAAAAAAAACTGGATCCTGTAATATATTTACATAGTTCTTATTTTGTATTACCAGATAAACTGGCAGATTTGAAAACTTTACAAAGAGTAATGAATTTATGTAAAACTGTTTTGTTTGAGAATTCTGTGATTTTTGGAGACCGCACCTTCAAAAGGATATAAACCAGTTGGAATTGGTCCAGAGGGTGGCTATTAAAATTGTCAGAATATGGGGATAGATTTAAATATCTAAACAATAACATGTAAACCATGGAGGAAAGGCTAGAGAGGGGAGATATGCTAAAAACATTTAAATATCTGAAAGGTTTCCATGCACAGGAGACTATTTCATTGGAAAGGAGGCTTTAGAATGAGAATTCATGGAATGAGGTTGAATGGGGGTAGACTCGTGCGTAATCTTAGGAAATATTTCTTTAAAGAGAGGGTAGTGGATGCATGCAACAGCTTCCTAGTGGAGATGGTAGAGACAAAATGGTATCTGAATTCAAGAAAACATTTTTTCAGGAAGCATATGGGTGAGAAAGGGTTTTAAGAATATATTATATAAAACCGCACTGGACAATATTTTTTGAGAAGATGTGGTATATAAGAGCTTTAAATAAATAAATAAAGCATTGGATAAAGACAGGGGATCTCTACCGGAGTGATGGGAATTAGAAAGCTAAATTAATTGGATGGATGGGCCATATGGTCTTTTTCTGCTATCATGTTTCTATGCTTCTGTCACCTGGTTATGATATGTGAACTCTGAATATAAGTATGGCATATCAAACACAATCATGTACTTTCTTTTTCAATACTGAAAGGTTTTCTGCACTTATGACTACATTTGTTTGAAAAGTATTTGCTTTCAACCAGAACAGTAACGGAGGGTGACTTAGTGATATCTTGTGCTTCCCTTCTATGTATAACTTTTTTTCTTTTAACAGGTACTAAATTCCTAGTTATATAACCCCATGGAGTGGCTGTCTAGGGCTGGGGATTGAATTCAGATACTTTATTACAAAGACGTTTACCCCCAGAAGCATGCCTGCTCAGAACGATTAAATTTCACTCTTGCCTAAAATCCAGTTTCAAAGTATTTCACCTTTATTATCTAAGACAGGGAGGGTAACTTTCAAACCTATTTGTGTTACTGGATTGGCATGCAGACATTTATCATAATATTTTATAAACTGTGCAGCATAGTTCAGCTCTGAATGGATGCGTGGATGTTTCAGTACACACGAATATTTGCAATGCATTGAACGCACAAACTTTCTTTACCTATTTTATATACATATGCGTGTATATTTTACATGTGAAGAAATATATCATGTACGCATAACAACCTGATTGATAAGTGGAAGTAGGTATATTAAAACCTGTGCGGCGATGTGAGTAGGGCTTTCCACAGTTTCCGAACCCCCTACCTATCCTTCCTTCCTTTTCCCGTCTCCGCTATGTCCCCTACTCCCCACATATCTAATCAAATTTATTTTGTTTTATAACTTACCCTTGCTCAGCAGCTGAAGTAAGTTGTGTGCGCTGGCTGGCTGCCAGCACATGCTGTCCTGGCTAATCCCCTGCCCTGCCGAGATCCAGCCCCCTGGCCCATCTCTTTCCAAATACCTGGCACTTCCACTTGTACAGGGAGATAAGCGCCGGACCGGGCCACTATGAAAATGTGACCACACGCATGTCTCCATGTTTTTATACATGCCAGGGTTTTAAAATGTACCTGTAAGGGTAGTAACAGCCGCATCAGCAAGTTATCCCCATGTTTGTTCCCCCCCCCTCCCCTTGCTTATTTGATTTCCCCTACCGTAAAATTCAATGTCTTTGTTGGTTGCTGTCTGAAATGAATTCCCCTTTTCCTCTTTCCCCCCTGCCGTTAAAGCAGAGAGCAATAATGCAGTTGCAAGAACAGCATGAAGGCTTAATGGTTAAGGGTAGTAACCACCACACCAGCAAGTTACCCCCCATGCCTCTAGGGATCCACAGTGTTTATCCCATGCCCCTATAAAATCCTTCACCGTTTTCATCACCTCCTCTGGAAGGGCATTCCAGGCATCCACCACCCTCTCTGTAAAGAAATATTTCCTGACGTTGGGTCTGAATTGTCCTCCCTGGAGTTTCATTACAGTTAAAGAAGATCAAACCCCAGTTATTCAAAAGTGCTGAAGCATGCTGCATTATTTTTGACTGAATTAAAATAGGACCTCCCCTGCATCTGGAGGCGAGCACGTATTTTTAAAAAATCTACCAGATAAGTATTTACATGCAAATTTCAAGGTGAACTCCAGGAATGTCCATGCCCTCCTACCCAGACCATGCCCCTCAGCCACCCCTTTTTGTAACTTTGTGCGCACCGGCCCAATTTGTATGCAAATCTCTCAGTTTTGGCGTGCCTGGCTTTTAAAAGTCACCTTAAAGAGTAGTATCTAATTTCTGGCTATAGTGATTCTTCTACATGTTAATACCATTTTGTTCTACTTTTAACATGTTCTGTCTGAAATGTTTAGTATAGTAGTATAGTGAATTCCTTTTTTTTTTTCTGTCATTGGGGGATGCATGGCACAGAGGGGTAGTGTCTCTTCCAGCTTTCCTCAGTTAACCATATTCTGACCCTCCTCCCAGTATGCCCTATCCCAGGGCTTCTCAAACCTGTCCTGGAGACCCCATAGCCCATCGGGATTTCAGGAGATCCACAATGATATGCATGCAATAAATTTGCATATCATGCAGACTCAGTGTATGCAAATTTTTCTTACGCATATTCATTGTGGATCTCCTGAAAACCCAGCTGGCCCTGAGGTCCCCAGGACAGGTTTGGAAAGCCTCTGCCCTATCCACTTGCCCTGGGTTCCTAAAATGCAATAAGTGTCAAGGCACTGCCATAGACTGCTTATTTATTTGGGGCTTTTATGTGTTTATATGTAAGAATGAAGTCTTTCTGCACTTAATCCTGTTTACCATTTGCTTTGCATTCTGCCAATACATGTTAAGTTTTTTAAAATATAAGGACTATATTGAGAGACAATGCATAACTGATTTCCCTGGTGAAAGACAGATGGGAAGCAATAAGGAAAGAGTCCCTGCAGTTGAGGATTAAAACAACCATCCCAATTTATAAAAAAAAAAAAAAAAAGTATGTAACCCATGCATCCTCCATGCCTCTTTGGAACATAACATTTTACTTTTGTGGATATACTAATCTTCACTAAGATTTATTATACCCTGAGGAATCCAAGAAAATCTTGGCAGTCAATCACAAGGGAAGAGCCCATAGTCATTATCTCTCTCTCTCTCAAGTACATCACTGGGTATTTAGAATTTGTCTTACAAACTTTTCAAGTACCTTTGTAGCATACCCCACCCATATATTGGCCACATACTAAAATGACTTTATGTGACTCTATGCAGAAGGTTTGTCAGTAACATTGCTCTCTGTGCTTCTGCCACTTTGATAGTAGTACTCGGCTCAACACATCTCATTGAAACTGTAATACTCCAGCACTTCCAGCCTGAGATACGGGATTTGAGCAGAGAATGTCACCCTTTCTTGGCAGCATTGATTTATGATCTATAGATCATAGACTGTTTCATTATTACTTCTTAGAATTTTTATAGGTTGTGAGAATTTTGATTGTCATCAAAAACGATGTAACACATAAGCTTTCAAGATTACACATGTTTCCTTATTAAGATGGAACTACACTATGTTGAGCTAATAAACATAGACTGGATGGTCCATTTTGGTCTTTATCTTCTATCATTTACTATGTTACTATCTATCACACTCTACAAAGATTCCAATTTTCAACAGGACTAATACATGTGCCACAATGCTGCACTACAAAATCCAACATCTGATTAGTAGTAAATACTTTATAATCTTTGAAAGTAAAAAATCCATACATTCTTGAAGTGATATGTTTCACATTGTCCTTCAAAGTCTTGACAAAGTCTACATTTTGTATGTTCTGACCCCTTTTTGTTTTGAATACTGCCATTTTCTGAGCCATTATTTCTAGAAACATGGCGTATGCTACCTAAACATTGAGATCCAAGTTCAGAACTGGTTGAACAGTGGATATCAGGCCACCAAGTCTGACAAAGCTGTTGGATATTTCCACAGTTGGAAACTCTGACAAATATAGTTCAGTTGAGCAGGCAGCAATATTGTATTCTAACCAGCCTACCATGAGGTACTGAAGAGCAAGAGAGTTTCTTATAAAAGATGTTTCATCACCACAGTGTGCTTCTAGCTGTGTGGCATCAGTTTTTAAGTATAAAGATACAAGGGTAAAAGGATAGAGATATTTACTACTACTTAACAAAAATAATTTTTATGATGCCTGAGAATTGACCCCCATCCAATGTTAAAACTTCCAGCTTCACTAGAAGAACAAATCAAAATTGAATCAAATAGTATTAATTCTTAATTGTCTTTTTTTCCTGTAAAGGTTTTTTTTAATGTAATCTGTATTTATTATCTATTTCTATAACTTTATACAAATACTATTAAAATATTTATAATTCCAGGAGCTGGACATAATAAAGTGCTCAAAAGAATTATTTCATTCCCATCATTTATCTTAATCATTGCCACCGAAAAGCAAAACACATACAGGTCGATTTTAAATGCCTTGCCCACACAAAAATACCCACGAAGGTGTGTATGCAGGCAGCGAGTGAGCAACGCGGATTTAAAAAAGTCGCAAATTACACGCTTGTGTACCCATGTGAGCATGAGGGATGAGGTGGGTCATGGGCATTCTGTGGTGAGGCCGACACTCATGCGGGTAACGTTTGTATTTTAAAACAGAAAACTGCAGTGCACATACACAGATTCCTGCTGCTCAAGTCTGTAGATCTCAAGGTTTAGGGCTTGTAAAACAGGGTGAAGGGTCTAGATCAAGTGGGTGGCGAGCAGGATGAAAAACCAGAGGGGTCTAAAAGACCACAATATTATCAGCAAATAAGGGATTTTTAAAAACACCTCCTACACATTCCAAGCAACTCCCCTCAACTCAAAAAAGAGCAATTTCTCTAGGTAGCCCAAAACTCTGGAACTCCCTACCTACTGAACTCAGAACTCAAGAAAACCTAAAAACATTCAAAAAAGAGCTAAAAACATGGTTGTTCAACAAAGCATACCAACTCACCCAATGAACAACACAACACCCTCCACTTCAACCTGAAGATTAAATGAATATATGAACTTATCCCAACTATGGACTATAACTATGAAGTTAATCGTAAACCAGAACAGTAATTAACTAACATTTGATTCCCCTATGTTTAACAACAGTTTAAACCTTTTTTGAAATTCTGTTTATACCTTAACATGTAACCTTCATATTTGTAAACTGTTATAATGGATTTATAATGATGAATTCAAATGATGGTATATAAAACCCGATAAATAAAATAAATAAACTGGTGGCCTAATTAGAAAACTGGGAAAGTGGCTCATGCAAATATGTTTTAAAATCCGCATTCATACGTGCGTAAAAGCAAAGTCCTAGTAACCTCTTAAAATGTGGAGCATAAGAACACGAAGTTGGTGCATTTTAAAGCTTACGCATGTTCATTTCAAAATTACCATCATATATAGTAAACTGATTTCATTACTAGCAAAATTCCCTGTTATGCCAAAATGTGGTCCTATTAAAACAAATTTTAGCAAGCAGTATTCCTTTTAAATTATATTTTCTAGTAAATTTCACTGCTTTTAAAACTGTGTTAAACCCCAAAATATTTGCAGACCAATTGGCTCCCAACAGCTTTTGTTGACTTTTCTTCTTGAGGTTTTGTCATCTCGGTTCTGGAAGGAAAGCTTGGAAACTAAAATCAGCTGTAAATCCAGGCAGCTAGTTTTCTTTTTCAAAAAATAAACTTTTGAGGGCTTGAGTCACCCAATTTCAGAACTAAGCCAATGGCTACAGATGTGACCAGTGCCTGCCTGCCTGCCATTATCTGTATTGCTTCCATCCTGAGCAGATGTTGCCAATTGAAATGTCTAATGAGAACAGTAGGGAGTTGGACTGAGGAATGGAGGAGGAACTGATCTTTGTACGCAGCAAAGAGAAAAGGTCAGCATACTAGCAAATTGTAACACCTTACCACTTTACTCCTTTCACTCCTGGCTCTCAATACATTACACTGAGTTACAGAATTTCATTATTAGAAAAATTTTTAGCTGAAAATTTTAAAAAAAAATATTTATGGAGAAGGTTGTTAGTTTCAAATAAAGTATACAATGCCATAATGTATTTTTTATTCATTAACTGCCAACCTCCTTCCAACTGTTTAATGTTCTTTAGAAAAAAATTGTATTAGAAAAAGTTATTATTTAAGCACTTAAAAATGTGCATATTAAATTCACTGTTAAAATATATCCATAGATGAAATGGTTTTGAATATCCAGGCTTTTAAGTGGTGTCAACAAAGCAAACCACATTTTTTAAGACACGGCATCTAACAATTATAACATGAAATCTTACTGCCCTCCCAATGAGGGAGGATGTTGCTCTTCTCAAACTGTGCTGATAAATAACTTGTCTCCACTGTGTTAAGGAACTATGCAGCATCTGCACAAGAATTTCTGCATAAGACTCGTGGAGGTCAATATTCAGAGGCTTTTAGCAAGATAACATGTTATCCAGCTGAAATTAACTTTTGAATATTTTGGGCACTTGTCTCTCCAGGGCATTCTGAGGCAAAGGTAAGTTAGCTGAATAAGTTATCCAGCTATCTCTGATATGCAGAGTAAGCCATATAACTTATCTGATCATGCCATAGAGTAGTCCTAGCCAGTTAGTTAAAGTATGGTGCACCACTTAATATCCCTCTAAAGTCAGCTGTTAAGTTTATCTGGCTAACATTGCAGAAAGCCTACTTTCTGGTATATGTGCATACATGTCAGCACATACGCATGCATTAAAAAAAGAAATTCCCCTTGCAGATCCCACTGGATGCCTTGACATGTACTTTAGCTCCTATGGACAGGAAGCTGATATGGTATTAGCAGACACAGCTATATTGCTGGCAGCTCCATCACTGGCTATAGCTCTGTAACCCTTTCCCAGTGTGTTTAGTTGCAAGGGCACACAATCACATTTATAACCTTTGGGGCTGCTCCAGCTAGCTGATGCCTTCCCAGTTTGACTCTTGATCCCTGGGAGGGATTCTTTCTATAGGGGGGAGATTGTTGTCTATGGCCCCGTCAGAAAGAACTTAAGTGTGTCCCTTGTGTATTATAATAGCTGTGGCATCCCCGGGAGGGAGATGCTATGAATGAATAGGCAAGACCAGGGGCTGGGTGTTAAATAATATACTGATTAGTTTAAGGCAAAATAAAGTCCATCTTTAAATACTTGTGGTTACAGTTGATTTCTTTACAGTTAGAGCGTTCACTGTGGATAGGTGGTTTTATTTCAGCAAGTGGGTTGAGCTTCCCATAATGTGTAAATTGTTCACTCAAAGATATCCCAGTGGCTTAACTGGGATTCCTAGGTTAGGGGTCCCCTTCTAGCATAGCAAAAATCCTACCTTACAGTCCAACGGTCAATGTCTTCACAGACACCCAGTCCCTGTATTCTGGTCCCATGTTGTTAGAGATCCGGATGGGTCTCCTTGATCTTACTTCTCTCCTTGTAGTTCTTCTAGATTGGTGACTCCTTGGGTAGAAACGTTTTAATTTGAGAACCTGCTGACCCAGCCAAGTACCCAGTGAAGAGGGGTGGCCAAAAACCTTCTCACAACAAAAGGGTTATACTTTCTTCTACAAAAACCTTTCTATACTGAACTTCTGTCACAGCTGCTTGTGACATTCATGGGGAGAATGGGCTCACTGGTCTTCACTCTGAATCCAGCCAGCGAGGATAACCTTCATCAAAGGAACAGAGTGAAATGCAAATCCCTTCTATAGTATTCTTGCAGCCTTCATGCTCCTTACACAGCCAAGCCTGTCACAAGTGCTTGTCTCATTCAGGGGGTGAATGGGCTCACTTGTCTTCAGTCAATAGTGCAAGTTCCAGAAGGATTCAGGCTAAAAAGATATCCTTACTGCAACTAAACACCTAGGGGCAGATTTTAAATACTTGCGCGAGCGCGTACTTTTGTTCGCGCAGCAGGCGCGAACAAAAGTACGCTGGATTTTATAAGGTACGCGCGTATCTTATAAAATCCTGGGTTGGCGCACGCAAGGGGGTGCACATTTGTGCAACCTGCGCGTGCCGAGCCCAGCGCGCGCTGCCTGTTCCCTCCGAGGCCGCTCCGATTTCGGAGCGGCCTCGGAGGGAACTTTCCTTCACCCTCCCCCCACCTTCCCCTCCCTTCCCCTACCTAACCCACCCCCCCGGCCCTATCTAAACCCCCCCTTAACTTTGCACACGTCGGCCGGCTGCCCCGCTCCATGGTCCGGTCCCGGGGGCTGTTCCGGAGGCCGCGGCCACACCCCCGGAACGCCCCCAGGCCGAAACCACGCCCACGTCGCCGCCCCCGAAACGCCACGCCCCGCCCCTAAACGCCGCGTCATCCCACCACGCCCCCCACCACGCCCCGACAGGAAGCCCCGGGACTTACGCGCGTCCCGGGGCTCTATGCGCGCCGGCGGCCTATGCAAAATAAGTGCACCGGTGCGCGAGGGCCCTGCGCGTGTAAATCCGGAAGGATTTACGCATGCAGGGGTTTTAAAATCCGCCCCACTTTGGTGAGGCAGGGCAGACATCTTGTCTCTTTGTTGTCTGTTCTGCACCGACTCTAGCCACACCCTTAGTCGCAAAATGGCTGGTTATAAAGGGCATGAGTAACCAAGCCCTGCTCTCCTAGGTTGGAGGAGCTTGAGGGGATGGATAGCTCTAGATGTCTAAGAGGAGGGAAATGGAACTAAGGCATATAGTGATGGGGATCCACTCACATCCTCTCCTCCCCACGACAAATTGTGCTGAGAGGAAGGATTATACTGACTCATTCACAATTTTTAACATGAGCACATATACACACGTAAGTAAGAGGGTGTAATATTACATCTTGCCACCAGGATGCATGCTATCCCTGTGGAGACTATGGCCAGCATAGTAGAGATGTGAATCGTGTCCTCGATCGTCTTAACGATCGATTTCGGCTGGGAGGGGGAGGGAATCGTATTGTTGCCGTTTGGGTGTTTAAAGTATCATGAAAATCGTGAGCCGGCCCACTAAAACCCCCTAAAACCCACCCCCGACCCTTTAAATTAAATCCCCCACCCTCCTGAACCCCCCCCAAATGCCTTAAATTACCTGGGGGTCCAGCGGCGGTCCGGAACGGCAGCGGTCTGAACGGCCTCCTGCAATTGAATCGTGTTGTCTTCAGCCGGCGCCATTTTTCAAAATGGCGGCGCAAAATGGCGGCGGCCATAGACCAACACGATTCGACTGCAGGAGGTCGTTCCGGACCCCTGCTGGACTTTTGGCAAGTCTTGTGGGGGTCAGGAGGCCCCCCCAAGCTGGCCAAAAGTCCCTGGGGGTCCAGCGGGGGTCCGGAAAACGATCTCCTGCCGCGAATCGTTTTCCGTACGGAAAATGGCGCCGGCCATACGCATATGGCTGGGTACGGAAAATGGCGCCGGCAGGAGATCGACTGCAGGAGGTCGTTCAGCGGGGGTCCGGAACGCCCGCTGAATGACCTCCTGCAGTCGATCTCCTGCCGGCGCCATTTTCCGTACGGAAAACGATTCGCGGCAGGAAGATCATTTTCCGGACCCCCGCTGGACCCCCAGGGACTTTTGGCCAGCTTGGGGGGGGCCTCCTGACCCCCACAAGACTTGCCAAAAGTCCAGCGGGGGTCCGGAACGACCTCCTGCAGTCAAATCGTGTTGGTCTATGGCCGCCGCCATTTTGCGCCGCCATTTTGAAAAATGGCGCCGGCTGAAGACAACACGATTCAATTGCAGGAGGCCGTTCCGGACCGCCGCTGGACCCCCAGGTAATTTAAGGCATTTGGGGGGGGGTTCAGGAGGGTGGGGGATTTAATTTAAAGGGTCGGGGTGGGTTTTAGGGGGTTTTAGTGTGCCGGTTTTCCTGCCCTCCCCCGATTTACGATTTTTTGACGATAAATCGGGGGAATTGGTATTGTATCGTGGCCCTAACTATTTTTGACGATTTAAAATATATCGGACGATATTTTAAATCGTCAAAAAACGATTCACATCCCTACAACATAGTCTAAAGATATGAGTATCTTACTTAAACCCCAAAACATATAGAAAATATATATCATTACATATACATAATCCATTGAATCCACGTTTCTGTAAATTGAATAATGGAATTAATTGATAGGAACATCAGCAGTGCCACTGCTGGTAAACAGAAGGTGCTGCCACTACCAGTAGGGTTGAAGTGGATTCTCTCACCATCTGTGGAACTGCAGGAAACACTTAGGACAGTTTTACATATCACAGAGCTAAATCATTAGCTGGCCCTAAAATTTGGAACTCTCTCCTGTCTGAATTACGCTTACAACCTGATTTAAAATTATCTTGAAAAGGCTTAAAGCCATGGCTGTTTACAAAGGCTTATCAGGATACAGATGAATTTTCTATGAAGTATTTACTGCATATGAGACCCATGGTGCAGGGGAATGTTTTATTTACTAGGCTTCTCACCTTTCTTTTTATCCTTATTCTTATTATGAAGTAAGTTGTAATCTCTTTATTTATTCTTTTATCCTAATCTTTTATGACTATGCTCCAAATTTGAAAACCGTTGTGATGGTATTTCTGAACGACGGTATATAAAACCAATAAATAAATAAATAAATACATATCACATACCACCCCCCCACCCCCCCCCCCCTTGGTTCTATTTCTGCCAGCATGAGTCATAAAAGATTGTCCTAATCCCATTAGGTGTTCCCAAAGGGGGAATACCGAATACATTTCACTCAAGCATATGAATTTGGTAAGTCCAGAAAAGTTTTTTAATAAATAATTTCTGATGAGGTAGTATGATTAGATCACTCGTGTCGGCTATCCCTTAGGATTCAGGATGATGTCCTGTGTGTGCCGCTGCTTTTATAGCACTCAATTAGCAATACGTCGAATACATAGGCATGAGGTCAGACGCATACATCACACAGGCTTTTTTTCAATTGGCATGCTTCCTTTCCCACTGATGCCTAAGCATGGGAATGACCTGTCATTTTGTTACCCAGGTAGAGAGTCCATCAAGCTAGGTTGAGAGAACATTGCCCAAATCTCATCTTGGAGTGAGTTTCCTCACTCCAAGGGTCATCAAATGTTCACAAGAGACCACTGTTCTGTTCGTACATCTAACATTGAATGTCAAAGGGGCCCCTAACCCCCTACACTGATACCTAAACCTCACCTCGAGTTACTAGGTGAGCCTACCATAGGGTGATTGTATATAATACCTATCTAGGGAGATGACATTATGGCCACTCTCTCTCTCTCCCCTCCCCCAGTGGTGGTTGGAGGCTCTCCAGGAGCTTAAAACTACTAAACATGGTCCCCCCAGTGGTTATATGTGGGAAATACAACAGGTCTGGCTCTTATCACAAAGTCTGATAATGTTATCACAGTTTGCAATAACTTAGCTCTTCACATAGGTAATTAGCGCAAATTGCGATAAAATGAATATTTGCATAAACCACACCCCTTTTGCTATCGCATGCGATACTTACCGCATTTTGATAAATCCAGGCCAGAGTGGCTAGGTGGTTTTATTTCAGGAAACTAGTTGAGCTTCCCATGATGGTGTAAATTGTGCACTCAAAGCTCTGTCAGGGGTCCCCTTCTAGCATAGCAAAAATCCTACCTTACAGTCCAGAATCTTCCCAAACACCCAGCCCTGTATTCTGGTCCCATGTTGTTAGAGATCCGGATGGGGTCTCCTTGATCTTACTTTTCTCCTTGTAATTGTTCTTCATTGGTGACTCCTCAGGTAGGAAAGTCTTAAGATGAGAACTTGCTGACTCAGTGAAGTTCCCAGTGAAGAGGGGTGGCCAAAACACCTCCTCACAACAAATGGGTTATACTTTCTTCTACAAAAACTCTTCTAGACTGAACTTTCGCTGTCACGGGTGCTTGCGACATTCATGGGGGCAAGGGGCTCACTGGTCTCACTTTTCGCCAGCCAATGAGGAAGACCTTCTTCAAAGGAACAGAGTTAAATGCAGTCCCTTCTGTGATAGAGTTCTTCCAAGCTTCACGCACCTCACAAAGTCAAACCTGTCACAGATGCTTGCCTTATTCAGGGGGTGAATGTGCTCACTGTCTTCAGTCAAGGAGTGCAAGTTCCAAAAGGATTCAGGCTAAAAAGATATCCTTACTGCAACTAAATACTTAGAATCTAGTGGCAGGATGTACACGGTGAATCCCCCTCTAAAAAGGGATTCTGGCGAAGCAGGGAGACCTCACCAGGGAGGGAATAAAAACTATATCTTGTCTCTCGGGTGTCTTCTCTACACTGACTCTAGCCATACTCTTAGTCACAAAATGGCATGAGTAACCATTCCCTGCTCTCCTAGGTGGGAGGAGGGCAAGAGGGGATGGATAGCTCTAGATGTATAAGAAAATAGATCCGGTCATAGCTCGACTGTCTTTTACTCATTGAGCTGCTTTGCTGTGCTGTCTTGAGGAACAATCTCCCTTTGGAATTCTGTGAGAAAATGGGCTACAGGAAGCTCCATAGGGCTATAAAAACGTGATTACATGTGCCTATTTTTGGATAGAGTAGGTGGATTATTGCCTGCTTCATATGTTCATATTGAATAAATTGTGCAGAGTCTGTGTATGTCGTGAAGAGCTACAGAAATGTTTGGTGGTTGTAGTGGTAGATTCTTTAGCAGCACCATGCTGTGGGGAGAGATTGCTCCCAAAGGGCTGAACCTAAGACGGTATCTTTTAAACAGGCATGCGAGTGCACATGTTCATGTGTTTGTTGCCCCACGCCCAGGGACACACCTATTTTATAAATTGTGTGCATATAAATAAAATAAATATTATAAAATAGCCTGAACGCATGCCTGTGCGTGCAAATGCTGATTCTACTGTGTAAGTGTGATTTTTAAAATCACGTGATAATGCCATTGGCCATTTTCCATGTTCGTTCCCATTAAGGCTTAGAACTTTCACCCCCTAGTTTAATAACCTCCCTTTTCCCCTGTTAGTCCCAACATTTAAAACCTCACTGATCTACCTATATTTTTTTCTTTTACTACTTAAACGTCATCCATAGCAGAAGTAAAGTTACACAGCAGGGGACCACTTTGCTTGCCAGTGTGTGTAAGTATTTATACATTAATTTCATGGTGAAATACAGAAACATCCCTGCCCTACCCAGACCACATCCATGCCCCGCCAACTTTTGGAAATTTTGTGCGCAGAGCAACATGTATGTGCGTATCCAGGCAGCTTTGAAAATCCGCTCAGAGCACACTGGTCCAACATATTTGCACATCCCTAATTTCGGTGCATCTCAGGCTTTTAAAATTCACTTTTAAGGGAGTTGCCCCTTTTGGAGCTCTTTCAGGAGTGATTGGTGGACTGGGTACTAGCTTTATTTAGGGGTTTTGGGTGGACTGAGGGTATTAGGTTAAATGAAGCGATATCGCTAAATGAAGCGATAGTTACTGTTCCTTGTAAACCGGGGTGATATGTATATTATACAGGAACTTCCGGTATATAAATCCTTTAAATAAATAAATAAATAAATGGTTGGGTGGTCAAGTATTAAATGGAAATGTTATTAGCTGGTTTATGATATAGTCTTTCTTTGAGAGTAGGTTTAATTTAGATTGTTTCCAGTTGATATATTGATTTATTTTTTATGTTTGAACTGTATTTTATTATTTTATTTTATTGGTGTATTTGTTTTTTGATATATTAGATTAATGATTTATTAATGGGGGTTGACTGGACCGTAAGCTCCATGGAGCATAGACTTTTTTTTTTATACGTATTTGTACAGAACTGCATATGTCTAGCTGGTCCATCCAGTCTGCCCAGCAAGTTGTTTAGGGTTGTAACTGCTGCTCTATGTAGGTTACCCCCATGCAGAAATATTACACAAAAAGTTACCACAGGTTACCAAGTGTCTTCATTTCTATACTCAAGCCACTATGGATCCCTTTTGAATTAATTCCATCCCATTTTTTGCCATCACTACTTGTTTGGGATGGGGGTGGGTGCATTGTGTGCATCCACCACCCTTTCTATGAAGAAATATTTCCTGGTCGCCACATCTCAAAAAAGATATAATTGCGATGGAGAAGGTACAGAAAAGGGTGACCAAAATGATAAAGGGAACTGCTCCGCTATGAGGAAAGACTAAAGAGGTTAGGACTTTTCAGCTTGGAGAAAAGACGGCTGAGGGAGGATATGATAGAGGTGTTTAAAATCATAAGAGGTCTAGAAACGGTAGATGTGAATCGGTTATTTACTCTTTCGGATAATAGAAAGACTAGGGGGCACTCCATGAAGTTAGCATGTGGCATATTTAAAACTAATCTTTTTCACTCAACGCACAATTAAACTCTGGAATTTGTTGCTAGAGGATGTGATTAGTACAGTTAGTGTAGCTGGGTTTAAAAAAGGATTGGATAAGTTCTTGGAGGAGAAGTCCATTACCTGCTATTAATTAAGTTGACTTAGAAAATAGCCACTGCTATTACTAGCAACAGTAACATGGAATAGACTTAGTTTTTGGGTACTTGCCAGGTTCTTATGGCCTGGATTGGCCACTCTTGGAAACAGGATGCTGGGCTTGATGGACCCTTGGTCCATCAAGTATGGCATGTTCTTATGTTCCTGAGTCTTCCCCCTTGGAGTTTCATATCATGACTCCTAGTTTTACAACTTTCTTTTCATCGGAAAAGGTTTGACTCATGTTCATCATTAATACCTGAATCAAACATTTGTTCTTTAGAAATAAATGGTGCTAGGAGAAATTTATTAAACTTCTATTGTTTTTTTCTTTGTAACCCACTTTTGCCTGTACTTTGGTACCAGGAAGATGGCCTAGAAATTGTTTTATTGTTAAGGATTGCATGGTAGATAGAATATTGGGATGATTTTGCAATTCATTATGCTATGTTATGTATTATGTTGATATCTTATTGTGATCCATCTTGAAGATTTTTTTATATCATAGGATATCAAATATTAATAAATAACTTCTCTGGGAATTTACCACCCATAAATATCCCCATTCATTGGGTTTTGCTTAATTAGTAAATGGAATGCTAGCTCTGGCCAATCAGTGCTCAGATTCAGTATTAAATAAAAATAGAAGCCTAACTCCTTCCACTGAGGCAGCAGTTAAAATAAATTTAACTTAAAACATCTGCTCTGTTTGTGTTTGCATAAGAGAGACATCTGAAATATCTTTGTAAGTTCTGATAACTTTTATTGGACCAATTAAAAAAAGATATTCTACTTTACCCTCTGAGACTTCATTGGTCCATTCTACAGAGGTGATTCAACAGGTTTTTGTTTGAAAGTGACTTTCGTCATGATTCTGTTCCCTTGTACATGAGTAGGGCAATTTTCAAAAGTCATTTACATGGGTAAACTGGCCATCTGGAGAAAAGTATGGGTGGGGGATCTGCAGCATGTCTACTTTTTCACCCAAACGAAAAGCAGGTGGGCAGGATTAGGTCGCGGGAAGCAGCAATGTGCGTGGTTTTATATTTTCACAATTACCTGTATTGTTTTTCAGGAGAAAAGTACAAGTGAAAAAAGCAAGTAGAAATCTGTGCAGGAGGAAGGGCAATTTTCCTTTGAAAACTGGTGCAAAGCCTGCAAGTAAAACTACCTGTAGACTTTTATCTGTATAGGAAGATTTGAAAATGGCCTGAAAGTACCATGTATACTCGCGTATAAATTGAGAAAATCGGCATAAATTAGCTGGCCCAACTTATACACGTGTATATCCCAAAACTTACTGAAAGTCCTCCCCCATGTCAAAAAACAAAACCAGCCCCAACCCATCAAAGCTCACCACCCTCCCTCCTTCCCTCCTTCCCCCATGACTTCCCTCCCTGTTCAATCCTTCCATCCCGAACCCCCCCAGACCCACCAAAGTCCCTGGTGGTCCAGGGGCTACTGTGCCATTAGCCAACCCTGTCACATGGTAGGGGCCATCCATTGATCCTACCATGTGACAGGGGCTGACCAATGGCACCGGTAGCCCCTGTCACATGGTAAGGGCAAAGAGCTGGTGCCATTTTGGTTACTGGCAGCCGATGGCCCAGGAGGAGCAGATTGCTCCCAGGCTCCCTACTGGACCACCAGGGACTTTGGTGGGTCTGGTGGGGTTCGGGAGGGAGAGATATTGAACAGGGAGGGCAGTCATGGGGAGGGTGGTGGGCTTTGGTTGGGGCTGGTTTTGTTTTTTGACATGGAGTTTTTACCCGTGATTTATCTACGGGTGACAGGTAAATCTTTATTTTGGGGCCCAAAAAATACGGCCGACTTATTCATGATATCGAGTCGACTTATACCCGAGTGTATATAGTATGTTTACTGGCCATTCATTGGAAGGCTCATCCTACCTACCAGTGTTTGTGGCTCATGCTAGTTATAAAATACTTCCATTGCTTTTCAGGTGAACAGTGTATAGTATCAAAATGACCATTCACTTTAAAATAACTAGCTGCTTCTAGCCATAAATTAACAAAAAAAGTTCCTTTTTATGATTCCCTTCAAGAACGTACTATTCAGTAATAATCAGATTTTGCAGTGCTTCTTGGAATTGTTGATGATGGTAGGTTGAATAAATGAGAATACAAATCATTTTCAGGATCAGCCTGTAGCACTACAGAGAAAAACAAATTTAAGCTGAATAAATAGCATATGGAGCCAGGTGCAAAGAGATTGCTAAATGCCCTCACGCTGAAAGTTACATTCTCCCTTTCGTAACAGGTAAAGTCAAAGATTTCTAATCATGCGCTGCTAGATTTTGAATAATCATCTGAGTGTCCTGTCTCAGCCACCTGACCCATGAAGTTCAAAGGGCATCAACCCTGTCAAAGCGGAGTCAAAGGCTTTGCACTTCCCGTGAGATGAATGACTTGCCCCTGACATCCTCATGTGGGCCATCAGTATGACCAGAAATGGACCAGCAAAAGAGAGATTTTAAATTGATAGCCTGAAAAAAAAAGCTGATCTCCCAAAAAATGTGTCACAAGAAGAATAAAGACCTGCAGAATGTATACAAAACCATTTTACCCTCATATTATCTTAATTTTAAAAAGAAATTGAAATAGGAAAGCTACAAACTTATTTTTTATTGATAATTTTGTGAGCTTGCCATACAATTAAAATCTAATTTCAACAAAAGCCATTTTTACAAAAACAAAACAAATCCCCCTTAAAGTCCCCATTAGCTTGCTGGTAACAGCATAGGCTTTCATCTGTTCAAACTGAGCATCAGCATTAGCAGCCATAGAATAGTTCACTTTGTTGAGTTAGGATTAGAGGTAGAGTTGAAATGCTTTTTAATATGGTCTCACAACTGTTTGAACTTCGGCATAAATGTTTGATGACTGTAATATATCTATATGTATTCAATGTTTGCTCTCTAGTTCTATGTAAGATGCGTTCTTAGCCTGTTTTCTGAAGGGGAAGAAGACTATCTGGAAGGCTATCTGGTTACGAGCGCGTCCATCTAAACATTGCTGTCCCATCCACACCAAATTTTCAGGACATGCCAAGGGGAATTCTAATAGGGGTGAGATTTCTTTGGTTCCACACATATCCCAGAAAGCACATTGCTTTAATTCTGGTTGGAACTTCTTGCTATAGTTTTTAGCCCTTCTTTCTCAATTTGCAGATGTTTTCAAATCAACTAAGCCCTAGGTAATCAAACTTTATCTTTGACATTTTGGCTGTATCAGGTCTTCATTATCTAAGAAGATTGGCAGGGTGGGTCAATGCTTATCAGTTTTTGACTTTTGCAGATGTTTCCCAGCACAGTATTTTACATAGTGATTGATCTATTGTGAACACTTGGATAACATATAACCTTCTCAGTTGCAAAATGACTTCTAGGTTCATTTTCCTCCTTTCCAACTGATCATCATCATCTATTCATTTGTAGTTGAAAAGATCTATAATTTGAGTATTTAAGTTAGAATTCACTATATTAAACATACTTTGATAATAATATGTGAAACATTTGATCACAGAATAAAGGGTACTATATAATAGTAGATGAATGTTCACATCACATTTTTATTAGAAATTACAGATGCATACCACAATAGAAGTCCCCACATAGTGGTATAGTTTGCGCACACATTGTACATACAGAGTTTACTTAGGCTTATTAAAGTAAACATGCATATAAATTTGCTTTTAAAATTTGTGGGTAAGTGGTCAGGCACATACAGAGATCCATACACCTCCTGTTCGGAAGGCATAAGCATAATTTTTAACATCAAAGAGCATGCTGTACATGCACTGTCCATTGACACCAAAGGTAAAGGTTCTAGATAGCAAAGATGTGAAGCTATAATGAGCACTGCCATGCATCTTTCTCTGCTGATTGTCAGATTTTGAACATAACACATTTCTATGTTGTCATTACACTTTAGTCTACATTTCTGAGGTGCTCCACCTCATCATGCCATGTTTCTCGTTCTGTGAAAATACTCGTTCTTTATGGCTAGGTGGAAGATCAGATTAAACCTAAAACAGACTGAAATTGTAATTCAAGAGCATGCAAAATTAAAATATGCACATCTGGAGGTTGCCAGTGTTTTGAAATTAATGAAGATCAGAGCAGGATTTTTCCATGATTCCAAGAACTGTCCATTCTGATTTATGATCATTATGGTTATATAAGCTGGTTAGATTTTTGGCTAGTGACCCCACTGGCCACGGATACATACTCTCACTTTTATTTTGTGGTTGCTACTTTTTGGATCTATTTCAAGCTACCATCTCAGCAGCTCTCAGTCCTACTTGGAGGATAAGAAACACAACTGCCATCATTACTTTTCTAATAACAAGGGCAGCCAGGTCTGACATGATCCTTTTCACTCTCGCCTCACTTTCATACACTTTCACTTTGAGACAACATAGGCTGAAAATGAACTATAAACACGGTTTTATTAATACTGAGGCAGATTTTATAAATTTGTGCGAGCGCGTACTTTTCTCCGCCCACCAAGCGTGAACAAAAGTACGCTGGATTTTATAAGATACGTGCGTATCTTATAAAATCCGGGGTCGGCACACGCAAGGGGGAAATCGGAGCGGCCTCGGAGGGAACTTTCTTTCCACCCCACCCCCGCACCTTCCCCTCCCTTCCCCTACCTAACCCACCCCCCCGGCCCTATCTAAACCCCCCCCCCTACCTTTTGTTGGCAGATTTACGCCTGCTGAAAGCAGATGTAAATCTGCGCGCACCAGTGGGCTGCTGGCGCGCCATCACCCGACCCGGGGGCTGGTCCGGAGGCCTCAACCATGCCCCTGGGCCGGTGCCACGCCCCGGTCCTGCCCCAAACCGCCCCCTGACCCCCAGACACGCCCCCGGGACACGCCCCCTCCCCACCACTTTTACGAAGCCCCGGGACTTACGCACGTCCCAGGGCTGTGCGCGTACCGGCGGCCTATGCAAAATAGGTGCGCTGGCGCGCAGGGCATTTAAAATCCGGCCCATAGTGAATATTTGAGATACAGGTTTATTTATTTATTTGTATTTATTTATTATTTTTATATACCGACATTCGATCTCAATCAAGATATGACACCGGTTTACATTCAGGTACTGTAGGTATTTCTCTATCCCCAGAGGGCTCACAATCTAAGTTTTTGTACCTGAGGCAATGGAGGGTAAATTGACTTGCCCAAGGTCACAAGGAGCAACAGCAGGACTTGAACCCTGGTCTCCTGGTTCATAGTCCACTGCTCTAATGACTAGGCTAATTCTCCTCCCTTAATATCACATAACATCAATATACGTAGAGAGAAGTGCTCATGGGTCTTCCACAGGATCCCACACCCTCACTTGGACTTCTAGTTGTCTGAGTGCCAGGAACATCTTCCTGATGTCCCAGCATACCTTTTGAATCCTCTGAGGTGCAATCCGGATCCTCAGGGAGGGGCCATGTACCAGGGTATGAGCAATCTGGGCCTGGATTTCTCAGTCATTTTGTACTCTACCCATACCACACCAGCCCTGAACTGAGTAGACCTTGGTTCAAGGCCAACTGCAACATTTTTTGCCTTAGCAATGCAACCAAATCCCCCACCCTGATGCCTGGACAGCCCATTCACAAATCATACTCATACTGCCGTCATCTGATGCAGCTGTTTCCAAAATGCACCAAAGGCTTACCAGGGCTTTCTAATGCTATTCCATTGACAGCTGGGCAAGATGGATCTACACTGCCCTAACAAAGGGTTAGATAACCTGCTCACTTTATAAAACTCTGGCATACAAAACAATAGCATAACACTGAATTGCAAAACAGGTAACAAAGTAAGAGGATAGCTGGAAGGGTTGCCAAATACCTCAGGAAAGCAAAAGAAGGGGAAGCAGCATGCACTTCTCCCTTTATTCCCAGTGATAAGACCTGATCTTTCTGCCTCCTAAATTCTCATGTTATTGTCAAAAAAAAAAAAAAAAGCAGCAAAAATCTACCCACCACATAGTTTAATATGGGAACATTGGCACCACTTAGCACCATCCTTCGCTTTCCATCCCCTGCAGCTTACAGGGATTCAATAGGATGGAAGCATTCAGAAGCCATCTCCAACACTATCAGGTCGATCCAGTAAAGTGTGCTCCGTCGGAGCGCACTGTCACCCTGCTCTGGACGCGTGTTTTCCCTTACCCCTTATTCAGTAAGGGGAGGAAAACACGCGGCCCACCCGCGGCACCTAATAGCGCCCTCAACATGCAAATGCATGTTGATGGCCCTATTAGGTATTCCTGAGCGATCCAGTAAGTAAAATGTGCAGCCAAGCCGCACATTTTACTCTAAGAAATTAGCGCCGCCCAAAGGTCGGCGCTAATTTCTTCCGGCGTCAGGGAAGTGCACAGAAAAGCAGTAAAAACTGCTTTTCTGTGCACCCTCCGACTTAATATCATAGCGATATTAAGTTGAAGGTCCCCAAAAGTAAAAAAAAAGTAAAAAAAAAAATAAAAAAATTTTGAATTCGGCCCGCGGCTGTCGGGCCGAAAACCGGACGCTCAATTTTGCCGGCGTCCGGTTTCCGAGCCCGTGGCTGTCAGTGGGCTCGAGAACCGACGCCGGCAAAATTGAGCGTCGGCTGTCAAACCCGCTGACAGCCGCCGCTCCAGGCCAAAAGGAGGCGCTAGGGACGCGCTAGTGTCCCTAGCGCCTCTTTTTCCTCGTTTGCACCGCGTCGCCTAATTTAAATACTGGATCGCGCGCACCGGCGAGGGGCCGGTGCGCGCGCCGGGAGAGCGGGCGTTAGTCCGCTCTCCCACGGACTTTACTGGATCGAGCTGTATGTGATTAAAAGCAGCTTCAGACCTAGCTGGGCTGGCTCTCTTATGCCACTCTAAAACT
This sequence comes from Rhinatrema bivittatum, assembly GCF_901001135.1. Lineage (NCBI taxonomy): Eukaryota > Metazoa > Chordata > Amphibia > Gymnophiona > Rhinatrematidae > Rhinatrema > Rhinatrema bivittatum. The sequence continues at coordinate 20,059,278 of NC_042629.1, forward strand.
CACACATCACCTCCCTGCTAAGGCCATTATCTGTTGGTGTATTGAGGAAGCATGGCAATGTCATATTCCTAGATTTTCCATTAGTAGTACTATAGTAATCATTCAAACTGTGCAGAATGGCTGAAAGGATCAGAATACCTCCATTTCTTTTATAATTACTCATGCCTGTTTTTCATGTGTAATGATTTAGTAATTTGTTGTATCACTTTGCATTTTCCAAGGTGCATACTATATCTGAACTATTTAAAATATTTGGGTTACATTGTGTGCATGCTATATCTGAAATATTCTCATTCAATGGCCTCTTATTTCTTGACTATAACATTTTGACTTGTTCCCTGCTATACATCCCCTTCCCTGTATGTATTTCGGTTGTTGTTGTCTTCTCTTAGATTGAAAGCTCTTGCAGGTAGAATTTTAGTCTCTGCATTTATCTCGATTGTTCATCTTAATTTTGATTACTTTCTATTTAACTTGCAGATGTACAAAGTTGGGGGCAGCAATGGCATTTTATAAAATAACACAGGCCTCAGGATTAAGTATCTCATAGATGTCTCAGTTAAAGTGTATTTGTTGCAGTCCACTGTGCCTCCACCTAGTCAGTAGGTTGCCTTGGTATGCATAATGCTTTTCCAGAAAATATCTATCCAAGTCTTAACATTTTTTTGCCAGCATTTTACATATCAAAGCAAACCCATTTCTTCATAGTGACGGAGTTTCCTGACTGAATATGCACAAAGTGGAAAGTCTTGGTTGAATAGTATTCGATAATAGCAAAGATTGTTTATACAAAGAGTTTTATAGATTTATTTTGGATGTACTAAGTATTTTCCATTGGAGGCATCCTGGAAAGCTTAAATTATCGCAATAAGAATTGTTTAAAAATTGTTCATGAGACAGTTAATAAAGAGCCTGACAGAATATCGCTCTGTGCCCAGCATGTATTTTCTTATTTCTATTGAAATGCAAGCCTCTGGCTAGAGGGCAAATCATCTGCTTATGAAAAGAGACCAAATGTTTCAATTCTTTCTCAAAACTATCCTGGGACTGGTTTTTTTTTGGTTTTTTTTATTGTTAGCTTACTTGAAATGTCTTTTTTTTTTTTTTTTTTACCAGACACCCCATAGAGACATTCAAGATTTTAAGGCTGCTGACAGTGCTAGATTGAATTTACTACCCTGCTGTAAAAGATTTTGATAGGCACTTTAAAGTCTTGCAGCCAGTTGCTGTGCTTGTCATATCTTTAAATCAGCTAGGATGCTGGTGAAAAGTATGATTGTGTACACAATATATACACTATTCCACTTTCTTAGTGAGAATAACATTTGATTCTGACAGTGTGCCATGACATTCAGCCCGCCTCCTTTTTTTTCTCTTGCATAATTGATCTTAATAGCCTGTGGCTGGGGAAAAGGAAGTCCAGCTCTGAATCTTACAGGCCGATACAGTGCGCGTTTTCGATGCGTTAGCTTTACCCCTTATTCAGTAAGGGGTAATAGCACGTCGAAAATGCGCATCCAACCCGCTCGAAACTAATAGCGCCCACAATATGCAAATGCATGTTGATGGCCCTATTAGTTATTCCCACGCGATCCAGTAAGTAAAATGTGCAGCCAAGCCGCACATTCTACTTTCAGAAATTAGCGCCTACCCAAAGGCTAGGGTTAATGTTGGCCGGCACTGGGAAAGTGTACAGAAAAGCAGAAAAAATAGCTTTTTTGTACACCCTCCGACTTAATATCATGGCGATATTAAGTCGGAGGTTTAAAAAGTTAAAAATTAATTAAAAAAAAAAAAAAGTAAAATCGGCCCGCAGCTCGCGGGTTGAAAACCGGATGCTCAATTTTGCCGGCGTCCGGTTTCCAAACCCATGGCTGTCAGCGGGTTTGAGAACCGACGCCAGCAAAATTGAGCATCGGCTGTCAAACTCGCTGACAGCCACCACTCCTGTCAAAAAAGAGGTGCTAGGGACGCGCTGGTGTCCCTAGCGCCTCTTTTTACCACGGGCCCTAATTTGAATAATTTGTTTTAGTGAATTGTGTGCACAGGAGAGCGGGCGCTCGCCCACTCTCCCGCGAACTTTACTGTATCGGCCTGTTAGCTGTAGTGGGGCTTAATAAGAAGAGAACAGGCTGATATCTGGATGAAGGTTGAAAACAAAGAAGGGGCTAATTACCTTGTATATGCTATTATCAGTTGGAAAGTACAATCTTGCTTCCAGTATGATTTTTAGCAGTTACAAGTCATCTCATGAATATGCTAGTCACAACTGGATGGCAGTTAGGAAACAAAAGTCTATCGAGCAATGAATAGCTGGAAGGCATCCATGAGTTTAGATACATACGCCCTGTAGGCCACACAAAAACAAACTAATAAAGATGAATTCTTAAAGCCTGACACGTGCCGAAATCAGGGGAAGGGCAAAGAAGTCGGCCTTACGTGTGTCGACCGTATTTTTAAAAGCACCCATATATGCACGCAAATGTCATGCTGCGCACATCTCAAAAATGTCCAAAAGCAGGTGGGGTGTGGGTGTTTTGGGGGCTGGTTATGAGATGTATGTGTGAAATACTCACGCACCCAGGGGCACACAGAGGTCCTCTGATACATAACTTCTGCTATGGATGACATGTAAGTCATAAAATAAAAGCATTGAGCCATTTCTGAGGTCTGGGGTAACTGTGGAGGACCTAGCTATTAACTAGGTTAACTGGTAAACCGGGAATGGTGTGAATGCACACCCCTTTTAAAATCCCCCAACTACACGGAATGAGTGCATCCTCTTAAAATTCGGCACATGTGTGTGTGGGCAGCCAGGCTATTTTATAACATGGGCGCACGTATGTGTGCAAGTTATAAAATAGCCACGTACCTGGGTGCGGGCTGATGCACACGCTCAAATGTGCATCCACATGCCAGTTTGAAAGTTACTGGAATATTGTTTTAAATGCCAGTATATCAAAATGAGTTTTAGAAAACAAAATTGGGTGAATTTTAAAAGCCCTACGCGCGCCAAAGCCAGGAGATACGCTCTTGTATTGACCCAGCGCACGCTGCTTGGGCATGCAAGTAAAAAATGTTTTCATGAAAGGGGCAGGGCGTGTGCATTCCAGGAAATATGGATGAAACCAGTGCATAAGTATTTACGTACACCAGCGCGCACCGGGATCCCTATCCATGTTACTTTACTTCTGCTATGGATGGCGTGTAAGTCATAAAACAAAAGAAAACTAGGCTAGTCAGCGAGGTTTTAAGGGTCATAGCTAATAGGGTAAAAGAGAGGCAAGTTACTAGGGGTTTAGGAAGTCCTCTCTTTTACAGGGGTGAACTGGGAATACAGGTATTTGCATCGGCACGCGTATCTACTAAAATCCACCCCCCCCCCACACCCCCATGTATGTGATCGAGGTGGCATTTGCGTGCATCAGTATGTATGTTATAAAATCACCGTGTCCATGTGCGTATCTAGAAAATGCGACACGGACTCCTACGCACAGGTCTTAGAATTTGCCTTTACATTTCTGCAATCACTTTGAAGGCAAACTTGCCCGAGCAATTGTTTTTCATACATTTTAACCCTATTCCTCTTCTAACTTCTGAGTCTCTACTTCTTGTTCCAATGTACTGTAACAGCCAAATATTTCTGACTCTGGGCACCAACATACAATTAAAGTTGTATGTTGAGGTTTGATTCCTTCTCTTCATGCAGCTAGGTTAGTGACAAAATCTCGCTTTTCCCCAGCATTTGTGCACCCTCAGTGACTCCAAGGCTTTTGTATATGCATTGAAAACACATTTTATTACCATCACTTTTAATTTGCAACCAGCCATTTGCATCCATTGAGCGATAAGGTATTTTACACGCATTGCACATTCTCCATCGGGTATGAAGTGCAGTCTTTTGTAATGTCTGTTTTAGTATATGTTTTATGATTATGTTTTATCAAGTGTGTATGCAACACTGTTACTCGCCCTGAACCTTGGAGGGTGCAAGATACAAATCATTTTATATAAATAAATTTGATGACATCCCAGGCAGACAAATGGATTGCCTTAGTATCTCCATGATATGAAAGCATGGGGCAGGAGTTTGAAGGGCGACTTATTTGACTGCATCTCCATATATATGCAGAGAGAGAACTTTTCCAGTGGAAAGGAAGCTATAGAACCAGGGGTCATGATATGGCCTGGAATGCCCTTTCAGAGGAGATGGTGAAGACAAAACCAATGATATTCTAAAGGGTGTGGAATAAACACAGAGGATCCCTAGTGACGATAGATAAAAAGCACTGGGTAAGCTGTGGTAATGTTTCTGAATGTGCGTAGCCTGCGCGGAGTGGTAGTTGGAACTCTGAACACCTTGCTGGGTAGCCTGGATGGACTTTTTACGTGCTGTCATTTACTTTGTTACTATATATAGGTATGATGGCTTGTCTTGATGATGATATAGAAAACTTGATAAATAAATAAATAAATACAGAATCATAGGGAGTCAGCAATGAGTGAGCTGGATTGAGGCATCAAGAGACTACTTGCTCTTTGGAGGTCCAGGCTAGGAGAGAGAATGTGGCCTAGTCTCCTGTCTATTGTGAAAGTGTGTCTCATCTGCTTGTAAGGGAATTCCAGGAGCAGTTTCAGCTGAAAGACTGCACAGGTTATTTTTCCCTAAAGTCCGCTGGGAATGAAGAGTTGCTGAAAGGACTGCATGCATCACCATGTGTTTTCTTTTGGTTCAAGTAGGAAAAGGATTTCCCTACATCCTGAGTGGTTTCTGGGAATGAGCTTTCTTGCCAGTGTACTCTTCAAGGTGAATGACTTACTTATATTTTGAGACTGTGAATTGGAAAAATGTGGGTGCGTGCCAAAATTAAGAGGAGCATGCTCATATAGCACATGCATGCATCTGCCCAATTTTAAGAGGCGTGTGCAAATGCCGATGCGAGAATATTTTATGGCATACCAAACAGGGGCGTGGTGTGGGTGTTCTGGGGTGGAGCTAAGAAATGAGGCATAAGTGCTTACGCGCCTGGGTGCGCACCCAGGTCTAGTGCTTCGTAACTTTATTTCTGCTATTGAAAAGGTGTAAGTCTTAAAAAAAAATTGTTTGAAGGCATCTCTCAGGTATTTGAGGGATCTGGGTCAACTGGGGGGCTGCAGGCTAATGAACCGGGGAGGAGGGGGTTTACACTGGCCAAATTGGTGGATGAACTGGTGAAGCTGGTCATGGCATAGACACGAGGATGTTATACAATTCGCCCACTTACGTGGCTCAAATCCATGCAGTTATGTGCGCCCGTTTGCAAAATTGGGCGCACACATGCCTGCACCGGGGCTATTTTATAACATACGTGTACACGTGCACACATGTTATAAAATAGCCACACATCTGGGTGCACACCGACACATATGTATATGTGCACTCACATTCCTATTTGAAAGTTACCATCCTAGACTATATTTCATTCAGTAAACTTCAGTTTTGTTTTGGAACACAACACGCTTCGTGTGTACTGATTATTTTTTCAACTCTGCTCTCGTGGTTCTTTCAGGTGAATCTTGTCCCCCACAGCAAGAATTCTTGCATTTCCCAGATGCTGCATTGAGTGGTTGACTGCTCAGCAGGCTCAGAAGTATAGCACCCTGCCAAGCAGGCTTTACATATGCATAAATCTGCATGAATAAAATTATACCTGCTCTGGAGAAGGCGTAACTTTGTGCATGTATGTCAGCATACATACAGGAGACACCTGCAAATTTTCAAAGGGGACATTGGATTTTTTACATAGTTGTGTGCATATACAGTGCATAGTTGTGTGGACTACTTCTTTTATAGTAATTTGCTATTTTTATTCTCTTGTTGCCAGAATTGAAAATATTTTACAGGGGATTTAAAAGGGTACAACTGATATCAAGGTAATCTTCATTTGGTTGGAAGAATTCTCCTTTCTCCTGAACATCGACTTGCTAGATTCATAGGAATTCCCTAAGCAGTTTTATGATGTACAACAGAATTAATCTTAGCAGCACTATCTGTTGCAAAGAGCAATCTGATTCCTTAATTTGTGTCTTGAACTTATCTGGTATATGCAGGTTGGAAAACTATGGACTGCTAAGGATCTTTGGGCATTTAGAGAAGCTTTAGTTGCTCAACGTTTTTCATTCTCCTATGCCTCCTTCAGGGTGAACTGAGAAACCATTTAGTTCATAAACCTGAAAAATAAGACAAAATTAGGAACAATCTATCAATGTTAAAACTAGGATTGCTGAAAGTGTGGCAGTACCTATTGGTATGAAATATAGGGATGTTGACTACTACCAATATAAAAATCTATCCACCCTAAAAGGATAGGCTGAACATTTTAATATGGATATTTCAGTTTCTTTTCACATCAATTAGCCTGAAGCGTGACAGTGAGCCCATGAGAACCCGGCCTCTTTCATCCCCAGCTTTCTGTCCCATCCCTCTTTCTCCCCATTATCTTTGCCATTCCAATCCCTCACTTCCCTAGTGCCACACTGTTCTTTCTCCTCTCTCCTCCTTCACAGTCATTAACTCGCATGTATCAATAGAAATACAACTTTAATATCACAAATGCCATGAATAAATGTCTATTTTTTGCATATATTTTTCATAAATTTGAATATAAAGATGTATATCAAGTTGTTATATCACCACAAAGACTACATTACTAATTTCACTAACAAAAAAAAAACATTTAGGCAGCTGCTATATTTAGACATTTATTATCTTGAAGGATGGCCATAAAGAACAATCGGACTCACTGGCTAAAATATTGACTAGCCTGACGATCACAAACCAACCTCAATTTTCTTCTTTTTAATTATTAAAAAGGATGCTTGTCTAATAATTATGAAACTCCTAAACTTGTCCCAGCAGCCTTCTGGGAGTAGGCACAGAATGAGAAATAATGTCACCCATACTAATAAAAAAAGAAATCACTAACACCACTATGGTTTTAGCATTTGATTTTCAGCAATAAATGTAGTGGATGCTCATTTATTAATGTGTAAATGAGCAGTCTAAGCATGCAAGTCACCATTAAACATTCTTAGCAACTGTAAAGGCAATTGGAATTCTGTGTTCTCTTGTATGCAAAGATTTATGATGGATATTTACTTTGTCAAGCATTAAATATCCAACTACACTCTACTAGGTATATAGGAGTTGGGTTTCCTGTTTTTTTGACTGATAAAATCCAATAAATCTTTTAACAGCTTGAGGTTGTTTCTCTCTGTTCCATCACATGCATGTAAACAGACACTTCATAAGTAATCCACAGTAAAAGAATTTACTTAATGGCCAAGAGGATGCAGCGGACAACATCCATCAAGGCAGCTGTCCAGACCAATTCATTCTCGTCAAAGGGATAGTCCCCTTGCTCTTTGGCAACATAGAAATATTTTGGGAGGATATAATCAAGCTAAAGATACTGTAAACCTGATGAAAAATATTTATAAGCTATTCATTTCCAAGTTATCACATCATATATAAGCTTTGTGGGGATATGGAAATAACTACAGTAGTGGAATGTAATGTGCTTTAAAGTGTCACAAAAGGCAGAATAAAGGTTATAATATATTGTGTATCCTTTTCTTAGAAAACTATCAGACACTGGAAGATCAACCATTTTTTTCCATGGTTTTTTATTTCTATTTAAACATAAACCTCAAAATTGTAAGGTTTTATTAAATACATGTTTGAATATTGTAATTATTGTTAACTGGTTTCAGATTTTTTTTCCTGTGCTAAATTGCTCAAGGATTAAACCATTTGGACAAGAAGGATATGTTCATTTGAAATGAAATAGGAAATTATAATGGAATGTTTTTGTTTTCTTTCAATTTGTTTTTAAAATGAAATGGAAAAAATGAACAAAATGTATTTATTTATTTATTTTTCTATACCGACATTCGATTTGACATATCACATCGGTTTACATTTAACAAGATGTCTAAGGCGAGCCTTTTATGACATGATACAATATAACCGCTTAATTGAGTAACTGGTTGCGTACATATAACTGTTTTACCACAAGATAGTAATACAATATAACGTGCTTAATTGCATAACTTTATACAGAATATATTAAAAGATAAATTAACTATGCACAGTAGCAGGGTTGGGAAACAGGGGAGGCTGGGGGTGGGGGGTAGGGGGAATGTTGAATGATGGGAGAAGGGGCTGGTGGGGCTAATTGTCTTGTGTGAAGGCTTTCCGGAAGAGCCAGGTCTTGAGGTTCTTTCGGAAGGTGGGTGTAGATGGGTCAGTTCTGAGAGCGGATGGAAGGTTGTTCCAGAGGTAAGGGCCTGCTACGGATGCAGCACATTCTCTGGTGGATACTCTATGTAATTCTTTGGCGGGGGGAATGGGGAGAAGGCCTGTGTTGGTTGAGCGGAGATTTCTAGTGGGGGTTGCAGGGGGTCAGAGGTCCTTGTAGCCAGCTGGCTTTGTCACTGTGGATAGATTTGTGTATGAGCATGAGTGTTTTGTATTGGGATCTGTACGGGATGGGCAGCCAATGGAGTTGTTTGAGGGCGGGTGTGATGTGATCTGTTTTTCTCTTGTTCGTTAGTGACCGTGCAGCAGCATTTTGTAGGAGTTGGAGGGGCTTGAGGGTGGATGCGAGAAGGCCAGTCAGGAGGGTGTTGCAATAGTCTATTTTGGCAAATAGGAGGGATAGAAGTACCGTCCGGTAGTCTGGGGGATGAAGTAGAGGTTGGAGTTTCTTCAGGATCTGGAGTTTGTAGAACCCTTCTTTTATCAGTGTCTTGATATGCTGTTTGAAGTTCAGTTCCTGGTCCAGGGTGACTCCGAGGTCTCTAACCGTCGGGAGCATGTTATAATTGGATAGAGTTGTCTGGTCTGCGATGGGTATTGGGGTTTTTCTGGAGAGGTGAAGAATTTCCGTCTTGCTCTGGTTGAGCTTTAGTGCCATTTCAGAGAGGATAGAGGTTATGTCTGCCCGGTGTGTGTCCCATCGGTTTAGGGTATTGCTGACGTTGTCTTTGATGGGGAGCAGGATCTGGACATCATCGGCGTAAAGAAAGTTGGTGAGCCCAGTTTTGTCTAGGTATTTGCATAGTGGTAGCATATAGACGTTGAAGAGGGTAGGGGATAGGGATGAGCCTTGTGGGACTCCCTGTGGGAGGGGGATTCCTTCTGATGTCATTGTTTTTCCTTCATTTCTTTTTTAAAATTGAAGACAGGGCAGAGAAGACAAATTTTCTCTGGGGCCCTTTCTTCATCCTCATCTGCACACCAACCATCTCCTCTTACCCTACTGAAGAATCTTTGCAGAGTAGATGTGATCCTGCTTGCTGCTGCTTCTCCTGTGCTATGATTACAAATGGTACCAGACGATAGAAGCTGATGCCATTGCTATTTGCTTCTGAACAAACTAGCACCAGTTTGAGCCCAGTTGGTGCCATTTTGCATGCAATAAATTAGCCATGATTCCAGCCTTGGTCTGCAGGCACCATTTATAATCACAATGTAGGAAGGGCAGGAGTGACCTGGCATGAATCCTGCCCTGTGAAGAGATTCTTCCTTTTTTTTTTTTTTTTTTAAATATGTTTATTAGTGCGAAAAGCACAAGAAATACAATAGGTGCATTCCAGTCAAAGTGTAATAGTAGAAAACTGATGACAAAGCACCGTTATCAAAAATAAATACGTGTTACTCGCACTAACGATTTTCCAAACATTTTAATCCTATCCCTCACAATCACACCGCATTCATACAACACTCAAACATATCAACAGATACAAAATTTCAATAATTTCTCCATCCTGTCCCATAAAGAAAAATATTTCTTCTGGAGTAATAGGGACATGACCCTGCAAGTCCCTAAACTATAATTTCTCCATCAAGGCATATGCCTGCATTTCTACTTTTCAAATCTAGGAAGGCAGGCAGCTTGTTGGTATTCCAAAAAGTTAATATGACTTTTATGGCAATAGTAAAGGCAATGCTTAATAATTTAGAACTTCCGGAGACTGAGAGACTTCTCCTGCAAGGAGACTGAGAGACTTCTCAAACCTGCAAGGAGACTGAGAGACTTCTCAAACCAATGTAAATATTTAGAACTTCCTGCAAGGAGACTGACTTCTCCTGCAAGGAGACTACATGGAGACTGAGAGACTTCTCAAACCAATGTAAATATTTTACCATCCCCAAAATTCTGTAGCTTAGTGAGCATATGACAAAGCGTCCCACCCTGAACCTTACACTATAAACAATTTTCCAAATCCCACAACTTCAACTTAGCTCCCCTTTCTCTAGTCAGGTAGATTTTGTGCAATTGTATCTCCCTCAAATTTGCAGGTTGTAGATGACTATAAATTGCAGTAAAAACTGCCTGGATAACCTCAACATTTAACAAAAGGTTCAGATCCTTTCCCCATTGCATAAGTAACTGCTCATTACTTTGGTGTTGTAGAATATGCGTAATCCATATTCTTATTTTGTTGAATTTATGTACAGTGTCCATAAATGTTTCCTCATCATCAGTAAATGCTAGATCATGAAAGTTACACATCCCACAACTCAGCCAGTAGTGCCTGATTTGGAAGTATGCAAAAAGACTTTGTCTGGGGATGGTCCAGTCATCCTGTAAGTGTTGAAAAGTATAAACATATTTGAGTTCTGAGTCAATAAATTGACCTAAACAATAAAGGGGTATGGAGTATGCTACGTTGTAAATATAGCATACCCCATACCCCCTGGAAAAGCAGGATTGCCCGCTAAAAAAGTAAATGGGGTAATACTGCCGCTGTGCTGCTGAAAACCTGTCCAGCTTCTCCAGGCCTTCCTTAGTGCTGGGAACCAAAATCCCCAGGCCCTTTTCATTGGCATTTTAGGCTTTGCAAAATGTAATATTGGGTGATATGGTTTGGCTAACTCCTCCAGTAGCTTGTCTGATTCAAATTTCTCCTTGATGGCCACCCAGTTTTGTATGTAGCATAGTAAAGTTGCAACATTATATGCCTTAGATCTGGAAGAACAAGTCCTTCTTGACATTTTACCTTAGAAAGAGACATATAACTAAATCTTGCTCTACCTTGTTTCCAAATAAAAGAAGTTATTAATGATTTGAATGTATTTATCTCCCTATTCCTAATCCACAAAGGGCACATTTGTATGCTGTATAAAACTTTGGAAGTATTAACATTTTAACCAGGACACATCTGCCTATCAGAGACAAAGGACAGGACATCCATCTGCTAAGGAGGGCGGCCGCAGTTTCCAAGACATGAATAATATTATGTGCATAAAGATCTTTCTCCACACCAGTCACACCCCTAAATATTTCATTTTATCATCAGTCCACTGGAGCGGAAAGGAATGTCCCCAAACATCAGGTAATGATGGGTCAATGGGGAAAGCCTCTGATTTATTATAATTTGTTTTAAGACCTGAAAAAGTTCCAAACCTCTCCAAAGTAGCAATTATGTCCCCCCAGATACTCCTTAGGATTTCTGATGAATAGGAGCATATCATCAGTGAAAAGGCTTAGCTTAACTCGCCTCTGACCAATAGCAATGCCTTCAAAGTGTGCCATATTGCATAGATACTGAGCAATGGGTTCCAGAGTTAAAACATACAACAGTGCAGAGAGTGGGCACCACTGCCTGGTACCTCTGTATAATTGGAGCTCATCAGAAAGTGCTCCATTCGCACAAATTTGTACCACAGGTGATTTGTATAGCAGTTTGGCCCATTGCGAAAACTGCCACCCAAAAGCATATTTCTCACATATAAGACCACTCAACAGCACCATTAGCACTGTCCCAGGGAAGTGTGCCTCGGCAGCCGGCTGGCACGCAGAGATTTCTTCTGCTCTTGGGGAGCAGTAAGTATTAAAATAAAAAAAATAGGGATAGTTAGGGATAGGTTAGGGGTCGGGAAGAGGTAGGAAGAGTAGGGTTAGGGACAGGAAAGTTCCCTCCCAGTCCTCTATTTGCAGCAGACTAGGAGGAAACTGGGGGAGGTCTGATTGCATCGCCGCACATATTGCTAAAATCCCTCCCCGCGTGCATGAGTTGTGGGTCACCTGTGCATGCAGCCATCGGATTTTATAACATGTGCAGTGGTGCGCGCATGTTATAAAATCAGCACATCCATGTGTGCATGCCAGGAACCTCACACACGTGGATGCGCGTGCACAGGTCTTAAATTCGACTTCATATTTGGCAATAATTTGCCTGGGATAGCTGCTTCTCTGGCCCGCCGGTTCTACTCAGTGCACTCTTTCCTCAATGACTTGTTGACCTGTTAGCCCTGCTACCAACTCCATTGGCAACCGGTTTTCACAAAAACCGAGCAGCTTGTCAAGCATCAGGCTCTCTGGTACGCCAAGAATGCACAAATGATTGTGTCGGCTTCGATGTTCAAGCTCATCGAGCTTTTCCTTGAGCACTTTTTTTTTTGGCCTACGCTGCACCCAGCACGGAGTCAACACTATTGAGGCACATATCGTGTGTCATGATGCTTTCCCCAAGCTCAATGTCAAACCGTACTTTGGGCCGTTTTTGCAGTTTTTCTGTAATTGCAGCAGCAGTATCGGCTCATGTTAGATCTTGCAACATCGCCTCAAAAACTTCCTCAGGGTTTTGGCCTACTTCGGTCACCATCTTGCCCCCTCTACTGCAGGCCCTGCTTTAGTGCACCCATCCTCTTCGGCTGAGTTGAAATATCGCCTGTTTTCCTAAAAAGAAAATCGTCTTTGAACTACTTGGGTTCAAAGCATGAAAATCAGAGCCAGAAGCAAAGAAATATTCAGCAGATTGAGAGTATTGTCACTTATTCCTAGGAAGTGGGAAACTTAGGCCTCCTCTTATCATGATGTCATCACTGGAAGTCCTGCCCTTTGAAGATTCTTGAATAGAGTAATTTAGTTTAGAGAAAAGTGAGAAGGGATGTGATTGAGATTTATTAAATTATGAATGAGGTATAATGGGTAAATTGGGAATGGATATTTAACTTTTCAAACAACACTTGGCGTGAGACATTCCATGAAACTAGCAACTAGCAGATTTAAAACTAATAGTAGGAAGTATATTTTTATTCAACACCCAATCAAGCTTTGGAATCTGTTGTAGTCAAGGCCACTAACATAGTGGGGTTCAGAAGAACATTGGACAAGTTCCTGAAAGAAAGTCCATAAACCGTTATTAGCCAGGTAGACCTGGGAAAGCCAGTGCTTATCCCTGGGAGTGAGAGACAAGCAATCGATCAACTGTGGGGACCTACTGGGTACTTGTGACTCAGACTGGCCACTGTCAGAGACAAGATACTGATGGACCCTGACCCAACATGGCACTTCGTATGTTAAGAGGAGTTGGTTGGAGGGGGGCAATCAAGAGGAGGGTCTGATTTATTTTCTCTTTGTCAGGGCTGAATTTTTTCTGTTTTGTTCCTTTATTTTAAAAAATTTCCCTTCTAGGCAATTCTAGCTTTTCAGGGAGGTAAAGCCCCTCCCTGTGGGAAATATATGCTACAGAGAAATAAGAGATTTTACCTGGATTTCCACTAAACTCAGAAATATATTCATTGTTTCATCAGGATTATGAGAGAGAATAGATGAGGGGAAAATAATATATATGGTATTTTCCAGCCAACTAGTAGAAGGTAGTACTGGAATGAACATGCACACAAGAACAAGGCTTGAAATGTTGCACATTTTATTTTAAAAATAAAAGCAGGCAAAGGGGGAAATGGGTTCTTCATTTTGTCATCCCTTTTCCTGCCTCCCACCGCCCCAGGACTGTCTCGTGGAGACTTGTTTAGATCCGTAATGTGTGGTCTAATTCCCTTCATTTACCAAGACCAGGCAACCCTCATTAGAAATATGTCAGTGCTTTGTTCAGACACCCTGAATAGCTTCTAAAAATTGTTTTATTTTCAGAGACATACTGATCTTTCTGGCTTAACCATGCCTTCTAACCCAGATGAGATGAGAGAAGTCATTCATTTCTAATGTACACTTTATTTGTGTAAATCCCATTTTTGTGTTTTGGCTCCAGTTTAATACCTCTTGCTCTGCTTTAGATTGGGCCATTTGATACCAGAATTTTGTTCTGGAAAAACTCCAGCTGTCTATGTCGGTGGAATCAAAGGAGATGTGCATAATTAACACACTCCTTCCTCACCCATCATTTCTAGCTTCTTTTCATATTCAGTCTGCACGAGGGTGCTGGGTTTTATCCAGATTGAACCAAGCATTGATGTCTATACTGACAAGCACGCAAATCAAATTTTATTAAATAATAAATAAACCTGGTCAAGTATAGGTTGTGTAGTGTTTGATTGTTAACTGCTGAAGCCCCATTCTTTCTATCTGAAATTAACTTCTATAACATTTACCTTTTAATTTGGCCCTACAATTGTCATTATGAGTGACTATTTAATTATTTGTAATTACCATTGTGACTTTATGCTGACTGATTAGAATATTTAATTGCCTTGGGGTGAATTCTCAAAACTTTACGTGCATAAAAATTAGCATATACATGTGTATCCTCTACCTATGTACTTCTGTATTTTATAAAAGTATAAAATATGTGTGTTCCGAGGTGCAGCTAACACTTTTATGTGCACATTGCAATTTTAAAAGATATTTAGACATGTAGATTTGCCAACTTACTCGCGTACTTTTACACCTGCTAATTATGAGTGTAAATGATATTAAACTGACTGGGTGGGAGGTCTGGGTAAACTGGAGGGAATTCAGGCTGAGGAAGCAGGAAGGTCTTGATGATCTGGAGAAGGACTGGGTGAACTGGTAGGCTAATTAGTAAATTAATTAATCTCATTTACATGCACATGTTTTAAAATTGGCCAAATGATGTGCATAAGTCCTACTTTAACACACAAAATGTATGCATGTATAGTTTTAAAATAGGAAAAGAATACACATTCAATGCATTGATATATGTGGTTTCAATGCATTGCATGTATTTGTGCATAAGCATACATATGTGCATATGTTGTGAAGTAGAGATACATGTATTTTATAAAACGCGAGTATATCATATGTGCAGGTTCTAAAATACTTGCATATATGCTGCTGCATGCATTTGTTGGAAAGTCATCCTACCTGTGTATTTCCTGTTATATGAGAAATAATTTGGGGGTAGTTTTCAAAAGGATTTCTGCCTAAAAGTAGCATATATCATAGCAATTTTCTAAAGTCCATTTACGTGACTAAAGTGCACTTATGCATTGAGGGGCAGATTTTCAAAGGGTTACGCGTGTAACGTACGCGCTTAACCCCCAAAAAGCAGCTCCTGCGCACGCCGAGCCTATCTTGCATAGGCTCGGCAGTGCGCGCAAGCCCCAGGACACGCATATGTCCCAGGGCTTTGAAAAAGGGGCGTTCCGGGGCGGGGACGTGGGTGGGGCGCCGGCCCGGGGGAGGGACTGAGGCCTTCGGAACAGCCGCCGTGCCAGGGGATGGCATGCCGGCAGCCCACCAGCGCGCGCAAGTTACCCCTGCCCGGAAGCAGTACCAATTTTCAAAAGCCCACCTACATGAGTAAATCCAGTTTAGGCATGGTAACTTTTAAACAGGCGTGCAGGCTTACATGTGTGTGTGTTAATCAGCCCAGCCATTTTCTAACATATGGGTAGATATGCGCACATGTTATAAAATAGCTTGACTGCTCACAGTTTCAAGTGGACATGCACCTGTGCATGCAAATTCCCCTTCTACCGTGCAAGTGGGAATGGATTTTAATAAACACGCAAGCCAATGCCATTACCAGTTTTCCCAGTTCAATACCAATTCACCCAGGTAAGGGGTAGGACTTCCGAACCCCCTAGTTTAATAGCCTCCCTTCTCCCCTGTTAGCCCCAACCTTTAAAATCCCACTGATCAACTTAGAATATTTTGTTTTACAACTTACTCGTCATCCAGAGCAGAAGTAAAGTTATAGAGCAGAGGACCCCGGCATGCACCTGTACGTGTAAGTATTTGCACGCTAATTTCAATGTGAAATCCAGGAACGTCCATGCCCTACCCAGACCACGCCCATGCCCCCCCCTTTTTTTGAATATTTCATTTGTGCACATAGTGGCAAGTACACGCGTACTCGGGCAGCTTTTAAAATCCGATCAGCGTGCGCCGGCCCAGCTTGTGCACATATCTGTTATGTTATGAGTAAAGTCAATAGTGGACCCTTGGGCCGGCTGAGGTGGACAGCGTCCACAGGAGTTAATAAGCCGGGAGGCGGCACTCAGCTGGAGCGGACTGATGGCGTCTTCACCCTGGAAACCCAAGACCCCCCCAGGAGGAGCCCGTAGGGGTCCGAGTCGCTGGGACTTAGGAGAATCGTGAATGAGTCCAAGGTCTGTGGCTGGCTGAAGGACGAGGAGAATCGTGAGGAAGTCCGAGGATCGTGGCTGGCTGAAGACAAAGGAGAATCGTGAAGAAGACCAAGGTTCGAGGCTGGCAGAAGACAAAGGAGAATCGTGAAGAAGACCAAGGTTCGTGGCTGGCTGAAGACAAAGGAGAATCGTGAAGAAGACCAAGGTTTGTGGCTGGCTGAAGACAAAGGAGAATCGTGAAGAAGACCAAGGTTCGTGGCTGGCAGAAGACAAGGAGAATCAGGAACCGGAGCTGGAGTCAGGATATGTAGACAGCAAGTAGAGCCCAGAGCTGGAGCCAAGGCACAGCAGGACCAAACAGAACCTGACCTGGAAGCAGGGCACGGCTGGGACAAGCTGGAACCGGAGCTGGAAGCAAGGCACGGCTGGAACAAGCAGGAACCAGGGCTGGAAGCAAGGCACGGCTGGAACAAGCTGGAACCGGAGCTGGAAGCAAGGCACGGCTGGAACAAGCAGGAACCAGGGCTGGAAGCAAGGCACGGCTGGAACAAGCTGGAACCGGAGCTGGAAGCAAGGCACGGCTGGAACAAGCAGGAACCGGAGCTGGAAGCAAGGCATGGCTGGAACAAGCAGGAACCAAGGCTGAAAGCAACGCTGGGAAGCAACTAAGCACACAGTAGAGTGACCTCGTTGCAAAGGCAAAGCAAGGAAGTCAGACGCTGGTTTAAATAGCCGGCCAGCGTCTGACGTCAGGAACGGGGCGGTTCAGCACTTCCGGGTGCTGGACCTTTAAGAGCCCCCTGCTCGCGCGCGCGCGTTGCCTGGCAGTGGGAGGAGTCTGAGTCGTCCCTCGGCAGCGTCTCCACGTGGAGAGAGACGCTGCCATGCGGCCCTGCAGGCCCCAGGAGCAACGGAACACGGCGAGACCGGGAGAGGCAGCAGAAAGGTAAGGACCCGGTCGCTAGCCTAGCGACCGGGACCGCAACAGTACCCCCCCTTTTACGCCCCCTCTTCAGAGGACTAGGCCTGTCAGGATGGTCCAGATGATATTGTTGTCCAAGATGTTGCGGGCAGGCTCCCACGTATTGTCTTCGTCTCCACAACCTTCCCAGGCCAGCAAATACTCCCAACGTCTGTTGGCGAAACGAGCATCCAGGTCCTCTCGTACCTGAAACGTAGGATCCCCATCCGTGTTGGTGGAAGCGTCGTCAAGAGGCCTGGGGTGGAATCTGGAAAGAATTACTGGTTTTAAGAGAGAGACGTGAAAGACATCATGAATGCGTAAAGTGGTTGGGAGTCGTAGACGGTAAGAGACCAACCCTACTCTTTCTGCTACGCGGAAGGGACCACAGAACTTGGGAGAGAGTTTCTTGGAAGGTTGCCTCAAATGAATGTTCTTTGTACTAAGCCACACTCGATCGCCTGGGAGGAAGGTGAATGCAGGTTTTCGGTGTCGATCATAGTAGCGTTTAGCAGTGCGTGCGACTTTCTGAAGACGGTGTTGAGTTGAGGACCACAATTTACTCAATTGGTCCACGGACAATTGAGCAGCGGGTGAGGAGATTGGTACAGGTAGAGGTAACGGTGGTTTGAGCTGTTTACCGTACACAATTTGAAAAGGGGATTTCCCCGTCGCCGTATGTATCTGATTATTATAGGCGAATTCAGCCCAAGGCAAAAGCTCCACCCAATTATCTTGTTTGTGGTTAATGAATGCTCGTAGGAACAACTTTAAAGAACGATTCATGCGTTCAGTTTGCCCATTACTTTGCGGGTGAAAAGCGGAAGAGAAACTCAACTGGATCTTAAATTTTTTGCATAAGGCCTTCCAATACCTGGCTGTGAATTGAGGACCTCTGTCTGAAACAATGTCCTGAGGCAGACCATGAATACGGAATACATGGTGTGTGAACAGAGAAGCCAGTTCAGTGGCGGAAGGTAATTTGGGTAAAGGCACAAAGTGAGCCATTTTAGAGAAGCGGTCCACCGTGACCCATACCACAGTCTTGCCTTGCGAAGGCGGGAGTTCCACCATAAAGTCAGTGGCAATATGTGTCCAGGGTTCCGTGGGTATAGGTAACGGTTGTAGTAACCCTCTCGGGGGGCCATTAAGCGGTTTCTGCAGAGCGCAAGTGGGGCAAGAACTCACGTAAAGGGAAACATCACGTCGAAGACCTGGCCACCAATAGAAACGATTTATAAGATCCAAAGTTCTTAGTCTACCAGCGTGCCCCCCGGTCAAGGAGTCGTGGCCCCAAGACAGGACTTCCCTCCGAAGCCTTTTAGGAACCGTAGTCTTACTTGAGGAACAAATGGAAGTAGTAGTTAGTTGAACACAGGCAGGATCCAGGATGGTTCGTGGAGAGTCGTCCTCTTCTTCCGGCTGACAGGTACGAGATAGAGCATCGGCTCGAACGTTCTTCTCAGCTGGTCGAAACTTGAGGATGAAATTGAAACGACTGAAGAAGAGTGACCATCTTGCTTGCCGCGAGTTTAGTCGTTGAGCTCGGGCCAAGTACAATAAATTTTTGTGGTCAGTGTACACTGTCACCGGATGATTAGCCCCCTCCAGCCATTGCCTCCACTCCTCGAAGGCTAACTTAATGGCTAGGAGTTCCTTGTCTCCGATGCCATAGTTACATTCAGCAGGCGAAAACTTTTTAGAGAAGTAAGAACATGGCATCAATTTGCCCGAAGTATCGTGTTGACTGAGCACCGCTCCAACAGCCAGATTCGAGGCATCGACCTCCAAGATGAAGGGTCGTTGTGGATCTGGGTGTCGTAGGCAGGAAGCGGCTAGGAATGCTTGTTTTAAGTCTTCAAAGGCAGCCGAGGCGGTAGTGGACCAATCGTGAGCGTTAACCCCTTTGCGAGTAAGCGCCGTGAGAGGAGCTACCTTCTGGGAGTAATGTGGTATAAAATGCCTGTAAAAATTGGCGAATCCAAGGAATCGCTGTAGCGCCTTCAGGCCAGACGGGCGAGGCCAATTGACAATGGCCGCCACCTTCTCTGGGTCCATCTGGAAACCGGACGAGGAAACAATATATCCCAAGAACGGAAGCGACTCGCGCTCAAACTGACATTTTTCAAATTTAGCGTATAGATGATTGTCCCTTAGAGCCTGTAAGACTTGTTTGACGTGTTGGCGATGGGAAGAGAGATCTTGGGAATAGATCAGGACGTCATCAAGGTACACTATGACGAAAGAATGAAGCATCTCCCGGAGTACCTCATTCATCAGATTCTGGAAGACAGCAGGGGCATTACATAAGCCGAAAGGCATTACTAAGTATTCGTAATGTCCATCTCGCGTGTTGAACGCTGTCTTCCACTCGTCACCGGGACGAATACGAACCAAATTGTATGCTCCACGTAAATCCAATTTTGTAAAGATCTTGGCCCCCTGAAGTCTATCGAGCAGTTCTGGGATCAGAGGCAAGGGATAGCGATCTTTCTTAGTGATGGAGTTCAGACCTCGATAGTCTATGCACGGCCGGAGGGAGCCATCTTTTTTGGACACAAAAAAGAATCCTGCTCCTGCAGGGGAGTGCGAAGGACGAATGAACCCTTTGGCAAGATTCTCCGTAATGTAGTCTGACATTGCATGGGTTTCTGGCAGAGAAAGAGGGTATACCCTACCCCGCGGGGGAGTGGAACCAGGTAGTAAATCAATGGCACAGTCGAAGGGCCGATGGCATGGAAGCAGTTCAGCCTTTTGTTTGGAGAACACATCAGCGTAATTCTGGTACGGCAAAGGAAGGTCCAGGGCAGAGTGAGAGAGTAATATCTCCGGTCTAGGAACGGGATCCAGGCAATTCTGGAAACAGGAAGGACTCCATTGCGCAATTTGGAGAGAGTCCCAATGGATCACCGGAGCATGTTGTTGCAACCAAGGGAGTCCCAGGACCACAGGGTGCACCGATTTATCAAGTAGCAAAAAGGAGATTGTCTCAGTGTGAAGCACTCCCGTCCGTAAAGTGAGAGGCATCGTAGTTTCAGAAATGGATCCAGGTAGAGGGGTTCCCTGGATAGAGGTAACCCGTAATGGAGGTATCCGGCGCTTAGTAGGTAGTCCTAATTGGTGTACCAGTTCTCTCCAGATAAAGTTCCCTCCGGCTCCGGAATCAATGAAAGCTAGAGTCTGAAAGGAGCCACCTGGATACTCCAACGTTATAGGAACTGTACATTGAGGAGTAGCATTAACATAGCCTAGGGGAACCTCCTCATCTCTCCCTAGACCTGAGCTTTTCCCGGTCTCGCAGGACACTGACCCAGGAAATGACCCTTAGTGCCGCAGTATAAGCACAGGCCTTGAGTGCGGCGACGTGTCTTCTCCTCCTCGGTTAGGGGCGCCCGACCAAGCTGCATAGGTTCCTCAGAGGGGCTGTGGGAGGCTGATGGTGTCTTGTGAGGTAAAGTCAGAGACCTGGAGAAGGAGGGTGCCAAAGAGACAGGCCGACGAGGAACTCGACCCTCCTTAGCTCGTTGCTGCAATCGCCGGTCAATCCTCCCGGCCAAGTCTATCACCCCGTTCAGAGTGAAGGGCAGGTCGCGAGCCATCAGCTCGTCCTTGATACGGCCTGCAAGGCCTTCCAGGAAAATACCCCGCAAACAGTCATCCTGCCAGCCGAGTTCCATCGCCAGAGTACGAAATTCAATAGCGTACTCCGCCAGAGAACGGGATCCTTGTCGTAGCTGTAGAATTTCAGTGGTAGCGGTGGTAGCACGAGCTGGCTCGTCAAAAGTCTGTTTGAAGTGAGTCACGAAATCCTGTAAATTGTGCAGCATGGCGTCCTGTTTCTCCCACATGGGAGAGGCCCATAGCATAGCTCTCCCATCGAGCAGAGACAAAATATATGCTACCTTGACTGCATCAGACGGGAACTGCCCTGGTAGCAAAGTGAAGCGGATGAAACACTGATTCAAAAACGCCCTGCACGATCTGGCATCCCCGGAGTATCGAGTAGGCGCTGGAAGCTGAGTCTGCGCGGGAGCTAGAACCGCCGGTGGAGGCGGGGGTTGTGCCACCGGAGGAGGATTGGCGTCCAAGCGACTGGCTAGGCGATCCACCGTAGCAACCAAGACTTCCAGACATTGCTGTTGCTGCTGGATTCTTTGGGCCATGCCAGGGATGGCCTGCATAGGAGCGGAGTCCGCCGAGTCCATGGCCTTTGCAAACTGTTATGTTATGAGTAAAGTCAATAGTGGACCCTTGGGCCGGCTGAGGTGGACAGCGTCCACAGGAGTTAATAAGCCGGGAGGCGGCACTCAGCTGGAGCGGACTGATGGCGTCTTCACCCTGGAAACCCGACCCCCCCAGGAGGAGCCCGTAGGGGTCCGAGTCGCTGGGACTTAGGAGAATCGTGAATGAGTCCAAGGTCTGTGGCTGGCTGAAGGACGAGGAGAATCGTGAGGAAGTCCGAGGATCGTGGCTGGCTGAAGACAAAGGAGAATCGTGAAGAAGACCAAGGTTCGAGGCTGGCAGAAGACAAAGGAGAATCGTGAAGAAGACCAAGGTTCGTGGCTGGCTGAAGACAAAGGAGAATCGTGAAGAAGACCAAGGTTCGTGGCTGGCAGAAGACAAGGAGAATCAGGAACCGGAGCTGGAGTCAGGATATGTAGACAGCAAGTAGAGCCCAGAGCTGGAGCCAAGGCACAGCAGGACCAAACAGAACCTGACCTGGAAGCAGGGCACGGCTGGGACAAGCTGGAACCAGAGCTGGAATCAAGGCACGGCTGGAACAAGCAGGAACCAGGGCTGGAAGCAAGGCACGGCTGGAACAAGCTGGAACCGGAGCTGGAAGCAAGGCACGGCTGGAACAAGCAGGAACCAGGGCTGGAAGCAAGGCACGGCTGGAACAAGCTGGAACCGGAGCTGGAAGCAAGGCACGGCTGGAACAAGCAGGAACCGGAGCTGGAAGCAAGGCACGGCTGGAACAAGCAGGAACCAAGGCTGAAAGCAACGCTGGGAAGCAACTAAGCACACAGTAGAGTGACCTCGTTGCAAAGGCAAAGCAAGGAAGTCAGACGCTGGTTTAAATAGCCGGCCAGCGTCTGACGTCAGGAACGGGGCGGTTCAGCACTTCCGGGTGCTGGACCTTTAAGAGCCCCCTGCTCGCGCGCGCGCGTTGCCTGGCAGTGGGAGGAGTCTGAGTCGTCCCTCGGCAGCGTCTCCACGTGGAGAGAGACGCTGCCATGCGGCCCTGCAGGCCCCAGGAGCAACGGAACGCGGCGAGACCGGGAGAGGCAGCAGAAAGGTAAGGACCCGGTCGCTAGCCTAGCGACCGGGACCGCAACACATATCTCCCGGGTTTGGCACACGCCGGGCTTTTAAAATTCACCTTTTAATGTGTAAGTTGTTTTGAAAATGATTCCCTTAATTTTAAGGGAAATTGGGCATGCATCTAGCACTATATAAAGTGGGCAGATGCACACACAAGTGACTATGTGCGCACATCTCGCATTGGAAGACAAAGGGATATGGTGCGGGCAGGGGCATTCTGGGATGGTGCCAAGAGGTGTGCTCGCAAGTACCTAAGCGCCTGGGCACGCACCCAGGTCCAGTGCTGCGTAACTTTACTTCTGCTTTGGAGGAGGTGTAAGTTTAAAAAAAATTATAGGCATCTGCGGTGATTGAGGGGTTTGGGGGGTTTGGGGGGAGGTGCAGGCTGTATAACCAGTGGGTTTGGGAGGACCTAGGTTAAGACTGGGCAAAATAGTGAAAGAACTGGAGAAACTGATCCTTGGCTGGACGTGCGATTGTTGCGCATCCATAAGCTGACTTAAGTTGCTGGGCGTGCACAAGCTTAAAATCAGGAGCACTCATACTCACTCCTAGGCTATTTTATAACCTGCGTGCATCCGTGCGCCCATGTTATAAAATGGCCGCGTATCTGGGCACCCACACACCCTTTTGAAAGTTACCATCCCTATGTTTAAAATAATCAGTCTTTTTAAGGTTGTCTACATGTTGTTGATATTATAGATAAGGCTGCAACTATTAGAGCTTGCAATCCTAACTTCCTTTACTAGTTAAGTACAATCACGATTTTATCTAAGGAGCTTGCACAGTTTTCTAAGGTGGCTACATTCTAGAACGTAAGAGACTCTTTAATTATTAACTCACATACCTTTAAGCACTATGTGCTAAGAAAATAACTTAAAAGCCTGATTCACTAAGGCTTTTTTTCCTACTCCATGAGAAAAAATCTTGATGAATCAAGCCCAGTGTAAACTAAAAACAGGGAGCCCCCAAATGAAAAGCTCTCTCAAGTTTATATTCCTCAATACTCAGTGCCTCCTATTTTTCTTATTAGCACCAAAGATTGAACTGTATTTATTTAACTTTAAGGGACTTAGTCTATATTTTTCTAAAGGATTATAATAGATGGAACATATTTAGTCTAAGCAAGGCTGGGGAGAGTTGTTTACAATAGATTGAGGGTGTGATTAGATTTCAAATTGTATTTAGTAATCCTGACTTTCCTTTACCGATGACCTTATTATCCAGTTAAAAATTGCTGACCAAGATTTAGAAACTAATTTGCTCCAAGTGTGATTCTGCATGCCTCAACATTCTGTGTGCAGATGGGAAGAGTTTTGGGAATATCTATTTTTGTTTTGATCTCTGTTCCAGGGCCAAAATCATATTGCAAGCAGATCAATTTTAGACGATTGCTATTCTCCTGAGATTATGTGAAAGTTGCATAGGAACAAAAAAGTGATGTAACATTTAACCAAATGACAGACTGAGTGGTGAAAATCTTCAGAGGGATAGCTGTGCTAGTCTGCTGTAGGAAAAATGACAAGCAGACTATAGAAGGTAGCAGGGTCGGTGCTAGCTTTTTTGCTGCCCTGTACGAACAAGTAGGTTCATCTCCCTCCAGTAATTTAAAATCTGCTATTGGCCATGAGTTCCAGAGAAGGGGTGGACCAGGTAGGACTCATGGCCAAAAGCAGATTTTGCATTAAAATAACATTCAGAGTATAGTCTTCTGAGGTGTAAATATCCTTACAACAACCTGTATATTATAGTTACATGCACTGCTCAGGTACTAACCAGAAAACCCTGCAAAAATAGCCATATGTTATTAGGCCTATTGTAATGAATGTGGGCTTGACCCTCAGAAAACCATGAATAAACAATTACAATATAGGAAACCTCCCATGCCAAAACAGCACTAATTGCCAGTGCTCAAACAATAACAATCTTGCTTATGAAAAAGTAACACTGCAAATATAACACCAGCTCTTAAAATACCAATACACCTCATATTAGGAAAACAGAACAAGCCAGGCTGCTATACAATCCTACAGAGAAGCTACACACTAGCAGCATACTTCACCTTTGTCACACATGCAAAACACTGACAGACCCTCACCAAATACAGACTAAAGAGATCATAAAGTAGAAATAGAAATGTGCAGAGAAAAACTGAACCGGACATCACAAAAAGCCAGACTCTGTTTACACTGCAACAATTCAAAAACAGAAACCACCATTTCTCATAAAATATCAAATAATAAAATCAAGAAATATAAAATATCAATCATAACAGTAAAACCATATTAATAACAAAAAGAAATATTTCAAGACAGCTGAAGAATAAACACCCAATATTTAAAAACTCATTTAAATTTTTTTTTTTAATTTCCCAAACACCAGTAAAATATTTCAAAACAGCAGACACATTAAACACCCAATAATTTAAACTAATAAGGATTAAAAAAAAATTCCCACTCTCCATACCTGGGGATTAGCGGTGGAGGGAGGGCATACAAACTTTCTCCTTTCTTTGTCCCATATATGCACATACACTTTCTTTCTCTCATACATACTCATGTTCACACTCATGCTTCCTCTCTCAGATACACATGCTCCCCCTCTTCCACATACACACATGCAGTCTCTCTCTCACACACACACACTTCACCTTTTCTTTTCTTCCAGTTGCTCCTCAGGAGCTCTGGGCCCGTCTCTTCACATTGGCCTCTATCGTGTCAGGATGACAAGGTGGCCCCCACTCCTAGTGGGATGTGGTCCATCGGCAGCCCAAAGCCTCTTCTCTACTTAGGCCATCAGCAGATGGATGAGGTCCACCAGGCAGACCGTGGCCTCACTATCTTGTCTCTTTCCTTTACTTCTCATCTCCTTACCTCATCACCTCAGCTTTTCCTCCCCTCCCTCACTATCTTTCCCCCACATTTCACCCCTTCTCTCCCTCCCTCTTTCCTCTCTCCTCACACTACCTCAGTACTTCCCCACTTCTTTCCCTCTACTTCTCACCTTATTTCCTCATTATATCAGCTTTTTCCCCTCTTTTCCCCCTCTCCCTCTCTCGCTCTAGCCCTTGCTCTTTCCTCCCCTTTCTATGCTTTCATAACTTTCTTCCTCCCCCTCCCTATGCTCTTCCCCCACCTTCTCACCCAGTGACTCCCAGGCTCTTCCTCCTTCCACTCCAAGTGCAGGGACTCCCTATCTGGCAGAGGGAGCAACATTTGAGTAACATCATCTCGTATTGTTGCAGAGTCAGTCTTGCAGTAGGAGCTGTGAAATCTCACTGCTCCTCTCACGAGACTGACCCGGCAGCTTCAGGACATGACATCACTCAAATGCTACCACTGCTCCTGCTGCCGGCTCGTGCAGAAGATGCGCTTTTTCTTTTACCCTACATCGGATCAGACAGGCATTTGGCAAGCCTTCTATGCATCCTATGGCCTCTTTTTTTACTTCAGCTGCCCACAGGTTGGAGGCCTCCAGGTGGCCTCACAGCCTCCGCTCAGTTTGGCCACTAGTGGACCCAGGCTGCCACCTCCTCAGAGCCGCCACCCTGTACAAGTGCACAGCTTGCACAGTGTGTTGTGCCGGCCCTGAAGGTTAGTCTATAAGCAGCTACCCACCTCTTGTCATTTTTGAGTATATACAGTATCTTAATCAAAGTCTAGAAACATTCACTTGTCTGAGGTAGGATTGGCTCGTAATTAATTATCTCTTATTAGAGAAAGTTGAGACATTTCTATTCAAATGCTGACATTTTTCTCCTAAAATTCAGGATTTCAAATGTTCTTCTGGGTTGCTCTGGGACATGGAAACCCTCTCCTGGAAAACAATACAATAAATTCCCAATGACCCCATTGTTTTCCAGGGGAAGCAGGAAGATTCTTCCAAAGGAATTTGTTTCAGTGATGAAAGAGGAGCTTCAGTAGTCATTACCACATGATTTGAGTTCCTAAAACAAGTTTGGGAAAACTCTCTGAATTGGCAGTGGCATCTCAATATGACACTTCAAAGAAGACAACTGAAAAATAGGAGCTTGTTGTCAGACATTAATAATCTTTCATTTTACAAAGAGCATAATTGTGTGCTTCTGGGTTATGATGATGTTGGAATGCTAGTGTGGTAAAACAACATCTTCTTGAGGTTGGTTAATTCTTTCCATTGAGAGAGTTGTGATTTAAAATGTCCATTTCAGCAAAATGAATTTGTATTATTTAACAGTGGAAATATGACAGCATTTTTTTAAAAAAAGAACAAATAAAGTAACAAACTTTACCCCATTCCCTGTTATATTTTCAGTCAGTATGCAGCAGTAATTGAATTTTATGAATTTTCTAACACCAGTCTAAAAAAACATTTTAGAAACAGAATTCACTAGTTGTCCAAGGTTTCAAGGAATTTGGGATCAACTAAAAAACTAATTTATAGGCCTAGTGAGTACCCTACATTCAATCCTTCATACTTTTTTTTTACAGCAAAATTAGAAGCTGACGTGATCAGAATAATATTTAAGACAGGAAAACATCTACGAGGGAAACGCCAGAAATATACAAAGCTGCTATTTACATCATTTTTTCTTTGAAATGCAGATGAATTGCATTGCATTCACTGTAAATTTTTAACGCATGAGAGAAGATCAAAGTTTAGCCCTTGGGGGATGTTTCGAGATACAGGCAATAGTTGCTGAATCACTTGAAAAGCTAAGCATTACATGTAAAACTCACATATCTACTGGATCTTGTAACTGCAGTAGGTTAGAGCATAAGAAGGGTCAGGCTAGGTCAGAACAATGGTCCATCAAGCCCAGCATCTTATCTTCAATCTGGGTCACTTGGAAGTACCCAACACATACCACTGGGGAGATTCATTTCCAGTTGCTCACTCACAGAATTAAAAGATGACAATCCCTCAAGTCTACCTAGTTAATAATTGTTAATGGACCCAGAGTCTGAGTTACATCTTAAGCACTTGGAGGCACACAAGCAGAACAGGAGTTACCTCTCTCTAAATGCTGTCTTCCAATGACCAAGAATGCAGGAGCAGAGGAAGGAGGAGATCCTCATACAAGCAAGGCTGCAGGATCATATGCTGGATGCTCCGAATCTTTTTCTGTCTTGTGTGGCAGCATCCCATCAGACTCACTTCACTCAAGGCAGGCTGATGGCAATTCTGTTTTACACTGTCCCTAATGCTGCTGGCTCTTGAGCCAAGATTTCCTTAAGTCTGATGGATACCAGCACTCAGGCTGAGTGAGGCTTGTGAGAAACTGCTATGAGAAGGAGCCACCCCTTTCACTGTGACATGCCTAGGCAGCTGCCTAATCTGCCTACTGGGAAATCCATACCTGAATATACCTGTTCTTCAGAAACTTTTTCAAAAAAATTTTTAAACCATACTATACTACTTGCTATTATCTCATTCTCTATCAATTCCACAGCTTAATTGTGCATGAATGCAAAAATGTTTTCTTGAAATTCTTTTGCATCGGCTACAGAATAGTTGATGGAGTATCCCCCATCATTTTAACATATTGTGGGCATGCATGGAACTGATGTGAAGGGCAGCGGTGGGAAAGTTCAGCTGCTGAGATGGAACATAGGAACGTGTACACTCATCTCCCCACAGACTCGATAAGCCAAATGTTATCATTTTCTTCCATCTTTTACTATGTTACTATGCTCTGTGGTTGATTAACATCTCAGAATATATGGAAAGGACATTTGGCAAAAATAATGTGGAGCCTAAAAAATGTTTTTTAAGTACTAGTTTAATCTCTGGGTCTGGAGAAGACTGGAACTCCTTTACTTGAGATCATCCTGTATTGCTCTTAAAATGGTCAAGTACATGTAAAACATTTGTACAATTATAAATCAGCCTGCATGGTCAAACATTTTAAAATTAGAAGGTGTATGCTGTATTTTTATGTTCAATATGTTAAAGTTTTAGCAGAGCAACCTTAAAACATACAGATGCATCAGCTTCAAGCATATATCTTGACCAATGAGAAACAAAAACAGAATATGATATGTCAACTACCCATCCCCTCCCCTCCACAGCCCACCCACTGCTTTAACTAGGGCTATACAAAGCAGCACTTGTGCATTAGGGCTTTACAGAGCCCTAATGCACAAGAGTGTAGATCTTGTGCATTAGGGCTTCGCAACAATAACTAACTCAATAGATAATATGTCCTTATCCATATCCGCAGATTATTTCTTAGCCTACCTACCATCTCGTCACAATTTTCAAGCTTGTCTCACTTTTAGGAGAGTGTTTCTAAATGTTGGAATCCTGGAGAGAGAAAATCTCTGAATTTGCCTCACGTATTCATCATATTATGAACATTTTTACTAGAACTCATTTTGGCAGAGAGGAACTCAAAAATAAACAATTTCACAAACAAATTATACCAAAGTGAGGTTTTGCTGAACCAACCCATGTAGATAGGATAACATTTTTCCCCACCAGGCCATCCTTCTTTAGAAAGGCACAGCACCCCACATCATTGGTCAAGAGGCTGAACCAGGCCAAATAGCCACAAGTGAGAGTCGTGTGGGACATCTATTGAGACCATAAAGACTGTATAGGGGCACAAGTCCAGAAACTGTGATAATAGTCACCAGGAACGGCTTCACATTTAGGTCACAGATTACTATCAGACAGTTTGGCTAAGAAGGCTTTGTCTGGAGACCAATAGAAGTGCCACAGAAATTTAAATTGCAGTTCTTGTAGGATACCATTTTCAGTTAAGGGTGGGATCTCAGTAAAGCAGTCTAAACTCTGACCTTTTTTGCCATTCTTCAAATAATGCGTTGAGTCCCTGTAAGGAATGGTTGGCCTGTATTGATTTGAGAAATTTAGTGACTGAAGGTTTATGCTTGCCAACCTCTAGTAAAATATATTGCAAGACCCTGAAAGAGGGGGAAGCTCGAAAAGAAGCATCAAAGGCCTTTACAAAATGCTTGAGTTGTAAATATGCATAAAAGTCTTGGGAGGACAGAGAAAATTGTGATTGCAGTTCCTGAAAACTGAAAAATGAACCAGTACCTTGGGAAAATAATTGGTAGATATAGACCAGGCCTTGCTCCTTCCAATGAAAACTGATCTACCCATCCCTGGCTCAAACATACCATTATCACATATGCTTAAAAGGGGAGTTAATCTTTGTGAAAGATTAAGCAAAGAGCAAAGATACAACCAGGCACTTTGACTAGCTGTTACCATGATGTGTGAGTGTAATTCGGGTACAACTAAGGCATGAGCTACTTGTGGCAGGCTGTTCAGTGAGGATAAATTGTACCAATCTAGCAAATGGGAATAAGGAACGAAGTGTGAGGCTCCCAAGATCCAATCTTCAAGAAACCTTAGCAAACATGCTAAATTATACAATCTCAAATTAGGACATCCCAACCCCCCTGGGCTAAGGGTTGCCTAAGGTTTTTCAAACATCCTGGCTCTCTTCCCATTCCATAAGAATTTCTGAAAGTTTCTCTATACCTCTAAGATCTTGTTTTGTAATCCAAATCGGTAACATCTGAAAAATGTAAAGCCATTTAGGCAGGATCATCATTTTCAATAATGTATTTTACCTGAAAGGGACAATGGTCATCCCTGCCTTTGCTTTAGAGAGTAAGACATACTACTCATTAACAGCCAAATATTAGCAGAGTAATTTCGTTGGGATCCGAATTCCCAAATATTTCATTTCCTTATATACCCATTTGAGGGGAAAATAGCCCCGCCAATTGATTCCACATTTCCACAAACATCAAGCACCTCCAATTTATCCTGGTTGATCCGTAAGCCCGCAAAGCTACCATATACAATTTGGCGTTCCAGCAATGAAGGCAAGGAATCTCTAGGCTTAGTAAGAAAAACCAGGACATCGTCCGCAAACGGTGTGCTGATGTCCCTGAAAATCTGTAATTTGCTGTGCCATCTCAATCTTTAATAGGGATCAATAGCTAGAATATAAAGCAGCGGGGAAAAGTGGGGAGCCCTGTCTAACCCCTCGTTGAATCGCAACCGCAGTTGATTTATAGCCATAGCTATTACAAACGATAAAGGGTTATGATATAACATAGAGATATAGGAAAGCATGTCTCCCTGGAATCCAGCTCTGTGAAGGACTGAGAAAAGGTAGGGCCATGATACTCGATTAAACACTTTCTCAAAGTCAAATCCTATAGCAAGGTCTGGAGTATGGTGGTAATTACAGGTGGAAATAGCTGTAAGCAATTTAGGAATATGAGAGCTGGCTGACCTCCCTTTAACAAAACCTACTTGGTGTTCCGAAATGAAAGAAGAGAGAATTACACCCATCCTGTCCCCCAAAATGTTTGCCAAAATTTTCAGATCGCAATTAAGAAGCGAAATGGGTCTGTATAAGGCCAGGGATAGTGGGTCCTTTCCAGGTTTAGGTAACACAGTAATGCGAGCTTTGTTAAAATGAATGGGAAAGGAGCCACACTGTAGAGCATCTCTATAAAAAGAGGCTAGCAGGCTCGTTAGCTGTGTCTAAGAGTTTGTAAAAGTCATATAACAAGCTGTTGGCGCCCAGTGCTTTCCCCGCTTTACTGGTACTAATCACATTTAAAATTTCAAAAGTCTGAATGGGTCTATTTAAGAAGAGAAGCTGGGCCTCTGAGAGCCGCAGGAGATTTTGGAAAAAAGCCTCCTCAGCTTGCCTTGTAGCCCTCCCAAAGCATCATCTGTATAAAGGGCTTCATAAAAGGTTTTAAAAACCTCACAGATTTCAGCTTTTTTAGAGATTATCTGCCCTGGGTGGTTCTCATATGATCTACTGGGGAGGGGAGGACCATATGAGATATAGACTTTTATAGATCATATGAGATCTTATGAGACCTGCAGTGGAAAAAATTGTGCTCCGAGACCTGCAAGGATCTCTGTGGTTTAGATGGAAATTTAGTTCTCCCAGAGTGGCATAAAATTTGGTTCTAGTCGCTTCAGTAGAATGCGCAATAAAATCCCGCTTGGCAGAGTGTAACTGAGCCTCCAATTTAAGAATGACATTATTAATCCTACGATTTCTGGCAGATACATGAGATGATCTCTCCCCTTAGAAAGAGCTAAGGTGTTTCCATATGCTGCTGATTGTGAAAAATATAAAGCGGCCCATCTCCTTTGGAGATAGGATTGAAATTCAACATCATTTTTTAGAAAACCTGGGAATTTCCAAATGTGTTCCAAATAACAGCATGGTCAAAAATAACTTGTAGCCCAATTTCCACTTGTCAGACCACAGAAAAGACCCTCACAGGCTACCAATATGTAATCTATTCATGACAGGAAGGCGTGGGCTCTAGATGTGTGAGTGTAATCCCTTACTTTGGGATGAAGTGTGCGCCAGATATCTAGAAGCCCTGGTTCAGCACAAAGAAATGCCACCCTTTTAATAGTTCCTGATGTTCTGTGGGGACCCAGGGGACATTTGTCTAAAGACAGTACAGAGACATAGTTGAAATCCCCTTTAACTATTAGGAGCCCCTGGGCATGTAATGTTAACTGGGTGAGTACAAAAAGTCAAAAATCATGAGAATAATTATTTGGTGCATACAAGCAGCAGAGAGAAAAAATCTACCATCCAAAACCCGGAAAATCTTATTCACCTGAAAATTAGTAGTTTTATTAACAAGGATGGCTACCCCCTGCTTTCTTTCCCTTGGCCGCGGAATAGTAGCAAGCACCAACACCCGCCCCCCCCCCTAAGCTTTTTACTTTCCACGTCTGTGAGATGGCTCTCTTGGATGCAGGCTATAGCAGCATTACACTTTTTCAAGTAATGTAAAACCTTCTTTCTTTTTATTGGGGAGCTTAGACAATTCACATTCTAAGAGGCCACCTGAGTAGCATCACCTGGCATCACTATATATGAAGCAGAGGGAAGATCTGTCAGTGAGTATAATACCATGCAGGGCCCCCAGCTAGCCCCGCATTCCACTTTCTAAATAAAGTTGATACTGCAGCGATCAAAAAACCCTACCGACAAAGAAACTTCAAGATCCCTCTCTCTACCAACGGCGAAGCATTCCTTACCTCCCTCAAGGCTATGGGTTTCAATCAAATTATCAACAAACCCACCCATAAAGCAGGTCATACTCTAGACCTCATTTTCATAAACTCCGGCTTATCACATTCTACCCCTCCTGAATGCACACCAGTCCCCTGGTCTGACCACGTATTGATTTCCACCACCCTCTTGAGAAAAGAAAATCCCAACCCTCAATCCACGCAATCTACTTTTCACTACAGGAGGTCTTGTTCCCCTAAGATCCTCAGTGAGCACCTAACAAAGGAACTACACAACCTAGAAGTCTCAACACCCAACTCAGCGCTGTTCTCATGGCACAGCATCACAGAATCAGTAGCAAACAAAATATGCCCTCTTACAACCAAAAAAATCAATCAGACATCTAACAGGAAACAACCTTGGTTCTCCGATGAACTCAGAAAACTTAAACTGAACTTCAGACAGAAAGAGAACAAATGGCATAAGACCCCATGCCCGAGCACACTAGCCGCCTACAAATCAGCCCTCCACTCCTACAGGACCTCCACTCTTCGAATAAAAAAAGATTTTTACGCCCACAGAATCCACGACCTCGTTTTCAATGCCAAGGCCCTATTCTCAGATGTATCGGATCTCACGAAAACCATCACCCCACCCATCCCGGATGATCAAGCACAATCAAAGGCAAATGAACTCGCAACTTTCTTCCAGAGCAAAATTTCCAACCTACTAACACTCCTGCCCACCAACCCGGCCTATATTCCCATTTCCATCTCTCTCCCGTCAAACACCGGAACCACTCTGGATTCATTTGAACCTACTTCTGCCCTAGAGATAGAATCCTTAATAAAAAAAATGAAACCCTCAAACCATCCCCTCGATCATATCCCAACTAAACTACTCCTATCAGTGCCAGACGCCATCTACAGACATCTAGTGGATATCATAAACTGCTCACTATCCCAAGGAATTTTCCCTGACGTACTGAAACTCGCTACCCTCAAACTCCTGCTCAAAAAACCTAACCTAGACCCTAAGGAACCCAATAACTTCCGTCCCATCTCCAATTTGCCATTTATCACTAAGATCATGGAAAAACTAGTCAATAACCAACTATCAGACTACCTTGAAGACCACAACATTCTTCACCCTACGCAATATGGATTCCACAAATCTTGAAACACAGAGACCCCCCTCATCTCCTTCACAGATCACCTTCTCATGGAGCTGGACACTCCTTCCTTCTTGTACTTCTTGACATCTCGGCTGCTTTTGACATGGTGAATCACTCCATCCTCCTCAAACTACTTACAGACATCGGGATAACAGGAACAGCATTCAAATGGTTCGACTCTTTCCTCAATAACAGAGGATACAAAGTAAAAATCAATAACAAAGAGTCTCCTCGCATCAATTCCACAAGAGGCGTACCTCAGGGCTCTTCCCTGTCACCCACACTCTTCAATATATACCTTCTCCCCCTCTGTCAGCTACTTACGAAGCTAAAACTTAAACACTATCTATACACAGACGACGTTCAAATCCTGATCCCGATAACCGAATCCCTCTCAAAAACACTTAAATTCTGGGACAACTGTCTTCAAGACATCAACCACCTCCTAACGAACCTAAACCTAGTGCTGAACTCATCTAAGACGGAACTGCTCCTTATTTCTCCCAACCTCAGTGACAACCTTCACCTGTCCTACACCAACAACCCTGGTCAGCCAAGCAAGAAATCTCGGCGTTATAATTGATAACCAGCTAAATCTAAAGAGGTTCATCAACAACACAACCAAGGACTGCTTCTTCAAACTTCAGGTGCTAAAGAGACTCAAACCGCTTCTGTACTTCCAGGACTTCAGATCAGTACTCCAAGCCATCATTTTTTCCAAATTAGACTATTGAAATTCAATTCTAAAAGGTCTTCCCGCCTCTTCCACCACACCGCTTCAAATGCTGCAAACTCGGCCGCCAGAATCTTATCAAACGCCAACAGAAGAGACCACATCAAACCTATCCTAAAAAATCTGCATTGGCTTCCTATAAGCTTCAGAATCTTACACAAATGTCTCACCATCATTCACAAATCAGTTTACAATCAAACCCCCATCGATATCCAATACCCACTCACTCTACACACGTCCCTAAGACCGATCAGAGAAGCCTACAGGGGATCGCTTCACCCCCCCCCAACCAAATCCACACTCCACTTAGCCACCAAAGAGAGAGCCTTCTCGACAGCGGCGCCTAACATTTGGAATGCTTTGCCCTCTGACCTTAGACAAGAACCCAGTCTATTGACTTTCAGAAAATAAGTGAAGACTTGGCTATTCCAACAAGCCTTCCCTTAATCTGGGACCTCCCCAGCTACAGGCTCACTCCAAGGTCCTCTAGTCATCGCTTCCCCTTACCGCTTTTGTAAATACTGTTGTATTGATATGGTTTAGTTCAGAATTCCTCTGCCATTGGCTCCTCTTATTCCCAGTGTGAGTACCCCTGTTTTATTGTAACTTTTGTTTATTCTTGGTTATGTTAATGTTATTTCCCTATGTTCCATGTAAACCGATATGATATGATCTGTATCATGAATGTCGGTATATAAAAGCACTAAATAAATAAATAAATAAATAAATAAATAAAATCTCAGCAAAGAAACAATGTTTTCTCTCCCAGGGCATTGTAATGAAATCCACCCTTCTCTTAAGAAGATCTATAGCCTCATTTCCAGAGTTTGGTGGAATTAAGCTCTAGACCAGGTAATAGTTCCCTTACCCCCCTTCCCTCCACCCATCCCTCACCCCAAAAACATCCAACATTCCCTAGAAAACAGGGAGAGAGGGTCCAAATATAAATGTGGGTGGGTGTCACAGCCCAAGATCTAATACAAAACAACAAAAACTCCTAAGTGACGAACAATCAGAAAAAAACAGAGGAATAGAATCTTCTCGGAAAAGTGCAGACCAAAAAAGCCCAGTGTTCGTGATCAGCAACACAACTACAGCAAAGGAGTTCAGTTCTCTTGGCATCTCTACTCTGCTGATCTCTAGGCAGCTAAAAAAATCTCCACAATGATCATGCCATCCAAAAGGGACCAACTTTGATGTAGAGGTAAGGTACTGTTCCATAGAAGCCAAGCTTCTTCCCCTGTTGCCCAACCAGCCATCGGAGTCTCAATAACTGACTGTAGTCTAACGGCTCAAACATAACGCTTAGCTGGCTAACTAACAGAGGCCACAGCTTAGCAGCCACCATGTTCATTCTGTCAGCCCAAAAGGAAAAACCAGAATAAAGTTCCAAACTTCTCATTTAAATTGGTATCATTGGTATCACTGGGTCACAGAACCAACACATTTCTGAGCTTCCTCCACTGATTAAAAAAAAAAAAAGAACTCAGTCAGCATGCCACACTTTAAACTTGCACGGTAAATACAACACCAGGGATATATTATAACTCGTTCTCTCGAGCTACAGTAATGCTATACACAATGAGAGAATCTACTATGAAATACAATCATATCATGCAAAACATATTTTTTATTGATATAAAAACATGACTCTTCACTAGACAGAGTTAAAACTAACTAATCACATTCACTCTCTACATCCACACCATTAAAAATAAACATCAAGAAACAATGTGACGCACTAAATGTTACAATGTATCATAGTGTGTTAATCCTCACCCGACTTTTCTCTAATACACATTAGAGTAATCCCACAATACACCATCAGTTTTTTATATAATTTTCAAAAAATGTCTTTATACAACCACCCTTCTCATCTTCTTTTTATATATATGGGGTTACATCGGTCCCGTTCCTTCACAAAGGGTTACATTAAATTTTTCATTCAACAATGCACTATGTACTGAATCCGTCCCGTTTCTTCACAGGAACTGAATTCATCTTCATTCTTCAACATACACTACATAGTTTATATCAATAAAAAATATGTTTTGCATGATATGATTGTATTTCATAGTAGATTCTCTCATTGTGTATAGCAACACTTTAAACTTGGCCAGGTACTGGTGTAAACTTTAATCTGTTTCTGGAACAACATGGTACATATATCACAAAAAACCCAGTGTGGAAACTCGAGCGGAGTAGTCCTGGAATATCCGCACCCATTGGGGTAGATTTTAAAAGAAGCATGTGCACATTTACGCCCGATTTTATAACATGCATGCACCTGTGTTGCAGGCCTCTGGCCCCGGGACTTAAATGCATCACTGGGCCTTTTTAAAATAGGCCCGGTGCGCGTAACCTTTTTAAAATCCGGCCCTTTGTGTGTTATAGAAAAGTTTGGGGGTTTTGCGGTATGCTTGTAGTAGAATCTGCTTGTGGGAAAAGTTCAGATGTTATGCTATAATTATTCGCAGGTGGGATTCACATTCTTTCTGGGGGTCCTAGATTTATTTATTTTATTTATTTATTTGTATCTTTTTATATACCGAAGTTTAGCGATGGCCTTCACTCTGGTTTACAGGTATAACAACAGTTTACATGAAAGATCAACGGTTTACATTAATAACTGTGGGAGGTGGTGCAGGCCTACACTCCAAAATACAAGTAGAAACAGAGGTTTACATGAACATACAAATGGATTACATTAGTTATTGTGGGATGGGTTATAACGGGAGAATATATGAACAGTCATACTATGTACATTAATACCGAAGGGGTATGTCATGGTAATTATGTCATCTAGTTTTAGTGGTTTCATGGCGCAGTGATGTCTCGTATTGTGTATATTTTACAAGTGAGTAACAGCAAAGTTCTGTGCGCTCTTTCGATTTAAAAGACAGATTTTAACTCTGGGACATTCAAAGTATCTGGGAGCCAGGATTCCAAAAAAGCCTCCAAATTTTTATCTTCAATTGATTCGAGAAATTGGATATTGGATCTCTGAGACCTGTTCTCCAGGTCATCTATTTTCTCTACTTGCTCCAACACTGTCTTTTCTAGAGTTGCTATCTTAATGGTAAAGGCTAAAATATCATCTGCCAAGAGAGAAATGTGACCCTCAGCCTGTTTGATCAGTGGATTGAGGTCAGTTAGTGCAGTGTTTACCTCATTGAGCTGTGCGGAGATTCCCGAGAGTTTGTCATCTAAGGCAGCTAAGACCACTGCTTTGATTTCTGCCACAATCTCTTTATTAGCGCTTTTCCCTTCTGCCATGTCAGATTGGGGCACCATTTTAGACTCTGTCCCGTGAGGTTTATCTTTGTCCTTCTTGCTTCCCTTAATGGGCATTCCCAGCAGCGATTTCTGTATGTATGGGATGATCGACATAAATGCAAGAGAATGGGGAAAAAAGTGGACAGGAGACATTGCTGAAATAACAGTTTTAATGTGAAGTTGGGAGCCTGATACCTGGAGCCTGCTGAAAAGCAACCTCCATGGCTCACCACATCCCACTGTCGTATTTATGCATTTGGTTATTTATGTTCCGTTCCATAGTGAGGTATTGCCACAGTTTCTCACATATTCTTATTTACTCACTATGCTACTCTATTACATTAATAGACTGAAATGTTAATATTGCTCTGTGCAATCTCTCCCCTTTTCCAGCTCCAAGTTGATTTCCCTGATTTATTGTAACTTTCTCAATTCCTATATCTGATTCACGATATTTAAAGTTCAATGTTCTTTTTGAGAACATTGTTTTACGTTATGTTATGTTTTACACACTTTGTTAATTGTAAACCGGGTTGATGTGATGCCTGTCATGAAACTCGGTATAACAAAAACAATAAATAAATAAATAAATAAATAAATAAATCATATGACCCCATGTATGCTGTATTTTTATGAAGCTGTGTTTGCCACTTTCAGTGATCGCCTTGAGTTCGGGATTACAGTATAAAAATGTTTTAAATAAAATAAACTGAAGCTTTCTAAATATTTGATCAACCACTATACTTTTGATTGTGAAAGTGACTTCCAGTGAGTCATTGAACAGTTTAAATTATAATTCTTTCAGTCATTATGTCTCATCTTTGTTACTTGAAAGCAAGCAAATTCATTCTGTTCCCAAAATTGGCAAAAGACCTCAGTAGGGTGTAGAAATTACTTGCTTAGTGTGCTCTGCTAGGCCAGATGAAAAAGAACATCTGTCTCATTAGACATTGCAATTTTCCACCCTAACAGTTAGGTCTAATTGTGAGTGAAGAGGTTTCTGTTGATCTGGGTAATTCAGTGGAAGAACTCTGATTAGACAAAGCTTGGGAAAAGCTAGTAAGGAACAAGACCATGTTGGTGGGGTTACCTATAATTTAATTTTATTTTCCACATTTTTGCCATCTTACTCTATGAGGAAAAAAAAAAAAGAGAAAAGGAAAAATCACTGTTCACGTGTAAAATGAAACTATTTTTAGTTCTGCATAATGTATTATCTTCTGAGCAATCTTGAGTTTGTTTCACATTTGTGACATTTAGACCAGTATTTTAATTCAGAAAGATAAGACATTAGTAAAATGTTTTCTTTTGCATACAATTAACTGTACATTAAAAAACAAGGCTCAGATTTATAGAGAGAATAATATGCTAAGATCATACTGACCATATACTTAAGGTATATGTATATATATAGAGAGAGCCTACAATTCAACCTTATTGAAAACTACAGCTCTTATGATGGTTTCCCCCCTCCATTCTTTTATATCTCTTGATGCTTAAACATCTGTAGGTTAACAAGACTTCTTATGTACAAACAAGTAGACTGTTTCATGGCATGTGTATTATTTTCCTAAATGAACACTAAGAGAGAATTTAGAATATGTCATGGCCAGCCATTGGATGCTGTGTGTATTAACTCTGTTGCTGAACATGTGTGATTTATTGGATAAAATTGGTCTTGATGTCTTGCATTTTTAAAAATATTCTGAATCAGTTAGCAATGCTGACTCGGAAGACAGCAGTCTAACTTGGCTCTCTGACTTGTGTCTGGAATTGGCCTTGGAGAGTCAGCCCTTGACAGCTTTGTGACTTGGCACTCTGATTCAGAGGAATTTGACCCAGTTTCTTGGAAAATTGCTATTTTCTTTGAAAAAACACCAGCAAAACATTCTCCCTGTATATATTAGAGTGTTTTAGAGAAAAAAATGTAGATAGTCCAGCAAAGAAAATGCTTCTGTTCAAAAATGTTACATTCTAAAGAGTATGTCCCCTGAAGCTTAGGAAGTGTTCTGAGGGCCACAAAATAAATTACGGATTCTAAATATCAATAAAAAGTTAACTATACTCAAAATATCTTTATGTACTTTAACCCAGTTATTGACACTATGCAAAGGTATGTTACTGTCAGCCATGCGTGTCAAAAGTCAGACGTTTGGTGATCCAAAGTAAGAAATAGAGTTGGCATCTGTTCCTTTAATGCCTTACAGATGAATTTTCAAAAGAGTTACACATGTAAATGTAGCATACAATCAATGTAGCATACTATCAATTTTCAAAAGTCATTTACCCACACTAACGGCTGAATTTTCAAATGCTAGCGTAACCAAATCCCAGAAGATAAGCATGTGGCTGCACCGAGCACATTTTCTAAACAGTCCGCCCACTTGCATACCGGCAGATATGTGCGGAAGAGCCGGGGTTTAGAAAAGGGGCGAGCTGGGGGGTTGGGGCAGGGCTGGCCGGGACAGTGCAATTTTGCGCAATTTTTCGCTGTCCCGGGGAAGAATGCTCCAACAGCTGGCCGGTGCGCAAAACAAAAAAGCAGGTAAGAAGAGGGATTTTAGGGGTTGGGGAGAAGGGGGAAAAGGGGGAAAAGGGAGGAAAGGAGCAACTGGGAAGGAACTGGAAACGAGCCCATCGTGTCACCGCACATATTTTTTAGACATCACCCCTCCTTGCGAGCGAAAGTCGCGACCCACCCGCACATGCTGATATAAAATCGGGCACGCGTGTGCAGGCGGGTATCATATTTTATAACAGGAATGCAGCAATGCATGAGTGTTATAAAATCAGCGCATCCATGTGCACGCACCGGGAACCACACACACATGTACGTGCATGGGCGGGTATTAAAATCCACCTTTCAGTTCACTTAAGGCTGGATTTTAAAAGGGTTATGTGCGTCGCCGGGCCTATTTTAAAAAGGCCCGGCGACGCGCATAAAGCCCCGGGCCACGTG
The DNA here is from genome assembly GCF_901001135.1 of Rhinatrema bivittatum. Classification (NCBI taxonomy): domain Eukaryota; kingdom Metazoa; phylum Chordata; class Amphibia; order Gymnophiona; family Rhinatrematidae; genus Rhinatrema; species Rhinatrema bivittatum. The sequence continues at coordinate 20,100,075 of NC_042629.1, forward strand.
TAAGTCCCGGGGCTTTAATAAAGGGGCGGTCCGAGGGCGGGGCCAGAGGCCTCCGACAGAACGGCCATTGCCGCTGTGTTGGAGGATTGCATGTCGGCAAGCTGCCGGTGCACGCAAAAGGTAAGATAATTTTGGCGGGGTTAAAGTAGGGCTGGGAAGGGGTGGGAAGGTTAGGTTAGGGGGAAGGGAATGGGGAAAGGCAGCACAATTGTGCACCCCCTTGCATGTGCCGACTCCTGATTTTATAACTTGCGCGTGCCTGCGTGCGCAAGTTATAACATCGGGTATATATGTGCACACGCCGGGTAGCGTGCCCACATGTACGCCTGCACGCAACCTTTTAAAATCTACCCCTTAATGTGGGTGAAACCTATTGACAATTCAATGGGCATATACTGTAGTAGTTTTCAAAAGTCCACTTACACTAGTAAAGTGCATTTACACATTTAAAACACAGTTTTAAGCGTGTAAATGCTTTTGAAAATAAGGCCCTTAAGGAAATATTGGCAAAAAAGTTTTGCATCTGAAATCTGGTTGATGGGTGTTATAGTTGTTTCTGTCCAGTTTCCAGATAACAGTTATTCATTTCACTAGCAACCACCTTTACAGTCTGCACTTAATTGAATCCCTAGCTAAAATTCTTAGCTGAAAAATCAGAAACTGATTTAGCATGAAAACTGAATTATTCCTAGAGGCTATACCTTTTCAACAATTAAATTATATTGCTGGTATAGCAAGAATAATTGGTGTTGCTAAATTTACCAGACATAAAAAATATATGTCTTTGTATACATTGCTTTAAAGGTTGTTAATGAGCATGTCTATAACAATGGCCATTCATTAAGAACAAATACCAGGTATGCAGCCTAGGAAAATATACAAACAACTCCATGCAGCCATAAATACATGGCCACACAGAGATCCACAATAGTATTTTATAATCCTCACGTATCAGATATGCGCGGATTATAAAATACGTGGAAGTGTACCCCTCAAGAAACACGTGCACAAATACACAAAACGTGCATGTAAATTTCACACGTGAAAATAAAGTAAGACTTGAGCGCACAAGTCGGTATAATTTAAAACATGCGCACGTAATTGAAATGAACTCATTTTCCAGTTCCACCCCCACTTCATCCAGGCCTTCCCTAAGTCACTGAGTCCCTCCTGGTTTTTCAGCCTGATGATTCTCTCATTTCACCCATACTTCCCACCCCTCCAATAGTACATCATAAGCAAGTCTGATATCGATTACGCAAGGCAATTGGCAGGTCTAAAATCCTGCAAGTCAGTTAGCAAGTGTATGCACATAAAGTAATTTTTACACACGTAACTCTATGAACATTTGCACCTGAGTGTGTTCTGGTTGAAGTCTCCCTTTATTATAGGAGCATGTTGGCTGCTACATTATTTTCCCTCCCAAATTTTTCCCTCTGTTTTATATAAGGCAAATCTGCTTCCATTTCTGGGCTCCATTGTTTCATACTGGTATTGTTGCTAAGTGCAAATTAATCTTTTAAATTGCAGTGGGGACAGCTGGTATAAACTTAACTTAGTTCAGCATAAATATAATCACAAGTAATTGAAAAGATTGCTTGTGTGATTAGGCATTGGTGAATAGGAGTAACACTTGATTAGTTCTTGATCAAATGAATTTGAGAAAACTGCAATCCTTATTTTGGCTTGATATCTAGGGATTCAACCCCTTTTCTTCAGTACCTTGTGTGCCGTATTGAATGCAAAGAATGTATGTTACTTAGTGAACTCTGGATAAGCAGACCCCATCCTCACAGTTGACATTCTTTATATATAGGGACCTTCATTTTCAGTTTTTATTGTTTTTTATTTCTCCCAGGAATTTATCAGGGTTTATTATGACAAGAATATCAGTTTAAAAAAATGACATTATTTTTTGGGGGAAATATCAGTTTATTTTGGTGGACAGAAGCCAGGACAATAAAATAATAAGCAGATTCTCTTTACTCACCCTCTCAGAAGCATCCCCATCTCTCCCCCTCCCCCACCCTTCCAGGAATCCCCCCCCCCCCCCAACAACATTCATCCTTTACTGGTGGTAACTCCAGGCTTCTCCTTTCTCCCTCAGTAGCATGCTTACTGAGGCCCTTATGCTCTGCAGCCCTGCACTTCTGTATTTGTGCAGGGAAAGGGACCCTGCTGGGAGTGCTTTTGGTGGACAGGCCTGCTTCAAATGCATTTGCGGCTCCAGCAGAAGGTACTGTTGGCTGCTTGTGGTGTGAGAATGCGAGACTTGAAACACAGCATGGATGGCACTGGAGGGTGAGCGCTTTCACTGGTAGGGAATGGGACTTGAAACACAGCATGGGTGGCACTGGAGGGTGAGCGCTTTCACTTGTAGGGAATGGGACTTGAAACACAGCATGGGTGGCACTGGAGGGTGAGCGCTTTCACTGGTAGGGAATGGGACTTGAAACCCAGCATGGGTGGCACTGGAGGGTGAGTGCTTTCACTGGTAGGGAATGGGACTTGAAACACAGCATGGGTGGCACTGGAGGGTGAGCGCTTTCACTGGTAGGGAATGGGACTTCACAGCATGGGTGGCACTGGAGGGTGAGTGCTTTCACTGGTAGGGAATGGGACTTGAAACACAGCATGGGTGGCACTGGAGGGTGAGCGCTTTCACTGGTAGGGAATGGGACTTGAAACACAGCATGGGTGGCACTGGAGGGTGAGCGCTTTCACTGGTAGGGAATGGGACTTCACAGCATGGGTGGCACTGGAGGGTGAGCGCTTTCACTGGTAGGGAATGGGACTTCACAGCATGGGTGGCACTGGAGGGTGAGCGCTTTCACTGGTAGGGAATGGGACTTCACAGCATGCGCTTTGACCCACACTGGCTTACAGCATTGGCTGGAGGCACTGAAGTGCTGCATCACAGCTTTGGAGCAACTTTTCAATCAACCTAAAATTAGGGAGATTAAACCAAATGTCACATTTGGAAAATTCTGGGAATGTATGGGTAAAAATCAGTTTAAACTGAAAATGAAGGACCCTAGTTGTATAGTTAACAAAAAGTATGTTGTAACTGAAAGACAGCACAATTACTTTTTCCACCAGGAAATTACTAATACCAATATGTTTTAATTACATTGAAACTAAATTGTATTCACGCTTGCCAAACGTCTTGCCACCTTTGGAGTTCAAGTCATTTAGGAGTATGTACATCTTGCTATCCAAGTGCTTGGCTGACATGAGGCATACTCAGCTCTGGAGAAAATGACTATTTCTGTGAAACATAAGTGCTAGGATTATAGCTTGCTTTGATTTTAAGTTCCTTAATGACTTCATGAAGAATGTTCTGGAAAACCAGTGGTTTGCGTGGTAGATGAAAGAAAACAAGCATATATATGCCTTTGAGTGTTGCAGATGTGACACAAACCAGTAAAAAAGAATTGCCAAAGAATTTTGCTCCACCACAAGTTCTTTTAAAGATTTACAGACACACAAAAAGGGGTTGAATAGGAACAAGTTTGAAACCTGTGACCAGCAGCAACTAGGACTTCAACCCTTGCTGATTGGTGTTATAACTGCTCACACATTTCAAACTTTTGCTAATTCAATCTTTTTTGTATCTGTTATCATGTGTCTAGAATATGCACATGTAGTTTTCTGTTTAAAGATTTAGAATATTTTTCTGTTCATTTATTTAAAAGACTTATAACCCACACTAGTTGCAAAAGTTCAAGGCAGGTTACAATAAAATATCCATAAACACTACACATAAAGCACAGACATGGACTACTTCCAATGCATAGAACGTCTTATGGCAAATGCTGAAAAGCACTGATATAACAACTACACAAGAGGACAAAATACATAGCAGGGAAATATTAAAGCAAGCAGAGCTACTCACCAGCACTCATGGGAATGCCTTCTTAATCAAAAAATGCTGTAAATTGCTCCCTAAACATCTGAGTACATCTTGTTCAGGAAGAGAATTCCAAATGATAGTACCCATTTTCATGCCCAAGGCATGAAAATGCCTTTTTGCGAGTCTCAACAAGACGGGCCAACCGAATCAAGGGAACTTCAAGATTGAGAGGATCGCAGAACACATGAAGGATTGCAAATATGTAAATATAATCAGGGAGATGTACGCCTGTTAAGTAACTTATGCATGATCATGTCAGTTTTGTATTTCACTCTCCATTCTACTGAAAGGCATCGAAGACTGAAGAAAATAGGATTGATATGCTCGTGGAGCTCTCTGCCAGTTAGAATTCACATTGTTGGGTTTTGTGCAATTTGGAATAATGTTAAGATATTAGCTGGAATTCTGATGTACAGGGAATTACAGTAATCAAGTCCCAGAAAAAGCAGTGCTTGGAGTATTATCCAAAACTCACAGTGATCCAACAATGGCCGCAAGATGGTACAAGATGCAAAGTTTAAAGAAAGTTGCTTTTAACAAGTATTTTAATTTGAGTTTACATCAATAAACTTGAATCACCCTGAGACTTATGGCTTGCACTACAGTAAATATCCAGCCTTTAAAATTGAAATCAGTGGGACTTTTTAAAAAATGAAATCTCTCCAAGATCAAAACTGCTGCTTTTTCTACATTCAGGAACAATTTATTATGAAAGCCATTGCTTTACAGCTGTGGCCCACAGGATTTATGTTGGTTGCGGCCCACGGGAATAAAAAAATTGTATCCTGAATTTAGCCCTGTGAGAATCTTATATAGTGGGGTTAGACAGATATTAAAAAGTAAGGCTGACAAGGATGACCCCTGCGTGATGACCCATGTTGATTGAATTCCAGCTATAAATGGCCAGGCCAATTTTGACTTGTTGCTAATGACCAAAGAGATGAAATGTAAACTATTTTAACACAGGTCCAGAGATTCCACATTCCTTTAAGTGATTAAACAAAATCTGATGGTCAAAAGCCACTGAAATATCAAGTAGAGCTAATACATACTTTTACCATAATGAGAGCCTCATCAGAAAGTGTTGAGGCTAGAGAATTGAAGAATCATTACTACGCGATTTACAGAAGCTAAACTGGAAATGGTAAAGAGAGAATTTTTAGCAATAAAGTCATTCAGGTACTTTAACACAATATTTTCCATGACCTTTATTAGAAACCAGATGGCAGCTATAATTAGTGAAATATGATGGATCTAATGATGCCTTTTAAAGCTAGCAGGCAGGTGTTCATCTAACAAAGAAAGATTCATACTATCTGTTATTTTAAGGCTGAGATCCTCAAGAAGTGCCCTCAAAATCGCTGTGGACTAGAAGAGGAATTCAGGACTGTAATAGTCTATATAATCTCTTGTTGAGAAAGCTGACTAACCTTAGCCTATTTTATCTCAGCACTTTCCAGCAAGGCCAATGACCAGTTGTTCCTACGGGAAACTTGGTACAGATGTTTGTAATTTTGTCCATGAAGTATTTTACAAAATCTTTAAGCGAGTTGGATCCAGTACCTAGTTACTTTTAACCAATGTGTTATCTGTGGATCAAGTAACATAACCCATTTTTTGAAACAACTCACTGGGGAGTCTTGCTGCAATTTGATGTAAAAATAGGATTTTTACATTTCATTAGTTGCAGCCTGATATTTCCAGAGAAGCATCCTATGCCTCTAATTCAGAAGCACATGGTGTCAGTAGCATGGGATCTACTTAGTTTTTGGGAACTTGCCAGGTTCTTATGGCCTGGATTGGCCACTGTTGGAAACAGGATGCTGGGCTTGATGGACCCTTGGTCTGACCCAGCATGGCAGTTTCCTATGTTCTTATGAATCTTAACCTTAGACATGGATGTCTTCCTTTTTTAACGCATGGATACCAAGCACAGACGTCGGGCCATGTTGATACTGCATGTCTGCCCTAGCCCTCAAGGGTCAGTATTCGATAAGGAGCATCACAGATGTCCCAAGGATACCAGTACAGCAAAGTAAATGTCAGCCTAATGGCTCATGTATAAATGAGCAGCTCCTTTGTTGTGCTCCTTCGTGCATGTGCGCCTTGGTGCATGGCTCTTCAGGCATTGCCCCAGGCCCTTTAACCACTTGCTAATGATATCTCACATTTTAAAAAGTGGTTTTTCTGTGCCAAATGAAGCTATTGCAGACCATACTGTCATTTTTTTTTCCTTTTGTGTCTCAAGGTTGTAGAAGAGCATTAGGAATACAAATCAGTAGGTGCTCTGTTTTTATGGAAATCTGCAGACAAAAATTAGAATCTGAGTGATGTGCTGCAAGTTGAGCAGATGATTAAGCTTAACCTTGATCCTGAGCCAGCTAGCTCGGTTAACGAAATATCAGCAAGGGATTTACATTTACTCAGACACATTTTAATTGGTATTTATGTAACTTGTACACACAGATGTTGAATTCATTGAGAAATTCTGAGTAGCATCTGTTTAGCTAGCTTTGCCCTCTATTAAAATCCAAACTAAAATAAGACATGATCCTTCTGGCTTTGTTCACATATTTGTCTTGGAGAATAGTGTTTCCAGTTACCAAATTAATAGCAAGTTATTAGAGGTTAGACATTTCATAAATTAATTAACAATAATCTCATTATACTTCATTTCCTATGTAAGCTTGTGCACATTTCTCCGCCTGCACAACCTTCCTTTTTATGTTCTCAGACAAGGGGGATTTTTTTTAACTGTAAGGATGAATCTTACCAGAAAGAGGTGAACTCTTAGGGTGCAGGAACAGAAAAGCTTGTCTGTTAAATTGTTTTGCATAGATGTACAATGCTGTTAACACTACATGGTTTTACATAGCACTGTAACATTTCAACATAAGCAGTGTTTGGTTTGCTAAATATTTAGAACATAAGAAATGCCATACTGGGTCAGACCAAAGGTCCATCAAGCCCAGCATCCTGTTTCCAACAGTGGCCAAGCTGAGTCAGAAGTGCCTGGCAAGTACCCAAATATTAAATAGATCTCAAGCTACTATTGCTTATTGATTAATAGCAGTTTATGGACTTCTCTTCTGGGAACTTATCCAAATCTTTCTTAAACCCAGTTACACTAACTGCCATAACCACATCCTCTGGCAATGAATTCCAGAGGATGTGGAAAAAGAAGTTTCACTGAGTGAAAAAGAAGTTTCTCTGATTTGTTTTAAATGAGCTACTTGCTAACTTCATGGAGTGCCTCTTAGTCCTTATATTATGCAAAAGAGTAAATAATTGATTTACATTAACCTGTTCAATTTAGCTTTGATGATATAGTCCTCCTTGGGCTTTAATATTACTATCACTGTTTGCAAAGCTGTACACACTAAGGGGCTGATTTTCAAAGCACGGCGCACGCCAATAGCAGCAGATACGCTTGTTGCTCGGCCGCACATAGAGCGCATTTTCATAGCAACCCACTATGCGTGGAAGTGCCAGGTTGTTTAAAAGGAGCAGGGTGGGGGCCAGCCAGGTCAGCGCCATTTTTGCGCTGTCCTGGTGAAGCACGCACTGGCAACCGGCGCATGGAACTTACTCTTGCTCCATCAAGCGGGTAAATTCGTAAACAAAAAAAATAGGACAATAAAGATGGATTTAGGGTTGAGTGGAGAGGGAAAAAGTGTGGAAGCTAAGTTAGGGGGATAGGGAAGTTCCCTCCCAGTCCTCTCCTTAATTGGAGTGCCGGGAACCATGTCGGCCTTTAAAAATGTACCCATTAGGAGGTAATTTTAAAAGAAGTTACGCGTGTATATGTAATATACTATTGTAGCAATTTTAAAATGCCATTTATGCATGTAAAACCTGTTGACAATTCAATGGCATATATTGTAGAAATGTTCAAAAGCCCACTTACATGGGTAAAGTGCATTTATACATGTAGAATCCAGTTTTACGCGTGTAATTCCTTTTAAAATTAATCCCAAAGGGGCCAGTTTTAAATCGCCGGCACACACCAATCCCGGGAGATACGCATGTGGCCGGGCTGCGTCCGTACCGTGAGCATTTTCAAAGGCTCCCAGTATGCATGGAAGAGCCAGCAAACAGAAAACGGGTGGGTCTGTGGGCGGGATCCAGGGCGTGCAACTTACTTCTGCTTGGAAGAGCAGGTAAGATGAAAAGTAAAAAAATGTTGGTTGTTAGTGGGTTTTAGGGGTCGGGGAGGAGAGGAGAAAAGGGATGCAGAGTAGGAAGGGGGATAGGAAAGTTCCTCCTCAGTCTGCTCTTTAATTGAAGTGGACTGGAAGGGAACTGGTGTAGACCCGAACGCGTCGCCGCGTCTATTTTTTTAAAATCCCCTCCTTGCACATGTGAGATGCCTCTGGCCCTCACATGTGTGCGCCGATATAAAAATCGTGCACACATGTGGGCGTGGGAATCATATTTTTTAACAAGCGTGCGCCGACGCGTGCATATTATAAAATCACCGCATCCATGTGCACGCGCCAGGAACCATGCGAGTTTTAAAATTTAGTCCTAAAGACCTATCAGAGCAAGTGAAATTATACAGAAAAACTCCAGGTTCTAAGCATTCATTTGTGCTCTGTTTTCACATCCATCATGAGACCATTCTTTTATTCTTTTTAGTTGTCTTAACTGCCTTTGGAAAAGAAGCAGTTCATTTGTCTTTGTTTGGCATTTTATTTTATGGATGATCTTAGATTTCAGCTTGAGTTTCACTAAAGAGCCACTATGCTCTATCCAATCAAATTTAAAAAGTATATACAAATAGAAAGTTTAAAAGATTATGCAGTCATCATATTTATTTCTGGCATCTAGCTTTCTGTATTTTCTTGAATACTTTCTATAATATTGGAGGGATGTTATATTTGTAGATATGGTACTCCTGAATATAACTGATAAACATTATAAAGTATAAATTATGATGTCTCTTCTTATCCATATGAAATGTATTTGTTAATATAAATTAGCATTACCTATAGAAAAATAGCTTGCTATGGTATTGTCTCAATTTTCATTAAATCTCCATGGTAGCTTATAGTGAAAAAATTGTAATTCCTTTGCATGCTATGCAATTAGCCCTGCTAACCAAGCCTGGAAATAGAGACTTACTTTCAGAGAGAAGGTTAGGATAACATGAATTTCAGTCCCCTTTGAAGAAAGCTTTTGAGACTTCACCTGGGCAGGAATGGTATATGGTTTGCTGACACTAGAGACTTCAGGAATTGCTCCCTTCAAATGCAAATCAGATTGTTTGAGCATGTGCATAAATAATGCTCTATAAAGTATGCGAATATATGGATCATTAATAGTCTGTTGAGAAATACCATTGATAGATCTTGTGGATTCATTGCTTATTTTTTTAGTAGAAATATAAACTGTCCCCATCCTTATCCCTGGTTATGCTTTTGATGGGCTCTGAAGCACAGAAGACACAGTATAGGTTAAATTATAGTAATGTTGCCAGGACGTGTTACCATGAATAGATGGAGACATTGCATTCCTGTGCGGAAATCCAGGCTTGCTTAACTCAGCTTTTAGTCTATTAGAGATTAGCAGAATGAGTATCAATTGTAGGTTTTCTTCTGTTGTGTGTCTATGGGAAAAATGCTTAGTAAAGAGGGCTGATAATGAGAACTAATGGTTATTCAGAACATAAGAACTTGCCATACTGGGTCAGACCAAGGGTCCATCAAGCCCAGCATCCTGTTCCCAACAGTGGCCAATCCAGGCCATAAGAACCTGGCAAGTACCCACAAACTAAGTCTATCCCATGCTACTGTTGCTAATAATAGCAGTGGCTATTCTCTAAAGGGTAGATTTTCAAAGGGTTACGCATGTAATATACCCTTTAAAACCCCGGGATGCGCGTATGTTCTGGGGCTTTGAAAAAGGGGCGGTCTGGGGGCGGGGACAGGGTGGCGGTCTGGGCCCGAGTCCTCCGGCACAGCGGTTGTGCTGGGGGTTGGCATAACTCCTGCAATAAAGGTAGGGGGGGATTTAGATAGGGCATGGGGGTGGGTTAGATAGGGGAAGGGAGGGGAAGATGGGGGGAGTGAAATGAAAGTTCCCTCCGAGGCCGCTCCGATTTCGGAGCGGCTTCGGAGGGAACGGGGAAAGCCATCGAGCCTCCCCTAGGGCTCAGCGCGTGCAAGGTGCACAAGTGTGCACCCCCTTGCACGCACCAACCCCGGATTTTATAACAAGCATGTGGCAGCGCACACATGTTATAAAATCGGGTGTACATTTGTGCATGCCGAGTAGCACGCACAAATGTACCCTGCGTGTGTAAGATTAAAAATCTACCCCTGTCAACTTAATTAATAGCAGGTAATGGATTTATCCAAGAACTTATCCAATCCTTTTTTAAACACAGCTATACTAACTGCACTAACCACATCCTCTGGCAACAAATTCCAGAATTTAATTGTACATTGAGTGAAAAAGAACTTTCTCCGATTAGTTTTAAATGTGCCACATGCTAACTTCAAGGAGTACCCCCTAGTCTTTCTATTATCCGAAAGAGTAAATAACTGATTCACATTAACCCGTTCTAGACCTCTCATGATTTTAAACACCTCTATCATATCCCCCCTCAGCCGTCTCTTTTCCAAGCTGAAAAGTCCTAACCTCTTTAGTCTTTCCTCATAGGGGAGCTGTTCCATTCCCTTTAACATTTTGGTCACCCTTCTCTGTACTTTCTCCATCACAACTATATCTTTTTTGAGATGCGGCGACCAGAATTGTACATAGTATTCAAGGTGCGGACTCACCATGAAGTGATACAGAGGCATTATGACATTTTCCGTTTTATTCACCATTCCCTTTCTAATAATTCCCAACAATCTATTTGCTTTTTTGACTGCCGCAGCACACTGAACCAATGATTTCAATGTGCTATCCACTATGACGCCTAGATCTCTTTCTTGGGTGGTAGCTCCTAATATGGAACTTAACATTGTGTAACTATAGCATGGGTTATTTTTCCCTATATGCATCACATTAAACTTAATCCCTATATGCACCACATTAAACTTAATCTGCCATTTGGATGCCCAATTTTCCAGTCTCAGAAGATCTTCCTGCAATTTATCACAATCTGCTTGTGATTTATCTACTCTGAACAATTTTGTATCATCTGCAGATTTGAGTACCTCAGTTGTCGTATTTCTTTCCAGATCATTTATAAATATTTTGAAAAGTAAGGGTCCCAATATAGATCCGTGAGACACTCCACTGCCCACTCCTTTCCACTGAGAAAATTGTCCATTTAATCCTACTCTCTGTTTCCTGTCTTTTAGCCAGTTTGTAAGCCATGAAAGGACATTGCCACCTACCCATGACTTTTTACTTTTCCTAGAAGCCTCTCTTGAGGAACTTTGTCAAACGTGTTCTGAAAATCCAAATATACTACATCTACTGGTTCACCTTTATCTACATGTTTATTATCTCCTTCAAAAAAATGAAGCAGATTTGTGAGGCAAGACTTGCCTTGGGTAAAGCCATGCTGACTTTGTTCCATTAAATCAGTATATAAGAACACAAATATATTTATATTATTATTTCATGTTCTTTATTTATTTATTTATTTTATTTAGGATCATTTATATACCGGGGTATAGCAAGCTGCCTTCACTCCGGTTTACAGTTTAACAACTTATTACAGATGAACAGATTAACAGAGAACTTCTAGAAACTTATTAAGTTAACGCATTACATCGTTCTATGTATAGGCAAATTGAGACGGGATTACATTATACAAACATCTACGGACAGGTATTACAGAGAACATGCATTGTATAAACAGGGTCTAATCAGGTCTCGTAGTAGGGATATGCAATTATTTTTCCCGAATTAGACAATATCAACAAAATTGCCTAATTAGGAATGGTTCTGGAGAACCAAAAAACTATTCTAATTTTTGAGTTAGTACGCGCTAACCCGAAAATTGGGGCCCCTGGAAGAAACAAAATTCCCACTGATGGGGGGGGGGGGGGGCAAAATGAAGCCCGACATGAAATTTTTTCTCGAAACACATCTCTAGTTCTTAATACTAAGGGTTTGAATTAGATAAATATAGTTGTAGGGATAATCTTTTACTATTCTTCAATAACAAAATAATTTAGTAGAACAATGACTGACATAACTTAGTTTATAACCTGTAAAGGAAGAGGTACAATCTAATGGTTAATGCAAAAAGCTGTGAATCAGAAAGCTCCTGTGACTAGAGTTTAAATTTTCACTTTGCTATTGAGTGTCAAGTAAAATCTTTCTATTTGTCTATTGTTCATTAGTAATAGTGCTGAGAATAATTTGACATTGTCCTTAGCCTTTCTATCTTTGTCATAGGACAAAAATGTGCATCAAACCCAGCCATCCTACAGGTAGATATGCTGTAAACTCCATCCACTTTGTAAGGTCCAGTCCTGCTATTCTTTCAACAATGAACTGCCATGTTGTCATCTATGTATCACTATCATGTTTACCAAGTACCTTATTGAGTGCACTTCACTTAAATTCTTTTTGCAGTTTAATCACAAGGGTCCTAAGAAGCTAATGGAAATGCTGACCTATCCTGTTTGTTTAACGAGATGCGGAACAAACATGATGCTTTCTTAACCTTTCTACTACATGTACTCTTATTGCCTAGATGTTGCACAGTGTATTGTGGTGAAACATACCAAGAACTGAAATGTTTCTATCAACAAGTCATGGAGCTCATGACCTCCATTATAGACTTTTGTGATAGTTGTGCACATATGTAACCTCCTCTTGGTTTAGGGTTACAGCAGAGTGCTAGGGTCATAGCTTCTCTCCTAGTTCTCAAACAGCTCTCACATATCAGATTAACAATCCTGGGGGGGCCAGGTTCACTGACAGAAGGAGGAAGAACCCCTGGGGGCTTTATGCTGAGGTGGAGAACTCATTCTATTGGGCACTCTCTCCTTAACACAATCACTGAATGCTTGGTACTCACAAAGGTGGAGATCGCTGGCTGGAATCCTTCTCAATAAGACAGCATGGAGGCAGAGATGGTGTTCAACAAAAATAAACTTTACCAAAGTTTGAAAAATAGAATCCATGCTAGTATAGAGAAAATCAGAGAGAACTACAAAAATCAAAACAAGAAAAAAAACAGTGTCCTTATCTATCCTGCCCTTCCTTCTCCTTCCCTTCCCAAAAAGGGTAAGGAAATTGTCCTATCCTCTAAGAAAAATCCAAAATTCTTCAAGAACCGTTCTTCAGAATGCTGTACAATCAAAAAGTAGTCCTTGGAGTAATTGCCACCCACTGTTAACTGGTCATAGATAGCAACCCTGAACCAACCACAGCCCACTATTAAATGGATGTGGAAAGTAACTGCTCCTCCAAAATTTCAAAATCTTCTTCCCCAACTCTGAACAAAAATTCTGTCTCCTTTGGCTTTGTGCACTGTGAAGCAGACAAACTTCACACCATCTACTCAGTGCACCTGGGGGATGGCAAAACCCTTTTGCACATGTTCACACATCCTTATATGTGAGCCTAAAGCCCATCCCATAAGGGGGAAGGGTAGAACGAGGAGGGAGGAACTCCCCCTTCTGGAGGCTGTACAGGCCCAGATATAGTAAACTCTGACAGGCCAGGTTATACATAGGAGAGTTGAAGCAAATCCTATTCCACTCACTTAAACAGGTCTTCACCAGATTTGTGGAAGAGATACTAGTAAGCTAATTAACAATACTGGACCGGATTTTCAAAGGGTTATGCGCATAAATCCGGAGGATTTTCAAAAAGCCCGGCGACACGCTTAAAGCCCCGGGATGCGTGTAAGTCCCGGGGCTTTACTAAAGGGGTGGGGTGGGGGCGGGGCCAGAGACAGGCGCAAAAGGTAAGACAAAGGTCAGGGGGGTTAGAGTAGGGCTGGGGGGGAAAGGTTAAGGGAAGGAGAAGGAAGGTCAGGCTAGGGGGTAGGGAAAGGGAGAAGGCAGCGCGGCTCAGCGCTCGCAAGGTGCACAATTGTGCACCCCCTTGCACCCGCCAACCCCTGATTTTATAACTTGCGCACGCCTGCGAGCCCAAGTTATAAAATCAGGCGTACAAGTGTGCACGCCGGGTAGTACGTGCACCCTTTTAAAATCTACCCCACTATTGTAATGTTGCAGTCTTTTCATGACTGCTTAGTACAGTAAAAATATTGAAACATAAAAGGCACCAGTAGTTTGATGTTTTAACAATTTAGGTGTATCATGTTTTTTATCGTGGAAAATAAAGAATAATTTGATCTGCAGGTTCATGTTCTGACAACTTGGTCTCAAGCAGATTGTCTGATTATTGTTCACTAATCTTTAAAGCCATATACCATTTAAACACTGCTGTAGCCATTTATTCCATAACCAGTTTTTTTTCTTATGCATTAAACATTAATTTTGATTATGCATGATGTAATAAATCAGATGAAACCCATCTTAAATAGACAAAAGATTGCTGAAACAGGCAGTAAGGATTTATTTTTGTTGGCCCGATATATCTTTATTGAAATTGAATTAGAGTGATGACCAATAGTCTCATTCTTAAAAGTAAATAGATTCTGACCAATAGAGTGATGACCAATAGTCTCATTCTTAAAAGTAAATAGAATTTATCCCTATCATCAAGCTGATTCTGTAAACATGCTGAGTAAAAATTTAACACAAAACAAAATAATTTAGGAATTGAACTTTAAACCATTGGCTGAGGGGAGCAGAAATTGTCTCTTCTATATTCCAAAACAATGGATTTCCATGCATTCAGTAGCAGTTCTTGGTATTATACGTTATTTTTATTTATTTAGATTTTTATATTCTGCTTCTTGGCATTTCAAAGTGGATTACATTCGGGTACTGTAGGTATTTCCCTATCCCACCGGGCTTACAATCTAATTTTGTTCCTGAGGCAATGGACGGTAAAGTGACTTGCCCAAGCTCACAAAGAGCGATAGCGGGATTTGAACGCTAGTTTCCCTGGGTCATAGCCTGCTGCTCTAACCATTAAACTACTCCTCCACACATTAAGGAGGTAATTTTCAAAGGAGTTACGTGTGTAAATGTAACATACCATCACAGCAATTTTCCAAAGCCATTTATGCATATAAAGTGCCCTTTACACAAGTAAATACAATGGCATAAATTGTAGCAATTTTCAAAAGCCTACTTATATGGGTAAAGTGCATTTACACATATAAAACCCATTTTTAAGCACTTAAATGCTTTTGAAAATCATAGAAACTGAAATATAGAAATGATGGCAGAAAAGTGTTGTACTTTGGACATTGAAGCGTGGACCCTTGGTCGCTATAAGAGATGACACCTCCCACAGGGCAGAGCCCTGTGGGGTCTTGCAGAGATAGGCTAGCTTAATTCAGAGATAGACACATATAGCTTTATTGTACTGCAAAATAGATGGTAACCCAAGGATCGGGTGATGATTCCAGCTAGGAGAGGAGACACCAGATGGCAATGTTCTGTCTGTAGGTTGCAGGGTGGAAAAGGCAGTTCCACAGTCTCACTAGGCCCGCGATGCGGGGTAGGCCGAGGATCTATGGAAAGAGAGATGAGACAAATCAAAGTCAGAACTAGAGCGGCAGTACTCACTCTGATGCTGGTAGTTGTAGTAGGAGAGAGCCCCGAGGAGTGGAGGTCTCAGACGAACAAGGCCCCGAAGAGCGGATACTGTAGGCGTCCTGTTAGTAAGTAGGCAACCCTGAAGGGTAGATAGGAGCAAGGCAAGGCCCTCGATGAGCAGGTACCTTAGGCGTCCTTGTTGGTAGCAGATAACCCCAGAGGGTAAAGAGGAGCGAGGCAAGACCCCGAGGAGCGGGTACCTTAGGTGTCCTTGTTGGTAGCAGATGACCCCAGAGGGTAAAGAGGAGCGAGGCAAGGCCCCGAGGAGCGGGTACCTAAGTCGTCCTGGAGCTAGAGTGCACAGAGCAGGAGCATCTGGTAATGTGGAGAGATCAGCATGGAGGATTCCTTGCTAACTCGTACTGTGAATCGTGAATGGAGTTTAAATACCAGAGCTAATGACGTCATGCGGTGGGGACACCCCAAGGTTCCCGCCATGACACTCATAAAGGACAGGGCTGCATGCGTGCACGCGTGTGTGCCCTAGGTGACTCCTGGAGAAAGATGGCAAACGCAATCGCCCATGCCGGACCAGGAACGCCAGAGGGTTTGGTGTGGAGAAGCGGAGGCAGCCATCTTACCAAAATGGACTGTTATGAGATAAAAGGTGAGCAACAGAGGGCACAACTGTCTGCGACCGACAGGCACAACAAAAAGGACCAAATGGTCTGTCAATTCTGCCCAGTAAGGTTATGGTAGTATCTGCTGTGCTGTGTAGGTTACCTCATACTTGTTTCCCAGACCATAAAAGTCAGGGCCCTCATTGGTTGCTGTTTGAATCCAATTTCCTGTTACCTCCATTTTTATCAGTTTCCCACACTAGCCCTCGTTCATTGCTGTTGAATCCAGTTCCCTGTTATGCCTTGCTGTTGGAGAGCAATGTTTGAGTTGCATCAAAGTAGCAGTCTTATTGGTTAAGGGTAGTAACCACCACATCAGCAAGTTATCCCCATACTTGTTTCCCCAGACCTTAAAAGTCAGGACCCTCAGTTGCTGAATGAATCCAATTCCCCTTTTTTCCCTGCCATTGAAGCAGAGAGCAATGATGGAATTTCATTGACAGTATCAAGGGTACTAAAACGACTTCGCCCTCTTCTGTTTTTTTCGTGACTATCAATTAGTATTGCAAGCACTGATTTTTTCAGGTTTAGATTACTGTAATGGGCTATACTTGGGTCTACCTGAAACTGTCATCAGACCCCCCTTCAGCTGATTCAGAATTAGGCTGCAAGGCTTCTTACAGCTACTCCTATGAAGCATCACATCTCCCCCATTTTACAAAAACTGCATTGGCTACCAGTCAAATTCAGAATTCGGTACAAAATTGCCATGATAATACACTCTTTACTAAATAATTCAGATTCTATTTGGTTATGCTCTACATTACGAGTTTACAAGCCTACCAGAGAACTCAGATCTGCTGCAAAAAACTTATTAGAAATACCAACAGTAAAAATGGCTGCTTTAAACATTACTAGGCAAAGAGTCTTTTCAGTGGCCAGCCCCATTTTGTAGAACTCTTTGCCTGACCCTTTAAGACAAATATCAAGCAGAAATGATTTTAAGAAAGCGTTAAAAACTTACTTCTTTATAGAAGCATTTGGGAAGATTGACCCCCCCCTCAGTAGCCGTTAACCCAATCACATATGTGGGTACTTTAAATTTAATATTTTTACATCAGGAGGATTTTTAACCATCTTGATAGTTATGATTGTATATCTCTTCATTCTGTTCTAATGTTTTGTTTAAAATAAGTTAATTACTTTAGTACTCTTCCTTTGATATAGTTTTAAAACATTTTTATTTTTACATTGATCATGATGCAGATTGTATTTTTATTCTAATTTTGTTTTATTATTTTATTTTATTTGAACTTTTGATTTTTATGTTTATTATTATTGTAAACCGCTTTGGTCAATCCTGTATTGGTAAAACGGTATATAAATATTTTAAATAAATAAATAAAATAAATAATAACCACTGCACCATCAAGTTACCCCCATTCACTCTTTTCTTCATTTCCATTCTTTAGCCTTTACGAATCCATAGTATTTATTCTATGCCCTTTTGAATTCTTTCACTGTTTTGGTTTTTACCACCTCCTCCGGAAGGGCATTCTAGGCATCCACTACCCTCTCTGTGAAGAAATATTTTCTGACCTTGGTTCTGAGGCGTCCTCCTTGCAGTTTCATTTCGTGATCCCTAGTTCTACTGATTTCTTTCCAATGGAAAAGTTTTGACATTTGCACATCCTTAAAAACTTTTAGGTATCTGAAGGTCTGCATCATATCACCTCTGCGCCTCCCAGGGTATACATATTTATATCCTTCAGTTTTTCCTCACAGGTTTTAGAAACTGACCCCACACCATTTTGGTAGCCCTTCTCTTGACTGCCTCATCCTGTTTTTATCCCTTTTGAGATGAGGGCTCCAGAACCCTCAGATGAGGCCTCTCCAAGGATCTGTAGAAGGGCATCACCATCTCCACTTTCTTACTGGTTATTCCTCTCTCTATGCAGCCCAGCATTCTTCTGGCTGTAGCTATCAACTTGTCACATTGCATCGCCATCATCAGATCGCCAGAAACTATCACCCTAAGATCCCGCTCTTGGTCCGTGCACATCAGGCTCCCCTCCCTCCCCAATCTCATACCACTCTTTTGGATTACCACATCCCAGATGCATGACTCTGCACTTCTTGGCATTGAATCCCAGCTGCCACATCTTCAATCACTCTTCAAGCCTTTGTAAATCACTTCATTCTCTCTACTCCTTCAGGTGTGTCCACTCTGTTGCAGATCTTGGTATCATACGCAAATAGACAAACTTTACCTTCTATCCCTTCCGCAATGTCGCTCACAAATATATTGAACAGAACCGGTCCCAATACTGATCCCTGTGGCACTCCACTTAACGGCTCACTCTTCAGAGTAGGTTTCATTTACCATTACACGTTGTCTCCTATCAATCAACAAGTTTGTAATCCACTCTACCACCTTGGTGCTCACTCTGAAGCTTCTCATTTTGTTCACAAGTCTATGTGTAACGGTATCAGAAGCTTTGCTGAAATCCAAATAGATGACATCGAGTGCTCTTCCTCGATCCAATTCTCTAGTCACCCATTCAAAAAATAAAAATCAATCAGATTTGTCTGACAGGACCTTCCTCTGGTGAATCCATGCTTCCTCAGGTCCAGCAACTTACCAGATTGTAGATAGTTCAGTGTCCTTTCTTTCAGCAGCGTCTTCATTAATTTTCCTACAACCAAAATGAGGCTAACTGGCCTGTAGTTGCCAGCCTTCTCTCTGCTACCACTCTTATGAAGATGGACCACACCTGCTCTTCTCCTATCTCGCGGCACCACTCCCATTTTCAGTCTCTTTTCTGGTTATTTCCAGTCCAGAAGGGCTCCAAGCTAAATATATTATATTACTACCTTAAAGCTCTGAAATACAGCCAAAAAGTTATATATATTTGCATTGTTGGTGTGTGAAGGGATTGTTCAGACTGCAGCACTGAAGGTCAGGAAGTGTGGAATACTGATATTAATTGTTAGCAGTGGAAATTTTTTTTTAAATAAAACTCCTCACCTATCATTAGGCAGCTTGTCTTGGGGTGAGGCTGATCCTAAGAAAACATTCTGTGCCAGTTCTGTGGGGTGAGTAGAGATATTTGATAAAACTGTATGTTAAAGGCCTTGAAAGTAACTAGGCCTGTACTAATCTATTCTTGTAGACTGATGGCTCAAAGGGATATATTTTCCCAAACTCTTTTGTACTCTAGGTATCACCGATACCTCTGGCTTTAATTAGGGTTTCCATATCACTCAATGACTATGAGCTTTGATCTGTGCCTCTTGATTTTCACCAAGGTTCTATGGCCAATCGCTTCTGAGCAAGAGGGGAAGAATTATTTTCCTGCATCTTTGCCTAACTTTTTCCTAGGTATTATTAGGAGAATGATTAGTAGAAAAATGTTTCTGAGCTCAGAGTACCCTTTCTTTGACACTGCTCTCCAAGAAGTTTCTTTGCACTTATTTCTGTGCTAAGCCACAGTTGTTTTAGTGCAATTTAAATATAATTCAGAAGTGGCAAATCACGGTATTTTGCACTACAACTGAATGACTGACTTCTTTTTCAGTTTACCATCAAATCTAATCTTAAACAGCCTGCTTATTTCAGAACTAGCAGGCAAGGTGGAAGTGAAATGCCCTGGATATTTAGCTATTTTTATTAAACTGACATGTCAACTAAGAGCATGATTTGTCATTTTTCGAGAAGGCTGTTCTTTCACAGATGGACATGCTTTAAAAAATTATCAAGAAGTTAGACACTGACAGGACCCGCTTCTTCATTTGATCATAATTGTTACTAGAGTAAGTCAATAATATAAGCATGAAGTCTCCTTGCATCCTGTTACACATGCACCAGTAAGCTGTCTCAGAGGCTTTCATTGTACTACTGGTAGAAGCCATCTCTTGATTTCTCAATGTTTCATTCATATCCTCTTCTTGAATGTCATGAATTTGAAGCCTCTGAGCAGAAACAGATTCTTACCAAGCGATCATATTATTTGTATCTCTTCTGCCCACATCTATAAAGGATACACATCTCTGATCTTTAGAGAGATTGATTGAGCGAGACACTTAGTTCTGTCATTTTGCACTACAGCTTTCAGAAAATAGCATTTTCACAGAATGAAAGCAGAAATATCCAGGTACTATATAAAAGCTACATCTTGTTGTCAGATATGATTTGACAACTCAATATATCTGTCTTTGCAGAAGGGGGCCAGTATCTACAGGTGGGGTTGAATTTAATTGTTCAGAAGTAATAGTGAAATAAATTATAGTATTTGTTAGAAACATTTTTTTCAGCATGTTGAAGTATTGTTTGAAAAGTAATACAGCTCTCTGACAAAAAAAGAACCAACTTTGAGTATAAAGTGTTGATATTCATAAAGGGGTAGATTTTCAAAGATGTGCATGCTCGTCCATGTGCGTGCGCTACCCGGCGCGCAAACATGGATGCCCGATTTTATAACATGTGCGCGCAGGTGCACGTATGCTATAAATTTGGGGGTCGGGCTCGCAAGGGGGTGCACACTTGTGCATCCTGCACACGCTGATGCCCGCAGCCTTCCTCAGTTCCCTCCCAGTCTGCTACAATTTCAGAACAGACTGGGAGGGAACTTCCCAACCCCCTACAATAACCTCTCTTCACCTTCCCCTAACCTACCCGCCCCCTAGCCCTAACCTAGCCCTGCCCAAATCTTTATTTTACCTTTTGTGCCTGCCTCAGGGCAGGCGCAAGTTGCATGTGCCAGCACCCTACCGGCACGCAAACTCCCAGCACAGTGGCAAATGGCTGCAGTGCCAGGGGCCTCTAGCTCCGCCTTGCCCCAGGACCACCCCGCCCCCTCACCCCTTTCCTGAGGCCTCGGGACTTACGTGCATGACCAGGCCTTTGAAAAGGCGTAACGCTTTTAAAATCTACCCCAAAGGATGAAATGAGCTTTTCTAGATTAGTTTCTTTATGAACTCTTATAGGGGTGAATTTTAAAAGCCCGGCACACACCAAAGCCGAGAGATTTGCAAGTATGTCCAGCCGGTGCGTGCTGCACGGATTTTAAATAGTGCCTAGGTACACACGAATCTCCCAGTACTCATACAAATAAGTTACAAAAAAGGAGCAGGGAATGTGCATGTTCTGGGTGGGACGTGGGCGTTCCAGGCCTTTAACATGAAATGCGCACTTATTTATGCGCACAAGTACATGCCGGGTTCCCCTGCTGTGTAACTTTCCTACTGCTATGGATGGTGTGTAAGTAATAAAATACAAAAAATCTAGGCTAGTCAACAGGATTTTAAAGGTTGGTGCAAACAGCATAAAAGGGAGGCTATTTAACTAAGGGGGTTAGGAAGTCCTCTCTGCTACTTGGGCGAATTGGGAATGGCATTGGTGTGCATATCTACTAAAATCACCCCACTTCCTTGGAAAAGACGGCATTTGTGCGCACATGTACGTATCCATTTAAAATTGTACGCACATGTATGTGTGTATAGCCTATATTCTACCATGTGCGTATATACCACATATGTTATAATATGACTGCTTCTTTTGACACAAGCCGGCATACGTGCGTACGTGAACACCTGTGCACCAGTATCAAAGTTACCGTCATAATATTTTTATACACATTTAGATACAGAATAGATTTATTTTATTTATTTATTTATTTAAAATCTTTTCTATACCGTCATTAAGTATATACTATCACAACGGTTTACATGCAGGCACATATATTAATGTTGGTATGAGTATATATATTGTACATTGTACATTGTATATATATTGTATATATATTGTACATTCTAAACAGGTGCCATTAAGGTTCGGTTACATGAGTTCATAATAAAAGCTATTCGATGCGTGTGTTAATTCTTGTCCTTTTATACATGAAACAAGTTTCAAGTATTATCTGCATAATTCTAATATTTTAGCAGTGAGATAAAATGGTAATAATAAAAAATCCACACTTAACGGGATAAGTGTTGTGTGCTGATGTTCTGTCGCCTGTTTCCTCTAGCCTTTATTCTCCATTTTCCTTGATGAAAGCTTGTCTGAAAAGCCAGGTTTTCAAACTTTTTAAAAATGGTTTGAGGTCTCTTTGTAGTCTAATCTCAAGTGGCATGGTGTTCCATAGTACTGGTCCTGCTAAAGATAATGCCCTTTCTCTCACTTGAGATAGTCTTGCTGTCTTTATGGAAGGGATGGTAAGGAGCGCTTTATTGGCTGACCTCAGGTTTCTATGTGAGACGTGTAACCGTAGTGCTGTGTTCAGCCAGTCTGCTTTCTCGTCATGTATTAATTTATGTATTGTACATAGAGCTTTGTACTGTATTCTGTGTTCTATGGGCAGCCAGTGTAAGTCCACTAGAGTATCTGTGATGGTGGTCCCTTCTTCTTTTACCAGTTAATATTCTGGCTGCAGTGTTCTGTAGTATTTGAAGTGGTCTTAATGTTGTGTGTGGTAATCCTAATAATAGGGCGTTGCAGTAGTCAGTGCTAGAGAATATCAATGCTTGGAGCACTGATCAAAAGATTGTAGGTGCTAGTAATGGTTTTTGTTCCCTTAGAATCATGAGCTTTCCATAGCCTTCCTTTACTTTTATTATTATTTATTTATCACTTTTCCAAAATAAATACAAAGTACAATCTTTGTACAGAAAATCAGAAACTGCTTTAGTCATATCATTTATCATTTACGGTAATAAACATCATCATTTACCAAGACCACAATTCGCTGGGGGACGAGGAGGAACAATTTTAATCTATATCTTAGGAGCTGTTTAAGGAAAATAGTTTTAAAACCACAATTCTCGGTGGCTGAACTTCAATCTAATTTCCTCTTTTATGCCTAAGTTATGGGGCTTACTTGAGGAGAAGAAGGAGGAGGCATTCTCATTCGGGAATCTAGAAACATTTTTAATTGTTCAGGAAAAAAATAAACATAAACCTCATTATTAAGTTTCAAGATACATTTACAAGGGAATTTCAATTGAAATGTTGCCCCCAATGTTATGGCCTCTTGCCGTAGGGACAAGAAGCCTTTCCTCCTCTCCTGTGTGGTTTTGGCCAGGTCTGGAAATATTTGAATATACTGACCATGAAAATTTATCTTAGGGTTCTGGAAGTACATACGCATTATATAATTTAGGTCATTTTCATACAGAAATGAAACTAACAGAGTAGCTCTTTCCACAATCTCTATTGTGGAAGATTCTAAAAACTGTGTAAGATTTTGTAGATCTAACTGGTAATTTTGTGTTTCTCTACCCCTCACATTTCTAAAAGGAAGAAAATAGACCTTATTAAACGATGGTAATTTTTCCAATGGTACTTTCAAAACTTCTATTAGATACCTTCTTAAAGTCACTCTGGGCTGTTCCCCTATAATTTTAGGAAAATTTAGAAATCTGAGATTAAGACGTCTCAGACGATTTTCCATATATTCTATTTTCCTATTTAAAGCTAATTGTTCCTGTATAATTGTAGATTGTATTTCTAGCCCTTTTTTAACCCCATCTTCCAGCCCCTGGATATGTTTCTGATGGTCAACTACTTTAATATTTGAATCATTAACATGAGTGTCTAACTTTTGTACACATTCAGAAATCTGCTGGGAACATTTTTTAACTTCCGTTCCTAGTTGTACCATAAGCTCCCATAAAGAATCTAAGGTAACTACAGCAGGTTTAACAAATAGGTCTTCATTAGAAACAGTTTGAGGTAATAAACTATATATTGTAGTGTCCTTTTGTTCTTGATTTGTCGCTGGTATTAAATTTGTTGAAGTCTCTGTTGATCCCTCTAAAATGCTAATAGAGCTCACCGGCTCGTTCCTTAGCAAAACAACATCTGAGACTTCTTGCAAATTTGCTGACAATTGTTTCCTCAGAACTGGGGGGCTCAGAGTGACATCACCAGATGAGACTGATGCTCCTTCAACAGTCGCATCTAAGGGAATATTCACCCCCTCCATTTGTGATTGAAGAGCTATGTACTGTGAGATGATACGCTGACCGGGGGGAATTGTTGGAGTTGAGGGATACACTCTAACTTTTCCTTTTCGGGGGCATAGTTAATAAGTAAGAAATTCAGTTTGCTTACCCCGGACGGAGTACAATAGCGCTCACCGATAATGATCTTACTTCCTCCTTCTCAGCGAGATAAGAACCTGGCTGGAGATGAGTATTTCTTTATCAGCGAGTCCAATAAGATGTTAGTTGAAGATCATTTTTTCCAACACTTTCGGACAAAGCCGCGCGCCCCTTCGGCGCGCGCGGCTTAGGCGACGCGCCGGCGGCGTCTGTCGCGCCGCAATAGAGCAGTTTTTAAGCCCCTCCAGTCCCCGATCTCTGACGTCACGGGGCGGGGTCAGGGTTTGGCGTTCGGGTCTCCGTCGGCCCTGTAGTGAGCAGGGCCTGGTAGCTGAAGAGAAACTCCTCCACACCTGGACTTTCCTCTCCTCCCGAGCAGGTATTTCAAAAACCAGAGCAGTTTTTAAGCCCCTCCAGTCCCCGATCTCTGACATCACGGGGCGGGGTCAGGGTTCGGCGTTCGGGTCTCCCTCGGCCCTGTAGTGAGCAGGGCCCGGTAGCTGAAGAGAAACTCCTCCACACCTGGACTTTCCTCTCCTCCCGAGCAGCTTCCTTTACTTTTAAAGATATGTGTTGTTTCAGACTGAGTTCTGTATTATTACTCCAAGGTTCCATACCTTTTCTGTTAGTTCTATTTTTTGGTTATTTTTTAAGCGTTATTGAGGTTTGAACTATTTCTCCACTTTTTCGTTCTAAATGTATGAATTCTGTTTTTTCGATGTTAGTTCCATTTGGTTTAGAAGCTGTTTGATATATATATCTGTATCTATATATAGATATCTATATCTATCTATATATATAAATATATATGGTGCCCTGAATGAACCTTTACACAAGTATGTGTGTTTATATATACACACATGCTTTAATGCACATATTTATTTAGGGGACCCAATACACATACATACATACACGCAATACACACATAAATAAAGGTGAATTTTAAAAGCCCAATGTGTGCATCATAGAAATATAGAAATAATGGCAGAAATAGACCAAACTGCCTATCCAGTCTACCTAGCAAGCTCCCACACTTATTTTCCCATACTTATCTGTTTCATTGACCACCAAGTTCAGTACCCTTGTTGGTAACTGTTTGATTCAAATTTCCTGCCACCACCTTCTGTTGATGCAGACAGTAATGCTGGAGTTGCATCAAAGGTGAATCATAAGGCTTAATGGTTACCCCGATGCTTGTTTACCCAGACTACACAGTTGGGTGTTGTCTGCATGTAAATCCTCTTTTCCACATTTCCCCCTGCCGTTGAAGCAGAGAGCAACATTGTTTATGCATTCAAAGTGAAGTATCAGGCTTTATTGGTTTAGGGTAGTAACTGCCGCAATAAGCAAGCTGCCCCCACACTTATTTGTTTACTCAGACTGTGTAGTTTAGTCCTTGTTGGTTGTTGTCTGAATGCAAATCCTCTTTCCCACATTTCCCCTTGCCATTGAAGCAGAGAGCAATGTTGGAGTTGCATTAACTGTGTGAAGGCTTATTGAGTAAGAGTAGAAATCACCAGGTAGTAGCCACCATTCCAGCAAGCCACCCCCATGGCTCTTCTCTTCATTCCCATACTCTAGCCTTTATGGATCCACCCATGCCCCTTTCAAATCCGTCACAGTTTTATTCTTCACCACTTCCTCTGGAAGGGCATTCCAGGCATCCACTACCCTCTCCATGAAGAAATACTTCCTGACATTGGTTCTCCCTGGAGTTTCAAATCGTGACCCCTAGTTCTACTGATTTATTTCCAATGGAAAAGGTTAGTTGTTGACCATGGATCATTAAAACCTTTCAAGTATCTGAAAATGTGTATCATATCACCCCTGCTCCTCTTCTCCTCCAGGGTATACATATTTAGGTTCTTCATTCTCTCCTCATAAGTCATTTTATGAAGACAATCCACCTTTTTGGTTGCCCTTCTCTGGACCGCCTCTATCCTGTCTCTGTCCCTGTCCCTTTGGAGATACGGTCTCCAGAACTGAACATAGTATTCCAGATGAGGCCTCACCATGGCCCTGTACAAGGGGATCATCACTTCCTTTTTCTTACTAGATATTCCTCTCTCTCTGCAGCCCAGCATTCTTCTGGCTATAGCTATCGCCTTGTCACATTGTTTCGCCGACTTCAGATCATTAGACACTATCACCCCAAGGTCTCTCTCCTGCTCCGTGCACATCGGCCCTTCACCCCCCCATCAAATACAGTTCTTTCAGATTTCCACACCCCATATGCATGACTCTGCACTTCTTGGCATTGAATCTCAGCTGCCATATCTTCAAACATTCTTCCAGCTTCCTTAAATCCCATTTCATTCTCTCCACTCCTTCTGGCATGTCCACTCTGTTGCAGGTCCAGCAATTCTTCTGACTTTAGATAGTTCACTATTCTTTCTTTCAGCAGCGACTCCATTAATTTTCCCACCACCGAGGTGAGGCTAACCGGTCTGTGGTTTCCAGCCTCCTCTCTGCTCCCACTCTTGTGAGGCAGAACCACCAATCAATCGGCACCACTCACGTTTCTAGGGATCTATTGAACAGGTCACATAGTGGACCCGCCAGTGGACCCGCCAGCACATCTCTGAGCTCCCTCAGTATCCTGGGATGAACCTCATCAGGCCCCATGGCTTTGTCCACTTTCACTTTTCTTAGCTCTTCCCATACATTCTCTTCTGTAAATGGAGTTTCATCTACTCCACTCCCCTCCAGTTTCTTGTTAACTAGTGATGGTCCTTCTCCAGGGTCCTCTTTAGTGAACACCGAACTGAAGTAGTCATTTAATATTTCTGCCATTTCTTCATCTCTCTCTACACATTGATCATTTTCACCTTTCAATTTCACTATACCACTTTGGACTTTTCTCTGATGTATCTGAAAAATGTTTTGTCACCTCGCTTTACCTCTGGCAGTCCTTTCTTCCGCTTGACTTTTTGCTTTCTTGATTACTTTCTTCATTGCCCTCAGTTCCACCAGATATTCTTCCTTGTGATCCTCCCTTTGGGATCCTTAATATTTCTTAAATGCTGTTCTTTTAGCTTTTATTTTATCAGCCACCTCCTTTGATAATCAGATAGGTTTCATTTTTCTCTTGCTTTTCTTTACTTTTCTAACATATAGATTAGTTGCCTTGGTAATTGCTCCTTTTAGTTTGGCCCACTGTTGTTCCACATCTCTCATTTTCTCCCAGCCTTATTCTTCCTCCAGGTACTTCTTCATTTCAACAAAGTCCATGTTTTTGAATTGCAAAACTCGGGTCTTCGTGCTACTTCTCCGTATCCTATTTGTGATATTAAATCATGCCATTTGATGATCACTGGTGCTGAGGTGGGCACCCACCCGGACATTAGAGACATTATCACCATTAGTGAGCACTAAATCGAGTATAGCTCCCTCCCTCGTGGGTTCCATTACAAATTTGTTTGAACAGAGCCCCTTGCAGGGCACCCACTATCTCTCTACTACTGTTACATTCTGCAGAAGGGATTCTCCGGTCTACATCCGGCAGATTAAAATCTCCAACAATCACCACTTCTCCCTTCTTTCCCATCTTTTGGATGTCTTCAGATCTCTGTCAAGTTCTTCCATTTGATTTGGTGTCCTGTAATCCACTCCAATAAAAATGGATGTCCCATCATCTTTTTTTGGGATGGCCTATAATCGGGGGATGCACAAATAAGTAGGGATGTGCAATTGTTTTTCCCAAATTAGGCAATTTCAACGAATGGTTCGGGAGAACTGAAAAACAATCAAATTTTTATGAAATTTCAGAAAAAATTCATTTTCGGGTTAGTGCACACTAACCTGAAAATCCTGAAAAAAAAACAAACCCCGAACTGCAGGAAAAATGAAATTCCTGCGGGGGGGCCCCAAAACAAAGCCCGACACGATATTTAGACCCGAAGCACATCTCTATAAATAAGTAGGGCTCAAATGCATCGAGCAGATTTTAAAAACCAAAGTACACGCACATCTCCCACTGCATGTACATCTTGAAAGTTTTCAAAAAGTGGCAGTGCATAAGCATGGTCTGAGCAGAGCATGGGTGTTTTGGGGCATGAACCTAAAATTTGCACGTAAATACTGCTCGCCAAGACCCCATGCCACATAGCTTTACTTCTACTATGGATGCCGTGTAAGTTAAAATTGAAAGAAGAATATGTGGATCCATGGGATTTTAAGGTTTATGGCTAGCTGGAGGAGTGGAGGCTAGCAAGTCAAGGCGGGTTCAAGGACCTATCTGTTGACTGGATGAACTGGTAAACTGGGAATGGTGTGGGTGTGCGCCCCTTTTAAAATCCCCCGATTCACGCAGTAGAAGTGGGATTTGTGCACCCATGTGCACACCCATTTAATATTTGGTGCACATGTCCGTGTGGCCAGGCTATTTTATATCATGTGTACCCACACGCCGGTTTGAAAGTTAGTGCAGAAAGCCTTGTATTCATGCTGATAGAATGCTACACAGTAATCATATACCGTATTTTTTGGACTATAAGGCGCACCGGATTATAAGGCGCATTATCAAAAAGTTCCTGCTAATGCGTCCTGGTTCATATATAAGCCACACCGGATTATACTGCTGGAGCACAGAAACTCCGCGGGGATCCTGCGCAAGGAGCTGTACGCAGTGGGTGGGCGGCCGCCCTGGGCGCCGGGTCTAAGGCTCAGAGCCTTTTTTTTAATCGGTTGTGCCCTTTAAACTACGGTACCGGTACTTTTTTATTATCCCCCATATGCCCCCGGGGGCAGATCGGCAGGCGCTGATGCTGGCTCCCTGCCGCAAGTAACAAGGAGGCGGGTTCTGGCTGCCGCGGAACGCAGCTTGATGTCGGCATCTCCGGCCACATGGATGGTTGAAAGCGCTGCATGCGCTGATGCTCCTCCTCCTTCCTGCCTGTGCGTCCCCGGAAGTAAACGTTGCCGGAGCCATGTGGGCAGGAAGGAGGGGAAGCATCAGCGCATGCAGCGCTTTCAACCATCCATGTGGTCGGAGATGCCGACATCAAGCTGCGTTCCGCGGCAGCCAGAACCCGCCTCCTTGTTACTTGCGGCAGGGAGCCACGAGTCTTCATCCTTGTCTTCAACGGCATGGAGCCGCCACCGCTGGGGCCTGTTCTGTGGCCTGGGTGGCCCCTGAAGGAGTCCTTGCGGCAGGGACGCAGCGGCCCGAGAAGACGAAGAGGCCCAGTGAGTGAGAGACTGAGTATGAATGATTGTATGAGACACAGCATGTGACAGTGAGAGCCAGTGTGTGTGTGTGAGAGAGAGAAAAGCATGTGAGAATGAGAACCTGTTTGTTTGAGGGAGAAGATGGAGAGAAAAGAAACAGAAAAAAAATTCATATATAAGGCGCACCGGACTATAAGGCGCACTTCCGATTTCTGAGAAAATTGTAGGTTTTTATGTGCGCCTTATAGTCTGAAAAATACGGTAATTAGTGTTTGTAGAACTGTTCTACTACACTTTTGGTTAAAAAGATTCTATAAAGGTACATTTCATATTGCATTTTGAGCAGTGGACTGTGAGAAAAGAAGTAATTTTGAGCATGAAACTGTACAAGCTTCATGAAATGACAATCAGAATTTAGTAGCAAACCACCATCATTGCAATGCTGACTGCAGGTGATCTGCAGACATGTGGGAAAAGAAAGTTAACATGACCAATCCAGTTGTAGTACTACTTCTTCGATAGGCTTTTTTACTTTTATGAGGTTTGCTACATCCTTTGCTTACATCTTCTCTTTTCTAATATTGTTTTATTTTTTTACAGCACACTTTAGACTTGAGAATGTATAATCTACATGTGGTATGTTTAAGGCTGATATTTGTCATGATATAATTTTTCTTATTATGGCCTTCTACTTTGTTTTTATTTTTACTTTATTTTTTGTACACTCTTGTCCTATAGGATGCCTCCCATCTTGAAAATGTTATAAGCTGAATACTTTTGATTTAGGTATGTGCTTTGGACCCGACACTGTTCGTTGTTAGCTGTAATATATGCTGCTGGTCTTATTTTTTTTGTTTTCTGTATAGATAACAACCTTTGGAAATTGTTTTTCATGGGTTCC
Organism: Rhinatrema bivittatum; assembly: GCF_901001135.1. Classification (NCBI taxonomy): domain Eukaryota; kingdom Metazoa; phylum Chordata; class Amphibia; order Gymnophiona; family Rhinatrematidae; genus Rhinatrema; species Rhinatrema bivittatum. The sequence continues at coordinate 20,130,372 of NC_042629.1, forward strand.
TTCTGACACAGCCCCTATGGTGGGACACGGCTGTGATGGGGCGGGGGACTATACTTCTTGACATTCCTTTAAAGTTTACACTATAAAGCTGTTTTCCTGAAGAAGTCTTTACAACGTTGTTACTTTGCTCGACTTGGAGAACAGCATTATATTGATTGGTCTCATACCCTTCTCTTTGCCATGTGCTTCCTTGTGTGATTCATATTTACTCTTTGCAATCCAGTTGTACAGTTTTGGACTTTGGCATTGCTGGAAGCCATTTTAATTCACCACAGGAAAATACCATTTTCATTCTTTATTAATATTCAAGACTAGCTCAAACTGGGGAGAAAAAACTCTTTTGATGAACAAGACCCTTAATCATTACAATTCTGATTGGAACCTATGGGATTCTTTTGATGTACGGCATTTCTTACTGATATTATATTCTGTTTTATTATGCTCATTTTGCCTGTAAGGCAAATGCACACATTATACTTAAGAAAGGCCCAAGGAAAGCTGTAACAGTGTACAAAAAATTTGTAGCGCATGAGTAAAGTAAAGAACATAATCCTAAGGTGACACCCTACTAAATTTCTTTGTGCTATCCTTTCATGTTTTTCGCTGTTGAATATTTATACTACAGCCTTCCTTGGGAATGTGCTACACGCACTGCAAACATAAATGGAATTTTAATAATGATTAATATGCATCAAATGTGTTTGCCATCAAACTACAATAACTCTTGTTTGGTTTAATCGAATGGAATTCCTTCATTCTCTTTCTACTTGCCTTTCTTGTTAAGAAACTTAGGAAATGATTAGAGAATGATTAAAAAATGAGCAAATGGAATAATTCATTGACAGCTTCAGTTTAATTTAATAACCAAGAAATATTATATTAGAGCCTGTGGTTATTGTAAATTAATTATACCAGTGTGATAACGAAAAGACCCCATGTAGTACATATTTTTAATTAAATCTAAAAAATCCAAATCCTAATTTCTAACTAGTTCTGTATTTTTGTGATATTGATAAAATTGGTCTATGAATTTTTTAATGTTTGAGGATAAGTTAAAATGGTTTTTAGTTGGTGACTTTTTTTTATAGGGAGGGATCCTGTGTCTTGACTTGCCAGGAATGCCAATGGACAATAAGTTTTAAGTTTTGGGCTATTTTGAACATTAAATCACAATGTGAAGGAGGCTGATCTGAATTCTTTCATGTACTATAAGAGACTGGGAGGTTACTCGCTTTCTCTGTCAGTAAAAGTTCTTAAGCATCAAACAATTCCTTCAGTGGTTGCAGAGGAAAGGAAAAACAATTTTTTTCAAAAATAAATGGCCTGTAGGTGCCTTCCACAAATACTGGAAGTAGCAATTTAAGTGTTTGTGCCATTTCCTCCATACCAAAAAATCTTTAAAATAATATGCAGAACCAGTGCTTGAGGTTTGTGAGTCCTTCAGCACTCAAGTTATACGTTCTGTTCCTACTTACACAGTATAGTGCATGGCATAGGCATTTGCTAAGGTATAATTTAGGGTTTTAAATAAAGACCTTGCTTGTTTTCACCAAAGAGCCTTGTGGATAAAGACATATTTATGGATGTAGAACTGTACTATAAATGTTTGAGCCGATCAGATTAGAACAAAATTTAACCTTTTAGAAAATGTTTGAACATCCTGGGTAGAGTTTTCAGTAACCAAATGCTATGGGATTGCGAATTTTAAACGGGACTAAGTGGTTAGACCAAAACTGTCTGTCTTGTAAAAGAAATATGTCTGGAAGCCATTGTGTGAACCAAAACAAATAAAAAGTATGCATTTGATTATCCGGTGAAGACTCTGCTGCTAGCTGGAAAGATTCAGCATTAGTACATTTTGAGTGTATTGTGTTATAATATCCAGATATCAATCAGCCTGGTAAGCAGTTTGATGCTTACTAAAGATTTGCCCTGTTGGAAAATTGTAGGTGGGGAGGAAGATGTTAAGAATGTTGAGAGCTGTAATAGGCAGTCAGAAAATACAACAATGTGGTGTATATATATATATATATATATATATATATATATATATATATAAAACAACCATAAACACTCATTGCAGAATGGAATAAAAGCACAATTTTGTTCTCACTAATATTTCCTTTATTTTATTTTTATACCAACAATTATAACAAATTCAGACTATCATAAAATGACATATATCATCTTTACCTCACTAAAATCACCATCCATTCATACTCAACCATACCATTTTCACTTTGTGCAATATTTGCAAAATCGGGATTACATAATATTTGCTTTGAATATTATAATGATAAATATATGATTTTATACAACTTGATATAACTCAACTTTGTATTGGCAAATTTTAATAAAAATACATAGTACCAATATTTCTATTTAACAACTCTGGATAATCACAAAGTGCTTGACATTGATGTTATTATTAATAGTTATTAATTAATTGTGCTTTTATTCCCTTTGTGCACCCCTTTGTGCAACTCTTTGTGCTTCATTTAATATTTTTTCTTTTACGTTTTCTGTTAAGTAACCTTTTTTTCAAGTTCCTACCTTATGCCTTTGTTAACAATTGTATTATAAATGTTCTCTGTATTTGACTATGGAAATATTTTTTCCTGCTTTTTCTGTTTTATGTAAACCGGTATGATTTGCATTTTAATGTAAGAATGTCGGTATAGAAAAATTATAAATAAAAAATATATATATTATATGAGAGGTGATAGCTCATATTTAAAATGCAAATAGCAAAAAGTTAGTCATTGCATCTTTGCTTATTCCAACACTTTTAATTCACACATGCACAGTTCAGCTTCTTGTGAGCAATTTGTGGGCAAGCTATACATGTCTACAGGATAACTCATCACTTTTCACAATTCTCACCCACAGAGATCCCTTATAGAGAAACATAGAAATGACGGCAGAAGAAGACCAAACGGCCCATCCAGTCTGCCCAGCAAGCTTTCACCCATTTTTTTCTCTCACATACTTATCTGTTTCTCTTGGCTCTTAGTAACCTTTTTTATTCTATTTCCCTTCCACCCCCACCATTAATGTAGAGAGCAGTGTTGGAACTGCATCTAAGTGAAATAGCTTAATTAGTTAGGGGTATTAACCACCGCAATAAGCAAGCTACACCCATGCTTATCTGTTTATCCAGACTATGTAATTCAGTCCTTGTTGGTTGTTGCCTGAATATAGATCCACGTTTCTTCATTCCCCCCTGCCATTGAAGTAGAGAGCCATGCTGGCTATGCATTGAAAGTGAAGTATCAGTCTTGTTCCCCTTCCATTGAAGCAGAGAGCTATGCTGGATATGCGTGAAGTGTCAAACTTTCTCCCCTGCCATTGAAGCAGAGAGCTATGCTGGATATGCATTGAAAGTGCAGTGTCAGTCTTTCTCTCTAGCCATTGAAGCAGAGAGCTATGCTGTATATGCATTGAAAGTGAAGTATCAGGCTTATTTGGTTTGGGGTAGTAACTGCCATAACAAGCAAGCTACTCCCCGCTTTTTTGTGAATGCAAATCCTTTTTTCCACATTTCCTCATTGCCGCTGAAGCTTAGAGCAATGTTGGAGTCGCATTAACCGTGTGTATATTTATTGAATAAGGGTATTGCCAGGTAGTAGCCGTTGTTTCCGTGAGCCACCCACTCTTCATTGACATCCTCTAGACTTTATGGATCTACAGTGTTTATCTCACACCCCTTTGAAGTCCTTTACAGTTTTGGTCTTCACCACTTCCTCCAGAAGGTCATTCCAGGCATCCACCACCCTCTCCGTGAAGAAATACTTCCTGACATTGGTTCTGAGCCTTCCTCCCTGGAGATTTAAATCGTGACCCCCTGGTTTTGCTGATTTTTTTCCAACAGAAAAGGCTTGTCGTTATCTTTGGATCATTAAAACCTTTCAAGTATCTGAAAGTCTGTATCATATCACCTCTGCTCCTCCTTTCCTCCAGGGTGTACATATTTAGATTCTTCAATTTCTCCTCATAAGTCATTCGATGAAGACCCTCCACCTTTTTGTTCGCCCTTCTCTGGACCGCCTCCATCCTGTCTCTGTCTCTTTGGAGATATGGTCTCCAGAACTGAACACAGTACTCCAAGTGAGGCCTCACCAAGGACCTGTACAAAGGGGATCATCACTTCCCTTTTCTTACTCGATATTCCTTTCTCTATGCAGCCCAGCATTCTTCTGGCTTTAGCTATCGCCTTGTCACATTGTTTCGCTGACTTCAGATCATTAGACAATATCACCCCAAGGTCTCTCTCCTGCTCCATGCACATCAGCCCTTCACCCCCCATCGAATACAGTTCTTCCGGATTTCCACACCCCATATGCATGACTCTGCACTTCTTGGCATTGAATCTCAGCTGCCATATCTTCGACCACTCTTCCAGCTTCTTTAAATCCCGTCTCACAAGCTGTCCACTGATCCCCACAGAAATTTGCAGATTTGCAGAGAAGACAATGATTACTATAGTTCAGTAAATGCAAGAAAACACTAGCCTGGACAAATTATTGACCTTAGTCAAACTGCAAACAGAATACAGGATTAGCAAAGAAAGAAACCTGTGTTACACATATAGTGCCTATGTGTTTTTTATTTTATAGATAGAAAATGGTAAAAGAGTCACCATAAATCAGGTCCTTAGACAATCAGCCAGTCCGATCTAAACATAGAAACATGGAAATAGTGGCAGAAAAGAACCAATGGTCCATTCAGTAGGCCCAGCAAGTTTCCCCATGATAGTATCCGCCATGCAGGTTACCCCCATGTATCAGTCAGTGCTGCTTGATGTGCTTTGCTTATGGATTTGTCCGTAGAAGCAGTCCTGTGTTTCTTTTCCTTAATGTCTGCGCATCAGTACCCCAGACTGTAAAAAAGATTCAGGGAAAACCAACATGAGCCATGATTTTTTTTTTACAGTCTGGGGTACTAATGCGCAGACATTAAGGAAAAGAAACACAGGACTGCTTCTATGGACAAATCCATAAGGATGGGGGTAACCTGCACGGCAGATGCTACCATGGGAAGTCGCTGGGCAGACTGGATGGACCATTAGTTCTTTTCTGCCATCATTTCTATGTTTCTGTGTTTAGATCTGACTGCCTGTGCCTGGTTGTCTAAGGACCTGATTCATAGTGACACTTTTACCATTTTCTATCTATAAAATAAAAAACACTCGGGCCTTAAATGTGACACAGGTTTTTTTCTTGGCTAATGTTGTTTGCAGTTTTGACTAAGGTCAATAATTTGTCCAGATTATTGTTTGCTTGTGTTTATTGAACTATAGTACAATAATATATTTTTTGTTACTGTGCTTTTGTGATTAGTTCTTTAATGTTCTAGTGGTTGCACCAAATAGGGCAGACTTTTTTTTTTAAGTAAAGAGTACTTAAAATGTAATATTATAAAAGAATTGTGTATTACAGTATGCCAGGGAGCTTGTGCATATAAAGTAGCAAAGTTGATATTTTGTTTCCACTCTGCCCATGATACAACCAGCATACTGCACACCTAAAGGCAGCAAAGATTGGCAGCCTGCAGACTGAGCTGATTTCTCGCTCACTATTGCTCTTCCTTTCCCCGAGGGATTAATTTCTGTATTGCTGTTAAGAAGCAATCTCATCCAGATCAATTTTACAGGTGTTCTGTGCTTGCGTGATGAGGGCAGAGGTGAAAGTGAGGACAGACCATTTGCTCAATAAACCTCACTACCGTGGGAGGCAAATCAAGCATCCAGCTAAGGATAAAACTGTTTCACCTGCCATTTCCTCAGGAAAGTCAAGAAAAGCACCACAGAGACGTTTTCTTCTTGCACGCCTGCACTCCATTCCTGCCTGTCCTGCTTCCTCCCCCAGTCAGGAAGAAGAGATTGGGAGTCCTTGAAGGACTGTTTTTTTTAACAGGAAGAGTTTCTTGTCATTGACATTATGCCCTGTTTCACTCCCTCCCTTCTTTTGAAGAGGAGCAGACATTGGGCAGATATCAAGTCTAAAGCCTTGAGGAATGCAGCCTACAAATAAACCAGCGTTATCACCGATAACTAATTTTAATTCTCTCAGCATGCACTGCCAATTAATTATTTTATTTTTAAACATTGATTATTCTTTTTCCTAAACTAGTCTCAAGACCTAGTACATTCAAAATTATAATGTAAGTTACATTTACAGATCCTTTACAAATTACAGTCAAAACTGACACAAAAGCAAATCATTGATACAGAGATGGTTAAAGACATGAGGTAGATTGTAGTCAATCATCTAGGTTGTACTACACGTTACAGATGATAAAAGGTCTACTTGATGGGTTGCACAACAAGAATAGAGAGATGGTTATAAGCTACTAGGGCCAAGGTTGTAAAAATTCAGCGGTATTAGGTAGGAGAAGGGAAGAGCTCTGCCATGTGTGGAGTCTAGGGGAAGGCCTGAGTTCCTTGATTTTATATGGGAAGGTGAGGAAAGAAGCCACAAGGCATAGGGATAGCTGACTTGTTTTAGATTTTTGGGGCATAGCAGATGACTGCATGAAGTCATGTGCAGAAACCAGGAGGATAGGAGGGCCATTTAGGAGGAATGTAGGTCCCTTGAGGGGGAGGGCAGGGGAACAGAAGCTGGGAGAGTGCTCAGGTGCCCACTGATTTGAAGACAGAGTAGTGAGTTTTGAATCTTATGCTGCTTTCATTCAGGAGCCAGTACAACTGATCCAAAATTAGCCTTAACATTGTCAGTTATTTTGGCCGCCTACCAAGAGTCTGGCAGTTGAAGGCATTTAAGAGTTTTTTTGCGAGATGCCATTTAAACAAATGTTACAATAGCCTGTGCGGTTGGCGACTAATGCATGTATAAAGGTAGCAGGGTTGAGTTTCTCAAAGTAGATGCATAGCTGGTGAAGCTACATAAAGGAGGTCTTTACTACCTTTGGATGTGTACTTCCATTGTAAAGTTGTGATTGAGTTGAACCCCCAGAAACTGTGCATTAAATCCTTAGAGGTGAATTTTAAAAGCCTGGCATGCATCAATTAAGGGATCCACGAACAAGTTGGGCTGGCTCACTCCCACCAGGATAAGCATGTATCTCCCACAGCATGCACATCTCGCTCCGATTGAAAAAGGAGCATAGTCTTGGTGGATTTGGAGCGGGGCATGGGCATTCCAGGGTGGGGCCAAGAGATGTGCACACAAATCCTTAAGCACCTAGGCATGCACCCAAGGTCTAGTGCCACTTAAGTTTACTTCTGCTACGGAAGAGGTGTAAGTTAAAAAAAAAAAAAAAAGAAAGAAAACTAGCTACATCTGAGGGGTTTTAAGGGTGTGGACTAACCTGGGGAATGAAGACTATTAAACTAGGGGGGTTTGGAGGTCCTAGCTTTTAACTGGATAAACTAATGGAAGAACTGGTGAAACTGGCAATGGCGTGGGCAGGCGCCCCAAACTACCCCAACTTATGTGGTAGAAATGGGATTTGGGTGCCCACTTAAAATTAGGTGCACATATGTGTGCGGCAGGGTATTTCATAATGGGGCAGATTTTCAAAGGGTTATGTGCGTAACCCCCGAAAAGCTGCCCCAAGCTGCCCCTGCGTGCGCCAAGCCTATCTTGCATAGGCTCGGTGGCGCGCACAAGCCCTGGGACGCATGTATGTCCTGGGGCTTGCAAAAAGGGACAGAGTATGGGCGGTCTAGGGGGCGGGAGGGGCGTGGACTAAGCCTCCAGGCACAGCGGCCGTTTGCCGCTGTGTCCGGGATCGCAGGCCGGCCGTTGGCCGGCGCACATAACTTCTTTAACAAAGGTATGGGGGGGGGGGTTTAGATAGGGCTGGGGGGGAAGGGAGGGGAAGGTGCGGGGGGCGGAAGGAAAGTTCCCTCCGAGGCCGCTCCGATTTCTGAGGCAGGCTGCGCGGCTCGGCGCGCACAAGTTGCACAATTGTGCACCCCCTTGCGCGTGCCGACCCTGGATTTTATAACATGCGCGCGGCAGCGCGGCATTGTTATAAAATCGGGCGTAGATTTGTTCATGCCGGGTTGCCCGAACAAATCTGCGCCCGCATGCAGGTTTTAAAATCTGCCTCTATATGTGTGCATATACACATGCAACTTATAAAATGGCCACATCCCTGAGCACGCGCCGACTCACGCATGCCAATGTGCACCTGCGCACCAGTTTAAAAGTTACCGACCCTGGTATTAGGAAGGGTGGATAAGTAGCGGATGCCTTTGTTGGCTTTGTCAGAGGAGTTTGGAGTTTGTGGTTGTTAAAGCCATTGGGGCTACTGCTATATGACAGTTTTTGAAATTAACAAAGCATGAGTTTTGGTCCAATCCCATTTTGTTGCAGAGTTGTATGTCATTGGCAAATAGGTGGCATTCAGTGTTGAAAGACAGGATGAGATTACAGATTGGGTGAATTTAGATGTTGAAAAGGAGTGGAGGAAAGCACTGCACCTTGATGTATTCCACAGGTGAGATCTCTGAGTGAGGATGGTTTTTTTGGCCCATGAGATGAACTGTGTTGTTGGACAGTAAACCATTTGAGGAGATATTTAACCTTTTCCAGACCCTTTCCAAACAACAATATTCTTACTATTTCCTGTAAATGTTTTCAAATTAATATTTAATATTGATAAGTTTTTTGGACACTGAAAGGTATAGCTATGCCATGAAAAGGGAAATATGACATAAACAATAAAATATTTAGCAGACTTCAACAAGGTCCTAGAAGGTAGCAATTTCTATAAAATGAGAAGCTCAAGGAGAAGGTGGAATCAAGTAAATTTCAAAGGAAAGAGGGTAAAAGGAATTTAAGACAATATATTTTTTACTGGGAGTGTGGTGGATACCCGAGATTGATTTCCAGCAGAAGTAGTAGGCGTGAAATAAAGGCAGGGCCGGCTCTAGGGCAAATGGTGCCCACCACCCCCTGGACCTCTCTCCAGCTACAGAGAGATAGGGACCTCCATGGCCATGAAGGGCCTCTCTTCAGCCGCAGTGGGATGGGATCCGCCATGGGATGGGTTGTGCTGGCAGCATGCCCAGGGTGCCCTCTCAGCTCACGGTGCCCTGGGTGACTGCCCAGCTCACCCGACCCCAATGCCAGCTCTGAACAAAAGCAAAATTTAGGCATGTATGGGACAGACACAAAGGGATCCAAGTAGGATGGAAGTGGCCGAATAGGATCTATTCCAACACAGTGAGGTGTTAATGGGCAGACAGGATGAACAATGATTCTGATTTGTCGTCTGTTTCTATTCATTGAAGCTGACTAGGTTGCTTGGCCAACATTACCTTCTGCTATTCCTTCAACAGCAGTGAAAAGGTATCCCTACAGCTAATAGGCCAGAAGCATGTTCAACTACTGTTTTATTTTGCTCTCCTACCCTAGTGCATGACCATTTCATTTCCTAATAAGGAAAGTAAAGTGCAAGTTTTTAGTTTAATCATTAGGATCAAAGTGGGCAGCCTTTACACTCTCGTGATTCTTTTCTTCTGTGTTCCCAAATTAATGAATAAGCCTCATCTACCAACAATCTTAACCTGTGGTGATTTAGCATTGTATATAGGTGTGTGCATATGTATCTACATAGAAATACACACACAATTAGATAGTTTCTGATTATTCAGTATCAAGTACATTTTCAAAGGGCCACGTATGTAAATAATGGGGCTTATGCACGTGGCCTGGCCTTGTGTGTGCCATGTGTATAACCCATGTTATGCGCGGAAGTGCTGGGCCCAAAGAAAGGGGCTGGCCGGAGGCGATGGGATCTGCCATGGGATGGGTGATGCTGGCAGTGGCCAGGGTGCCCCCTCAGCTCACGGTGCCCTGGGTGACTGCTCAGCGCACTGTCCATGTGCGCACGCCAAGAACTGCGCACACATGGACACCCGTATGGTCTTTCTAATTTAAAATTTACCCCCAAGGCACTTACCTAGGAATTTCAAAGTGAAATTATCTACTCAGTTATAAAATTACTCTCCCTATAAGTACCAATGTCAAGGTTATTACATATTAAGTACAGATATATAGGGAAGAGGTGTTTTTCAGATTTTTCTGTTTTTGTCCCTAATATTGTACAGATGCATTTCAGTATAATTTGGGGTATACAGTGAACTTAGAAGTAACCCTCTAAGGTGTTGAATTTGTATTCTTAACTTTCAGTGACGTGTAATAAAGACATCATCACCAACACAAAAAAAGAAGCTTCAACCCCACATTAAAAACATCCTTAAGAATACCAAAAGAGGGTCAACTGGCACTAGAAAACATAGCCAGTGCCGTGAAGCCAGGGTTGGGGAACCTCCAGCCCATTGCTCAGTTTCAAGTGCCCTGGAAGCAGGGACCTGTTCTAATCCCATCTTCTACTCTCACTCTCAGCAGCTGATCGTTCTTCCGCTCACCCGTCCCCCTGAAACAGTTCATCCTTCATGCAGCCTATAATTCACAAAAGGCTCTTCAGCCCTGCTATAATGAATCAGCCTAATGATGGAGAAATATAAGGGTGCTTGCCAGTGCCAATTCACCCACATTTGGTGATGTTATATTGGAATGGATAGAAAACCAAGCAGGTTCTCAGGGTGTCCCAGCTTCTGGACT